>NC_139417.1:19004782-19754782 GCF_905368555.1 Meleagris gallopavo | reverse complement strand
GCCTCCAACGGCCTTTGGGCCTTGCTTACGGGGCTGGGTTAGCCCTGCGGTACAAACAAACAAAGCAAAGCTAACCCAACCCCGTAAGCAAGGCAAAGCTAAAACCAATTTGGTTTACATTAATTGAATTGCAAAGCTAAAGCCAATTTGGTTAATGCAAAGTAACTGCAAAGCTGAAGACTATTTCGGAGATAAATTGAATTCACATGCTGAAAACAGCACAATTCTGAAAATGGCCACAAAGGGGCACGAGTCTCAGACTGGCCGGGAAAGAACACAAATCGCCTCCAATGGCCCTTGGGCCTTGCTTACGGGGCTGGGTTAGCCCTGCGGTACAAACAAACAAAGCAAAGCTAACCCAACCCCGTAAGCAAGGCAAAGCTCAAGTCAATTTTGTTTACATTAACTGAATGCAAAGCCCAAGTCAATTTGGTTAATGCAAAGTAACTGCAAAGCTGAAGACAATTTCGAATAGATAAATTGAATACACATGCTTAAATCAACGCAATTCTCCAAATGGCCACAAAGGGGCACGAATCTCCAACTGGCCAGGAAGGAGCACAAATAGCCTCCAACGGCGCTTAGGCCTTGCTTATGGGGTTGGGTTAGCCCTGCGGTACAAACAAACAAAGCAAAGCTAACCCAACCCCATCAGCAAGGCAAAGCTAAAACCAATTTGGTTCACATGAATTGATTGCAAAACTGAAACCAATTTGATTGAAATAACTTGGATGCACACAGTGAAATCACTGCAATTCTCAAAAAGGCCACAAAGGGGCACGAGGCTAGAAATGGCCTGGCAAGAACACAAATCGCATCAGTAAGAAGCTTTCATTGGCCTGACAGTAGAAGGGCCCAAAGGAGCGGAGTGGATGGGATCGCTGAGCTGAGGTCATTGAATGAACTACAGTGAGACTCAGTGCCACAAATCACATGTTGCCTGTGCCGACCTTGGACGGTGATAGGAGCTTCTGGAAGACTGAAAGGAAGACTAAGCAAAGGGAACAGACCGGGAAATACGGGTAACTGCTCAACTGAACCGAGCTGGTGGTCAGTGTATAAGACCTGAAAAGCTGATGCCGTCCCAGCAGGGAAATCATCAACTGGAAATGTGGAAGACATCTTCACCTGTAATACAGAGAGACACAGTTTACAAGGAGGAATGCCGACACAAACAACACTCACCGTAAGCCCACAACCACAAAACATGGAAGCCAAATGCCACCCCAAGAAATGGCTTCACAGTAAAATCAGCAATACTGGAACAAAGAAGCTATAGGATTTTTCTTAGACTTACAAAGGAGATTACACATGGCTTTAGTGCCCAATTAAAGGGTAGGCTCAAGGTTAATTTGGACAGTTACTACAATTATCTATACAGTCATGCTTACAATTAGCACTGCATTTGAGATTCAGAGCTCATTAGGATTAAGGTATTAACCTTAGGTATATTAGGATTACGCTCATAGTGACTGTTAGGAAGGCCAGGGAAAAGCAAGACCAAAAGTCAAAGGGAACTGCTGAGGAAACACAAAAAAAGAGGAAAAAGGCATAGACGACACACAATGGAAGGCAACATCAAAGGCAAAGGAATAGCAAAAGCAGGCTGAACGCCAAAGAAAAGGCCTCGTCAAAGGTCAGGCCCTAAGAGAAGGCCGCAGAGAACACCAGAACATAGACTAAAGAGAACACGCAAAGGAGGCCAAAATGGAGGGCAAGGTCCATGAGAATGCTACATGGAAGGCCAATGCAGAAGTTCAAGGGCAAAGGCCAAAGAGAACACGGCACAGAAGGCCAAAACCAAAGGCCAAAAAGAATGCCGTAAGGGATGCCAAAACAAGAGGCCGAAGGGAGGGGGGCAAAGAAGGCCGGGAGCAATGGCGAAAGAGAACATTGAAGGGAACGCCAAAACCGAGGCCAAAGAGAACATAAAAGGGAAGGCCAGAACGAGGGGGCAAAGACAACGCTGTAGGGAATGCAAAAACAAGAGCCAAAGACAAAGTGCCAAAGAAGGCCAAGGGCAATGGCCAAAGAGAACGCAGCCAGGAATACCAAAACTGAATGCCAAAAAGAACGTCGCGTGGAATGCCAGAAAGGAAAGCCAAAGGGAATGTTGCAAAGGCCAAGACTAATGGCCAAAGAGAAGATGGAAGGTAACGCCAAAACCAAAGGCCAAACAGAACGTCGTGGGTAACCGGACGCAGACGGAACATGTCAAAGAAGGCTAAGGACAAAGGGCAAGAGAATGCCATAGGGAACGCCAAAACAGAAAAACAAGAGAACACAGCAAGGAAAGGGCAAAGGCACGGAGAATGCACGAAGAGTAAGACAAGCAACATTCAAGGCACCACGAAACGTAGAAATGAGCTCTGGAAACGCTACCTTGTGTCTAACTAAATAATAACTAAACACCGGTGGGTGTGCATTGCCCTTACCTGTTGGGCAGACAATTACCAATCAGCTAATAGAGTTCCGAGGCATTCCAGGAAATGCAGATTCCAGTTCCTTGCTGTTCCCATGAAGACCCACACATCTCCGTGCAGTCGTTACGGCACTCTAGAACACCGCAGCTCTGCTGCCACCTGTTGAACACAAAACAAAAATGAAGGCACTGCCCCACATACAAAGAGCTGCATCCTCCATATGTGGCTCCAACAATGGCACAAGACAGTGCTATGGATATAATTAACGCTATTCATAGGGTAGAACTTACAGTTAGTTTAACAAAGTGTTCTGCACTACAATGACAAGGTTCCTTTGACAGAAAACATGGGGCATGATTTTTAATGCAGCATTTAGGGTAACAGACATTTTTAACATTGGGTTAAGGGTTTGGTTTACAGATACGCTGCGGGTTAACAAAATTATCATTAAAACTCCCATTCAGCTATGGGTTCAGGTCAAGCTTAACATGAACGCTGCCTCCCAGCCAATCCCAAAGAGCCAAAGGCAAACAGAAGCGCAACTCCCACGGAAAACCAAGCTAAATGCAACGCAAACAGCCGAGCTAACACAAGGGCAAAAGCAAACTGAGCACCCAATGGAAAGCCAAGATGAGGGCAAAGGCAAGGAGAACTCAACAGAAAAGGGCAAAATATAGAGCCAATAAGACCGCAGCAGGAAAGGCCAAGGGCAAAAGCTGAGAAAACGCATCAAGAAACGGCACAATGGAAGGCCAAGGGAACATAGGATGGAAGCCCAGGCAAGCGTAAGAGAAAACATGGTAGGATCTGCCAAAATAGGAGGCGAAAGACAACAAGGCAAAGAAGGCCAATGCAAAAGGTGGCCGGTAGACCAAAACAAGAAGTCAAAGAGAATGCTGCTGGGAACGCCAAAACTGAATGCTGAAGACAATGTGGCAAAATAAAGCCAAGGATAAAGGCCAAGAGAATGTGGCATGGAATGCATCAACAGGAAGGCAAGGGAATGCCCAGGCAAGCGCAAGGGCCAAGAGAACTTGGAAGGAAATGCCAAGGATGATGGCCAAGAGAACACGGCACAGAACGCCAAAACCGAATGCTAAAGAGAATGTGGCAAAAGAAAGCCAAGGGCGACGGTCAAGACAATGTGGCAAGGAACGCAAAAACAGGAGGGCAAGGGAATGCGCAGGCAAAGACAAAGGCCAAGAGAAAGTGAAAGGAAATACAAAGGGCGATGGCCAAGACTACGTGGAAGGATACGCCAAAGCAGGAGGGCAAGAGAACGCGGCAGGGAACGCCAAAACTGAGTGCTGAAGTGAATGCGGCAAAGAAAGCCAAGGGCAATGGCCAAGACAATGTGGCATGGAACGCAAAAACAGGAGGAGAAGACAATGCAGAAGGGAACACAGAGGACAAAAAAAAGGAAAACACTACAGCAAAAAGCCAGAGACAAGGAGAATGCAGAAAGAAAAGAACAGGCAGCCTTCCGGGCACCACGAAGTGCAATTCAGAGCTCTGGGAGCACCATGTTGTGCCATGCTACAGAATGGGTAAACACTGGTGGCTGTGCATTGCCCTTACCTGTTGGGCAGACAATTACCAGTCAGCAAAGTGAGCTTCCGGGGCATTCCAGAAAATGCAGATTCCGGTTCCTTGCTGTTCCCATGGAAATCCACACATCTCCATGCAGTCGTTACGGCACTCGGGAGCACCGCAGCTCTGCTGCCACCTGTTGGACACAACAAATTAATGAAGGCACTGCCCGACATATGTAGGGCTGCACCCCCCGCATGTTGCTCTACTAACGACACAAGAGAGCATTAGGGATATAATTAATGCTATTGATAGGGTTGAAGTTACAGTTAGTTTAACAGCAGTGTTCCGCACTACAAGTACAACTAGGAGCACTTTGAAAGAAAACATGGCATTAATTTAATGACAGCATTTAGGATAAAGACATTTATAATATTGGCTTCACGGTTCGATTTACAGGTACGCTCCAGGTTAAAGTAATTATCATCAGAGCTCCCATTAAGCTATGGCTTCAGGCCAAGGTTAACATTAACGCTGTCTCCCAGCCAATTCCAGACAGCCAAAGGCAAGCAGAATACCCACAATAAACCACAGCAAAGGCAAAGCAAAGCAGGCAGCTGAGGCAATGGAAGGGCAAAAGCAAAGGGAAAGCACAAGCAAAGCAACGGCAAGGAGAGGGCAACTGGGAAGGCCAAAACAGGAGGCCAACAGAATGCAGCTGGGAAGGCCAAAGAGAACAGAGCACAGAAATAAAGGGCGATGGCCGAAGAAAACATGGAAGGGAACGCCAAAACTGAATGCTGAAGAGAACGACGCAAAAGAAAGCCAAGGGCAGTGGCCAAGAGAACATGGAAGGGGACGCCAAAACCGAATGCTAAAGAGAATGTGGCAAAAGAAAGCCGACGGTCATGGCCAAGAGAATTTGGTGGGGAAGACAAAAACAGGAGGGCAAGTGAATGCGCAGGCAAGGACAACGGCCAAGAGAAAGTGAAAAGAAATACAAAGGGCGATGGCCAAGACTACGCGGAAGGATACGCCAAAGCAGGAGGGCAAGAGAACGCGGCAGGGAACGCCAAAACTGAGTGCTGAAGTGAATGCGGCAAAGAAAGCCAAGGGCAATGGCCAAGACAATGTGGCATGGAACACAAAAACAGGAAGACAAGACAATGCAGAAGGGAACACAGAGGACAAAAAAAAAGGTAAACGCTACAGCGAAAAGCCAGAGACAAGGAGAATGCAGAAAGAAAAGAACAGGCAGCCTTCCGGGCACCACGAAGTGCAATTCAGAGCTCTGGGAGCACCATGTTGTGCCATGCTACGGAATGGGTAAACACTGGTGGCTGTGCATTGCCCTTACCTGTTGGGCAGACAATTACCAGTCAGCAAAGTGAGCTTCCGGGGCATTCCAGAAAATGCAGATTCCGGTTCCTTGCTGTTCCCATGGAAATCCACACATCTCCATGCAGTCGTTACGGCACTCGGGAGCACCGCAGCTCTGCTGCCACCTGTTGGACACAACGCAGTAATGAAGGCACTGCCCTGCATATGTACCTCTTACACAAAGCTGCGCTCCTATCTCAAAGCAATGTGGCTGCACTCTGTGCACGATGCTGCTTACCACCAGAGAAGGCTCAAGTACCCAACAACATTTTTGCTTTCATCTTCTTTGGTAACTGCTCACTATACACTGCCCTCACCTTTGGTTTGGTAGGTGGGGATTGAGGAAGCGATGCCAGTCCCACAGACCCCTGCCCATCCCACTCTATGATGGGAGATCAGGTTCTGGACCACCTGAGGACCCGAACATTTGGGTCCTGACGAGATGAATCCCACAATTCCAAGACAATTCACCGCTGCAGTCACTGAGCCACTCTCAGTGGTATTTCAGAAGTGGAGGCAGTCAGGTGAAGTCCCTGATAACTAGTAAAAAGGTGACAGCACACCAGATATTAAGGAGAATAAGTGTGACCCTGGCAACTACCACCATGTCAGTCTCACCCCTGTGCTGGGAGTGATCACGGAGCAGATCCTCCTGGAAGTGACTCTAAAGCCACATTCCAGTGAGTCAGCACCCTCTGTACAAAAAGCTTCCTCCTAATAACCAACCTAAACCTCCCCTGTCTCCGTTTAAAACCATTCCCCTTGTCGTATCGCTATCCACCCTCATAAACAGCCATCCCCCCTCCTGCTTATGTACTTCCTTTGAGTATTGTAAGGCTGTGATGAGGTCTCCCCAGAGCTTTCTCTTCTCCAAGAAAAACAATGCCAGTTCCCTCAAACTTTCTTCATAGGAGAAGTGCTCCAGCCCTCTGATCATCTTAGTGTCCCTTTCCTGGACCTGCTCCCAAAGCTCCACATCCTTCCTGTGCTGGGGCCCCAGGCCTGGATGCAGTACTTCAGATGGGGCCTTACAAGAGCTGAGTAGAGGGGGACGATCACCTCCCTCTTCCTGCTGGCCACTCCTCTTTTAATGCAGCCCAGAACACAGTTGCCCTTCCGGGCTGCGAGCGCACACTGCTGGCTCATGTCTGGCTTCTCATCCACCAGGATCCCCGAGTCCTTCTCTACAGGGCTGCTCTCAAGGGGGTTCTACGCCCAGTTCATACAAACATTTGGGATGGCCCCTTCATCAGCGACATGAACAGAAGGGTTGAGTGCACCCTAATGACACCGAGCTGTGGGGTGCAGTGACACAACAGAGAGTCGGGACCTCCCAGCATCCAGAGAGACCTCAATGCGCTGAGTAGTGGGCACAAATCCAAGTGCAGGGTCAGCAGCTGGGATGAGGGAACGCCGACCACCAAAACATGCTGGGGGATTTAAGGACTGAGCGCAATAGTGCCCCATGGGGCCTGGGGTACCGGTGGGTAGGAGCTGGACACGAGCCAGCAATGAGCCCTTCCAGCCCAGAAAACCAAATATATCTTGACCTGCATCCAAAGATTGGTGGTCAATGGGCAAAGGGAGGCGACCCCCCCCCCCCCCCTCTGCGCTGCTCAGGCCTCACCTGCAGTGCTGCACCCAGACATGGGGTCCTCAGTGCAGACAGACATGGAGCAGTGGGAGCACATCTAGAGTACAGCCACAAACGTGAACCTAAGGATGGAACACCTCTGCTTTAAGAAGGGAGAGCTGGGCTGTTCAGCCTGGAAAAGTGAAGGCTCCAAGGTGACCTGGTAACAGCCTTTCAATAGCTAAAGGAAAGAACAAGGGAAAATTGAGGTTAAATCTAAAGAAAATGTCTTCCACAGAGAGGGTGGTGAGGCAGTGGAACAGGTTGCCAGAGACGTAGTGGATGCGCTACCTCTTTCAAGGCAAGACTGGGTCAGACTCTGAGCAACGTGATCCAGCTGTGGATGTTCACTGTGGGGGAGTTGGACCGCATTGCAAACCTACCTGCGTACAAGCAGTGCACCAACATGGGGCTCATGGTGTTCGTTACCTGCCGCACAGATCTCACACTGCTGATTGGAGGAGCCCAGGTAATCATTAAACCCCATCATGCTGCAAAATGAAATCAGAAGAGACACGGAACGTAATTAAAAACAGTACAAAGATGCACAGAATGCCCTTAAAAAACACTGCATAGATGCAATAAACACAAAGCACTATTAATTACAGCCATGAAGTGAGAATACAGAGAAATAGAAAGAACATATTTGAAGCCCAGATGGGAGATTATGACCTGAGAACCACTGAAAAGGAAACAACACACATAGCTAAAACAGCTGCTCTAACCCAGCTTGAGATCCCCCAAAAAAGCGGAGTTCACAGCTCTGAAATAAAGCAGGAATCTCTCAACCCTTTCTAAGTGCTCACCCCACACCCCAAAGGAAGCTATTTCCAGGTTCAGATGCTGTTCTTACAGCTACCAGCCCTTCAATGGAATTAGGATCCCCCAAAAAGAGGAGATGAGAACCCTGAAATAAAAAAAGAAACCACTTACCCCATTCCAAGGACCAACACTCACCCACACTCTGAAGTGAAGGAAGCAGCTTCCAGGTACAAACGGCTACCACCCCCTAAGAACAGACAGGATTCCCTGCCAAAAAAGAGAAAACAGCTACAAAATAGAGAAAAAAAAAAATCACTCACCCCATCCCTAAGAGCAAGGCACACTCCAAAGGAAGCACTCCGCAGGCTCAGATGCTGCCCCTGCCCTTCCCAGCCCTTAAATGGGATCAAGGAGGGGTGGAGCCTGGCTCTGCCCCACCCACAGCCAAATTGCCCCCAGCTGTGCTGCAGGGCCGCACCCCTCCCCAGGTGCTCCATCACAGCTTCAGGTGGGCCCTTAAAGTGCCGGTACAGCCATAGGGCAAAGAAAATGAATAACGTGAAAGGCTGCCAAGGGAGGTTTATAGCTGGAGGAGCTGCGATAACCCACATATTTTAATCCCAGTCTGTCCCTGATGCCAATTGGTGACTGTATGAAAACTGCTGAGTCATGGCCTGAAGCTCTGATTGATCACCTGAGGCAGCGATGAGTCAGCACGGAGCACAGCTGAAGGCAATCAACCGGTGCTGCCAGAAGGGCGGAGTCTGGCTCCGCCCCTCCTGGACCCATTTAAAAACTGACCAGCAGTGGGGAACAATCTTTTCTGGAAATCTACTGTGATGGTGTTCGATAACGAAGGCCAGCATATGGGTAAGTTTGCTACCTATTCTCTTTTTGTAATTATAATCTTGTTTGCCTGACTCTCTTGTTTATAATTGTAGCATCTTAATATTAATTGATGATATGCTTGGCAAGTACAGCAAACCAAATATACTAGAATTTATAACGTGTCTTTTCTTCGCAATTTCTATAAATGGGTCAATGGGGAAAACACTGCACCCCTAGATAAAATGATTCCTGAGCAGGTCCCAGGACTTCTGAAATCTCACTGTTCTGAACTAACAGTTATCGTCGAAAAATGAGGTCCCCTACCTGTTATGGGAAATATTTTTTCCAATACTGTTGAGTAGATTTCTTTTATACACTAAGCAAAAATACATTGATCACAAAGGGAAGACAATTGGCTGCCTCCACAATGGCCTGACCACTATTAAATACTTTAAATCATGCTGAAACGAGGAATAATACTTTAAAGAATGAAAACCAGCTTTTGAAAAACAACATTGAAATGTTAGAGCAATAAGTTGGCATATTAACAGGGAAGAACCCAATTCTACATATTCCAATAAGTCAAGTTTGTAACATGTCAATACACGATGACCAGAATCCTGAATCAACAGACTGCGTTGACCAGGAAAATAAAAAAATCTAAATTAGATCTCGAATTTGCAATTTCAACAGATCCGCTAAAAATCTGTCCTGTCATAACTCAGAAAACAAAAAAAGTACAGGACAGACCGGCACCGTGACTGTGCATCCTGCTCTCAGGCAGAGGTTATATGCAGATAATCAATATCTTAAGGAAAACCGGTCTATAACAGAATGGTTAACGGCACGCTGCCATACGGAATGGCCAAAAAAGTCCGATATACCTCTACATACAGGGATAAGGTCCTCCATGAAGGACTGTATGGAAACTGCTGAGTCATGGCCTGAACCTCTGATTGATCACCTGAGGTGACTGATGAGTCATCCACCGGACCACAGGTGAAGGCAATCAACCTGTGCTGGTGAAATGGGCGGAGCCAGGCACCAACCCTCCTGGATCCACTTAAGAGCTGACCACCTGTGGTGAAGGATCACTTCTGGAGATCTGCTCAGCTGGAATTTGGTAAACGAGCCCAAGATATGGGTAAGCTTTCTATCTATTCTCTTTTTGTTATTATAACCTTCTTTGCCTGACTCTCTTGAGTATTTCATAATTGCAACATCTTAATATTCTTTGATTCTATAAATGATGAGGTAAAAGGCGATGGTCCCCCTAAATAAAATGACTCCTGGACAGGCAATCCCGGAAGGATTTGGAATGTTCTTTGAATAAGCAGACATACTGAAAAACGGGGTAGGGAGTTAACAAAGATAACTACAATGGCACCGCTATTAAATACTTGTCGTGCTAAAAGAGGAATAATACTTTAGAGAATGAAAAACAACTTTTGAAAGACCATATCATAGACTAAGAAACGGGAGGAAAGAAACCAATTCTGCATCTTCTAATAGGTCAAGTTTATAACATTTCAATACACGATGACCAGAATCCTGAATCAACAGACTGCGTTGACCAGGAAAATAAAAAAATCTAAATTAGATCTCGAATTTGCAATTTCAACAGATCCGCTACAAGTCTGTCCTGTCATAACTCAGGAAAAAAAACTCCTGATCAGTGGCCCCCTGTCCTCACGCATTTGCACGTAACAGCCCGGCCGTACACGGCAACGGAACTAGAGGCCATTGGGCAATCAGAAAGCTGTAATGTGATTGACATGAGGAATAACTGCAGCACCTGAAGTTCTGTGATGGATAGCTACACACTTTCCAAAAGAAACAACAAAGAAAGAAAGGCGGTGGTGCAGCCCTGTACAGTAGAAAAGTATGTGAATGTATGGAAATCAGTGTTAGCGATGATAGGCTTGAGAACTCATGGGCCAGAATAGAAATGAAGACTGATAACACTTCTGGTATTGTGGGTGTCTGCTACAAGCCAGGGTGAGACGCTTTATAGACAGCTGGTACAGTCTCAAGCTCTCTCCCTCTTCTTCTTGTGGAGAACTTCAACTTCCCAAACGTGTGCTGCATTCATTATATGGCAGATACAGAACAGTCCCAGGCATTTCTAAAGAACCCAAGAAATAACTTCCAAATGCAGCCAGTGAAAGAACCAAAGAAAGAAATGAAAATCCTGGACACTGCTTGTTAATAAAAAAGTACTCGAGGGGGACATAAAAGTTGGATGCCATCTGGGCCATAGTGACACAGAAATGCTAGATTTCTTGATCCTTCTCGATCCACATGGGGGACAAGGGAACTGCTGCCTCAGACTTCTGAAGGTCACGCTTTAACCTCCTTAGGATCATAATTGGGACAGTCCCTTCGTTGCTACTTTTGGAGAGCGTAGGAGCCAAGGAAGCTTGGGAATACTTAAAGTAAAATATTTTAAAGTTGTGAGAGCTGACAGTTCCAAGTCACACAAGACGAACCAACGGGCGAGGAGAGCAGATGGGCTGAACGGAGACCTTTGGCTGCAATTCAAAAATGAAACCAAACTTCACGTTCTCTGGAAAAGTGGTCAAGCTACTTATAATGATTACAGGTACATAGGGAAGCTGTACAGGGAGAAAATTAGACAGGCCAAAGCCAAGATGAACGTTAACTTGGCCGCTAAGGTTAACGAAAACACAAAATGTTTCTATAAATACATCAAAAGCAGGAGAAGGACTATACAGCATCTCCATCCCCCGTTGAACACCAAGGGCAACTTGCTCACTGAGGATCAGAATAATACTAAGGCTCTTAATGCCTTCTTTGCCTCAATCTTACTATTAAAAACTTCTTACTCCCTGGCCACACAGCTGCCGACTCTGGTACATTGGCATGTAGAACAGAACAGACCCTGCGTGATATACGATGAGACTGTTTCAGACCTCCTCCAAAAATTGGATGCCAGCAAATCCGTGGGGCCTGACAGATCTCACCCTGGACTGCTAATGAAATGGGCAGACATCAATGCCAACCTGCTCTTCCTCGTTCTTCGGCAGTCCACGCTAACCAGAAATGTTCCAGTAGTTTGGAGACTGGCAAATGGGACGCCAAACTTTGAAAAAGAACATAAAGGTGATCATCGTAGCTGCATACCTATTAGTCTCGCCTTGCTGCCTGGAAACTGATGGAACAGATCTCGGTAGCCATTGTGCACTGCGAAAGGACAACTGAGGTATTGGGCCCAGTCACTATAGGTATACGAATGGTAAATCCCAACTGATAAACCTGATTACATTCTATAAAACCCAAGTATTAAGACACACTAACAAAAACACGATAACAAAACCCAGATCTTCATTCCATATCACATTTGCACAAAACATAGCAGTACAGTCGGGTCACTGTAGTGCACAAGACAAGTCAAAGGAAAGACATAAGACAAACTCCATGTAAAACTTTTGACCAACAGCACCCAGTAACTACATACAGCACAATCTTTTCACAAACCAATAACAATAACAGAAAAATACATAGCAACAGTCATTACAAAACCTGAATCCGATTCTCTGCCTTGTGATGAGCTACTATCTGGATGATTGCCATCACAAATACTATGAAACTACACAGGATTTGTTATTACAGAATGTAAGGTAACTTCCATAGGCTCCAGGAAGTTGCACAACACATGCACAGAACAACGCAAAAATCTAAAGGGAAAAATGAAAAAGAAATCACAAAGTCTTTTTCCTCTCAAGAATCTAATTCCACATGCACTTCAACATCGAGAAATTAACCTGTAATTCTGTTGACAGCAAAACTGCCTCGCTATCAAACTGCTGAAAAATCCAGTCACTGTTCACGGATTCCTCTTAGTCAGCAGAGGAACAAATAATAGACTGCAACAGCAGCTCCTCCCCTTCAAGCAAGAGAGCAATTTCTGCAACAGGAAACACGGAACAAAGCAAGAAAAGTTGGTGAAACCAAACTGAGCACAAGAGAAAACCGAAACCAAGTTGACAGGACCTCAGCAAGAACAAACACAAACACAGGAATCAACATAGCATGCCAGTCAAAAAGAGGAGTGAATATTGCTAACGGTCGGTCTGAGATGTCTCCAAAACTATACAACAAGAGCCCAAATGGAAGACAGAAATCACTAGGTCAAGGCACACCTCTACACTTCAACGTATTCAATACAAAGCAAAATTATTAATGATCACCATCAACTCATAATAAAGTAATAATATAGCCTTCACC
Source organism: Meleagris gallopavo (assembly GCF_905368555.1). Taxonomy (NCBI): domain Eukaryota; kingdom Metazoa; phylum Chordata; class Aves; order Galliformes; family Phasianidae; genus Meleagris; species Meleagris gallopavo. Next base: position 19,741,978 of record NC_139417.1, on the reverse strand, counting down.
AGGATAAGGAGACAAGCAATGCAACAATAAAGCAAACACAAAAGTCCAACGCCATCAGTCACCAAAAACAGAAAAAAAAGAAAAAACCTTCACATATGGTACAGAAAAACATGACTAGGGGACAGGACTAGTCATTAAACCATCCTCAATTAATAGACAGCACTCAGCAGAAGAACGTTTTGAAACCTACCTCTTTTTTTAGCATCACAACTAGCCTAGACGTTGCACTCGGAAGAAGGAAAATCCAACAAAAGCCCTACAGTCAACATGGAAAACAAAAACAAACAACAAAAACAGTACAAATACTAACAAAATGCTGTTGAATCCAAAAAGAAAAGAAGACACTGACAAATGGCACTGACATCCCATCAGCACTAGGGAGACCAGAAGATGGGGAAATGAAGAACACCCGGTGAAAGCAACGGGAGCACGAGGGACATCCGACACCAAGCCCAGAGGACCTCAGCGAGCGTGTTAAACAGGACACGTCAGGGATCAACGTACCTCGGCACAGAGACTAAGCGTTGGATATTGGCATCCACCTCCGGCTGCGGTTTCCTGCTGTGTCCACAAAGACACTGCCTGAAGTACTGACACCACTCGCAAGGGCCACACTTCCACGCTGCAAGCGTTTGGGCACAGGACAACGAACGCAGAGACCACCGTCCCGTAGGGACAGCGGTGTCAGTTAACCCGCTCCAAGGATCATGGCACAGCCAACGCAGCAACTCAGGGGGGCCACAAGACCAACAGCATCTGGTGGATGACGGGGCACATCTTGAAGGAGTGAAGAGATCTTCGTGTCTAATAACGTCCACACCTTTCCGAGGAACAGGACACATTCAACGCAGGAACTCAGGCAGCCCAAAACGCCTACAGAATGTGATGGTGGAGGTGCCAATCCTAGAAAGAAAGAAGAAACCTTCACATACAGTACTGAACAAGGTTGCGCAGAAACACTTATTGGTGAATCGAGAAAACCCAAGTCATGGACAGCACTCTGCAAAAGCCTGTTTGGGAGCCTACCTCTTCTTTTGGCATCACACATGGTCAGAAGAGTGCATTTGGATCCGGGAAATTCCAACGAAGCGCCAACAGGCAATATGGAAAAAGAAGAAGAAAAACAGATCAAAGGGGTAGAAAAATGCTGTTGAACCAAGCAGAAAAGAAGACGACATTGGGACATGGCTCTGACAGCCCATCAGCACTGGGGAGACCTGAAGATGGGGAAAGAAAGAACACCCGGTGAAAGCAACATGAGCACGAGGGACATCCGACACCAAGCCCAGAGGACCTCAGCGAGCGTGTTCAACAGGACACGTCAGGGATCAACGTACCTCGGCACAGAGACTAAGCGTTGGATATTGGCATCCACCTCCGGCTGTGGTTTCCTGCTGCTTCCACCAAGAGCCTGGCTAAAGTCCTGGCACCACTCGCGAGGGCCACAGTGCCATGCTGCAAGCGTTTGGGCACAGGACAACGAAAGCAGAGACCGCCTTCCGGTAGGGACACCAGAGTCACTTACCCCGCTCCAAGGATCAGGGCACAGCCAATGCAGCAACTCAGGGGGGCCCAGAAGGCCAACAGCATCTGGTGGAGGACTCGACCCATATGGCAAGAGTGAAGACATCTTCGTGTCTAATAACGTCCACACCTTTCCAAGGAACAGGACACGTTCAACGCGGGAACTCAGGCAGCCCAAAACGCCTACAGCATGTGGTGGTGGAGGCGCCACTCCTAGAAAGAAAGAAGAAAGCTTCACACGCAGGACTGAACAACGTCGCGCAGAAAGGATTACTGGTGAATCTAGAAACCCCAAGGCATGGACAGCACTCAGCAAAAGCCTGTTTGGGAGCCTACTTCTTCTTTTGGCATCACACGTGGTCAGAATTGTGCATTTGGATCTGGGAAACTCCAACGGTGCTCCAACGGTTAACACAGAAATAAAAATGGAATTGGAAGAAAAGATGACGAGGGAGGCAGGAAGTGGGGACGAGGCAGGAAACAGGGATTGGGACGCGAGGAAATGGGGACAAGGGAAGAATTGTCAGGACAACAGGCCTTGAAAGCTGAATGATTGGGGGTCCAGTGTGCCCCTGTACAATTAATGGATATACCGATGTTATGCTTTATCAGGAAGCTAAGCTATAACGTTATTACACCAAAGCAGGAAACAGAAAGGATAGATAGACTGACCTGTAACCTGGGCTCGCAAGGAAAACTCCAATAGAGTGGGTCTCCAGAAGATATCCTTCCACACTGGCAGTCAGTTCTTAAATGGGTCTAGGAGAGATGGAGCCAGGCTCCGCCCCTTCCCGCAGCAGACGTGAATTGCCTTCACCTATGCTCCCATGACTGATTCTTTGCTTGCCTCAGCTGTCCCATACAGCCACCAATCCCAGAGAACGTGCAGAAGAGCCAAAAAGCTCTCTGGCAAATCCAGAGCTTGCCTGCCAAGCGTGTCGGTGTCCACCAAAGTCTTTCTTGGAGTCCTCACGCCACTTCTTGGAAGAAGAATCGGGATCTGGAACCTTCTGCCAAACACAAAGCAACAAGTCAACAGCTCAGCGTGGAGCAGAACGCCAAGAACTCGGTTCTTCCCAAAGCTCAGCACTCACCCATCCCTAGTGACACTGGAAGCCCGGGCAGAGAAGCGAGCCCTGCGATTGCCAGCCCTTCAATGAGCTCAGGTGGGCTGCGGCTCCCCCCAGTCCCACCCCCAGCTTGATGGCATCCAGCTGTGCAGCAGGGGAGGGGCCTGGGGGGCCGGGGCCTAAAGGAGGAGGGAGGGGCTGGGGCTGAACCCCAAATCTGCTGTCACCGCCCACTGCTTCAACCAGCACTTCCTGGGGTGCATCCAATGAAACTGCTTCTGCTGGGTAGGACCTAAGCCTGCCTCCCCAGCTGCTGGTAGGAGGTGCCGTGGGGAGAGTTGATTGACTGCAGGGATAGCAATGATGAGGAAGCGGAGTGTGAAGACCCTGCCTTGGTAAGCCCCTTCTGCTGGCCTCTGATACGGTCCCCATCACTCTGACCATGCCCTCCAACCTTCAGTCCCACACACTGACCTATGACCCCACAGGGCCATTACATGGATGAGCTGCTGCACATCCTCTACCTGCTTTCAAACAATTTTTTCCCAATAAAGCAATGGATGGAACAACTCAGCACCATTCTTTTGGGCCTTGGAAGGGAATAGGGTCCAGGAGGTGACTGGTGTGAGAAACATGCTCAAGATCAAAAGTTTCCTATCAGGCAAAGATCTCTGTGAAGAGGGAGTGTGTGCCCCCTACCCTCAGTAGAGAGAAACTGTGCAACTAGTCAGTGAAATCCATTTTGTTACATACCCTGAGTCCAGTGCAGGTAAAACCTGTCCTAGCACTCATTAGTTGAGCATCTCAGACTCAACAGTCTTCTGACGCTGTTTCTACATTATGCTTCCATAGCTACATTATCCTTCCATAAAATGTCTGTTACCAACCCATTGTCTTTGGGTATGTTCTGCACTTTTTATGGCGATAGGAGGACAACATTTTCAATTATCTGCATGCTAGTTCTGTCCTATACCAACTCTCCCCTACCCTATATAATTACCTGGTGCCTGTGCCAATTTTACTTAGGTTGGAATGCCTCAGTCTCAACTTCACACTGGTCAGTGACTTTCTTTGTGAGAGGCAACTTATCCTATGCTACATACAGGGAATACTGGAAATTTCCATGGCAAAGACGCAATCTACCTCTCACACTTGGAGTCATTCAGATGGATTTGAGGTTATTAAGGGCACTTTGGGACCTCTTTGTGTTCCCCACGTGGCATTTGGGGGTCAATTAGAGAGATTCTGTCATCTTCCAGTGGCATTTCCAAGTTGTGTGGGGTGCAGAGGAATGCTCTGTCATCCTGTGGGGTGGGTCTGAGGTCCTATGGGTCGCTCTATGGTCCTTTGTCGTGGGTCTGGGCTCCCTGAGGAGTGCTCTAGAGGGCCCATGGGTCAATCTGGGGTCCTATGGGGTGGGTTTGGGTCTCTGGGATCCCTATGGTTCACTGTGGGGCCCATTAGGGTGACTCTGGGGGTCCTACACAATGAGTTTGGAGTTCCTGTGGGTAGCTGTAGGGCACTATGGACTGAATTCGGAGTCCTTTAGGGCACTACGGGGTGCGTTTTGGGCCAAAATGTTGTGATTTTGGGGACTTTGGAGTGCCTACAGCCCCTCACCCATGAAAAGAAATACCCAAAATGCCCCAAATTCACCTCAAAAAGCAGCACAACCCATTGCAACAGACCTTGGCATCATAACTCTGACATACCTCTAGATTGCCAAAAATCTCCAAAATGTCCCAAAAGCCAGAATGCACCCCAAACTGAGAGGATCACATCTTCTTGGCAAGCTACGATGTAGTTGTTCGGTGGCGGCGTGCGAGAGGGAAAAGCCGGCAGTGGTAAAGAGACGGCCCGGCAGCACGCGCCAGACTCGAGAAACCTCTACACGTGCACCAGGCTTGACACGACATTACGCAAGAGCTAGGCTGGGCACAGCAATACGCATGCGCCATTCTCGACGCAGCAATACGCATGCGCTGGTCTCGAGAACACACGACGTATGCGCCAGACTCGAGAGAGCTGTACGCCTGCGCTATTCTCGATTCAGTATTACACATGCGCTCTGCTCTACGAAGTATTACGCATGCGCAATGTCGGAATTAGTACTACGCATGCGCGAATCTCAGTATTGCATTAGACATGCGTCCGTGTCGACACAGCAATATGCATACGGTATGCTACGCACGGCACCACACATGCGCTGGTTTCTAAGTAATATTACGCATGTGCATTTTTGGTGTTGGTATTACGCATGCGCTAGAACCTGCACTGCAATTCGCATGCGCCCGCCTCTATGAAATGTTACACATGCGCGATTTTCTGGAGTGAAATACGCATGCGCCATGCTATGGATTGCACTACGCATGCGCCAGCCTCAGCATTTGCACTACGTATGAGCAAGACTTGTCACTACTATACGCATGCGCCAGTTTCGAGAACGCACTACGCATGCCCCTTTCTCGATGTAGCATTACGCTAGCACAATGCCAAGTGGTGTATTACGCATGCGCCCGTCTCTGCACTGTTCTACGCATGCGCCCGTTTTAACACTGCGGTACGCACGCGCCTACGTGTAGTACCGTTATAAATGCGCGCTTTTGGGTATACGCTTTTTTCTTATTACACATGCGAGCGGCGCAGTGTCCGTTGGGAGTAAAAATGGTCCGTTCCTGGGTTGGTGTCGGGCGTATAACAGCCCGAGGAAATAGACCAAAAGCATTCTCGGTTGGAAGGGTAGAGAATATCACTGAGCCTTCTGTCCAAATATTGATTTCTCACCTGTGTCTCCATGCTTCCTAGGAAGTGACTCTGTTTATACTTTTTCGGAAGCATGCGCACTACTATCTGAGCACCAAGCATAATAAATATTGGCGGATTTACAGAGCAGATTTACGATAAAGTACGCAAGCCCCTTCCGCATCCCTGCGCGCCTGCGTCTTGCTGCCTCGGCACCTTAGACGGCTGCAGTTCCGCAGATTGGCCACGCGGTGACAGCAGAGACTGCGGAAAGGGCTTCGCCGATAGGGCTGGGGATGCGCTACAGCCTTGGATGTTCGGTTATTTTCTTATTTTGATTTCAGATTAACACCAAGATGGAAAAGTGGAAAAAGAAAAAAAAAAAAAAAAAAGAGGAGGCAAAGAAAAGAAAAATGTTCTAAAGCCAGGTGTATGGGAACTGTTGAGTCACAGCCTGAAACACTGATTGATCACATGGGGAAAATACCCAGTCAGCCCTGAGAGCACAGGTGAAGACAATTCACCTGTGTGACAGAATGGGGTGGAGCTTGGCTGCATCTCTCTTAGAGCTCATTTAAGGGCCGACTGCCGGTGGGGAAGGGTCTCTGCCTGGAGATCTCTTCTTTGTCACTTCTCTTTTACTACGAACCTGGAATCTTCTGATATAGGTGAGCAATCTTCTTCCTTTTCTTTATAGCATCTTTCTGTTGTGCTAGTTCTCCTGTTATCATACCTTTGTTGTAATGCCTTTCCCCTTGCATTGATCTGTCTAGATGCTACACCAGGAAGAGTTTGTAAATTGTTTACAAATATCTGTGTACGTTATGATTGAACTGTCTTTTTTATAAGTGTCTGTGATATTTCTTTAAATATTCGTGCACTTAAATCAAACTACCAGGCAAATTTAATCATAATGAAAGCATATTAGCAGAAAGCACAGGATGGTCCTGATACTTTATCAGCCTGTGGATTACTTACATTTTTAACTTTTTTTTTTTTTTTGCAAGTACCTTTATTGCGTTTTAAAAGTGCCAACAAATAACTGAGATTGCTGAAAACTGCAGTGCCTGCAGTGCTGCTTTATTGGGTTTTCCTCCTGCAGGGAGCAGCAGCGTTCAGCCAGCAATCGGCCCCCCGGAGGAGTTCGGTTCCGTTCGGTGAGAACTCGAGGCTGGATTAGTGAGCAATGCTGTTCATTGAAGGAACAGATTGCAGATTCTTTTGGATTGCCGGTGGTGAACGCGCTGTCTGCAGACCACGTGCAAGTTCCAAAACTGAATGATATGGGCCTGTAGTTCCCGAGCTCTTCTTTCTCCCTTTCTCAAAAATGAGTGGTTTTCCTTTTTCCAATCACCACTGACTTTGCTTGACTGCTGTGACTTTTCAAATGTGACAGAGCAAAATGGTGCAGGGCAGGAATGGTTGGGAATGCACGGGAGTTTCCTGGTTGTGCACTGAGAGGAGGGGATGGAGACAGTTATGTCACTGTCTCCATAATTGAGAAGGGGGAGTAGGGAGATCCCAACTGCTTCATAGGAGTTATCAGTAATGAGGTGTTAGTGTGTCATGCCTCTCCTTATAAATCAAAACACTGACTGAAAAATTAAATGCCTTCTAATAACGTCACTTGAATAAACTGTGCCCTCCTTTTTCTCTGCTTGAATCAAAAGTGGTCTGTGAGATTTTTGACCCAACTTTAGAGCTGTCATAAATACTATTGTCCACTATATGCAATTATTGTATCTTATCACTTGAGTCCTTCATACTAAAATTCCTTCAGCTGGACTTTCCTCTTCTTTTGATACTTTGTCACTAAAGATGTGAGGTTGGAATTGGCACGTAGATGAGACAGAAGGAAATAGTATGGCAGAAGTTACAGTCTTTATCAAACAACAATGAATTCAGAATGTTTATTCTTTAACAACCCAGCTGCAAGGAAAAGCTCTAAATCAGACTTTGCATTATCTCTGACTTGAAAAGCAACCATGACGCAAATTTATGAGAAACCAAGTTTCGTGAGTTCCAGGGCTTGATGTTTTTGAAAAGAAATTACCAACAGAAAATGAGCAGAACGTATTCTTGCTTTACTTTGACAAAAAGTGTTGTACATCCACTTCTTTATTTTGTGTACAATTCTTTTTCCTGTAGAAGTGCTAAATATTTTTAAAAGGTATTACTGAAGGCTCATTCATTCAGAAATATTATTTATATGGTAATTATATCTATAGAACAACAAACAAGTGCTCTGAAGAAGTGAACTACTCACATACTTTCAACAGAAATCCTTGTGAAGTCTGGACCTGGTGCCAAAACTAAGAATGAAAAAAAGAAATGAGTTTGTCAGTTGTTTGTTCTTCCCATCTGCCATTATTGATAAAACCCTTGGGTCTCACCTAGAAGGCAAATTGATCCTATGTCACCAGTCCTAGACATCCCAATCTAATTTTGGACAGTCCCTTCTAATTCACCCTTTGGTTCTCTGTGCAATATACCAGCTGTTTAGGTACGCTTTTGAAAGATGACTGCGCGTGGAGGGATGACAGAATTGAGTCTTTGGAGATCTTTCAGAAGCTTGTGTGTGGTCCAATAGTAACTGGGACTCCTGAACTATAATGAGAACATGTCAGATATTCTCATCCTTGAACAGTTGAAATGCTTCAGAATGCTTGCTAGAACCAAAGCTATGCCAGGAAGAATGGAAAGATTTCAGTGCTGATGTTCCTGACAAGACCATATCTGAGCGTGTTGGCTCCATAAGGCTTTCATGCGTCTTGTATTACTTACCTGGCAAACTACAATCAGTGTTGGTGGGGTTTCCTACCATAAATACAAGGGCTCAAAAGCAAGCTGAAAAAGTTGATTGCCTGGTTCAGTGAGAAGTGAGTTTGTGTTGTGGGAATTCTCACACCCTTCCTCACATGTGCTTCTACTTGATGAACATCTGAATGCAGCCAAGCTATGCAATAATAACCCAGAAGATGGGAACTGTTTGGCCTGTTCCAAATGTGGAACAATAAAAAGTCTGCAAGAGAGGGAAATGTTCAGAATAAGACTAAAATGAAATTTTTGGGATTTCAGAATTTATTCATCCCAGTTTTGGCTCCCAGCAAAGCTTTCTCCAGAGGGTATATATATCACAAGGAGTTCATCCTATAATTTTGAGCAGTTGTGAAAAACCGTTTCTGTAATCTGATCACACAAGTTTTACGTTACGTCACCTCATGTAGCATAACCTCAACATTTAAGGCAGAGGTTTAGGCCTTTCCCCCAAGAACAAGTCACGGAAACAATGTTGAACTGGAAGCACTTTAGTAGCAGTCTTGTGTCTTTTTTTTTTTTTTTTTTTTTTTTTTTTTTTTTGTCCTACTTGTATTCTGCTTAAAACTTACTATTTCCTTACTTTATATGGTAAGGGACTGAGTGTGAGCTTGTTTATATGCTTTATGACCCAGGTTGGTCAAACCAACAAAATAAATTGCCTGTCTCAATAGGCTTTGCCTTTCCTTTTAAAATATATGTATCTTTTTATTTTGTTTGCTTCTGTGTATATGAAAATTACAGGAAGTTTAATTAGAGACTCTTCTGCTACAAGGCTTCTCTACTCACTACTGGCAAAGGCGTTCAGGTCAGAATAGCAGACATAAGCTGTACATAGGACATAAATGTACATAGCTTCATGATCCATGATGAGATAGTTTTGGACCTGCTGCAAAAGCTGGATGCTTACAAGTCCATGGGAGTAGATGGATTGCACCCTAGAGTGCTGAGGGAGTTGGCAGATGTGATTGCCAAGCCACTGTCCATCATTTTTTGGCAGTCCTGGCTATCCAGGGATGTCCCGGTGGATTGGAAACTGGCAAATGTGACGCCCATCTTCAAAAAGGGCTGGAAAGACAATCCTTGTAGCTACAGGCCTATCAGTCTCACGTCGGTGCCTGGGAAGGTTATGGAACAAATAATCTTGGGAACCATCACGGACCAATTAAAGGTCAACCAGGGGATCAGGCCCAGTCAGCACGGGTTTACAAATGGTAGATCCTGTCTGACAAACCTGATTTCGTTCTATGACAAGGTGACTCGCTTAGTGGATGAGGGTCGGGCTGTTGATGTGGTCTACGTGGACTTCAGTAAGGCCTTTGATGCTGTCCCCCATAATATTCTCGTGGAGAAGCTGGCTGCCCATGGTCTGAATGGGTGTACGCTCTGCTGGGTGAAGCGCTGACTAGATGGCCGGGCCCAAAGAGTCGTGGTCAATGGAGTTGGATCTAGTTGGTGGCCGGTCACGAGCAGAGTCCGCCAAGGCTGAGTACTTGGGCCACTTCTGTTTAACATCTTCATTGATGACCTTGATGAGGGGATTGAGTGCACTCTCAGTGAGTTTGCAGACAACACCAAGCTGGGAGGGAGTGTTGATCAGCCAGAGGGGAGAAGGGCACTGCAAAGGGACCTGGACAGACTGGATCGATGGGCCAAGGTTAACGGCATGAGTTTCAATAGGGCCAAGTGTCGGGTCCACGCAACCCTACAGGCTTGGGGAGGTGTGGCTGGAAAGCTGCCTGATGGAAAGGGACCTTGGTGTTCTGATGCACAGTCGGCTGAACATGAGCCAGCAGTGTGCCCAGGTGGCCAAGAAGGCCAATGGCATCCTGGCTTATGTCAGGAATGGTGTGATGAGCAGGACCAGGGAAGTCATCCTGCCCTGTACTCAGCACTAGTGAGGCCTCACTTCGAGTGCTGTGTTCAGTTTTGGGCACTCAGTACAGAAAGGACGTGGAGGTACTGGAGCAGGTCCAGAGAAGGACAAGAGGCTAGTGAAGGGCTTGGAAAACCAGCCCTATAAGGAGAGGCTGAGGGAATTGGGGCTATTTAGTCTGGGGAAGAGGCGGCTGAGGGGAGACCTTATTACTCTTTTCCAGTATCTGAAAGGTGCTTACAGTGAGAGTGGGGTTGGTCTCTTCTCACTGGTGACAGGTGACAAGACGAGGGGAAACAGCCTCAAGTTGCGCCAAGATAAGTTTAGGTTGGACATTAGGAAACACTTCTTTACAGAAAAGGTGGTTAAACATTGGAATAGGCTCCCCAGGGAGGTGGTTGAGTCACCGTCCCTGGATGTGTTTAAGAGCCATTTGGATGTCGTGCTCGGAGATAAGATTTAGCAGAGGGTTGTTAGAGTTAGGGTACTATGGTTGGGCTGCGGTTGGAGTTGATGATCCCTGAGGTCCCTTCCAACCTGAGTAATTCTATAATTCTATGATTTTGTAACAGCTTCTCTCTGAGGTCAGCAACATGGCAGATCGTTGTCCATACAGACATTTAATGAATAATTAGCCTAGGTTTTGAAGGCAGCCATTCTGGAATTGACAGAATAGCTTGCTGGTGGGGAAATAACAGTACAAGGAATTCTCCCATTCAGCAGTCTACTTTCAGTAACTAGTGAGAAAGGAGCGGAATGCAGAGGAAGTGATAACTCCTGAATGTCACTGTATTCTACTTTTCTTTTTTTTCCTTAAAGCCTGAACAGTGGAAAAAAATACTCATATCCAAATGGATTGGTTTTATGGGTGAAGCAGAGAGGGACATTTCTGTGGCTTTGAATTTGCTGTGAAAAGGTACTTTGGAGATAGAATTTGTGTCCAAAACCAAAAATAAGAACAAGGAGTTATCACTGTTTCTAATTCTCAGCTATCACACTTGTTTTTATTCTGTGAGGTGCATTTTAATCCTGTTAGTTACAGATGACTTGTACATGCTTTTAAAAGAGCCCAACAGATTTGAACTTTAAAGCTGAATTTGCTGAAGTTAATGTTCATTTCAACAAGGCTCCTCTAGCAGTGGTCCTTCACACATATGTAAGTGTGTGTGATCTTCTCCAGGACTACGATGTTTCAATGCTGTCCTACAAATGACCTTCTGAAATCTCCGCATTAGGCTTCTCAAGGAGGCCTGATCGTAAGAACAAAGACACTTAATGAGCAAAGCACAAGATGTGTGTGTTTGTTTTTAAAAAAAGATTGCATAATGTTAAGATAGACCCTGCATAACACCTGTGGATGTGACAGTGTTGAAATTCTCAGTCACCCTTCCAAGAAGATGGAAAGACAGCAGCCTCTGAAATAATTTTCTGATACTGACACAGGATCAAAATTTACTCAGAATGAGAAGCGTTTACAAAAGCTTCCAGTGGATAGGATTATCATCTGCTAATTAACTTCCAGACTGTTTAAGGAAGCAATGGTGTGGGTGTAGGTATAGTGGGAGCAATGGTGTGCAGAGAGGTGCATTCAAGCCTTTAGGGTAGGATTATGGCTTGAAATATAACATCCCACTATACTGTTATGGCACCCCAGTGGTTAATAGGACCTCTCTTTGTCCAGGGGTTGCTGTGGAGACTGTTCCTGTACCTCAGGAAGCAGGGACAAGAGAAGTTTCCTGTTTTGAAGAAGGTTTAATAACTATTTTCCTCCAATCAAGGCAGCAGATGCCTGGACAGGAAATGGAGAACGCAGCTGCTAGCCCTGCTTTGGGTCAGTGGCTTCGCTAATTAATGCTGGCTGGGTTTTGTAGCCAAAAAGGACCCAGTGATAAGTGGGCTGCAGAGGTGGGGTGGGGGCTTTAGGTACAAGGGGCCTGGAGCAAGACAGATCTTGGAGTGAGACTAAAGTAAATACGAATAAATAGTAAGAGGAAATGGGTGTTTGGCTTCATCCATTTATGCACCTCTCACATGCCACACTGCACTCAGAATATGGCCCTGATAAAAATGTGGCATATCGTTAATTGTTGTCTTTCAGAACAATGCTCTGAGGTAGCAGTAGTCATTGTTCCCATTAACTTTTTCTCTTGATTCATTGCTGAGGGAGACGTGCATGCTTTGGGGGTGTTAAATGCATGGTCCCATCAAACGCAGGAAACCGGTCATAATTTCTTCAGCTGTTTTTTGTTTTGTTTTCCAAATAGAATTTAGTGAGTGTTTGCTGACCTCCAGGAGTGAAACTCAGTTCTGGCTTCACTGAAGCTAGAACTCATGTTGACATTCTTTGTGCCAAGACTCAGCCTTTTGGACTCGGTGCCCAATTTTCTTTCATTGACATCAGTTTTACACCTGCAAAACATCCTGACTTACATATCAGTCTCACTTCATGTGATGCCTGACTCAGCCATCTGCAGTCCTTCAGCTCCCAGCCCACTGTTTGATTCTCTGTGATGTTATTTCCCCTGGTGCTTTACGTAACAGCATCACAAAAGGGTTGAAATACCAGATGCAAACAAGGCCGACTGTAGTAGGTAAATCCATGCAAGTGTATTTTTAGCTTCTTTTCTCTTTGTTGTCTGTGGAGCTCATGAGCTCTGTGTATTGCAAATATGGGCACCATGTGCTTTTGACTGCATGATCAACAGGTGTATTGATTAAAGATAGACGTGTTTGTGGATACATCCCTTCTCAAGCTAAGTTAAGTCAAAGGAAGCTTTGCATGGGTAAAACAAATAAAAACAGAGCAAAGATTTGAGAACTATGTATCTGGGCAGTTGAGAAACTCTATCTACTATCCTTCCCTAAAGCATTATTAAGGGATCTGTACATCAACCATCCTTCAAAATCTATTGTATCTATGATTTGGGCTTTGCCAGATCATCAGTGGTGATGAGCATTGCCTCTTCCTGTCCCACAGTTTCCCAGGTGCTACAGTACCTGCTAAAATACATGGGGAAATATCAAAATAACACACAAACTTGTGACTTCTCAGGCAACTAATACCAGATTAATATAAAGATTTGTAAAATGATATCTGATTCTGAAATTGTACCTGGAAGAAAGTTGGAGGCTTAGTTCAGTGCAATTTGCAGGGCAACTCCCTCTCCTCCCAGTGCAGCATTCATAGTATGATGCCAGAAGTTTTTCTTTTAATAAGGCCTCTGTCACCAAAACAGTAAATACAGGCCCTTACAAAGAAGAGACAGCAGAGTGAAGGATGATGAAAAATGCTCAGAAATACTGCTTATAATAAAGTAGTAGACTTCATCTTGAAGAACATCTCTATGTGATAACATAAAAAGGCTGAAAAATAATAATTAGGATGCATAGGTAGTGTAGTATGATAGACAGAGTCTCTAGAGCTTCATTAAGATTGCAAGTAGAGTGCTGGTTTATGTTTCAGTGATTAAAAAATAAGATTCTAACATGCTAGATTGCTCTGATATACTTTAGCACATAAGTATATGGAGTAGCACTGCTTAAAATGGATTAACCACTTGCACAGATTTAAGCACATACTTAAATGACCTACTGGATCGGGACCTGGAAGCATACAGTTCACCAAAGTTTAACAAATCATCAAAAATTAAATAGATATTTGTATTATATTTTGAAGGAAATACTTTGTAAAGTCTTTATTAAAAATCAGAATTATTTTTAAAAAGATATTTCATTTGTTTCACTATTTGAATAATGGAAATGGATGTGTTCATCTTTCCCATTATTTTTTAAGACAGAGGATAAAATGGCAACTTTCAAGCAGATGTTATATGGTTGTTATCTGCATTTAGGTGTAGAGGTCCTAATGATTTTCATCATGTTAGTATAAGAAATTACACTTTGAATTGTCTTCTAGACTGACAATAAAGAGAACATAAGCCTTTTGCTTAGTAAATGTACTTTAGGTTTCTTTTAAAGATAGTGATCACTGCATAGGTGTCTGTTTCTTTATCTCTTTTGTGCCCAAACTGTAGCTTAGTTGCCCATCAAGCATAGTTCTTGGTGTCCAAAATTACTCTGAACTGCTCAAGAATACATTTCTTGGTGTACATTGCAGTGTCTCTTAGCAGAGTACATGTTGCATTTTTAACCAACACAAACCAATTCAAAGTTCAAATGAATCAGATCTGATTGAGAGAGAGGAGTCAGTGACTCCTGAATGTACCCAGGCACCCTGTCCTCTGTGGAAGAAGTCAGATTTGAGGACAGACAGCAACTTGTGAGAAGCACTCAGCTCTTCCAAGAGCTGTGTCACAGAACTAACAATTGGCAATGCTTGCTCTCAGCTACTGACGTAATGCCAGAAGCAGGAGTTGCCTCCTTGTCATTAAGTCTCAGCTCAGGAGTGAGGAAAAAAATGTAATTTATTGCTCCAGGAAATGGAGCAGTGGTAGTTCACATCACGAACTAAAAAAGCATCTTCATTCTTTGTCCTGTAGCAGACCAAAAAAGGATTTTGAGTGAAGCATATTAAAAACAGTACAAGAACTATAAGACCACATGGTTTATTTGCTTATTTTTTTTCTCCCAAAGGCTCTGTTTTGCTATTAATACCTAACCAACATTTATCCATTATGATCTAGCTCCAGATATGAGAAAACTTTATTACTTAGACTGTTTTTCAAGTTCTCAGGAGAATCCCTAAAATTCTATGGCTCACATTCTTCGTTTTTCTATAAACACGTTTTCTTTTCTTCCTGCTGCCCCCTCTCCCAGTGCATTATTATTTTTTACATATATAGCTGAAAAGCTGTTCTCCTGGAAAACATACTTTAAGGCAATTTTTTCAAATCATCTGTATTGTGATTTTTTTTTTTTTCTACTTGTGGTTTCTTTTCCATTATTTCATATGAACTTTTTCTCATACGTTGCAACAACATAGAACTGTATTCCTGAAAGCTGCTTCAGATAATACTTTTTGTTGACATAAGATACTTGTGTTGAGCGATACAGGCATCAAAGCTGCAGGTAGCAGGAATAAATGAGGGACCAAAACATGAAGGTGGGGGAAAATCATATAACTGCTGGCCATAAGCGAGCCAGGAAAATCCATTTCATTCCACGCACCTGGACGTGCAACAAGGCATGCTACACTATGAAGGCATAAAGACACAGGCACGTCCATCTCCTTTTCTAACTCGAAGACAAAATAAAAGGGTTCCTACTGTGATTTTATGTACATCCAAAACCATATGGGATTTCAAATGCTTGCTTAGAAGTGATAGAATTATAGAATATCCTGAGTTAGAAGGGATCCATAAGAATCATAGAATATAACTCCTGACTCCATGCAGGACTACCCAAAAATCAGATCCATATGTCTGAGAGCACTGTCCAGCACTTCTTGAACTCTGGCAAGCTTGGTGTCATGACCACTTCCCTGGGGAGGCTGTGGCAGCACCCAAACACCCTCTCGGTGAAGAATGTTTTCCTGTTATTCAGCCCGACCCTCCTCTGCCACAGCTCCATGCTGTTTCCTTTGGCTCTATCGGTGTAAGCAGAGAGAAGAGATCAATGTCTCTCTCTGCTCCCTCTCGTCAGGAAGCCATAGGCCTCTCTTCAGTATCCTCTCTGGGCTGAACAAACAGAGGGACTTCAGCCACTCCTCAAATATCTTCCCCTCTAGACCCTGCACCATCCTTGTAGCCCTCCTTTGGACACTCTAATAACTTTATGGATTTTATGTCCTTTTTGTACTGTGGCACCCAAAATGGCACAGTGTTGAGGTGAGGCTGCACCAGTGCAATGCAGAGCAAGACAACTGCATCCCTCAACCAGCTAACAATGCTGTGCTCAATGCACCCCAGGATATGGCTGGCCCTCCTGGCTGACTGGCCACACTGCTGACTCACGTTCAGCTTGTTTTTGAGCAAAACCCCCAAATCGCTTTCAGTGGGGCTGCTCTCCAGCATCCCATCCCTCAGATTGTATGTATGTATAGCCAGGGTTGCCCCTTCCCAGGTACAGAATCTGGTGTTTGCTCTTGTTAAACTTCATGCAGTTGGTGATTGCCCAGTTCTTTAATTTGTCTAGAGCTTTCTGCAAGGCCTCCCCACCTTCAACAGAGACAACGGCCCCTTCTAATTTAGTAGTCAGCAAATTGCTCAAAACAGCTTACTCTCCTACATCCAAGTCATTCATGAAAATGTTAAAGAAAACTGGCCCCAAAATGGAGCCCTGGGGAACTCCACGAGTGACTGGTATAGCAATACAACCAGGATCCCCTAGACATCAGAACCAGTCATCCCTGAATACCAGTCTCAAGCCCTCAAGAACTTTGGCTATACTATAGAACATCTGCTAGCTGAATGACATTAGTTATTAGGTACTTTGTAAAGTTAACAGCATTTAAAATAGTGTTAGCAGTAGTCTTGATTTTTGTGGAATGCAAGAAGTCAATGCAAGAAGTTCACGCACACAACAGCCTGGGCACTCCAGCCAGGCATACTTTGCTGGCATACACGGCTCAGGGATGGCCCCAAGCATCCATCCCAACCTGTGGGGGAAGGGCTCCTACCTGACAAGGGAAGAAAACTCCAGTCGTCCTGGGGTTTCTCTATCAGAGGAGGGAAATTTGGAATATTATACTTTCTTGTGTGAGCAATGACGGCACCAATAGGAAGGGCAGCAGGACTATATCAAGCTCTTATTGAGAGTAGAGGAGCAATCCAACCTTTTTTGGGGGTTACCACTGCTTACCAGGGAGAAGTGCCCAGACACAGCATGACTGTTAACTTCATTGAGCCGGAAGCTGTTCTATGGGAGAGGAGAAAAAGACAACCGCCCGGTGCCGTCTGAAACTTCTCTGAGCAAGCACGGTTCCTATGTGAGAGACGGACTAGGGCTCCACTGCTCCTAGATAAATGCTTCAGCGGCAGGTGCTGCTGGCTCGCAGGGGTGCTCTTCAATCTGGGCAAAACCCCCGCACCGGGTCCGGATTGGGTAATTTGGGGGCGTTTTCTCCGAGCTTCTTCCCCCAGTTTTCCGAGGCGGGGGCGGTCCTGTCCCACGGGGAACCAAGGGAGGGGAATGGGGGAGTCAGAGGGAAAGAAAGATGGGAGGAAAAAGCTGACGGGGGAAAAAGAAAAAAAGGGGGGGAAGAGGGAGGACAATGGATGGATGGGTGGATAGATGGATGGATGAGAGTGAAGGGAGAAAGGGAGCTAATGGAGGGAGGGAAGTGGGGAGATGAAAGGGTGAGGGGGGGAGGGCGGGAGGTAAGGGAAAAAAAAGGAAGGAGAGTGAAAGAGAGGAGGGAAAATGGACGAAGGGGTGTATAAAGAAGGATTAGAGGGGAATGGAAAGGGGGTGGGGAACACCAAATTGAGGAGAGGGGAGGGCAAAAGAAAAGGGTGCAGGGGAAGAGGACAACCCGCTGCGTCTTTAAATTATTGCGCCCTTCGGCATCAGCTCCGCGTCCCTTGCCCCCGCCCGCACCCCGCGTAATTCAGGGGCTCGTCCCGCCGCCGGGAATGGCCCCGCCTGGCCTATCCCCGCGCGCTGCCTGCTGTGCGGGGCGCCGGCGCCGGCCGCCGCCCCTCGACGGGCCGCACGCGGGGCAGGGCGGAGGCGCGCCGCGGCGCTGACCGCCCCCGAGGCGGCAGTGCTGCCTGCACAGCCCGCCGCGCCGGGTCCAGCTGCCCCGCCTGCGCTCCCATGCCCCCAGAGGGCTCCAGCGCCGGGCGCGTTCGTGAGGAGCGAGGGCGGTGACGGCCCCGGGATCATGCTCTGAGCGCCCGGGGCAGCCAGCGAGGGAAGTTGGGGTGGAAGATGAACAACACCGGTAAGTGAGCAGCTCCTTAGGCACGGCTCTTCGCGTCCGGGCATCTTTTCCCTGGGGCCGGGCATCCTTCCTATGGTACCGGGACCCTACTTCCCTCGGGCGCCGGCTGGACGGCATTCCTCTGGGGCTCTGCCTCTGGGATGGCATCCCCCGGGCAGGCTTCCTGCATCCAGGGCCGGCCCTCCGCTTCCCTGCGCTTCGGTGGGTGCTCCTCCGGCTCCCCGCGAGACACGGCGCGCCCCGGAATGTTGGTGCCCCTTACCGGCTCCGCCGGGGTGGCCACGAGCCGTGGAGGGGTGGGGGGCTCGGGGGGGCTGTGCTTGCCGAGGGAAGTGGCGCTGCGCCCGTTCTCCTCGGACACGCTCAGTCCGAGGAGATCACAATGCCTCTAGGAAATTTTCTGCGGCTTTCCTTTGGAAATTGGATTTTGGGGAGATATTGGTTGTTTTTTTGGATGGTTTTTTTTTTCGTTTGTTTGCCTGTTTTGCTGGATTTATTTCTGTACAATTTTCTCTCTAAGGCAAGCCCCGTCCTTTCCTCCTTTCTCTTAATTTCTGAGATCGTTTCCCTGATAGAAACTGGGAAGGTGAGAGACACGATCAGAAGGGAACAACTGCTAAAGCAAGACTATCAACAGATAACCATTAAAAGGAAGCTGGGGCAAGCTTTACATTCTCCTCTAACTTTCTGGTTTTCAGGGATGAGGCATGCGTGTAAAAAATCTAACAATCTGGGAAACCATTACTGCTAATTCTAGAACTTGTTAGAAAAATCTAACATTGTGAAGAGGTAGAGATGAAGGGAAATAATTGCTTTTTGTTTTAGCCCTAAATTGTTTCATGATGTTTCCTTGTTCCTGGGAGGGACTATTGCTGGGTACTTCACTTGCACAGATGTAACCTGAGGTCCAGCGATACCACTGTCATATGTTGGGAAACTGTGAATCACTGTTTGCCACAGCACAGGAATACAGTACTAGAGAGGACTGTTTAGGCTCAAACTCAGTCCTCTGCAGTTGTATCAGCATGTCATACTGCTGCTCTGAGTTTATATAGAAAGACTCTTGTTCCCCTTTGAGTTGGGAGTGGGACACTCTCCTATCTGAAAGATGGTGACATTTCTGTTCTATTTCCTGATCCTGTCTGGACTGAACTCAGTCCATCCCAAGAAGATGAACTTATTTGAGTGTTAAGCAAGCCAGCCAAAATCATCTTAGCCATGATGCTCCAACCACTCTTTCTCCATCTCTCTGTTATATTAAAAAAAGCAGCTCTCATCTTGTCTGATCACAGTGGGTGAGCAGTGCAAGGAATATCACGTTGTTCAGTTGTAAACTGAAATTTTATTAGCAGTTTTCTTTCTTCGGAGTATAGGGCTGAATGTTATTACCTTCATTACTAAAAGCAATATCCATTGTTACAGATCACAAGGCCACATTACTCCTTTTATCATTGCATCAAATTAAATCATTTTAGGTAGCTTTCCTGCTATTTCTCCAGGAAGCTGAGAATCTCTTACCCTGCCCAGTCCTTCTAGTTTCCTAACCAGATTCACAGCCATTTATTCTTGGGATTACATTGTCCCTTTCCTTAAAATAGTTCTTTTCCTCCTCTGGTGTTTACCTCCAGGTTGTATTTATAGAGAGTGCTCATATCCCTTCTCAGCCTTTGTTTTGTACATTCACACAATGCAAGGAATGTCTCTCCCATCAGTGCAAAGCAGAACTTCCTACTGAATCTGAAGTGTTTATTAACTGGCAGAACTCAGGGACCAGTGCTGGTGAGCTCTGTATTATAGTAACACAGAGCACCAGTAAGCAGAGTCATATGTGAAGGCATATAAGGCAGCTTTGATCTCACAGAAGTTGAAATAAAGGCAAACAGAAAACAGGAAGGGAAGCACGGATTATCCTCAGAGATGCAAAACTGATATGAAAAGAAAGATGAAGCAGTCCAACAAGGTTGCAGGAAATCTGTGGTAAGAGACAAGAGACAGACCCCTGTCTCAGAGCCTCGCACACAGAACTTCCAGGCTCTCAGTATCAATTTTTCTTGGATGCTGAATAGATGCTGCCCAAAGGAAGAAGGTTCAGATGTTTGACTTCAAACTGTTCAGAGCCATAAGCTGGCTAGATATTCTTTCAGCTGTTACTGAAATTGATATAGGAAAAGCTGCTATATGTACCTGTAGAAAAAAATATTGACTTCTGTTCTCAGGAAGCAATATATAAAACAAGTGATTATGAGCTGTCTGCTGTAGTATGAGCTTCATATTGTGAAATCACAACCAACTGGAAACATCATGAATGTTTACAGTTACACTAAAAAAAAATATGCTCATATCTTAGAATCAAAATAATGTAATTGTCATACACGTGGCGTTTTTCACAGACAGCACTCATGTCCTAACTAAGACTTGTGCGTACAGTCTACTTAGAGCCAGTAAAAATGGTGGAGAATTTGTGAATTTGCAGGATTGAGATATTTGATGCTGAAACTCATCCTTTTCTGATTATATTGTCTTTATCTTTTTCCTTTTCCCCAATAGTTTCTCTGTGTGATGTTACGGTACTGTATTATATCTACAGATGACTGTAATAAAGCTATATAGTCAGAAAAAAATTGTAAACTATTGACCTGACAGCTCAGCCTTAATGTATTGATCTAATCATAGTGGATGGATTCCAGTAACTGTATAGTACGGCACTTTATTTCTGCTGGGAGGAATGCGTTCTGACAAGCCAGTTGTTAGGATTTGTAAGGGGACAAAATTCCCATGGGATGGTTGTTACTGACTATGAGTCTGACTCCATGCTAGTGAAACCCTGATGTATTCAAAGGGCTTTTGATCACAAATTTGAAGGATGTACACTGATAAAACACAGATGTTTTGCAAAAGTACCAGAACTATGAAGAAGCTGAAATCCCAATTTCATAAATGACTGAGGCATTTAGGAACCCTTGACCTGCTGGCTTTGAACATGATGTAAGACCTGAAGTTCCTTAAGTTCCAATGCTCAAAAAACTGAACTGTTTAGCTCAAGTCAAAGCGAGAGCTGAAGCCTAAATATAGACCTAGGTCCTATTTGAAGGGGAGACTCGCACTCCTCCCGTGTTAGAAAATCCAAGTCTAAATATGTTTTCCATTTCAAGTGACTCCTTTGCCACTGTTTTCATTTCTTATGTAACTGCTATCATTTTAAACCTTTTATTTTCTTCTGACTGTGTGAAATAAATGATGGGTTCACACACTATAAAACAAAGAGAAATATTTTTGCTGTGAAATCTCAGTTATTTACAGTACATCCTGCGGTTCTACCAGTGACAACACTGGTGTTTTATGATTTGGATCCCTCAAAGGGATTATACTTTCCTTTTAAATCATGCTATCTCATCTATTTCATCTCCAAGATACTGAGGCAGATTACACAGCTTATACTGGGTACTTTACTCAATTCAGAATGTCATAAAATGGCTTATCAACATCAGCAGTTTAAACACATCCTCACTGTCTGATTCAAACAGCTGGCAGAACTGTAATTACAGGTTGGAACATACAGCTTTCTATATGGAAATGAAAGAGACACTATGCTTGGCTTGATTTGCAGTTCTGGCAGAGTTACTGTGGTGGTTTGTGCCCATGTTCTGCCCAGGTCCACAACCAGCTCTTCATCTGCAAAGAAAAGCTGTCAGTTTCACTTACAGTGAAACTTCATATGTTATTTTGATTAATTCTCAGAACAATTCCTTCTCTAAGGAGTAGGGACCATGGTGAATATATAAAACCATGCATTAGTCAAACTGAAATAGTCACAGGTAAATAATTTCTTCTCTGTCTTGCTTTGCAAGAACATGGTGTTGTTTTGGTGGCTGATACATGGAAACTTCTGTCTATGGCAGCACAGAGCAGCTGGTTTGTTTCCTTTATCTCCTGGATTTGTGTAGTGCTCGGTGCATGTGGCTTTTGTACACAGTATGAGCTCTTATTAATGCCATTCTCTGATGTGAGAGATTCACTCATATGATGGCAGCTGATATAGGCTAAGTTCTTTCTTTGTTGTTTCATACATGTGCCTGGTGCACAAAGTAGGAGTGTTGCCATGAAAGAACTTGTATCTTTTCTGATCTGAGCTATTTTTTATGTCTGTAACACTGCTTCAGCAAGTAAGATGTAAATGAATTCCTGTATTTACTGCTACTCTTAGGTTTGCATATTCTCATTTCCTCAATAGCAGGACTTCTAGTGAGGAATTTGATCCTCATCTTTGGAAGAAGTTACAGACTTGACAAAGGTAACTGAATTGATGCAGAGACAAACATTGATGCCTGCATAGTATTTTTAGTAGCACGCTCAGATTTTAGGGAGAAGCATTTCTGTAACAAGAATACAGTCTGGGTTGTTTTGTCTGAAGGCTAACTCTGCAGTACTTATCTCTGTATCATTATCAAATGGTGGCATGTAGAATGCAGGGGGCGGTGATGGGCTGGTACAGTTCAATATTTTCATGGTAGGAAAGGAAATAGAAGAGTATCAGATGACGAAGTTTATGATGCAAAGGTTGGTAAAGGGGAATTAACAATGTAGGCAGAGCGGTTGTATAAACAGATGAAGATCATTAACTTGGATCCATTCAAACAAATTACACTTAATGTATATTATAAAGCTATCAGTTTAGTGACAACGAACAGGGAAAACAATAGCCTTGGGAGCAATTGAGAAGTCATAATGGACAAGCAAGTCAACCTGATACATTAATAAGCTAACAGAGAACAGTGAGAACTGAGTCTAAGGAAGCACTGAAATGTGTAGGCAGCATCATCTGTAGCCACTCTGGAATTCTTTCCACAGGTCTGCACTGTATATTTTATTGGGGCCAATGGAATATTGGAAAATGTTCAGAAAAAAAAACAAAAGACTTAATGAAAAGAGAAATTGTCTAATTGTGAAGATTTAATGAGTTCATCTATTCAGTTTACCAGAAAGAAAATTGTTCAGATGCATGGCTGTAGGGAACTATATATTTTCCCTAGAGAAATACTGAATAATAAAAGAATCTTTAAACTCAGTGGAGGAAACAACAATAAATGCTGGAGATAGAAGCTGGAGATAGGAGCCAGAAAGCACTAATGGGGAAATAAGGGCTTTATTTTAAAAATCTCCTATTCATTATGGGAATAAGATAAGGAGGATAGGAAGATATGTAATATTCAATTTCTAACTCTCTTAAGACTAAAGCTTTTTGGAAGGCAATTTTAACCTTTATTCTGATATAACTGAATGTAATTATAGAGCCGAATTAGACTTCCCGATTGAATTGTCTGGATATTCTTCGTCTACCTCCTGTTTCTCAGGCACTTTCCATTTATAGATTTGAAGCTCTTCGTGGCAGGAGCAATGAGAGTCAGGACTCATGTGCACTGGCTTCCATTGGAATTCTAGTTTTGGTGCTGTCTCATGCCACTGTTGCAGCGTGGTCCATCTACATGGTCATTTTCATCTAAACACATTACTGCTCTCTTTTCTCAACATCTCTCCAATTATGACATAAATCTGAACTGAATGAATGATGGAGTGAAGAAAGCATAGGTCTACACAAGTTTGTTGAAAAAAGCTACTTTTGGCAGCATAAGAGATGCCTGAACTCAACTGTGATGCCATTCAAAGCTTGAACTGGTATATCTAAATTATGGAGCCCGTTTCTTGGGCCACTGTCCCAAGACCACAGGCCTGGGACAAATCTGCAGAAGTTCTTGCAACTGTGAAATCTTAGTGTTTTAAGTTTTCACCTCAAACCAGCTGCTTAATGGGGTAGGGGTGTAGGTATATATAGTCCCTTATATGCCTAAATTAAATTCTAGGCTAATTCCTATATCTAGCTTGCATCTGAAAGTGGGTGGTTGTAGTTTTTTAGGCAGTACTCCACCTCAGAATGTCTGTTGTTTCAAATACTTATTTGAACAGTGGAGGCTGCGTGGGTTGGTTGTTATTCCAGGAGAACTGCTAAGTTCACTGCTTAGAAACTCAAATGTGAAGAGGGACAGGAGTGGAGAGTGGAGTAGATTTATTTGGGCCATGTCAGGAACAAAACCAAGCTGGAATGCAAGTTTGCCTGAAGGAGAGGAAGCCATCCTTGTCAGTACAAGGAAGCACTGAACAATAAGGGGAGGAGCAGGCTAAAGAAATTCCTATTCCCCAAGAGTTTCCTTGTAAGCACAAAGTAGGTGTGTCTCCCTCCAATATAAAATGCATCCTAAAATAAACATGCACGATTATTTGTTAACATACACATTTCTTATGGTGCAGTGTTGTTTTTTGCCCATTTAGAAGTTACAGACAGGTCCTCTTAAGTGCTTCAGACACCAGAGGAAGCAGAAATTGAATCAGAGCGAATCATTGTGATAAAAAGCGCACAGAGATCCATTGTGCTTAACAGATCTGCTTTCTTTTCAGTAATTGTTATTCAAGTGTTTTAAATAAACACTTGTACACACACGCACACACACACACCCACACACACACACACACACCCATAAGCGCAAAATTGTTTAAGAAGCCTCCATGAAAGGCAAGGTCAACACAATGAGCAGCTAGGAAAAAGTGTCAAAGAAATCCAAAGGGGCCAATTGTTGGCACAGAGGAAAAGAGTAGGACACCACAATGCCCACTGCTACACCTTGAATGGGGTCCATTACCATAATTTCTATTCCCTTTGCAGTGTTACTGAAGGTAGCATGTGGAAAAATTCAAGATTACTTGATTCTGCCAAAAATTTACCACTGGAGGGAAGTTGGGTAACTGAATTCAAGCTGTATATATATAGATATATAAAGAGTATGTGCTCGTGGTTATTTTGCATAGAGAAAATGAGTTCATTGCATTATTTTATGTCAAGTTGGTTTATGAACCAAAGTTTGAAATATCCAGACATTCTCCACAAGCCAGTCTTTTTCTCAGTGCACAGTCTTTCAGTACAGGCACTAATAATAACGAAGATGAGAATGAGCAGACTGCTCCAGCCTTGTCACATCCCAGGAACAAAGTAGGTATATTTGTGTCCTACTTTTAGATAGACGTTCCTGGGAAAAGCCAGACACTGAAGAAAATGTTATAATACCTTCAAAGCCATGTTTCTTCTTTGGAGAAGTCCTAAGAAATACCTCATTAGGGTGTTAAAGGTTCTAGCGCTGATTTCTTGTGAAGACTCTGCTATAGCTGGTAAAGTCTCATGCTACCATCTGTTTACTACCAGAAAATTAGTTTAGGATGTTCAGTCACCGCAGCAACTGACTTAAAAAGGCCATGTGCAGACTTGGCTGGGGAGACAGGCTTACAAGATACTCAAGTCACCCTATTCACTTCCTGCTTGTAACTGGTAACAGCTTTCATTACTCTGCAGATTTGAACTACTGCAAATTTAATTATGGTGCAACAACAGCAGTGGTACTTCAGTAACAGTTAAGTGCTTGGCGCATCACATTTCTGAAGTGATCTGGAGAGAATGATTAGCTACTCATTCTGTAATTTCAGTAAGACAGATGCCCTGCAGCTCAAAGCAGCAGTGGATACCGTGAAACAAGAGGACATGCTACTGTACTGCAGACTGGTGAATATGCAGTTCTTTCTCCTCCCTTTCCCACAGGTTGCTTTAAATCTCCTATTTCCTCTTCTGTGCGTGAACCATGTTATTCAAAGCCAATGAGGCTGCATACCTCCTATCTCTGCAGGGCAGCTCACATACTGATGTTTCCAGGATTCACAGCTTTGAGCAGCAGAAATGCAAGAAGTCTCATTTGTGAATCTGTTCACCTTTTTTTTTGTTTGTTTGTTTTTAATTTTTAATCCTATGTCATAGTCTGCAGGTTGGCTGCCGTTAGAGAATCAAAGGAGGAACAGCAGGCCATCCTCTGCTTGTCGAGGGTCTGCAGAACACAAGGGCTTTTTAGGGTGCCTGCATTCCTGAAGGGATCTTGTGCTAAAGAGGATGATTTCTAAAAGTCTGTACAAAGCTACTGGTGTAATCACTACCTGGAACTAGAAAAATTGGCTTGGCTATTCCCAGAAGTTAATTGATAGTGTGAAATTATTCCTTTCCAGTTTAAAACTGTGATGACATCTGTTTCTAGAGTCTAAACTGATTGATCAGCACATAGGTCGTAGATGTTCACGACAAGCTGAACGTGAAGGTACAAATACTAAAAGCAAATCTGTCAAAGCACACCTCCTTTTGTGCTCAGCACAACCTGCATGTTGCTTGTTCTGTGCCAAAGGTTCTTAGCATATTCTGGACATTGGAAAATACAAATGCTTCAGTAAATTTCAGCAAAGACATCTTGCACTGCCATTTTATCTAATTCCTACATATGAGACACCTTAGCAGTCTTCAAAAACTTTCTAACTTCTGTAACTCCTTTGTAACACCTCCAAAACCAAGGTATATTTAATGAGTGCACAGTATGCTGTAAAATCATTTGCTCTTATGCTATGAAAAAATTGCTTTTTTTTGTATTCTCCACAAGTTCATAATAAAATCAAATTTCTCAGTTGTTTAGCATTCAATACCTGTACTTTCAGTGCAGTTTAACTAGCCAATATCTTTTAAACTCACTCCTGTTAAATACATTACAGGGTGCTGAATGTCCTTCCTCCAGCCATACACTGATGTTCTCCACCCTTCTCTTACTTCATTCCTGGAGATCTTTCCCCTCAGTGGGAGAGTTCCCAGCTGAGAGCAAACATGAAGAGATACCTGATGAAACTGGCTGCAGTTCAACCACCAACACTAGTTTTATTTGCCCTGTAGTAAAAAACAGCATACTTAAAAATGACAACATGTTGTGCTTTATCTAGTAAGTAAATGTTTGCATACAAGACTGGCATGCTCATGAAACATGCTACTAGTCAAAATAAATGACAAATTGTATTATTTTATGTATGTAATCTTCTAGATAGCATTAGTTAGCCAGCTTCATAATTTGTATGGTTGTATGTTGAGTAGTAGTGATACTATTAGTTCTGCGTTTGTTTATAGCACAGATGAACCCAGGCCAGGTACATCCCCCTATGCAGAATAATTCTAACAGTTTATGTTAAAGGTGCCTCATGAGAGCAGACTTCTCGTTTCTTCTGGGCTGATCAGTTTTAACATAAGTGAAGCCTCTTTTGTGTCTCACAATTCTAGAAGGACTGTTTTCAGAGTAAACCAGAATGCCAAACTGTGAGCATTGTTGGAAAAAATTCCAGCAGGTTTAGAAAGATCAAGGCAAAAAAAAAAAAAAAGTCTCTTATATCTCCCAAGATCTAATCAAACATCCACACGGGCCATATCCCAACTGGCATCTCTTGAGTTGAGATCCTGCCCCCTCATTCCCTGTGTATAGGACATGATGACTTTGCACAAAGAATTGTTCCTGTCTCTCTCATGTTCTGTCATGTGTTTTTCCTTACAATGGAGATCTTCCCTTGCTCCACCACTGAGTGTTAATTTAAATTTGAAAAATTAAAAAAAAACCAGAGATTTTTGATTGATTATTCATGTAATTATCTACTGATGGCTAGAAAACATTAGTAAGAATAGAACCCTTCTCTTTATCAGCATTTGGAATCATTTGGTATTTTGGCTTCTTCACACTGCATGTTTTATCTCATCTAAAATCTCATAATTGAGAATTCTTATTGTTGCCTATTTATGCACCTTTCAGCATTTCATTTAATTATGTAAAGAATTAATTTCAGGACCAAGGCGGCTAGAAATACCTGTAGTATATAAAGTGTACTTTGAGTACAGTGTTCATATATGACTTTTAAGTTGTCTTCAAAAACAGTGAGGGAAAGCTAGCTTATAATCAGTCTTCACAGAATCACAAAATCATAGGGGTTGGAGTGGACCTCTAGAGATCTTCTAGTCCAACTCCTCTGCTAAAACAGGTTTTCTAGAGCAGGTTGCACAGGAAAGTGTTCATGCTACCCATCTTAAGTGATATCTCTTTGGCTCTGCAGCTCTACACCTATTGCTTTGCAGCTATGCTTTTGTTTCATTTCAGTTATGACCTTAAACCATGTTCCCTGGAATAGCTACAGTGTCAGATGGAAGCACAGTACATATGCTCTGCTGCAGAGTTCTCTTTTCAGAGACACGTCTTTTATTGGCTGGACTTGTTGCACTTTAGAAGTAACTGGTATAAGATAAAAGTCTACTGTAGAATATGCTCTGGTGGCTTTAATAAGAAACCAAGATGACTAATACGATTTTTCTCTCTTTTCTCCAGAAATCACAAAGCCACCACTAGCACCGAAACCAAAAATTATTGGTCATCTTTCTCCAGTAGCCATCTCCAAATTTTCTCCTTCACTGCCAAGGTCTGATATTCTTCATAACCCAAATTCTGTGTCTAGGGGTCCCAAACCACCTATTGCTCCCAAGCCAAAACTCTCTACTGACACAGAGAGCAGATCCAGTGTTAATGCCAACAATAATTTAAATAAATGCTCAAGTTGTAAACTTCTCTGTTTTGATGGAGAGTTGTATGATGGAAATCAATGCAGTGCTGAGTGCCCAGAATCTGAGGCAGATAATGAATACATTGTACTTCCTGAAACTCAGCTGACCATTGAAAACTGCAATGACTTGGAACACGAGCATGATCAGAGCATAGATTCCTTTGCAGAGAATGAAGTCTTGGAAATTCCAGAAGAGGGAGAGAAGGAAGAAGATAACATTCCTTATCATGCAGGTGCTGACCGTCAAGAAATCAAGCACCGTAACTTTTCAGATATTGCTGAATCAATAAAACCAGACTGTGTATCATCAACCAGAGACCGTGGCCAATCTGAAGCATTTTGTGAAGAGTCCTCCAGTGCTACTGGTGGGAATAATGACGTATCTAAGAATGTAGATGAAGATGAGAATGTTGCAGGTGATTGTAGTGAAACCAAAAGCAAGGAAGAAATTTCTAACAATCTCAAATTGGTTAAGGACAGTGATGATAGTAAGACTGATGGTGATAACATTTTGAATGGAGATGAGGGCAGTGCCTGTGAAGATATCATTCTAACACCACTAAGTGCAGCTGAATTAATCTCAAGTTTGGAGAAGTCAGAGGAGGAGGAGGAGGAGGAGGAGGAACTGCCTGAGATTTTAAGAGAGGGAGATAGATGTCCAGCACATGATAGTGATCCCAGTGTGTATGCAGAGCTTGATTTGAACATGGAAAAGGAGTTAGAAAATGATGACTGTACAAGTCCTGACATGCTGCCCAATGAAGCCAGTGAGAAAACAGTTCTGTGCTTAGAATTGCCTGAAGGTGAACCCAATGCTGAAAATGATCTGGGAGATTCCACTCATCAAGCAGCAGCTGAAGAGGAGGAAGCAGACACAGACAAGCACAATAATACAAACACAGGAAATGCCAGTGATGACTGCCAGATCACTGACCTGAGAGGTGAGGAGACATCAGAGGTAGCCTGTGAAGCAAGCAAAGACTCTGGAAAAGGAGAGGAAGAAACTGTGAACGCAGAGAGTATCGATGATGAGTGTCAGATTGCTCCTTTTGAGAATGATGATGGTGAGAAAGTACCCACAAATCTGCAAACAGAAGAGACCTGTCCAAAAGAAGGTAGTCAGATCTCTGATACCCTCCCTAGTGGTCCAGGGATGGAGCCAAAGCTAGAAGATATGTCTGCTGAAGAACATAATGAAAGCATTGCAGAAATCTCTAAGTCAGATGAGTTGCAACTTGAAGGAAATGAGGTAGAAACAGACAGTCTCAGCAAAAGTCCAACTCAACTAGTCCCACATAAGGGAGAGGTAGAAGTCTGTCAGCATGGTAAAATGAATGTAGAACATGGGACCAAAAATGTCTTGCATGAAAATCTAGCACTCCCTGAAGTAGTCATTGTGCCTGAAGAATCAGAGAGAAGAGAAACTGGCAGTGATTCCCTAGATGACCCTTATGTACTTCCTGCAGAAAATGAATTCACTCATAAAGGACAGACTGATTCAGGAACTGATCACAGTAAAAGGGATGAATTAGGCACGGATGGTGAAAGCAACTTACTGCCCATTGATCGTAAAAGCATTGTCACTAGAACACGGTCACTCTCTGGGAAAATGCCAGGCTATGTGCCAGAAACAGTTCCAGAAGAAGGTGGTCCTGAAACTGATTTACCACCTTCTTGCAACAGTTCTGGGACTGAAGACTTAAGCAGTAATTCATTTTCAGTGGAAGGAAAAACAATGGAAGACAACAAGGCATTACCATCCAAGCCAAGACGCTTTATTTTATATCCTCGGTCTTATTCTGTTGAAGGGAGAGAGATACCTGTCTCCATTTACAAAGAGGGTGATGGCTGTGTACTCAGCGATATTAGAATGAAAAAGACAGAAGACAACTTATCTTTGCCTTGTGTCAATGGTTCCTCACATATCTTTTACCAGGGAAATCTTTCATCAGGTGCTGTATCTACTCCATCTTCAGTTGTTGATATACCACCTCCTTTTGAACTTGCCTACATCACCAAAAAGCCAATCACTAAAAGTTCCCCTTCGCTTTTGATAGAGAGTGAGTCACCTGATAAGTATTCCAAGAAAAAGAAATCTTCCTTTAAGAGATTCCTCACTCTAAAATTCAAGAAGAAAACTGAAAATAAAATCCATGTAGATGTTAATGTTTCCTCTTCGAGGTCCTCATCAGAGTCCAGTTATCATGGGCCTCCAAGGCTGATGGAGCTGGACAGGACTCTAAGTAGCTCACCTCAACTGAAGTCACATGTGGGGAAGCTCCGTGCATCTGAGTCTCCCTCAACTGTTCTTTTCTATAAGGATGGTAAGAGAAAAGGAACACCCAAGTCCTTCAGCAGGAGCGTGTCACGGGTGGAATCCTTTGAGGACCGGTCCAGACCTCCTTTCATGCCACTCCCATTAACAAAACCTAGATCAATTTCTTTTCCCAATGCTGACACTTCTGAGTATGAGAACATTCCAGCTATGAGCTCTGACTATGAAAATATACAAATTCCTCCTCGAAGATCCACCAGAGCAGGAACTTTCACTGAGTTTTTTGAAGATCCCAGCAGGGCCTTATCTGCTGCTAATGAGAATGACGGCTATGTGGATATGAGCAGCTTCACTGGCTTTGAGAACAAGCAGCAAACCACGGACCAGGAAACGGAAAGGTACTGTAATAAATTATTATGTAAGACCTGCTAGTCTTGGCCAAAGAAGCAAGGCATCCCTTTCCGTAGGCAGATCCTCCATGTTGCTTGCCTCATATTCCTCACAGAAAATGTTGAAAAGCAATATTGGAAGAGAACAAAATAAACATTTACCAGAGGAAAAAGTAGACATCAAATTAACTCTATATCTTGTAAATGCATGCCAGGAAGACCAGTAGGTCTAGATCCTATGGTTTGTAACTATAAGCCAAAGAACATTTTAAAATATCTGGTTTGTCCAATGAATCTACTTTCTGTGGCTTTCTTGGGTGTGGGAGGATGGGGGTGAAGCATGCTTTGTTCTTTAGTAAGAAATGCTTCTGACTGCTTAACAGAATGGAAAAAAAGTGCATATTTCCCTGAAGGGATCTTGCATCATTTTATTCCTCAAAGCAACAGTATGTGTGTGAATTTATTTTCATATATATAATTTGTCTTTCAAGTTAAGTATAGACCAGAAAATCCCAAACCATAAAAAAGTTAGGCTATATAATTAATTTTATAAGTTGCCTTAAAGCCTGTCACTATGGACGTTTGATAGAGCCGCAGATTTCTGAACAAATTAAATAACTCTTTCTAAAATCATATACATAGCTAGCATGAATAACAGTCTTTCCCCATGCCATTAGTTTATTTGCAAACAAGAAAATGTTTCAAAACTACTTCTTTTCACAGTTACATAGGGGTAATGCGCTCGAGACTGTTGAGTTAATACTCCGTCGTTATGTTCCTACTGACACATTATAGCATATAATCATCGGAGCACAAAGATGTAAATAAGAATGGTATTTTCCATTAAGTTCATGATAACAGGTAGAAAACAAGGTGCAAAGCAAATGGACAAAAAGCAGTGTCCCATTTTGCAGTCACACTTTGTTAGCATGTGTGAAGAAGATGAAGATCTTTAAGGATATTTCAGACTTGAGGAGTGAAAGAACTGTCTTTAAAACATCTAAATCAGAGTCCTGCAGACTGTTTCAAAGTCATGAGTGATGTACTGCACTTTGTCTTTTTGTGAGGCAAGAATTGGAGGAAGGGAGGAGTAAATGTGCCTGAAGGTGGGGAGTTTGGGATGCAGACCTGTGGTTTAGCTCTTTGGAATGTGGGTTGCCACCAGTGTTGTTAATGCCAGTGCTGCTGGCAGTGGAACATGGAGTACAGAGCAGCTTCACAACACACTGCCACATCCCCAAAGTGGTGCCTGGCAGAATCTGCCTTAGCAAGGTCTGACAGTCTATTAGTCACACTCACTTAAAGGTTTGCATTGAGCCCAGCTCACTGATGTTTTTGTCTTGGAAGAACTGGCCGGTTCTTTGTGTCCATGAAACACCGCCCATTTTGGGTAGATCTTGTAGAACCAAGTTAAAAATATTAAAACTACGTAAATTGCTGTGACTTGGGTCCATTTATGAACTTCCTGTGGAAGCCTGTTGTTTCAAGGGGAGAGCCAATCCAAACTGGTTCAGGAAGTCTCAAGGTCAAGGCGTGAACATAGTTTTTCAGGCTGCTGATTGTTGTGCAAGCAGTTTTTTCTGTCATGGAAGAAATGAAG
The DNA here is from genome assembly GCF_905368555.1 of Meleagris gallopavo. Classification (NCBI taxonomy): domain Eukaryota; kingdom Metazoa; phylum Chordata; class Aves; order Galliformes; family Phasianidae; genus Meleagris; species Meleagris gallopavo. The sequence continues at coordinate 19,709,345 of NC_139417.1, read as the reverse complement.
GCTAGGTTCTTCTGAACAACACCTTTATCAAGATAACAGGAGTGAAGGGGAGGAGCAGCAGGCAGACAGCAATATATATACATTGCTGATGAGACAGCTACTGTTTGCTGTATTTGTCAGGATGTTTTGAACAAAAAATTCCTGAAAACATTTGTTGAAAAGCACATACCGTGGTATAATATACTTAAAAATACAGTGTATGGTCTACTCTTCTAAGAGCAAAATAAATCATACAAGTACCTGCACGTGAACACATTTAAACATTTATACATGATGAATGAGCATGTATGTTTTATTTCTTGTTAAAGCAGTCCTCTCTAAAATATCTCTCAGTTGATTCATTCTGATTTCAAACACAGTGGTACCACAGCCACACAGGGATAACAATAACTTTGAGCTCCAGCCTCCTCATATCCTGAGGATTATTTCAGCCATTTGAGAGTACAAGTGTGTTGGACTAAACTCTTGTAATACATGAGACTTGAGCCTATGATCATCTGCTTCGTACATTCACTTGCAGAATACTGATGTTTAGCATCTGCTGGTAACTGATGGAGTTAGCTACACTTTTGATGAATGGCCCGGAACAAATCTTTTATTATGTCTTAGAGAACAGAATGTGGGAGTACTATAAAAGATTGTAATAATCCAAGAACCTCCACTAGTGCACTTGGCTGGGGAAAAGGGGATGGGAAGTTTACAGAAAATGACAGATGATAAGACTGACTGCTTAATATTTTTTTTGCTTAAAAGGAAAGACAGTGTATAGTAGATTTAAATCACTGATCTAACTAGAACCAATCAAATTTATTGAAAAAGTCCAATAATGACACTTTGCAAAATAGACCTTAACATACAATTACCATTGCAGGGATACAGTTGGAAATTTTGCTCCCCAGAGAGAAGTTATCATGTATCCCTAGAATTTAGCAATCTGGTATTAATAATTAAAGTGATTAAGGTATATGATAATATAGATTTCTGTACAGTGTAGATATAATGGGACATAAGTAGAATTTGACAAAATGCCTCTCATCTTTCCTCAGTCCACTTAAAATGACTCAGATTGCTTTCATTTGCTTTCAAGAAGTCATTTTCTAGCTACACTTCTAGCCACTACAAAGTGCAAAGTAACACAAACCAATCCTTTAGACTGAAAGGAGAACATAGCTCCCCATCTCTTGGACAATACACTCTTAACTTACTGGACTGCCTTGATTCTCAAGCAGCAGCTCTAAATCAAAGCAATCCCACAATGTAACTGGCTAGACTGTCATCAGATGAAAGTCCATTAGGATTAAAGTATTCTGGGACATTTCTTAAAGAATAGCTTTGGTAACATAATTCTGGACATTCAGAACATCAGCCATATTTATGACTGTGTTAAAATCAGGGGGTTGGAAAAGAGAAACCTCTGACACTCATTTCATAGTCTTCCACGGTGCCACACTCATTGCTTCTAAGAGAGTCCTTTATCAAGGTTTAGGTATCGTCAGGAACAGAGTCTATACTTTGGAATTATCAAGTTTGGTAAGTCTCAGTCTTCCTTTCTGCTAAGATGTTCAAATCCAGAGAGGAAAATGAGAGGATAAAGGAATAAAAGGTGGATACCTGCAGTTTCTCAGCTAAGCCCGCTGTGATGCTGAGATTCCAGTGCTCTATGTTATTACACTAAGGCTTGTGGTAATTTCTCATAACTCTCTAGAATTGCAGACTCATGCCTGTAAACTACTCCCAAGGCTCTGACTTTCTGCTACTCTTCAAGAGGCATCTATCTGATGCCTCACAGCTGTAGTGCAAATCGCTTCCTCTGTGTCCTGTTCCTCTGAAGATTAACTTCATTCCTAAAGGAAAAAGTTGTCTTTAGAAGAAAGCAAGGAAAACGATGTGGTTTATGTGTATTGTGTAAATGAGAGCTTTCCTTTAGCATGGACAGTTTGTAGCAGGAATGCACAGATGCTTAGAAACTGCTAAAACAGCACTTGAAATACACTGGTGTTAGAGATGACGTTTCACGGGCCAGCAGCATTATGTGCTTTGTAAGCAATGCTCTTTTCTATGTAGCCTTAGTCAGCCTCTGCTTGGCCAGTGCTAGGCATGACTGTGTTATTGAAGACTGATTCTAAAATGTATACCAGAATCAGATTATCATTACTCAGCAATAGAACTATTGCCTATGGCTGATGGGCTATAAAGAGTGCAAATCTTCCTGCTCCAAAAGTAGAAAAATTCAGTGGGTGAGCAGTCATTTCCCTCTCCACTGGTTATTCAGTTGTGCCCTCTACTGCACCACTGGATTCATCAATCTATGTTCTATCAAATTATGCCACTTAAGTGATTATATCCTCTCTGATTTCTGCAGGCCATCAGTCACTGATTAGCTCCAAAACTGTGCTCAGGGTGGTCTGCATAGAGTCACAGAATCACAGAATGGCCTGGGTTGCAAAGGCCCACAGTGCTCACCCAATTCCAACCCCCTGCTGTGTGCAGGTCGCCAACCAGCAGCCCAGGCTGCCCAGAGCCACATCCAGCCTGGCCTTGAATGCCTGCAGGGATGGGGCATCCACAGCCTTCTTGGGCAACCTGTTCCAGTGCCTCACCGCCCTCTGGGTGAAAAACTTCCTCCTAACATCCAATCTATACCTCCACTGAGTTTAAAACCATTCTCCCTGTCCTATCACCATCCACCCTCACAAACAGCCGTTCCCCCTCCTGTTTATATGCTCCCTTCAAGTACTGGAAGGCCACAATGAGGTCTCCCTGCAGCCTTCTCTTCTCCAGGTTAACCAAGCCCAGTTCCCTCAACCATTCCTCATAGGAGAGATGACTTCTCTTCCTAAAAATGGTCTAAATACCAATACTACTCAAAATGTCATATGCTTTTAAGATTAAGGTGAAATTAAAACCATTAGAGTGAATTTTTTTGCAACACAGTACATGTTTTTAACCAACAAAACCAGAATGTTTTATCTTTGGCTCTCTCTTCTTCAAATGAGAAGCACATACATTTATATAAGACAAAATCATCAACTGTCAGAGAAGTACAGTACGTAAATACAGCATATGAAGGATAAGGTGAATGTGTAGAGATCATTATGCAGTGGAAGATTTAGTATAAATAATCCACGCTTCAAAACAGCAAGGCCAAGAAAGGACTTTTTTACATATTTTACTCCACATTTAGAGTGGAAACAAGTTGACTCTAGATTAGACCTGAAGACAATCAAGGTAGGCTCTTAAGGCATCTAAAATTTGAGAGCAAAGTTAGGCTCTGAACAATAGATTCAACTTAGATTTCAGCTAATTGTATTGGGATAGATGTTCCCATCTTTTCTTCTTTTTTGCTTTCCCTGAAAAACAAATTCTGGCTGCTTAATCTACTCAGTTCCAAGTTTGTTTCTCCATAAACCCCTGCTCTATGCCTGCACTAAGCTAGCTTGCATTGAATTCTTCTGACTTTTATTAAGCAAAGGAGAAATACAATGTTCATAAGCACTGTGAGAGGTTTTTTTAAGAGAAACACAAATTATCTTCAAAAACATATGTACATAAACCTATATATAGCTTTTCTTTATTTCATGGAACTTGTGCTGCACTGTGGATCTTGTATTACTACGAATGTCAAGATGTGCCAGAGCCCACATTCTTACAAAGTACAGCCGGGGAAGGTAATGCAGAACACGCAAAGAACCTGCAAGGTTCCAAAAGCCCCACAGACATTCCTTAAGCATGGAAGTCTGGAGATAGGAGTCAGTCCCATAATGGGAGAATTGCTGTTGCTCAAACACAAAGAAGAGGAAACAGGCACTGAGCCTAAAGGCTTCACTTGTGATCTGATGAACATGATGGAAAATAAAATCTCAGCAACTTTTATCCATTGTCACACTTTGCAGCACAAACCTGAAAATTTTTTAAATTGACTGCAAGACAAGCACTCCCAGTGCTATACCCTGACTTCTGGCTGTGCATAATCTACTGAAATTCTTGACAATAGCCACAGCTAGCTCTGACATGAGTCGTGTTTATTTCTGTTTACCTTAGAATTGTCTGAATTACTACAGAGAATTAGAAGGTGATTCTAGCAGTTAATGCAGGATTTCCATCTGCTCAGAGACAGTGAACAGTCTGCAGGAGATAACTGCTTGGTGCTCCATCTGGACATACGGCACGCTTCACCTTGTATTGTCAGGTATTGGAGGGGTGGAGAATTGTCTTTTAAAGACAGTAAGAACAGAAGAGTCTTTGGTGGCAGAGCTTTTCACACAAGCACCTTTGAAAAGCGTCTCCAGACAGTACTGGTAACGTTATGTTATTAGTGAAGAAGGAGAAGTTTTAATACGTGTCCAGCTTTAGGTGTCAAGCTTACAATGGCAGCAGGGCCCCTCTCCTCTTTCCTCTTATCCATGGAGCTGTATGTCTTGGTTTATGTTGGGCATGCAGGTGTTGGAGGACAGGAAACCAGCATGCTCCCCCAACACAACTCTGCACTGCATCTCACCATCTTGCACCCAGGATGTGTCACAGCATAGCCTCAGAGGGCTGCCACTGCTCAGTCACAGCATACTGGATACAGCCTCAGCTTTGTTGATGAGGAATCACAGTCCCATCTACCTCTCAGGAAAGGGTCCCAAGCTTCAGGAAGTTATGATTTTATTAGCGACTTGATTTCATTTTCCTGGCTAGTTTTTTTTATCAAATTCCAGTGCAGAGAAGGAATATATACACCCGTGGACTTCTTCATGTCTTGAGGGAATATAACCTGGGAATACCTCTTTATCTTCTTTGGTTTTGTTACACAGACAGAAATTTATTTCCAGTTGTGTTCCATGAGAGGGAGACTGAACCTGCTGCATACAGCACATTTGTATTGGATGTTTACAAGTCAAAGAAGTCATATAAGAACTCCTAGCACCACACAGAACAAGCATGTACTGAAGACAAGATGACAAGACTGATGATTGACAAAACACAGCCTTGTTTGAAATGGTCGGGTCTCTTATTGTCAGTGTTTGTTTTGTGCATGCATTTCTGCCCTCCTGCCCCCTTCTTGAACCAGACTTTACTGAATGAGAGGCTGCACATTGCAATTCTGCAGCCTTTGTGGAATCCACTGGTTAATGATAAGAGTTCAATTCCTACAGTATTAAAAATGCAATAGTTGTCATTGTTGTTGCAAATCTAATCTACGGTTTGCTGTGCCATTCAGCAGTTATTTATGATGCACAGTGCATTTTTAATTATCCTGCAAGAACTCTGCTTTTACAGACCCAAAGGGGGCTAACATAAAAGCTGCCTTAAGATTGGCTGTTCAGTGACATAACAACAATTAATAGCACCTGAATGTACCAGTTTGAGTTAATGGATGCAAGAACATATTTAAGAGACACTGTCCTGTTTTCCCAAGATTCCTGTTAAAGAGCTTTTAAGGGGACTCTTTCACTTAAGCAATTAACTGGATTAATTAGCTGATATCCTTCAAAGGCCTGAGTAAGGAGACCTATCATCCATGAACACGTTTTGTTGGTCTGTCACACTCCTGCTACCCCAATTTTATCTTTTGCTTATTGGTATCAAAGGGATGTTCTCAGATTTGTCCTTTTTTTTTTTTTTTTAAATTTTTATTTTTTAGCAAAGAAAATGAAGTACCAATGTACCAAGACAAATGATAGTTTCTCAGTTATATGTTTAGCAGTCTCCAGCCAGCCATTTTCAGCTGTCTCAAATTAAATACTTCTTGAGTCTGTTAGCAGTTTGTCTTTGCGTCTTGAGTATATTTAGTAAATTGGATAAAAAACCTTAGATATTAAGCCATTGCATCTTCTTTTGGGTGTTTAGGCAGATGTACTTAAAGAGCTCTCCTCCTTAGAATAACATGCCTTCAGACACAGTGGACTGCACACAGTACAATATAACAGATAAGGAATCTAAGAGCTTGAACTGAGCATCTCAGAATCTATCCTTTAAACATTCTGCCTTTGTATTTTCAGGCTTAAAAAAATCCAGACAATGGCAGTGACATAAGAACACACCACAGTGAGCACACTCAGGGAAAAGAGTCACGGTGAGGGTGACATACAGTGAGACAACAAAAATAAAAATGTGTATTTTAATGTCAATTTATCTTGACATTTGATAGTAGCTCTAAGAAAAAAAATACTGCTTCAGTATCCTGTAGTTCTCGCTATTTTTTCTTTTTTTCTGATTATTTAATTTGCAAAGTTTAAAAAAAAAAAAAAAGCCCTAGCCAAGCAAAATTACAGCCAGCTCTCATTTTAGTCTGGGAACTGAAACTGATGTCTTAGGAGGCAGAGTAGAACCACTGAGCACTTTCATTCATCCCTGCATATTAGTTAAACTGTTTCTCTCCTGTTTCTCTCCATATTATGTGCTAATGACTGGGTTTATCTCTGAAACATAAGAAAGTTTTATTCACTCAATGTTTATCCCACATCTCAGGAAAGAAATGCCAGATACAAGATCTTGATTAGTTTAGAATTTCATGAGCTCTGTTTGTTTTCCTGTTAAGACCTCAGAGTAGCTTGTGTCTGGAGTTGAATATGCGCTTTCAGGTCTAAAGGGAATCCCTTCTGGAAGGACAAGCATGAAGAGTTCTTTAGTGGTATCAGTTCCTTCCATGTGTTCTCCAGTCTCTCTGAAAACTGACAGGAAAGACAACCAAACATGCCTGCCTTTCTGATAAAGAGATATTTATGGACCTGGTTTGCAGGAGCTCAGGAACATTAAAACAAGAGAGACTGGGCAATAAGGAGCACTCCTCACACTGCTTGCGGTCACTGATGCTTACAGCACCAGCAGTGAGAAGCCCCATCGTGATGATGTAGGAAAGGTGACTGCACTATTAAGTGTTTTCCCATCCCGTAACCAAATAACAGGACAGGAATATGCTAGTCTGAGAGCAACTCAGTTTTCAGCTCAGGTTTTGAGAGATCTGCTATCAAAAACTCTGCAGCTTTAGAACATAAAGACACTGGTTCCAACTTTTAATGACTAGGTTATGCTGCCTAAAATAAACAAAGACAGAATAATCAGGAACGTACCACTAGTCTCCAATCTGTGATAGGTGTATTGTCACCAGAGTTTCTTTTCAAGAAATACAGCATCTTATGCTAACTGGATCCAGAAATCAGAAAATCATTGGTAGATGTGTTGTAGTCAGAAAGTGACTACATAAATAGAATCTAGATAAGAGAACAAAACTGTGCCAGATGTTCATTTCGGGTACATTGTTATGTTCAGTTGGCTTCTGCCTCTGAGGATCTGAACAGCTATTTAACAGTTGTCTGCCCTGACAATTCAGACTAATACTTGAAAACATAGCAAGCTGGCATGTATTCCAAAAGGGGAAAACTCACTGAAGTGCTTTATGTGAACAACTTCTCTGTTCTGACAGAAGTTTAAGAAAGACTTTTATATACTGTAGCCTAAGATTTAGAAAACCCAGTCCATATTTTGCCTAGGTTGGGTTTTTATCCCAGATCACCTTGAATAAGTCATCACTGGAAGTTAGGACTGAGTTTCTCACAACCCACAGGTCTTGGTCTCAAGGTAACAAAAAATGCACACAGTTATGCGTCATTCTTGAACATCTGAAATGCTTTATCTTCAGTTTTCTGAGGCTCAAAAATAATTTTCTCTGTTCCAGAAGTTCCAGAACGTCCTCCACAAACTCAACTAATATCTCAGATACTGGAATAATTACAGTTTATCACTCTACACATAACAGATAAAATACCTTATTCACCACTGGTTTATGCTGTTAAGCAGTTTGGAGCGTTTGACTTTCAGAATTTGTGTAAAACGAAGTGTCTCAGATGAAAAGCTAGGTGAATGGGAGGACAAGTCACACCAGAAAGCATCAACACATAAAGAAAAACAACACCATAGCATAGTGTTATTTTACAAGGTATCAAATGAACATTTTGCGTGGATAAACATGGCATCACTTCAACCATGAAATCTGTGGGGTAGGCCAGGAACTTCAGAGTGTGGAACCATGATGAAAAGTTGGGAAATTCTCAGAGCATAAAAAGAGCACAAAATAGTTGCAGGATGCACCACAGAGATAAGTCAGATAATGCATGTGTACAACACCCCATGGCCTTGTGCAGTCCACACTGAAATGCAAAATGGGTGCTAACACATTTTAAGCTGATTTATTTTAATACTGCGTAGTCCCACACTCCTCTCTGACCTCTTCCACTCTGTCCTTCTCCTAAACACTGGTCCAGGAACTTGTCTGACACGATTCATACAGCTAAACTAGCAAAACTTATTTGCTTTCCTGGTGCTAGCCTAGGTTTAGGTTCATGACCTAGGCCATACATGCTAGCTTTCCTGGAAAAATGGTAATGGAGGCACAGCCTTACTCTCCATGTCAAACATATATTGTCAGACACCTGCACACCTAGGTACTCTTATATGTGAAGAATTGATGTTGTTACTGCTTTTGAAGGAATACCTTGAAAGTGCAAATTACGAATTTCTGCTCTGCTTTGGAAATGACAAATCACAGGTTTCCTACTGTTTCCTATACCACAGATAACCAACTTCTACTTCATGTAGGAATGAAACTGAAATGAGTAATGCCTGAACAATGCTTAGAGATAATTCTCTTATTTGCCCTCGTCATGTGAGGTGCTTGTAGTTTCGTGTCTAAGCAAGGCAGAACTTTCAAGAAATTCATGTATTTTGTAACTGATATCAGATTCAGACATTATGAAGAACCAGTGGCATGTCACAGCTACTTTTCTTCATTTGGGAATAAAATCTGTTCTTCTGAAAGAAAAGGAAAACTGAAAACTGTCACTACATTCTCTGGAGGTATTGTTTTCTCTCTTATCTAAATGGTTTTAGGAATACTAATTTTAAGTTTTTTCCTGACATAACTACAGTTTAAAAAATCAAAGAATATGAACCACAAAACGAAGCCCTCTGTCTTCAGCCAGTTCTGTTGTTTCTTGGAACTGGGTGCCTAGAATTCAGATTTCTATTAATAAGAAAGTCATTAAAAATTCTGGTGGCAGCAAATGATGTTTGATTCAATTTCAATTCTGTGCTTGCATTCCACCAATGCTGTTCCCGAATTGGCATCTACCTTTGAATTTTCAATTCTATTATCACTTAATAATTATGCCAGGCTGAATTTTCTGGAAGGATTATGATGAGTTGGATCCATTCCCTGCTGTAATGATCACATCTGCATAATTGACTTCTACTTACATCTCCGTCCAGATTAGATTCCAGGATCAATAGCGTAGTCCAAGCAGTAATTCTGAGTTTTGGGACTGTGTGTGTAACAGAGCAGCTGCTGTGTTGCACAAATCTAAAGATGCCAAGAAACAAACAGGACTTGTAGAGATCCTCTTTATGTAGCCAATAGCCACAGTGTGCACCCACCAAACAGATCTGGCCTCAGATTCTTACCTATTTAAAACATTAAAGCTCTATATTGTTCTGATAAGACAGCATAATTTTATGTCAGACCTGACAGTTCACAAACACTGAGCATCTCCAGGAAAGCCCACTATGTGCTACAAACATGTCTTTGATCTGCTCAGCGCTATTTGAAAAACTCTCACAAAATGATCTATGTAAAACTTTCTGAAGTGTTAATCTGCACCTTTTTGGTAAATTGCCATTTTTAGGGCAAGTAGCACTGCCTAAATCGTTGCTGTTCTTCTTCAGCATGTGTCTTTCTTTGTGCAGATATCAAGCCAGCTCCCTGCCTAACAACTACTGAGGGTCTAGAATTCAAGAAGCCTCCCTCACTCCCAAAAGCAGCAACACTAGCAAACAAACTGTTAAATGGTTCCACATAAGTATCTGTGTCTATCCTTGGCTGCAGGAATGTAATCACTGCCCTGTGCTGAAAACACATGATCCTAGGTGTATTTATCCCTCTCTGACATAAGGACAGGGCTTCAATAGCGTAATCCCTTTTGGTTTGCAGTCAACAGTGGGAACAGAAACTGTGCCTTGAGAGAAGTAGACAGAGCAGTTCTCATTTAAATGCTGGTAAGGATCACCAGTGTCCAAACTCTTCAGTCTTACTTGTATTTTAAACATGACACTGCTCTGGGGTTAGTCACTTTATACCGATGACAACCAAAACATTGAGAAGATAAGAAGCTTCTCATAGTGTGCTAATGGCATAGAAAATAAAAAAGAATTTGTAGTACAGCAGGGGTTTCAGCCTCACTTTCCAGCTAGTGGTCTCTCCTGAGAGGTATACTTCCCATACTCTGAGGTGACTGCCTATTTGAAGGTCACTTTTTACAGAATATCTTCTCCTTATCAATTCAGTTCTACATGGTTGGCCTATTGTACCAATGGCTTGTGAGAGGAATGAATCTTACAGAGGGATCAAAGTGAAATCAGAGGGCGTCATTCTTCTCAAAGATCACAAATATAAAGTGATTCCACTAAATTCTCCCAATTTTACATCAGAAAATCCAAGATCAAACTGTCACAAAGGTAGTACAGGAGAATAGAGCAGAAGTGCTCAGCAGTTTCATTGTCTGAGGCTACTTCTGCTGTGACTAGGGGGTGCTCATTAATTAGAACCCTTGAAACCTGTCTTGATAATTAGTGAACATTTTCCTTGTTTTCTTCTGTCCCTAGATAGATGTGCAGAGGGGAATGTTTCAACATCATGCAGACATATGGCCTGCACTGTCTGGGAAGGAAGAACTTCACAGCAAAAAAAGAGACCATTATCACTGCCAAGCACTCAGGGCTTCACTCCACCTCTCTCAGCTCAGGTTTTGAAGCATTGCAAGGATTCAGCCTAGCAAAAGGTGACCAGAGATGGTGAACAACAAGGGTGCTAGGGAACAACAGAGCCAGGGAAACAAGAAAAATGAAGGCATGCCAAGAGCTGCACTCATACCCTAAAGAAAACCTCTGCTGGTGCTGTAGGACAGAAAAGTTCTGTGCCTGTGAAACTAATAATTTAATGAAAATAAGGACTCTATGATGGCTAACATGCAATGTAAATAATGTGTTCAGAGAAGTCTATAAAGGGCAGAGCTGCTTTTAATAACCTATTATGTATTATCAGCCACCCCATTGTATCTTTTGGCATGGTGGGGAATTGGGTGCGGTGCAGCTGAGCGTCAGCCATCACTAGTTCATTGCCAGGTCATCTCTGGGGAGGAAGTGTTCTCTGTTTACAGGAAATGCAGGACAAGGGCCGGAGGACCAGGTTGAGCTCAAGCTAAAGCCGCAGCAGCTTACAGCCTCTCTGGTATGGCTGGGAGAGGACAGAGGAGGTGTGCCACTCATCTGAGGCCCAAGGAAGCTCTGTTTTGCTTTCAGGCATGTCCAGTTCCTACTGTTTGCTTTGTTTTTCTTAGCAGTTTAAAGCCCCAGGATCAGGGAGGTGAACAGTGCTGGCAGACAGCTGTGCACTCTGGCATACCTGTGGCTCAGCCACAAACATGAGACTTGCCACACAGTTTCATGTGTGTGACTCTAGGCAAGAGCAGCCTGATGTGCCCATCCATCCCAGCACTGTGCTATGGCTAGTGAAACATCACTGCCAAGCTTTCTCTTATCCTTCTTCTACTTGTATTGTCCAAGACTGAGCCATTTCCTGAGATGAAGCCTAAACATGCGTGCTCCTCTGTTGCCTCTCTTTGCACTCTACACCTGCACCAGCTCCACTGAGTGCCTCCAGAAGCATTTGTTGAAGGTGGGAGAGTTTTGTCTCTGAGGTTGCTCAGAGCAATGCAAAGGCCTTGTGCAGCTAACCAAAAATCCACTTCTCCTCTTCCACACTGATGCAAGAAAGAGTAAACCTGAAATAGAAAAGCTAGTGGCAGGAGGAGCAACTCCCTTCTGACCTTGGCTACCAAACAGCTTATGCCTTATAGTACAAAATGTGATTATCCTTCTGTTACCTTGCCTTGTTGGGCTACACTTGGTATTAGCAGACATTATTTTTTTCCTGCCCTTTTCAGACTTCAGCTGCAGTATTTGTCTTGATGGTCTGACATAACAGGAACTGACTGGCTAAACACATGCTGCACTAATAGGCATTTCCTTTTATTCTCTTTAAATACATTTGGACTTTGATTTTCTAGCAGTAATGAGCCTTCTTTTTGCAGAAGGTACTCCAAAAATTGCTTATAAACAAGGCAAAACTAAGAGAATAAATCATCATTTTTAATAAAACAGAGCCATTTAGTACCCCATTGCTTCTCCTTATTACCATCAGTGCATTGAGTTTATATCATTTAAATTTTATGCAACGAGGATGTAACTGCTGGATATGTGACTTGAAATAAAGCCAGAGATACTGTATGTAGAAAAGAGTTGAATTAACTGAATGCTGCCACAATGGTTAAAATCTGAGCAAACCCTGGACTTTGTTTCTGGAAGTCATTAGGCAAGATATCCTTTGGCTGACCTCTGAGTATTAGTTACTAGGATCATCCTTCTCATTGTGTATGCTTTATGGAGCAAGTAAGGGGTTTAGTTCAAATATGAAAAAAAACAGAGGTTCCTTAAGTGCTGCATTTGTTCTTACTATGCTTTAGAGTCTTAATGTACTTTGAAACCTACTTCAAAAAGGAACTGATTTACTCTGAGGAGTCTAACTCAGCTTGGCAGATGGTGGTGTTACACTCTTGTGATTAATCACAGAATCACAGAATCGTAGGGGTTGGAAGGGACCTCTAGAGATCATCGAGACCAACCCCTTGCCAAAGCAGGTTCCCTACACCAGGTCGCACAGGTAGGCGTCCAGGCGGGTCTTGAATGTCTCCAGAGAAGGAGACTCCACAACCTCCCTGGGCAGCCTGTTCCAGTGCTCCGTCACCCTCACCAAAAGAAGTTCTTATGCGCACAGTTGTGCGGCACTTCCTATGCTGCAGTTTCTGGCCGTTTCCCCTTGTCCTGTCTCCACACACCGAAGAGTCTGGCCTCACCACTCTGCCCCCCACACCTCAGATATTTATAAACCTGGATCAGGTCCCCTCTCAGTCTTCTTTTCTCAAGGCTAAACAGACCCAGTTCACTTAGCCTTTCTTCATAGGGGAGATGCTCCAGGCCCTTCACCATCTTTGTGGCCCTCCGCTGGACTCTTTCCAAGAGATCCCTGTCTTTTTTGTACTGGGGAGCCCAGAACTGGACACAGTACTCCAGATGAGGCCTTACCAGGGCAGAGTAGAGGGGGAGGATCACCTCCCTCGACCTGCTGGACACGCTCTTCTTAGAATGCCATTGGCCTTTTTGGCCACGAGGGCACACTGCTGGCTCATGGCCAACCTGTCGTCCACCAGGACGCCCAGGTCCCTCTCTGCAGAGCTCCTCTCCAGCAGCTCATCCCCCAGCCTGTACCGATGCATGCAATTATTCCTCCCTAGGTGCAAGACTCTATACTTGCTTTTGTTAAACCTCATCCGGTTTCTTACTGCCCAGCTCTCCAGCCTGTCCAGGTCTCACTGGATGGCAGCACAGCCTTCAGGCTTGTCAGCCAATCCTCCCAACTTCATGTCATCAGCAAACTTGCTGAGGGTGGCCACTATCCCCTCATCAACGTCACTGACGAAGATGTTGAACAAGGACCCAGCACCGACCCCTAAGGAACACCGCTAGTTACAGGTCTCCAACTGGACTCTGCACCACCAATGACGCTCTGCCAGTCAGCCAGTTCGGAACCCACCTCACTGTTCACTCATCTATCCCACACTTCCTCAGCTTTGTTATAAGGATGTCAAATGCCTTGCTGAAATCTACGTCCACTACATCCACTGCTCTCCCCCCATCCACCAAGCATGTGACAACATCGTAGAAGGCTACCAGGTTGGTCAAGCATGACCTCCCCCTGGTGAATCCCGATAACCTCCTTTTCTTCCAGTTGTCTGGAGATGGCATCCAGCACAAGCTGTTCCATCACTTTTCCAGGGACAGAGGTGAGGCTGACCAGCCTGTAATTACCTGGATCTTCCTTCTTGCCCTTTTTGAAGACCGGAGTGACATTAGCTATGCTCCAGTCTTCAGGCATCTCCCCCATTCTCCAAGACCTCTCAAAGATGACAGAGGACGGATCAGCAGTCCCCTCTGCCAGCTCCCTCAGCACCCGTGGATGCATCCCATAGGCTCCCATGGATTTATGAACATTGGTGTTGCCTAGGCGCTCTTGGACCGCCTCTTCCCTGACTAAAGGGAGGTCTTCCATTCCCCAGACCCTCTCACTAATCTCCAGGGTCTGGAATTCCTGAGGGAGAGCTTTTTCACAAAAAGACATCCAGTCTCCAGTTTCTCTAGGAACTGCATTTTATATTGCTGAAGTGGAATTTCAGAACGAGTCTGTCTGTCTTTTAAGGGAGACAAGATAATGAAGGAGGTGCAATGGAGGAATCTGGATTTACTAAATGGCCACATCACACTTGCTATGTCCTTTCTCCAGTCACAGGAGTCTCCCACTATCCTGCTCCTTCTCATATGTCTCACATTGGAGGGATTGCTGTGGGGCTAGAACTGCAAAACCTGAACCCTACACCAAAGTTTTCACTGTTTCAGGGAGATGCAGAATTGTTGTAGGCTGGCCAACAAATTTATAGCACACTTATGCTGTCGGAGCTAGTTCAGTTACAAGGCAGAAATATTTTGTAAATATGTCCCAACAGAGAAGATCACACTACACTGGAATTTGAAGGGACATTGCCAGTACATCATAAGAATCTAACTAGATGCCTTGCAGATGGTTAAAGAGACACTTGTGGGAAGTGATGCATACTCAAAAAGTATCATAAACTATAACAGAGAGGCCCAGGAATATATTCATAAACGTACCTTACAGTTGAGAGCACACCAGTTTTCCACTTGTGATTACTACTGAGGCAGGGAACATAAAGCAAAAGGCAAGTGGTTCTTATGAACCTTTCTTTAGGATGCATCTCTTGATGTACAGATACATTGAAAGAAACTGCAGGCAACTTGTGGACAGCCTGATCCTTACTGGTGCAGAAGACTTATATCACCTAGAGTAAGTGACGAGCTTTAAGCTTAGGTTTCCACCAACTGGGCTTCTGGTATTTTTTTCTGAGGCAGCTGGTGATTCTAGAGGAATCAAGGCATCACTGGTGTGTGTGGAGCAAACATGAGTGTATAGCCAAGGGCATTTGCACTGTTATGCCAAAAAAAAAAGCCTGAACTGCTGGCCTTTAGTACGGTAATCATGGCTGATTGTTTGGTGTTCTTTTGGCCACCAGTTAAGCTTTTAAATCTCGCTAATCCTGACTGAATAACTTCGAAAACACCCAAAGAACTCGTTCTTCAGCTTGTTGCTGAAGAATGGAGTAAAATCTGCAAATTTGTTTGAAAGATAGGTGTAGGCAATGTAGAAGAATGGCAAGTGTTTCTCCAAGAACTGCACAGTCGAGATGAAAACATACAGTACGTGCCAGTCTGTGAATCATTTCCAGTGAGTTCTCACACCTGTTGTGTTTCTCCTCTTGCTCCCTCAATCCCCGTGCACCCACAGTCTGTGCTGAGACCTGTCCCAACCTGTGCTATGGAGTGACCACAGACAGTACAGTCTTGTGCCTTGACTTGATCAACAAAGGAACTTGTGCTGTGATAGCCATCAGTTCAGATTCCCCTTCTCTGATGGCTTAATCCTACTAAGCCTGCTCAGTCCACAAATCCTTTTCCTTTGATGTCAGACGTCAACATTACGTTTGGAGCAGGATAGCCAAAGTCTGTAGACTCCAGAAAACCATTTTCCAGATGGACCAAGACCTATTCACAGGTGAAGGTACACAGATAGCTAGAGTGCATTTATACAGCTTCTCCCTATTCTCTGTCAACAGCTCTGCTAGTAATAATGCAACTGGGGCAAAAAAAAAATGTTTTTTGCCTTCTCATGCACTGATTCAGTCAATTTAAAGTTGACTGTCCCACAAAGCACCAGGCTGTTAAGAAATGTGTGATCTGCAGGAGCTATATGAGAAAACAGAGCAGTCTCAGAATGAAGATCTGAGTGCTGCTGGATTGGCTAGAGAAAGGCAAGATGTGGCACAAACACACCGCTGCTCATCACAAGGGCAGAGGAGATCCATAATATTTAGAGATCTGTTTTTAAACAAAAGTGCTGGATTACATGCATCCTATAAACAAAGCCCATTCAAAAATTTGCAAGTTTGCAAGCAATGTTGCAAGTTTTGCTACTGTATAAGCTTTTAATAGCACCATTCATAATGATTACCAGACCAATATACTGAGGCATTCTTCCTAAATTATAATGTGTTCTTACACTAACATAATGCAGTCATTTGTCTTCTGAGAGAGAAAAACTTAATTCCATGTCTGCTGGTATAAACAATTACAAATTGCAGAAAGGCTGAGCGAGTAAGGATAGAGACTGGCTGAAGTGTTAATAAGCCTACTGAGCTTTTCCTGTGTCTGCCTTGCTCTTGCTTTCATTTGTGCTGAGTTAGCTTCAGAGCTCAGAGCCATTCTGCACCATATTCTCTTGCAGCTGCTAGCTCATTCCCTGAAAAATTTTTAATGAGGAAAATGTTGAGTAATTAAAATCCCATCTGCAAATTAAGGAAAACAAAAATGTCGCGCTATTTTGTACTTACATTCCTCTGTACTTGCGGAAGTACAATTTTAGAAACAGGAATAGTATAAAAAATTAAATAAAAATTTGGCAGCTTATCAAATATTTTCCATTAATAAGCAGAAGCTGTTTTGCATTAGGGTGTTGCAAAATTACAGCCACAAACAGTTGCATTCCCAAATCTGGCTTTTGGTTCAAAAGCATTAAAAAAAAAAAAACAGTTTTTCCCATTTTAATTTTTTCAGCTAGCATGAATGGTTTTCCTGAATGCCTTAAGATCGTTTTTCATCAGCAGACATTTCAACTTAAAAAAAGCTATCAACAGTGTGGATATAAGAAGACAGTGCAATGTGTCCGTCATTTACAGGTAGGATGAGATGAACAGCAGGATCCAAAGAGACAGCTCTGACCAGCAGGTATAAGCAATTTCACAGTACCCACGGACTCAGAGAAATTATTTGTCATTTGTAGTAGAAAGAGCTCGGACCTGTTGTCCGTAAAAAATGACCAGCGTTAAATATGAATGGTTGCAGAAGGGATGTTTGTACAGTTTGTAAGTGTACTGTTTTATGTGGCCAGAATATCTACAAAACTCCAAAATCAGCTCATTCACACCTCTCCCTCCATCCCTCTTCAGGAGGAAAGTCTAAATCACTTGTCATTTCAAAAATACGTCAGGGAATCATGCAAAAGGGACTTCATTATTACTTAAATGATTAATAGTTATTATCATTATCCATCCCTTTTAGGAAGCATCACATTTTCAGATTTCATATCACAAAGGTTCTGAAATAAAAAATCATGAATACATTAAGTGGGCAAATTTGAAACTGAATCCAGCATAACAATTTGAGAGTCTTCTGCAAAGTTTGTTTTTTAATTTGCAGACATTTATAAGCAGAAATGGCCAAATCAGTCCAGATAAAACATGGATGCTCAGTCACAGTTAGATAACTTTATTTTTTCATTTTTGGGGGGGGTTGTGGGAAAGAAGAAAGAACTGCAAAAGATTATCTTTTCAGCTTTGCCAGGTAGCCTAGATGAGCAGAGATCAGCAGCCAAAGTGTCCAAATGGTGTCACCGGGATGCCATCAGTGTAAGCATATGATGCCCCTTGGACAGCTGAGTTTGTCATCAGAGCCTTCCCAGTCTACAGAACTGACGCTCAGGCCATTGCTTGGAGAGGACTCTCTGTGGCATTAGCTTATAGTAGACAAACTTTTGCAAAAGAAGAAATCGTATCAGCAACAAGTAATTGAAATAGTAGTGTGTTTTTGCTTAGTAGTGCAGACAGTTCACATGTATTCTTGGTGAAGTAAATATGAAAGTGTGTCTCAGCAGCCATAATGTGAAAGATGTGGGAACAGCAAAAGTCCTGAAGAATACTTTGCCTTTGAGTACACTGCATTCTAGAATACAGTATTTTCTTTGATTTATGGTGTCATGCGCTAAGGAGGCCTACCAAGGCTGTGGGAAACACACAGAAAAATATAGCACTTCATAGGCAGCTTTATTTACTTCTTCATCCTGACACAAGATGAAGTTAATTTTGTCAACCCTTGCCATAGCTAATGAGACAAAATACCATTCAAGAGGCCCTTGGGGCAGGTCAGAAATTTTTTTTCATGGTGAGGTTCCTGAATTTAGTGGAATAAGACCTGGCAGAAGCACGGACAACTGTGAAGAAATTCAGCATCCACTGCGCCTGGAATGGTTTCTGCAGGAGTTACAGCACAGATCAGTTCCTTAGTTACTTGTGATTGCTCCTATGGGCTCTGGGGCCCCTAACGCAGAATGTGCCTGAGGATGACAGAATAAACAGACCAGCGTGCAAAAGCAGGAGAAGCTGTGTGTTCATCTGGAGTTGGAGAAGCAACTGCAAAACAGGAGTAACATGCTGTTTGCTGATGACTCGTGTTAGGGGAATAAACTACCTGTGTGCTGATATTAAACAAAACACGCAAGCAGTAATTAGATCTGTCACCACTTAGCACAGCTGGCACCCTGTACCATAATTCTGTGTGCGAAAATGTGTCCTGAGAAGCAGCTGTTCTTACCGCTGTCAAAGGCAGATCATGCATTCACTAAGTCATACATTTGATTTCAAACTACAAGTATTGCTCTCTTTTATTCGCTTTACTAACATCTTTTATTCTTCAGCTCTTGGAGAGAACAATATGACACTGCATGTTGCAAAGGGATTTCCCTTGGCAGGCAGCTACAGTAACTTCTTTTAAGTAGAAAAATTCCACTAGCATTGAAGTATGGAGGATGGACTAGATCTATCTAGGGCTAGATAAAGCATAAGGACAAAGCAAAGAGGTCAAACGAACAATTGAGAAGTTTACATGAATTAAAGATAAAAGCAGAACTGAAGAGTTTGAGATGGCTTGAAGCAAAGCCCAGTGAATCAGTGGTAATGGCTTTTTTCTATCTTGCCCCCTGCCTGTCCTATTTCAGGTTAATAATATCCACTTTTTAGTGAGGGAAAAGGTTACAAGATGATAATCAGAATATTTCAAATGCTGTACTGAGCCTGAGGATAGAGCCGAATGCAGGTATCAGCTGGGATTAGGAGATCCAGCAAAGAACTACTCCTTAAAGCAAAACAATTTTATCTAAATTCATCTCACCTGTCTTCAGTTTCAGCCAAACATGCTGCTATTGAAATGACTCTGCATGGTGAGGCTTTAATTTCTCATTGCTGGTCAGTGGGGCAGGTTGGCTTTAGAGTCACATGTTTGTTAGGGCCTGGGAGCATGCAAGTCTCCTCCGGGTTCAAAAATAAAGCACTTAGCGTCAATAAAAGTGGAGAAATGAGGAGCTGATCCACAGTGGCCCCTTTGTTATTGTAGCTAGGCTGTGTTTCGGAAGTGCTGTGTTGCCACCCATGCTGAAAAACTGCAGACACTAGTAATAAACAAAAGAAGACAATGGTGAGGAACAGTGCAGCTGCTGGCAAATGCACAGTGCAGCTGCTGGCAGCTTGCGTAAGCTGCTTGCCTCTGCACATGAAGGAAAGGCGGCGGACAGCCAAACCTGCATGGGAAACACAGGCCACTCTTTGCAGTGTGAAAGTGAAGGCAGAAACGTCGGGAGTTTCTGAAAGGAAATCTAAGTCTTGTCAGTGACCCTGGGAGTCTCCTACTGCCCTCCCACTTGCATTAACTCACTTTTGCCCAGTTACTTGTCACTCTAGCATTCACTTTGAGGCATTGGATTTGCTCGCATCTAGGACCAAAGAAAATTAAAGAAATAAAGCAGAGCTGCTAAGAAAATTAATAGCATGTCAGAGGAAATGAGGACTAAAGAAATCATATACATTAAATAAGGTGTGCTTGTGTTCCAGATCAGTTTGGTTGGCCAAGTGTTTATAGACTCACAGAATCAGAATATCTGAAATTGGAAGAGACCATCAAGGACTATCAAGTCCAAATAATGATTCCACACAGGACCACCTGAAAATTAAACCATAGGTTTGAGAGCACTGTCCAACCTGAGCTTTGTCAGGCTTGGTTCCCTGACCATTTCCCGGGGGGGCCCATCCCAGTGCCCAACACCAGTGCCTGGTGAAGAATCTTTTTCTTATATCCAACCTGGGCCTCCCCAACAGCCTGCTGTAATACACACAAATGTCAAGTTTTACCTCTCAAGATAATAGACTTGTCCTGTTGGCTGAATGCTGGAACCTACTCCCTAAACTCTGTAAAGGGCAGTGCCTCTGTGGTAAGTGCCTGCATGCTCCCACAGTGATAACAGGGCTAAAATTGCTAATCTAATGCTTGAATATAAAAACAGAGTAAAGTCAGGTGGTAGTAGATGGGTGTTGTTACTGTTATGCTTGTCACTCCTTTTACCAGTGCTGCAAAATCAAGTCTTGTGTTGCAGTACTAAGAACAGTACTAACACTGGTAGCAAAAACTGGTACTAAAATGGTTAGTAAATTGGATAGTGCTAATAGATAACTGCATGAAATCCAGAGATTTTAGCATGATTAATTGATAGGAGACATGGCATAGTAAGATACCAAGACATTCACCTGTCTCATGTAAAAGACAAGGAATAGGGATAACTTCAATAAAATCTGTGAGGACCTGCACAGTACCAAATTTAGAAGGCTGCCTCCAATCCAGGAGGCAAAGGCTTAATCAGATTGTGTGTCTGGAATTTGGAGCTATGCATATCGAGATCAGCAACAGAGGACAATTTTTGAACGCAAAAGGCAGTGACTACCTGGAGAACATAGCTTTAGTCATGCTTTGTGGAGAAGTTGAAATCACTAGCAATTTTAATGCCAAGAAATCTTTTTTTTTTCTTTTCCTGAAAGAAAAGTTATGCTGGGGAATCCTTGGCCTGTGGTACACCATATTCTACACTTTTATCACATTACTTTCTCTGGGCTTCTGGAGTTGAATTCAGATTCCCTAGAAAGAACTCAAGGATCATGAGATCTGAGTATCTCATGCTATACTGCCATTATAAATACACTTTTCTTATCCTTTTTCTCAGAAAACCAATTGTTACACTGTTACAGTATTTAAATTCCATTTCTAATAGGCACTGAAATGTTAGTGTGATTTTATTCCATCCATTTTGAGGAGCTGGCTAGGGAAGAAGAAACCAGTTATGTATGTGCCAATTAAGTATGAATCCAGTCAAATTTTTGTTCCAAACTAAGCTGAGGCAGTCATCCTCTACGGAAGCTTGTACAAATTCAGTTACCTTCCCACTGCTATGTTTACATCTGTCTATTTGCCTAAATGGTTGTTGATCTAGGAAGCAAAAAGCAAAGCTTGAGAAAACTTGCTTTCCAAGCATGGAAGGTCTGCAGTAATCTCCTGTCCTCTGACTGGTTAGTTCTGGGCAAAGTGTGGATTTGTTGTGTCTGAGCAACAGCAGGTAACGAAATACTATTGGTGAGCTGGTCTGTTCTTTCTCTTTATAGTGCTTACACTGAGCCTTATAAGGTATGCCCGGTCTCTGTGATACCTGTGGAGGTCATCACATCAGATGAGGAACAGAAGAGTTCAGAAGATGAGAAGAGCAGCCAAGATGATCCCAGCCTCATCAACAAGGTAAAAGAGCTGCACTACAGCAGTTTACTCCTAAAGCATGTAGCTGAGACAAGAAACTGCAGTACTAAGATAGACAGTGGAGGCAACATCAACAGTAAGAAGGGCCTGTTGCGAATGTTGGGACAAATTTCTCACTCAGCTGAAGGATCTGACTGCAGTTACATGGAATAAAACAATGACAAACACATTATTGAGACAAGTTATACATTAGCTGGGAGACAGAGCAAATGATTTAACAGACAACAGGTCTCTGCTATCTCAAAATTCTCTCATCATTGAAAAATATACTCATGATTAGGTTTATTTGACAGACTGCTCTTGAACAAGTTATGGAGGAGATTGAGGAAATGTGACCACAGTTTAAGGCCATACGAAGATGTTTTAATCTCCAGTAAGCTGACTAACAGTTCAGTTATTAAATAAATAGCATCAGGTCATTTTAGGCACAAATTTATCTTTCGTTTTCACAAACATTTTATTCAGTTCTTAAAACCTAATATAACCCTATCAACAACCTAATGTCTCTCTTAAGTACAGACACTTGCTGTACAGTCCATTTGGTACTTATGTAAGGTATGCTTTTCTAGAGCCTGACAATTCAGTTCCAGGAACTGAGGTTGCACAGAAATGTGATAAACCTTTATTTCCTACACTTCTCTCTGTCACTCATTTTGGCCTGCTCTGTCAGTGTCAGCATAGCTATAGAGCTTCCAGATTATAGACAGTTTGTGTCTGATCATGGGCACGTGTAAGAGCCTGCAGAGATGGCACCTCCAAAACCAAGTCTGTGTCAGAGTAAGGGTCAGCTCTGCCAAGGACACGTGAAGCGATATGTATTGATTCTAGGGAGACGCTTTGTCTGAGGTCAGGTTTAAAGAGAAGGGGACAGAATTCTGCCATTACCAGGGCACCAGCTTTTGAGACTAACAGAGAAACTGCAAGCAGAATGGAAGTGAAGTGCAAATGAGATTGTTGTTGTTTTAATCTCTGAAATAATCTCCTCTGTTTTCCCTGCACGCTGTATCACTTTTAGATATACCATGCAGTATGCTGAGCTGCCACTGGTGCCAGTGGAACAAGCTATGGTTTGAACAATTTGCTAACTTGAAACAAATAAAATGATCATAAGCAACCTAATCTCTGAGAACGTATGGGAGTTTCAACCTCCATCTCTCTGAGATGCATGAAATTTTTTGGCTGTTTTCACACTGTTTTGGAAAGGGAAAAGCTTTTAAAGATGTAACATTTCCTGTAAAATGAAAAATATTTTCTTTTCTAGTTTTGTTAACTAGCTGGCAAGCTATTTGCATCTATAGAGCATACACTAGTGTGTTACCAAAGCTGATGAGGTTTCTCAGCATCCCTTGTTGTGATGTCAGTTCAGAATTGAAAGAAAATAGGAACCTGTGTCCAGATGAGAAGCGCATACAGTCACCAAGCATTTGGAAGAAAATTCCAAGCTGCTGAAGAGATTTTTTTGGGTCATTTTTGTATTTTGTTACTGAAGACACTAGGAAATAGTGTTTTTCTAATTCTTTCCCTTACTGTATCTCACACCTTTTTATTGTTCTGTTGTGATGTGGTAGCCACACAATTTAGCCATCAGAGCAGAAGGCAGAATTTATAGAACAAGCATGTACTTCAGAGTCTATCTGGAAGCATTCTTCTGGCTCTTAAGGCAAATATAAACCAAATCTCTTCACATGGCTGATAGAGAACATCAACGTAAGTCTCGTTGTTTAATCAGTGTTGTTTACCAAGCTAATTGTGAGCAAGGATCACAGCACACAGAAGAGCTGTCTTCCACAAGCTCCTAAGGAACTGTCTTAAAACAGATGTATTTCAAAGCTGGCTAATGAATTATATCACATGTATATTTGGTCTGCCAAAGAAGCAGGCCAGAAAAGTAGACACAACCTGAACTTCCTAGTATAATTCTGGCCATAGGAGGATTAGTCATTCTGCAGTCTACTGGGCTGCAGTTACAGAGTCTTACAAGGTTGGAGCAGCAGCAATTTCATCCTTGGCTAAGCCTTTTGCTTAGTATGCCAATTTGGGAGCCTGTGCTTGTATGCAGGATGAGGAAAAGTGAAGTGGCATGGAGGAAACTTTGAGTTTCTTTGTTCTTGTAGCCTCACGTGGGCCAAACATACTGCAGGCATCATGTTGGACTGACTAAAGGAGTTTTGGGAACCATGCTGTCAAATCCTGTGTGTCCCAGCTGCCCTCAAGGCCCAGACTCTTAAAAGGAGACAGCTGATCCGAGGAGTCAGAAGGAACCTAAGATCAGAACTCTTTTCACCATCTGACATCCTTGGAGCTGCTACTGCAGACTGAAGCCATAAACAGTGGCTAGATAAGAATCAATTAGATAGGGAAAACAGTTAGTGCAGAAACTCGAAATAAAGGATACAAATATATTTAACTGTTCTCTTTCTCCTGTGTAGTCACAGAATAATAGTGATACAAGAACCTTTCAAGGTCCCAGATAGCCCTGTTTCAGATTCTGTCAGAAAAAAAACAAAAAACAAAAAAACCCAAACAACCCAACAACCAAACCAAGGGCTTCTAGCTCACTGTAATTGAGAGCAAATGGGATAAATTCCATCTGTCCACTGGTCTTGTCTCAGAAAGTGCTGGTATCCCTACAGAGGACAGACAAAGGATGGTATTTCCAACTCTGCTGCTCCTGCCTCGTTTTGTTGTATTCTCATGCAAATCTTCAGGGTGTCAAGGCAACATGAGCTGCCCTGTCAAAGCGTGTCTCTCTAGTAACAACGTGTAAAGAAGTTGTCCAGCTCCCCAGTGAAGTACTGTATCTCCTCGAGCTAAGTCCTCAGGAAACACAGACAGGCTATACAACATGAAAGAGCTCAGAAGCACTGTTACTCAGGACAATTGGCAAAGACCAGTTGGTCTGGATGCCAAAAACAGTACAGTGGATTTGGAAATCAGCTAATCTTGTTAAAACAACTGTTTTGGGATGGTCTACTAGGAGCTGAATTTGAATTCATAAAAAACACATTTGCACACATTAAAAATAACCCTCTGGGGTTTGCTGGCTTGATTTTTTGTTCTGCCCTCCTCAAGGAATCTTAGTTCAAATAAAGACATGAAATAACCTAGGTGGTTCAGATTAGCATAATTTTCTTTTGTATCAAGCTGTATTCTACTTTCAGCCTTTCTCTGTCAAAAGCAGTAGAATTCCTCTATGAAAATGCAAGCAGGATGTTTCATTTTTTCTCACTTTCTTTTTCCTAGTCTCCTTGCTGGAGAATCGAAAGGTTTCCAGTTTGCAGCCCATTTTTCTACTACGGTTCATTTTTATAATAAAAATAAAATAAAAATATTTTCATAAGGCAGCTTTATACACACTTTTCCAGGAATTGTGCTAACAGCTGGGTTTCTCTGAATCCCTGCTCACCTGAGGACTAGATTCACATGAATGTGGAGAAATGTGGGGTGACTGTTGGAAGCCCTGTTCTGTAAACAATTTTAATTGTAGTCAATAGCATATGTTGGGGTATTTTTGACATTATCAACTTTATTTTAAAATGCAAACAAAGAGCAAAGAGAGTACCTTTGACCTTGAGAAGCTGAGCATTTGTCATCAGAAATTATCTGGTGAATTTGATTCTTCTGTGAAAGACTAACAGTGAAAAACCACTATTTCTGGTCAAATGAGCACTAAATTTCCTTCTTTTGAGTCCACTGGCATGCATAAGCAACCCAGAGAACTCCCAGGCAGAGAATGCTCTAAGTTTTCTTAACCTTTATGGTTCCACATAGTTAAATTATAAAAAGTGATGCCGTTCTGATGTTACTGATGTTACTAATGGAGACTCACACCTTTTTATCCTCCTGCTATGCTGTTTTAAAAGAGTTTCCAGGCCATTCTTCATTCATTTGACTTTTATATATGCTCATTTAATTAAATCTCTTCCAATTTATCAGAAAGACACACAGCTGTTCTATACTAAGCTCTCAAGGTTATATGATGGCATTTAAGCTGCCCACAAAGTAAAAAATGAATTATTCTTGTTAGAAACAAACTGCTTGAATTAAATGAAATACGGGCTTTCTCGGTGTCTCTCACATCTCAACTGTCACTCAGTAGACAAATGCTGAAAAACCAGGTTGTAGGGCCACAGATTTTTCCTGTTACCATTGACCTAGATTCACGCCTGAACTCCATGACTGTTTTTTACTGCTAATCCCTGAGCATAATTGATTTGACTAGACATAAGTTGCAACTGAACTCCCTTGGTAGAACTATTTTTTGTTGTTGTTTTGTTTTTTTAGCAGCCTCAGAATTTCCACTTTTAAAAAGAGGATAAAAAATACAGACAATATAATCTCGATTTTAAGAAACTCAGCTTCATAATTTGAAATGGACTAAAATCCAAAATGTCCAAAAAACATTTGCTGGTAGGTTTCGCCTACTGCTAATTGTGGCCTGAGTTTCTGAAGATGCCTGGATATGTTGGTACATCAGCTAGCCCACCACTGCTTGCTGTCACTGGCCACTACAGAGGACAGGCAGATTCTTAACGGATCCTTGGCAGAATGAGAGCCTCCCACAGGATTGTGGTTATATTATCACATGCCAAAAAAAAAAAAAAAAAAGAAGAAGGAAAAAAGATAACAATTAGTATGGTTACAGGCTTTTCAGATAGACCTGAATGAACTTTCTACAGACAACTTAAATGTTTATCGGCACAGGATGCAATCATAACCTGGACTAAAACTTTACGTAAAAGCATACAAGTCACTCATTCAATTCTTAAAGGAATTAGACAGTGGTGGAGGCATTCCTGGCCTCTGGAGGGATCACAGGTTTTGCCAGAAGGCAGAAGCTCTGGTCTGAGTGTCACTTAGAGCTTGCTGCTGCCTGATTTTATAGACAGTACTTGCTGTGCTGTTAGGCTTCCCTATTCCTGGATGGGTGTCACCATCTCCTGGCAACCCACGCCCCAGGTACTGAAAATGATAATGGGCTTAACCATGCTGTCAATGGGTGCTCCCTATACCCTGGCACCAGAGAACGAGAGGGAGAAGGGGGCAGGGATATACATTAACAGTCTATTTACATATTATGGATATTTGCTTTATTGCTGATAATGCTAACCCTACTGCCAAATGTAAAGAGCCAGCAATACTGGTCACATTTGTGCCTCCTCTCATGTTACTGTCTTCAAGCAAGTGTCTTCAGGTAGCTCCTTTCTTCTAGCTACATTTTAAGGCTAAATATTCTCCCTGGTTGTTTCCCTTTGTTTGTCACTAAGCTCCAGCCCCCAATTGTTATGATACAGAAGAGGCCCAGAGATAACGCTTTCCCCACACATATGGCCAAAGACGAGGGCCTGGAAAGGAAGAGTGATTTTTATGTGGGATTCTTTGAAGAGTGAAAAAAAAATAAGTCTAATGCAGAGTACATATCAAAGTTGCAAGCATGACAGAAAGCTAGATGCTATTCTTTACATTCATGGTGGGACCACCCAGCATTTCAAGGGATTCACTGGGATAGTTTTATGAATGTACCTCCCTTTCTACCACCACATTAACTTATATCAGGCAAACCAAGGCCTGGGGAAGGACAAACATCTGCAGGACATACCTCCATAGGGAGTTGTGCAGCATGCTCTTCATGGTGGTGTGAAGGTTTTCTGAGAAAACTCATGGAGATGAAGCACAGGCTTTGGGTTATGTGGAAATGGGAGAGAGACAGAAAAAGAGCTGCAATTTAAGAATTAAATTCTCAAAAGTCTTGCAGAAGAGCCATGTAGATGGTTCTGTAACAACACTAGAACATGTTGCCTTGGACTGAACTTCAAGAGCCTTTTCCATCACACTGTTTGACCCAGACTGTACATCATATGGGTGCTAAGAAGTGTAGATCAAACAAAGCAAGGATTAAAAATAGCCCCAAGAGCAAATGGGAAGCATTTAGAGTGAGATCAACAACTTTCACCACAGTGATAAGGGTCGGAGTATTCCTAGACTGGATGCCTTTGGAAGAAGAAAGCACTGACTGGGGAAAATGGGATGCTAGGAATGTTGTAGTAGCATCAGCTATTTTAAGAACTCTAATAGAGTTAGAAATTACATATAGCAAACCCTACATTAAGCCAATAGGCAAAGGAACAATTAAAAATGCTTTCCTAAATCTGTCTATAAACACAGCAGGGAATTTGACCTGAGGAACTGAAGGGATTCTCAGAAGAATTATAAGAAAAGAGCATGATTAATCTATGTATACCTCTATAATCTATACTCGGGAAATAACACAAATCCTAGGGCAAGTAAATAAAGTCATAGATGGAGCATAAAAGACATTTCTTTGATGCAGAATACAGATCTGCCTGCCAGCTAACTTTATGGGAAATTCAAACTCTCTAGTTTCAGCCTAAAACCAGCAACCTGTTATAGGAATTCTGCCCTGCTGGCAAAATGGGGAAGTCTTTAGTGAGGTGGATAACATGTAACCAGGGTAAAAGGGCATAAAAGAAAGTGAATTCAGACCAGATGTGGCTGCATTTTATGTCAATGAAAAGACAAAGCACTTCAGGTCTTTATTGTATCAAAATCTAGCCAGACTGGAGGGGTACATGTCACTGTTATTTGGTGGTGTACTGAGGGACACAAAAGATAACTTCATACAAAAACAGTTTGTAATGCTGTGCTTCTGAGAAGCACTGGAGGTAGAGATGTTGCACTCTTCTCCCAGGTACAAAAACAAAAGGCAGTGTCCAAAAAAAGGAGTTCTGCAACCCAGTATAGAGCATGGAGGGTACCTGCACCACACACAAACAGAGGTAACACTAATTTCAGCCACGAAGATGTCATCACAAGGAGGGGAGCTGCTGTCTCATGGCAGCTGTACGCAAAACTGCCTTTGCTGCTCCTCATCCCTTTTCACTGGGTAGGCTTGGTTTCCAAGCTTCATTAATCATTCAGTTTTGCAAGTCTTTAACCTTCACATACATAACCCAAATATGTGTTGGAAGTGACAGATTCACGTTGCTTTGAGGAAGAACCAAACTTAGACGCCTTTCAAGGGACAGCTCTTGATTTACAGAATTACACAGAATCCCCAGGAGAGCTGCAATCCAGCACTTCAAGAAAGGAGCCTGGGAGAAAAAAGATGTTATTCACTTATTCACAGACCCAGCCTGAAGAAGTCACTTGTTCTTGTAATGCCTCAGTTTACTGTTGGCACCACAGTGACATCAGTGTGAACTGCTACCATAGTTCATAATAATGACAAAAGGGGCATTAAGAAGTCACTCAGCTCAGATGCTGAAGTTCGCACACTGCTGTAAGCCTCTCATAGCGACAGCAGCACTCTTGTGCTGTGCACCGTCCACCTACAGTGCACTTAACCTAAACATAAGGAGTCTGCAGAACAGCACACACACACACACGAAAATGCACAAATGCATGCAGTTTGTTCATATTTACATGGCAAGCCTGCGATGCATGCAGGAAGGGAGCTGCTAATTCGGTGTCTTAGCTAGTTACCCTGCTTTTGAAATGCAAAGGGTTATTTTCTCAGTACTCTGGACTTGAGTGCTTCA
Organism: Meleagris gallopavo; assembly: GCF_905368555.1. Lineage (NCBI taxonomy): Eukaryota > Metazoa > Chordata > Aves > Galliformes > Phasianidae > Meleagris > Meleagris gallopavo. The sequence goes on along the minus strand of NC_139417.1, from coordinate 19,680,102 downwards.
GCTCCAGTGAACGGTTCTTTTGTCTTTCTGTGCTGCTTTTAAGCTATACAATCCTATTCCAGGCATGGAGGCAGATTTATTAGGCTGGATCAGGACACCAGTCTGGTTCTTATGGTCCTACAAGCAGCTAGGCCAGCTAAACTGAAAGCAGGTACTGGGTTCAGAGAGGAATGACTGTCACCATCACCATAGTACCATTTCAGCAAAATTTGGCTGGTGAAGGCCCATTTCAGATGCCCTGGCATTGCTCAGAGCAAGTCTGAAGTGTATACATGACGAAGTGGGGAGTCCTCAACCCTACACTCAAAGAATCCCTACCACAAAAGAAGCTGATGTGCCACAAATGCACACTTCACTGCTTGCCCCTTCTCCCAGACACTTCTATCAGGAGGTAAAAAAGGGACATGAAACCCAAAGTTGTTCATTTGAACTGCCTAGGACTTTCTTCACATATGTGCTGTGTTAAGATCTACAAGCTTTTAGGTTTTTATGCTGTTGTTCTAAGCAAAATATTTCTGGTAGTGTGCTTCATTACACATTGGGAAACAGACTGTTGGAGGAGAAACTCTGAGCAAGCTGTGAGATATTTCTAGGCCTTAACATCTGTAAACTTAATATCCATTTGGAACAGGGCTGTAGAGCTTAGTTCATTATCCTCAGGAGATGTAATTGTGCAGCATCATCTTTGCCTTGCAAGTTACATTGATCAGCTGAGCTATAGCAGCTATACAACCTGGCTTTTTATTTGCTACATTCCTGGCACCAGCCTGTTTTTCAGAGCAGAGGAAATGAAAGATTATGTTATGCTCTGCAATTGTATATTGTATATTCCTAGCATTTTGTTGAGTGCTTGGATTTGGGGAGGATGAGATGATGAGGCTATGACACAAGACTCAGTGAGGCAGAAAGCCAGGGTCTCCACGTGGCTGCATGGTCTCCCTCTGCTAAGCAGAGGGACGCAGAAAGGCCTATAGTGCAGCCTCTGAAATGGGAACTGGGAAAGACCAACACCACAGAGTTGAGTGCAGGGAGTAAAGGTTACTGAAAAGCTGTCAGCTTGGTCATGTTATAATAATCACCTGGACTTTGTGTTAGAAACTTTATGGTTGAGGGATGTGCACCACCTCTATTCCCTATTCACAGAAGTCTGTCTCCAGGCACTGTTGTCAATCTCAGCGTTCATTTCCTAGTTAAACAAACAGCAATTAATTAACACAAGACAGGCAACGCCTCGAGACACTGTCTCCAACTTGTCTTAGACAAGCCACGTGACACTGGGGTCCCTGTGTTTTGTCTCTTAGCTAAGACGTATAAATCACAAGAGGAATTACAAAGCATGGCAATACATATATGCAAAAGTAGAATGGGCCTGGACCACTGGAGAAACGTACACAGAAATAAGCTAAAGATGCAAAAATAAGGTTTAGAATGGTTGAGATCAGCAGGGGACCTCTGGGTCCATCTGACCCAACCCCTGTTCAATCAGGGACACTCAGAACATGTCACACAGTTTCATATACAGGCAGCTTCTGAAAATATCCAAGGAAGGAGACTCCATTTCCTCTCTGGTCAGCTTGTGCCAGTGCTATGTCATTTGCACAGTGCAGATCTGTTTCCTGCTGTTTAGACAGAACTTCTTGTTTTCCAGTTTATGCCCACTGCCTCTTGTCCTGGCAAAGGGCACTGCTGAAAAGAGTCTGGCTACGGTCATTGTGTTTATTTTCTGTACATGAAGCCTCATTCACCTAACCCATCATCAACAGAGTTCTAGGACTTTTTCCCTCATATTCACTTTGATAACAACATAATCATCCTTGAGGTCCATCACCTCCAGAATGAAAACCCATGGAGGAGGAAGCCAGGGGTCCTTAGTCTCCTCACAAAGAAGAAGCATGTCCTTTGCTTACATGTGTAGTCAGACATTATTTGCAGCATACTTTGGCACTTTTTTCTTCTGAAATGGGCAGAGATGAATTTGCTTGTTGTCTGAGCATCAGATTTGAATTCCTCGCTTTTGTAATCAATACCTAAGGTTATTAAAAGAAAAAGAATCTTAAAAATATAATTTCTCTTCCATCACATATTCCTCTGTTAATTTATGGGTATTGGGTGGTGAAATCATATTGATTATGTTTTGGTTGACCTTGCAAGCGGGTTTTTTATGTTCGAAGTATCCACATGGCTGTACTTAAGCTTCCAGCATTTCAAGGAATGTTTCGTTTTTTCCTCATGATGCTTTCAGTTCACTGCAGGCAGAATGAACCAGAAACCTTGGGTGGAAAGAGAACAGAACGGGGCATCTAACAGCTCAGACACTACATTTCATGTGTCCAAAGGGACACCTGCATCCAAAGGGATTGCTAATGGGGAAAAGAGACAGAGAGGAGAAAGCCTATATTTATGTTCCCCTGGCTTAGACATTTTTACTGCTCAAATCTGCTATTACAGTGTAAATCTTAATTGTTTATCTGAATTATCAAACTTGATTTGGGAAGTCAGCATTTATACTACTTCTGAGAAGTCATGATTAAGCTTAATGTTCTCTGACACCGACCAGCCCTGTCATACAGAATCAGTGGAGAAGGTGTAACCACAAATTTCCCGCCTGACTGTTGTGCTAAGGGACTGCATTACATCTCCACAAGTTCCAGTCTCTCCTGGTTATGCTTTCAGAAGCAGGATTTGTAAGCAGTGGGTTTCCAGAATTGCTGACCTGGCACACAATGTCATTAAGTCTTGATACTAAACACATTTCCCTGGGCCCACTGTAGATCACTGAAGGCTAGTTTGCTAATTCAAAACTACTGTTTTAGTTTCCTATTTCAACACTGCTAAATAAGTCAAACTTTCTGTAGTAGATTCACTGTCAGTGAATACTTCCATGCTTTGTTCATAATGGTGAGTCATGACATAGGACTCAAATACCCTAATTAGCAATTTTCACCTTACAGCTGTACATTTTTCTTCTAAGGTTTTTAGATCTGAGATGTTTGCCAGTTAAAGTGGATGCCACTGAGATTTGAGACAGTATTCTCTGTGGGAATAATAAACTGTTTGTTTTCTGAAGATGTTTATGGCCATTTTCTTTAGCACAAAGTAAAGCTGTTTGCCTTCTTTGCTTCCGCAGGTTTTACAGCAGTCAGAACACTTTGGAATATGACCATTTTGATAAAGAATCCTCATTTCCATTTAATTGAGAGTACTAAACCCATGTTACAAGCCTCAACAGCCATGAAGCGGTAGCTTAATCGAAGTTAAGCACTTTCCGCTTCTCTGACAAATTCTGGACCTGTAAAAATCAACAGATATTTCCTGGATTTTTTTCCATAAGAAGACAGTTTTTAAAACTCAGCATCTCCCTTACCATTTGTTACATTGTAGTATGCTATTATTGTATGAATAGCAGAAATACTTTGTCATGGAGAAGACTTCAGGAAGAACAGCAAAGAATAAAAACATGGTCCATATCTTTACTGAAGGAATATGTCAGTTCAAATTGCTCTCTTATTCTGTTTCCCATCTTGGCATAATGCATCTCTTAATTGTCCCTGGGTTTTGCTGTTTACAGAAAGAAGGCCAACCCAGAGCTTCCCTCATCGCCCAGGAACTGATGTCTTCAGAAAAAGCGTGAGTTTACTTTTACAGCCTGTCTGTTGCTCTCTTAAAACTGAAGCTATGCAGTCCACCCTTATTTATTCAGCATTGGTTTGATGGCAATTAATAAAAGTTTGTGTCTTTTTCCAGGTACGTGGAGATGCTCCAGCTGTTACGTATGGTAAGTAAATCATTTTAATCATTGAAACCTAATTGTCATCTAAGAATCACAGAATCTTATCTTAGCTGTAATTTAGGAGACATAAAAGCATTGAAGGGGCTGAGATGAATTTGAGGAAGAATGGCTTACACCTGAATAATGCTTTTTGAAGCATTGTAAAGGAGTATGCCACTAATCTCCTCTTGCTACAGGTTCCTCTTGCTAGCATTTCTCATACACAGGGAAAAGGGCTGGCCAGCAGCACTTAAGGGGCTCTGAGACTGGTGTAATGTGCACAGTAGGTCCAGATCAAAGAAGGGGATGGTGAGGGTACACCCTGTTTCTTCAGAAAAAGTTAGACAGGAGCAGAGCTTTGAGACATGGGGGTTGGTTTCAATGGATTCACTCAGATTCCTATTAAGCTTCTTTTTTCTGATAGTGCAATTCCAATAATATTCAGTGTGGCCTAGCTTGAGATAGGGCAGCTGTACAATCTGGGGCTCACACTCTAACACAGGTAGTCACAATGAACAAAACTAGAGCTCTAGGCTCAGAAGTTAATGAGGCAGCACACACATGTCTATCAGGAATCACTTGCAATGCCTGTATTATATAAACTTGCTAGTGGCTTTGTTGCAGAAAATCTTCTTTCCCTGTAGCAGATCTGCCACTGCCTAGGTAGCAGTGAACACCTTGGATCTAAGTTATGAGGCAGTAGGGAATGACAGCCATCGAAGTGAGCATGCTTACCACTTGGAAAGAAATTCCCTGAGAAGGCAAAAAAATAACCCCAAGTTATCCTTGTGACTCTCAAGGGGAAAAAAGTAATGAGATCAGCACTGCACTGTTGCTTGCTCATTGGACCTCACAGGTAAGCGGCAAAAGCTGAAGGGCCTTCTCAGACGTTAGCAGCAGAGATATGAAGGAGAGCAACCTTAAATGTGATTAACATCTTACAGACAGCTGCATTTCAGCAAATGTGAAACTGCCCAGCTGGAAACCATACTTTTAGCTGCTAAGCTGGAGCCCACCATTGTTTTAAAAAACCGGTGGTAAATTGCCTGTCCATTTGTCTTATCTATCCCCATTTTCTCTGACTGCTACATAGCCACATTATTTGATATAGTGAAACATGCTTGCATACAGTTTCTGTGTTTCTGCAGCATTCTGGTTTAGAGATAGCAGTACTTCAACACGATCTACAAAGATGTTTTCAGGCAGCTAAACAAACAAAACACACTATAGAGAGTATGGTGAAAATGCTAAGTCATGGCCTGAAACAGTGATTAAGTACCTGGTAGGAAGGCAGGGCCAGCCCTGGGAGCTCAGGTGCATGCAATGTACCCGAGTGACTGAAAGGGATGGAGCCAGGATCCATCCCCTCCCAAACCTCATTTAAGGGTTGGCAGTGGAGGTAAAGGTACTTTGCTGGAGATTCATGTGTATCTGAGGTCTTCCAAGGTAAGCAGCTTTTTTTTTTTTTTTTTTTTTCTTTCCCCTTTGTTTTTGTGTCTACAGTTGTTGCATTTGGGCTTCTTCTTGTTTGCTGTAGCCAAAGACTTTGCTACTGTGCTGTTATTGCTGTGCTTTTCATTACACTGTGGCATTACAGGGACTTGATTCAATGACAGGAGTGCCTTTATTTTCTGGAAGAGCTAGATCAAGTTTAGACTGTTGTTTGCAGTGTTGGAGATGATGGCGAAGGCACCTTCAGCTCCACTGTGCATTTCTTGGAAGGAATCAAAAGCAAGCCCAGTGTTTCATTACTTGCTCTGCTTGGTACATTATAGAAAGCATATAAACTCAGGACTGAACCAGAGTACATGTATAGTGTGCTATACTGCAAAAAAGCATCTAGGAGAGGCCTCTCCTTTGCAATCTGTTCTACCTCTGGAAGGTAAGACTGGGTCTCTGACACATCTTGAATATCTTTCTATATAGAAATGTGCTTTATTGCAATTAGCCACGCTGTTAATGGCTGCACACCATTATGGTTCCTATAGTGCATGTTACTGTTAGGATGGCTTTCTTGCCTATGCTGTAACTGGTCCAGGAAAGGGATGCTTCAAGGCTTTCCCAGTCCCTTCAGGCTTTTGTCCTCTTCTGCTCCCTCTGGGGAATATAGTGAATTTGGCTCTGAAGCACGTGTTTAAGCAAAGTAGTTTAGGCATTTTAACAGCAAACCTATTCTTTGCCTGTAGAAATTACTTGGTAATAATAAGAAACATGACTTTTGTTCTTCCGTGCTTGTGGCTTCAATGTGGGGTAGGGGTTCTAGTTTATAGGTACAAGTTCCTGCTGTTCCCCACCCTAGGGTCTGTCCCTTTTTCACTTAGGTGTGTTAGTGGCAGCTGAGCTCCAGGCGTTACCCAGCCCTCCTCATCTGGTGCTCAACCATTGGTTCAGGCTGTGACCTGGCAATTCGTGTGCAGTCTTCAGGGAAATTGTCACTATTTTATTGATGCTCAATCATTAAGTTAGGATACTGGTAACTGTTAAGTTATTCTTCTATTTGAGTTGATAATCATTTTTATTTGGAAGCACTTGTTTGGATTCTAAATATGTTATAGTCCTCTATATACTGTCCAGATTATTCTACTGAAACCTGTCTTGCTGGAATTTTGTTGCTCTGCCTGCCCATCCCACTGGAATGCAAAGATTTTCTCAGTGTTCTGCATCTGCTCATTATTGCCTTAGTTCTAAAAGTGTTTTAAGCCCCCTTTTGGTTCTCTAACAAGATAAGTCTGAAATAAACCTTTGAATGAAAGCAGTAATTTGTGTAATTAAGCCACTCGGAGTTGAGAGGTGTCAGTTTCCCTGTCTCATTTTCCATTTTCTCAAGTTAGAAAATTCAGTCTCGTTCAAAATGAGCTTTTGAGTATAAAATTTTGATTAATGCTTTTTTTTTTTTTTCTTCCCTTCAGTGGAAAAGTATCCTTCCTCCTCCGTCACCAAATACATGTATTCAATTAGATATTTTCCAGGAGACTCAGCAAGAAAAATTCTCATAAGATTTGATTATCTCTGAGGTGGCTTTCTTAATTGTGAGGATATATGAATGGCACCTTGGTTAGAGACTGAGGGAGAAGAATGTTTTTACTCTTGACTGCTAGTTCAGACACTCCATAGTTCAGAAGAGGATAAAAATCTTTATGGGAATGGGATCAGGGATTTCATTTGTATTTTTTCATCAGGTGCCTTCTTTTCTCTGCTGCTGTTTGCATGACATTTAAATGCTGTAATGGCATTCAGAAATAACCTGCAGGTTTCTTTGTTGCAATCACATTCCATCACCAGCGCTTTCTAGATGAAAACGTTACCTTTCCTGCACCAGCTGCTGTTGGATCTTTATATTCACCTAGTGCCTAGTGTCATATTCAGAACACCTAGAGAAACCCTACTAATTTCACAATGTTCAAGTCCCTCAGACTGCAGATTATTGCCTGGCTGAAGCTTCCCAATACTTCATAGTATTAAAGGTTACGATGAACTAATTACTCCTTTCTACACATTTGAATGGCATTAGAAATAATCACATCAGTAGAAAATGTCACTTTGTTGCACACTCAGTGCTGGCTCAGGTCCCACTGGTGGATGTCACAAGTAATCACAAGTGGTCACAGAGTCAACAAACTGCCCTCAAGGTGCAACATCCTGCTCATGGCAAGCTAGGACCAGAGGTTTCCTCGTCAGTGTATCTCAGCTCAGACGCTTATCTCTGTTTCACCTTGCTCTCATTGCCACCTTTTTCAAGAAAAGAGCTTCAAGTGCTCATTGTCAAGTCTCAAATCCTGTCTTCTTAAATAAACCCATATGTTGGTAATAAAGACAAGGAACTAAATTGCCCTGTAGCTGCTTTCAGGAAGGAAAAAGCTTCTCAAGCGTGCTGCAGAAGCAGTTTCCCATCTCATTTCCAGGCTTGACTGGAAAAGATACTCATTCAGAATAACAGAACCTTTTTGGCCTTTCAGTGGAGACTTCAGTAAATTGGTTTACTGCCGAAATGATGGTATTTCCATACACCCACTCTGTTATTGAACTGAAAGAGTGGAAGCACTGTGTTATCTCACAGATTTGGTATAAGTTGATGTGGTAGTAGTGATAATAACCTAAGCAGTTAGCTGTTACTTGCCCTGCTTAAAGGCAGTGTTAGCTGAAGCCGAGAGCTAAGAATTCCATCTGGAATGGACAGATGGGACTGGTGGGTCCTGGCAGTCCGAACAAGTCCCTAATCTCTTGTTACCAAGTTAATTAGCTTTGCCTTTGTCTGCTGTATCTTGTTTTTGTTTGTTTTTTGTTTTTTTTTAGTTGTCCAAATAATGTAGATTGCACTTCCCAACTCTTTCTCAGTGCTTGGTTCTAAACAAAACTCTTGCAGATTGCTTTCTAATATTTCACCCATCATCTCAGAGGAATCTGGGTTATTTGCTTTCCTTCAGCCAGTTCATTTCCAATTTATTAAAAGTATACAGGTCAAAGTTAGTGTGACCATGATTTAATCAAACCAAAGTGGACTATTTAATGTAAAACATGGATCCTCAGTGAATCATAGTCTGTGAGCTGCTTATGGCTAAACATTGCCAGGTTTCACTCCTCCATCCGTCATCTATGTACTTTTAAACTTCTTAATTGACAGAAGTCAGACTCATGAGAAATATTGTGGTAAGTCCCGGTGCAGCCTAGGAAAGATCATAAGCTTGTCTCTAAATGTTCAGAGAACAGATTTTGAATTTTGGGTAATAAGCTTTATGATAACTAGATCCTGATGAGGGGAATATACTCAACCTGTCTCACCCTATTTCAGGGCCAGATAAGAAGCAGCTTGGCACCCTTCAATGCACTGTGCAAGCTTAGAGGTTTCTTTTTATCAAGCCCCCAGTTATTTTCACAGTGCATTTGGCCACACCGTATGTAATGCAGTGGAGTAGGAGGCCAGGAGATGATCTCTGAGTAGAAAAATCCAAATGCCTTTTCCTAGAAACTCAACCAGGAGATTTACACTTTCAGTAGTTTTTTTTTTTTTTAAAGCAAATAGCTTTTTTTTTTTTTTTTCTGGAGAACTGGCTGCTGTAGGCAGAGAGACAAATTTTTAATACATCTTTGGAAAACTTTAGTTTCAATAACTCACTGTTTACAGAGTAGTATGGTTAAAAAAAAAAAAAAAAAGGAAAAAAGCATTCACAACATGAATCTCTGGTCTGGTTGGGCATTGAAGCTGTTCTTCACACCAGATTTTGGACTGAAGCAGAGCTCAGCTGTGAAGAACAACTCAAAAAAAAAAATAAAAAAAAATCCTTGAGGTCTGTTCCAACCTCAACCATTCTATAATTCTTGATATGAAAAATCAAAATAATTAAAAAACAAAATCAAACAAACAAACAAAAAGCCTGAGCAGGGCTCTTAACACTAGCTCTGCTCTGACTTCATGCTTGGGCTTTATATGTGGTTATGAGCTATCTGAGCCTTCAGGAGATCACCAAAAGCCCCCTTTGGGACTCTTTTATTGAGGAAGCACTGTTAGTGTATCCATAACAGAGTATTTCTATAATTGAAGTTCTTTTCCTAAGAAAGCCATGTTCTGTAAGTCTTGTGGTCTTGTCTATAGACCAGATCAGTCTAGATCTTGTCATATCAGTATGCTCCCTCCTGACTTCATAGTCAGTGGGCATATGTATATTCAACTAAGTCTCTACTGAAGTGTTAATGTTGAACTTGAAAAAAATCTTAGCCAGTTCTTTTTTACTTTATGACTACTGGAACGTTTGTCCTTGTTGAAACACAGTAGTACAGCAGTTCAAGTGATCATGTCAAAAACAACCAAAACCTGCTCCAGATAAACTATCTCTTCCAACTGCAGACACAGAATAAGCGTTCACTTTAAAAGACTGACTGACTTACACAAGCTGGATTCTCATTTGTCACAAAAAAGCATGCATGTATAGAAGTGATGTTAGAGTCTGCATCTTTCTTGGGCTTCATAGACTGTGTTCTTAACTTGCATGTCTGAGCATTTGATTAACCTCCTATATAGCCTTGGTGGATCTCTGCCATTCCCAAAAAAGCAGCCTGCCAGTGGTATGTTCACTGCACAGAAGCTTAACACATGTTAGAGCTGTTAGACAATCTCTTCAGCACTAATCATAGACCATGGCTGTAGCCAAAAGTTTCTGGATGTTTCAGGACGGTTTTGGATGAAACCTACAGTGACAGATCTGGTGATTTGGAAGTACTGCTGTTAGTGCTGCCCTGATCTGATGGGAGATAGGGCCTTCTGCATATGGTGTGCAGTTGTACTGACTCTTCTGGCTGAAGATATTGTTTAGATTCCTCCACCCGTTTTATTTGGAGCGGTTTTTTATCCAAAGAGTGTTTTGTGGTATGATGAAGAGCTGATATGTGGCTGCAGCTTGTAGAGTCAATCTAATGATCTAAGGTAAAAAATATCTAAGTAATCAACACCATCAGGCTAACATCAGCGAAAAAATACTAACATAGCTTCCCTACTTAGCCCTAAGAGTGACCCAACTTGAGATACATACTGGAAGAACCAGCTTGTATAGGCTGACTAGCAACAAGGTAGAACGCTGCAGTCCCCTAGACTTACTGCCACATAAACACAAGAGAAAATCAGATAAGGACAAATGGGATTTTTATAAGGCAGGAAGCTTTGCAACCTGCTGGTTTGCAGCTGCTGTGCCAAAACAAGTCACCAGTTTTCAAATCTCATAGTTAATGTGGTCCCTCTACTGAATCTTTGGTTATTTACTCACTTTTTCATTCACACCTCTACCTCATTTTTCCTCATCTCATGCAAAAACTCCAGGCACTTTATGGCTTATTGGGATTCAGAAATAATTGGAAAAAGCACTCACAAAATGGGTTTCTGAGCCATTCTACAGGACTGCTCAGTTACTGCTCTTATCACAAAGTAGGATGCACTTAGGTTTCTAATTGTTCACTTATTTTCACAGAAAAACTGAGGTACAGATTTTTTACCCATGATGGCCAGACTACCAGAAATGGGAAATTCAACTCTAAACTCAGCTGACATTGGTGAAACGCACACCTGTCTGGCTCAGTTTCAACTCCTTATAGAGAATACAAAACATAATTAAGCCTGTAATAGTGCTGCAGGACTATCCTCAGACAAGCACAGGATACTATGCTAATGCTATTCAGTTAGCTGCACCTTACAGAAACACTGAAGAATCAGGTGCTGGAATTACTACCACCTCTTTCTATTGAAAGAAAGGTCCTGTTTTGGGTTGCCAGATAGGTATGTGAAGATAAAACAATCAGTTTACAATGTCCTAAGTCATGGGAAAGGTGGCCAGAATCCACAACAAAAAGCTAGGCCTCTGCATAGCACTGGCATTCCTGCCTTGCTGTGTTGCATGTGCAGTGCCTTACACCCTGCTGCCACTGTTTTCATTCAGACCTCCATAAAGCCTGGCAGATCTGGATGCCTAAGATCCTCTTGCCACTATAAAGAGGGGATCTGTCTGGCAGCGGGAGGCAGGGGAAACATCAGTGTCTAGAAGGAACCTGGAAAAAGGCAGAGCATCACAGCAGCCAAAGTTTCCTGAAGTATATCCAGGCACCAGTCAGGGCTCCTTCAAAGTGTGAAGCAGGGAAGATGGGTTCTACAGGAATCGGGATGTAACCTGAAAACTTTTCAGCATCCAGAGCTCTAGATGAGGGAGATTTTAAGTAATCATTTGAACAGAAACAAATGCTGCCTGCTCTTGGAATGATTCTCTGATGCCTGGAAATCTATTACAAACTATGCCTGCAATTTCAGATGGGTGCCTTATTCCTAATTTCCAGGTCTAAACTGGGAAAACATTTTACCATGCACTATTAAGTGTTCTATTATGTACCAGAATAGAATAGAGTAGAATAAAATAGTTCCATTGAAAGCAACCTTCAAACACCTAGTTCAACTGCCTGACCACTTCAGGCTAATTGAAAGTTAAAGCTCATTAATGAGTGCATTAGATAAATGCCTCTTGAATTCTTACAGGCATGGGGCATCAACCACCTTTCTAGAAAGCCTGTTCCAGGCTTCTGTTCCAGACTTTTTTCCTAATATCCCGGCTGAACCTTGCCTACCATATCTTTGTGCCATTTCTGCACGTCCTGCTAATCAGCTCCCAGGGAGAAGAGATTGCCACCTCCCTTCTCTGCTTCCTTCCTCAGGAAGTTACAGAGAGCAAAGAGGTTGCCTCTTGGCCTCCTTTTCTCCAGACCAGACAACCCATGTGTCTTCAGCCTCTCCTTGTAGGATGTGCTTTCAGCTCTTTTACTAGCACTGCTGCTCTTGTCTGGATGCTTTCAAGAATCTTAAAATCCTTATCAGATTGTGAAGACGGGAACTGCACACATTATTTCAGATGAGGCTGCACCAATGCTAAATATAGCAAGAGAATTGCCTCTCTTGACCTTCTGGCTGCTCTGTGTTTAATGCATGCCAAAATGCAGTTTGTCCTCTTGGTTTCCAGAGGACACTACTGGTTCATGTGGAGTCTGCTATTAACCATCACCCCAGCTCCTTTTCCAAAAGTGGATACATCTTAATATTGAGGAAACTATGTAATTTATTAACCATTTCAGGGTGAAATACATGTGCCAAATGATGAAACAAGTCTCAGTTAAGTTTTATATGGAAAATGATTTGTGCCATAGCTTAAACTTACAGCTTCTTTCTCTCTTCACGTTTGTATCTGGAGATGAATGATGTAATTTATAGTACAAGATATGTAGAAGTGTTTTTTCTTTCATATTGTGGGTCTGTGAAGTGATGGGAGATTATCATCTTTCATTTTTTTTAAAAACTATATTTCTGGTTAAGAAACTGTAAAATGAGATCAGCTACACCTAGAAAAGCAGGAAAAAATAGGAAAGTAAATAAGGTAAACTCATTGCGTACACAGCATCTGATGGCTTTACCAGGTGAAATGTTCAGTTTTGGATTGACAGTGTTGTGGGATTTATCTGCAAATGCATATAAACAGTGGATGCAAGAAAATGTGTGATGATCTCCTTGCTCTACTGCAAATGATCTATCACTACTAATAGTGTATCTTAGAATTCCCAGAAAGTGTAGTTCAGGAGTCTGAAAATTGTAACGATAACTTCATAAAATCTCTTAAGTCTGTGTTGTTGCTTGCAGGATTTATATGAAGGTATCTTGAAAGCACTTGGAGAAGAAGATGAACAGGAAGTAATTGAACTCAAGAAGGGCTTAAGCAAGCTCCCTGAAATGTATGAATTGCACCAAGAGATCTTGGGAGAACTGGAAGAAAGAGTCCTTAAATGGTAAGTAATTAATGACATGGTTGGTTCAGCTGTGGGGTGACCTCATTGTAGCCTTCCAGTTCCTAGAAGCAGCCCACAAACAGGAGGGGAGTCAACTCTTTACAAGGGTAGATAATGGCAGGACAAGGGGAAGTAGTTCTAAGTTGAAGGAGGGAAGGTGTAGGTTGGATATCAGGGGGAAGTTCTTTACCAAGAAAGCGGTGAGATGCTGGAACAGGCTGCCCAGAGAGGCTATGAATGCTCCACCCTTGAAGGTGTTTAAGGCCAGGCTAGATGGGGCCCTGGGCAGCCTGGTCTAGTATTAGATATGGAGGTGGTTGGCCCTCCATGCAGCAGGAGGGTTGGAGCTTGATGATCCTTGAGGTCCCTTTCAACCCAAGCCATTCTATGACAGCCTCGACATACCCTCCTCAGCCCATTGTTTTCTTGGCCCCTCCCCATCAGAGGCTGGGATAATTGCAGGAATGAAGAGAAGCTGAACTACTGTGGCAGATCTTGCATACAGGAAGGAAGTAAACATATAGACTGTCAGGCCAAGAAACTAAATACTGAAACACTCATGCAGTGCATAGCCCATGGTTCTGAGATGGCCTCATCAGTCAGTGTAAGGACAGCCTGCTTCATGTGCGTTATCCTCTTGCCTTTGTCTTGCGAATTAACTCAAGTCAGTTCAAAGTCTTCACCAAGAAGCTTCATACACATAGCTGTGGAAAGCATTAACAGCTTTGAAAATTTGAACTGATCCTAAAGAAAATTCTCCACTTGCAGAAATCTACACAGTAAGTGTATAGCTCTCAAACAAGCGCACCTTGCTCCCAACATCAACATGGGACTGTGCACAGACTAAACTTACAAGCCAAGCAGACACTGCTTGTCTGCTGAGGGACTCCAGCTAAGCCAAACATCCTTACACAGAACAAAGCCTTTCCATTTTGTAAGCAGTGTTGGTTAACTGGGGAGGTCTTGGTTGACTGGAGTGAATGTGACACCCACCTGCAGGATGGGCAAGAAGGGAACTAAACACCTGTCTGACCTCAATACCAGGAAAAGTTATGGAGCAGATAATCCTAAAGGTCATCAGGCAGCACACAGTGGACAACTGAGTGATCATATGCACCCAAACATTAAATTAATGAAAGGCAGGTTCAGCCTTAGCTTCATCTCCTTCTATGCCAACATGAACCACTTAGTATATGAGGGAAAGGCTGTGGATGTGCTTTTCCTTGCTCTTAATGAAGCTGTTGTCCAAAGCATTCTCCTGAAGAAAGTGGCTGCTCATGGCTTATCAGGTTGCACAGTTCACTGGATGAAGATCTGGGGCTGGATGTCTAGGCTCAGAGGATCACAGTAAATGAGGCTGAATCCAGTTGGTGGCCAGTCATCAGCAGTGTTCCCCAGGGCTCAGTCTTGGAGCCAGTTTTGTTTAACGTTTTTTGTCAAGTATCTGGATGTGCCAGTATGTTCAGTATGTGTCCAGTATCTGTATGTTATTAGATGTATCCTCGGGAAGTTTGGAGATAACACTGATTTAGGCAGGACTGTTAATGTGCTTGGGGTAGGAAGGCTCTGCAAAGGGATATGGATAGGCAGGACTGATGGGCTGAATCCAACTGTATGGCATGTGTCGGTCCTGTACTTGAATTGTAACGTCTCCATGCAGCAGTACAGGTTTGAGAGAGAGTGGCTGGAAGATTGCCCATCAGAAAAGGACTTGGAGATGCTGATTGACAGTCAGCTTAATGTGAGCTATCTGTGTGCCCAAGTGGTCAGAAAAGCCAATGGCATCCTGGACTGTATCAGAAATGTGTGGCCAGAAGGACAAGAAAAGTGATTGTCCCTCTACTCTGCACTGGTGAGACTGTACTTCAAATATTGTGTTCAGTTTTAGGTGCATCACTGTCACTGCAGGAGAATATTGAGTTGCTTGGGCATGTGCAAAGAAGAGCAGCTAAGGTGGCAGAGGGACTAGAAAACAAGACTGAGAAGTAGATTAAGGAGTTGGGTTTATCTAGTCTGGAGAAGAAGCTGAGGGGAGACCTCATTGTACTCTACAACTTATCTGGATGACCACTGCAGCAAGAAAGGTGCTAGTCTTTTTCTCAGGTGACTACTAGTAGGACATGAGGAAACAGTCTCAAGTTGTGCCGGGGAGGTTTATGTTGGATAGGAGGAAGAATTTCTCTATGGAGAGGGGAGTTGAGCATTGGAAAGGGTTGCCCATAGAAGTAGTTCAGTCCATGTCCCTAGAGGTATTTAGGAGATGTTTGGACATAATACTAAGAAGCATGGTTTATCAGTGGGATTCAGTAGGTCAGGTTGATTTTTGGACTTAATACCTTCAAGATCACTTTCCAGCCTAGGTGATTCTGTGAGAGAATAAGAACCTGCCTAGAACAGACGACTCCAAATACCATTCAGCTGAAGAAACATCTGACTTAATCCAGCCTATCAGACTCCCAGAATGCCAAGCTTTAGTCTATCGAACTCCCAGAATAACAGTGTTTAAGAAGATCACCTCTGAAGTCACAAGCTGACTACATCTACAGCAGCCAGCACAGTCCCTTGCTTAAGCTGATCTCCTCTATGACAATCGATGCAGCCCCAAGCTATCATGCTAGGTTCCAGCAGGCAGCGTCACTCTTAGTGGCTGATTCCATCCCTGTGCTGCATTGAGTTAATGAAGTCAGTTGTATCAGGAGAATTTTTCAGTAATGGCCCTAAATGCAGTGTGTGTCTCCTTATCAGCCTTATAATTTCAATTTGAATCACAAATTCAGGATGAGGAAAAGAGAAGGCTACAGAGAGCTGTATATTGGTTTGTGTCCAGCATAGGGCTGCTATGAATGGTGGAAGGACTTAAAAAATAAATAAATAAATCCTATGATTTATAGAATCTTAACACAGAGATGCTTCTAGCATCTAGAATGACTCGTGCCTTATAGAAGTCATATCCTTACTCTAGCAGCATGTTGACTATTCCTCAAGGCAGAAGGAACGCAGATGAAATGCCTTAAGCTCCTCGCCCCACAGCCACTGTGGTATGGGAGGAGAAAAGTGGGTCGTGATGCCTCAAACCAATAGAATCACATATGGCATAGGGCTGCACTCATACAGGTTCCTAGGTCACCACTGCCCATTAGGTGTACAATAAGTCACTCCTGCCTGCGCTCCACTGACATTCTGTTGCCCTGATATCCCCAGGAACTCACACTTGCCTCTTAACTATGACACTACTACTACTCGTGTGACATCAGATTTTTATCCTCTTTTCTTCTTCTTCATAAATCATTCAGTGTTGTGTTACTGGGTACTGAGGCAACTAATGGTGGGACAGTAGTGAGCAGGGGGCATTGATGGAGAACTGAAGATATGATATTACAGCTGAAGACATACTCCCCACAACCAGTTCTCAAAGCCCTGCAGCAGCTGAAAGGTCTCCTAAGAGATGAAGAAGCTGTGTCCTGAAAAGAGACATCCTGTCTGCTACAGACATACAGTTGTGATGGCACTGGCACAGCCCTTCACCAGTCTCTCACTGTGCCTGATCTACAGCAGATCGCTACTGTGTTTGTGAAGGATTTCATATTTCCTGCCATTTAAGCTAGTCTTTAGCTGCCTTTGTGGGTCTGATGAATAGAGCTGCTGCAATGAGAGAGGTTTTGTTTACCTTTTCTTTCTGTGGCTTTAGGGAGGAACACCAGAAAGTTGCTGATGTTTTTCTCTCCAGAAAATCAAGACTGAATCACCACACAGCATATATTATGCAGTTTGACAAGAATTTGGCTCTGCTAGATGAAACCTGCCTTAAGTATTCCCAGCTGGCTACTGTCATTCAGGAATTTGAGGTAAGGCCCCCTTATTTTTCCACCTGTGTTGACACATGGCTGTGCCATGGGACTCACTTGAGGTAATTTTTTAATGCAACTCCATCAGTGTTCACAGATGGTAGAATGGGAGAAGACCTCTCCTCATGTATCTTGATAATAGAACTGAAATGGGATGTTCATATCTGCATCTTGTGCTTCTGTGTCTGCATCTGTTGCCCACACATTCTTAAATGTATACAGAATATATGTTTGTGAATCTACAGACTTGTGATCACGTTTTGCTGAAATATATGCTGGTAGTAGAATAGTTTCTCATTTATATATTAACATATTAATTTGAACACAGCCACACTGGGATTTACTATATCTTCTCTCACTGCACTTTGCATCATTTTTATTCTGGGCCTAACCAAAATGAAGTTAGGGTTAGACTGCATGAGTGCTTAGCTCTTAGCTGAGGTTGATCCACAACATCTTTAGAATTGGATTTCTCTCCATTTTTAAATGCCTTTTTATGCTTCCTCTGCTTACAGAGGATCTGGTGACAGTTAGACAACTGAACTGCAGAAAAAGACACCAGCTCCTCTGGCCAAATGCAGGGTTCTGTTCATCCAGACTCCTTGAATGATTTATAAGTTTTGGGCCTGTATCAGTAAGCAAGAAACATTTTCCTTTGTCTTAACTCAGTTTGTTCCTGTTGAATGACTCAAAAACACTATCAAGATACAACTGACAAACTGAGGCCATGGTTCTTTATTATATTTTAAAGTATTTGCAATATAGGCAGCTCATAATTTCAAAAGTGTAAAATTATTTGTCGGTGGAAAAGTTTAGTTGGATGACTAACTCTATTAAGATGAAATGGTCCAAGTCATGGTGCTACAATGTGTCTAGAATCCATGTTTCTTTTTCTCTTTATCTGGTAAGACAAGTAACAATGATTACTTGGGTAGAAGACGGCCTGTGAAGATAGATTAGTGATTGGTCCTTAAAAGTTATTTAGCCTGCAGCATATGTGAACTATTTAAAAATAGCAATTCATTTCAAAAGACATTTGGAAGTCAGCATTTATAAACAGATACCTTGCAGTTGCCATAATTACTTCCTGTTAGCAGGTGAGAGGAGCTCTGATGGCTCACATTGCTCTGAATCTGGAAAATGCAGGTTTTCTACTGACAGCCTGTGTTCCTAGCATCCCTCCTGACCGCTAGGCTATGAACTCCTGTCTTAACTATTAATCCTGGAGACTGGCTCTTATTTCTAAGAAAGTAGATGCAGCCTCTCCTAGGAAGAGCAAGATGTTACTTTAGAATCAGTAAACTTTGTTACTTCTTACCAATTTGCATGTGTGCATGCACGCAAACACGAGAGAGGTGTCTATCAGACCTTTGCTATCACATTTTTAAAAACTTGACAACAGTTAACTTTCCAGTCTAACAAAGAATCAAGGTCTTCATCTTGTTTTTCTCACCTATGACTTGAGCAGCTAGGGTAATGCATTAACATTAAACATTTCTTCTGCCTGGGAAAATACTGTCTCTTCCCAGTCCTTACACAGTTAAGTTTCCTATTTTTCCTTTTGCCCTGTCCACTTTCCCAAAGTGGCAATGCTGCAGAAACATTAGTCAATGAACACTGAAACCCCCAAAACTTGAATTGCTTTTGGACTCAATTTTCATAAAGAACCACCTGGGTTTTGTGCCATTCCCTCAGGGTCCTGTAAACTTTGTTTTGTGGTTCCTCTGGAGATGTGGAGACTTTAGAAAACTGAATTTTGTGGATTGCTGCTGGTTTTGCAGCAGTGTTGAGACACTTCACAGATAAACAGCAAACTTTCTATTTTAACTTGGTATCTGTTTAATCAATGGATATACAGATGGTATAGATATATATCCAGGAGCTTGGCTAATATAATTTATATTGGAGAAATAAGAGAAAGTCACTCACCCTGTCCTGGGCTCACGAGATGAACTCCTGATGGAGCAGATCTCCAGCAGAGATCCTTCCCCACTGGCAGTCGGCTCTTAAATGGGTCTAGGATTGGTGGAGCCAGGCTCCACCCCTTCCTGCAGCACAGGTGAATTGCCTTCACCTGTGCTCCCATGGCTGACTCATTGCTCGCCTCAGGTGATCAATCAAAGGTTCAGGCTGTGATTCAGCAGCCCCCATACAGTATCTCTGTAGTCGTAAGCAATAGGTTGACTCTAAAGGGGAAAACTAAATTGGAAAGTGCTACTTTTCCATGTGTGTATTAAATCAGACCACAAGTTCTAACTAAATCACAGGAAGATGCTTTGTTGTATTTTGTTTAATTCCATGACTTGAAATAAGGTACTAAAAAGTTGGAGACAGAAGAAATTTTCAGTAAAAAAAAAAAAAAGCTTGTTGATATCTGATACTTCTGACCCTTCATATGCCATCCTAAAACCTTTACCTTCTAAACAGTTCTTACTTTCCTCCTCCTTCCCTCTGAATCCAGACAATTTGTGAGTGATGCCATAGGAAATAAATTGTTAAAAGTATTACCTTATAGTTAAATTACCTGATAGTTAATAAATGCCCCTTAGCACTTGGTAAACTGTGAATGATTCAATGGAATTCTTGCATTCAACTGTTAGTAAACTTTCAGGGTACACATCAGGTGAAGGAGATGACAGCTTGCTGCTGAGCTCGCACATCCTTGATCTCTGTTTCTTCTCCCTTCCCTTGAGAACAGAAGAGCTGTGGTGGAAGCCCACAGAATGTGAAACACCAGCTTCTGAAAGTGGTGCAACGTGTCTTCCAGTATCGTGTGATGCTCACAGGTCAGTAAAACAAATTCATTCTCAAAGGTACTCAATGTGCTACATGTGGGTGCCACAACAACTAAATTAGGGCTGGAGTAGTATGGGTGAGAATTCCTGGGAACTTCAATGTACTTAATACAGGATTCAGGTAACATCAGGGAGCCTGGGAATGAGCAGGCACTTCTTCAGCTCAACCATGCTTTAAAGATCACTAAAAAGTGTATGCCAGGTTTTTTAGCCATTCCTTCCTGCCTTTCCCATTTCCTGAGTCAGGAGAGGCAGAGTTCAGGAGCCTCACTGCCAGCAGGCGGGTTTGATTTTATTTATATCAGTGGCAATTGTCAGAGGTAATTGGGCACAGCAGTCACTGGCAAAGGAAGGCACTCTGCAGTGCATGCTGCATGACAGTGGCAAGCACCGTCGCCTCCTACTCAATCAACAAAGCAGCTGTACCCAGTACTGTATCCTGAGCCCTGTGTTCAACAGACCTAAGGTTAGTGCTAAGTTTAAGTCAAGATTCCAGATCAATTTCTCCACTTTCTAGGAGACAAATCCAGATTTACATCAACAGTGTATCAAAAAGTATCAATGAATCTCAGCCTTGTGAAGTTTGTCAGATTTAAAAAAAATACATATCCATACACAAAGATGGAGAAACATCTTAAGAATATGTATGTATGTGTAGAGAGGGTTGCTAGATGAGTTATGTGTGGAACAGTAGAAAGGAAGCTACGAATCTTGCTTATACTCAACTGCTGGTGAAAGAAAGGGCATGTAAAAATGCATCAGAGCACGGGGCCATATGAATTTTTATTCACAGCACATATTAGCAGCAGCTCCATCTTGCTCCAGATACTTTGATCAGGGATGCGAGTCATTTTCAACAATTGATTTTTCCTTTTTAGTAGCAGCAATGAATTCTGGACGCCAGCAGGACTTTTTTTTCTATCTGTCTAGCTTTCCTACAGTAAGGGCTACTTCCTAGACTGAAGGTACCTAGCTGTCTCATGTGATTCTTATAGTCTCTTCAGTGCACGCACACAAACACTGCATCTTAAATGTGCTCTTCATTTCCCTTTCAGGAATACCCCCATCACACTCCCAATTTCTCTGTCCATTTCCGTGGTCTGTGAGGCAAAATGCAAACATGAAACACCGTTTTGACTCAGCTGGAGTCTGAGTGCAGCTGCACTGATGGGACATTCCCTCCATGCTTGAAGCAACTTGAGTTCCTCCCTGTGCCCTAGTATTGGCATTAACTGGAAACATGAAAGGTTTTTTGTGCATCGGAATAATTCTTGCTGGTTCAAGATATTCCAGGAAATCAGCTACTTGGTTACTAGGACTGTGTGGGTCTGGAACAGGGCAGTCCTTCACATCCTCTCGGCAGTGCAGAGAGAGAAGAAAGGGAGGTGGAAAAAAAAAAAAATGCAGGTGTTTTTGTGTGTGCATAACTGTCTGTTCCTATCAGATAGGGAAGATTATTTCATCAGGATATTGGTTGCTAGTTACTGTACTTGAGCCAAAAAGAGCTACCCACTCAGTTAAAAGTCTCTAGCCAAGGACTTGCAGCTATAAAAAGTAACATTAAATATTGCCTGATTACACCAGACAGCCCCTTCCTGCATGACTGAGTGCAGGCAGAAGCTTTCCTGAACTCATGAGAAAGCCAGGCAGTTATTGGAGCACCAGAGAGAGGATCAGCCCCAGAGAAAGAAATGCGTATTGGCAGGATATTCAAGAGAACACTTATATGAGTAACGCCATTCCCAGCACATAGGCCTTTTTCTCGGTTGTAGAACTTAAGAGCTTGGTTTAATCAGATGAATGAAACATGTCATGGTTATGCTTTAAAAAAAAAAAAAAAAAAGTAGCACTCTATTACAGCTATTAAAGGCATAAAGACTCAGGAAAAGAACAGACTACATACATCAAGTAGACCAAAGAAGGTAACAGGTAAAAGTTTGTAGATGATACAAACACAATTCCTACAAATGTAAGTCCCATTGTATGCAACTTACAGAACTTATTTTCAGAATGTGATGGAGTTCATTAGTAATCATCGAACTCTGCATATACAGAAACAGTTTCTTTCCTGTACTGACAGAATTCATATAACACATTTCCTATTAATATATGAAATGTCATTACAGCCAACACCATTTATTTGGAGGGGAAAATAGAATTCATGAGAAGAATAATTATTTGAATTATTTGTCAAATAGTGTTACTTAGCAATTATCTTGGCTGAAAAACAAGGAAATACTGTTGTTGTTCTGTTGTTTATGCCGAATTTTGTGGTGAGTCCAAGTGTGAATCAGTTCTTTTGCACTGATT
Source organism: Meleagris gallopavo (assembly GCF_905368555.1). Lineage (NCBI taxonomy): Eukaryota > Metazoa > Chordata > Aves > Galliformes > Phasianidae > Meleagris > Meleagris gallopavo. Next base: position 19,658,080 of record NC_139417.1, on the reverse strand, counting down.
TTTTTCAAGGCAGAATACTATCAAAGATGTTTCACTTTGGAAAAAGGCAATATAAATCTAACTATTTGGGAATAGAGCAGTATAATTTTGCTAATCCAACTACAGGTCATATGGATCTGAATTTTGATTTGTTTCATTATTTTCTACAGATTACTTGAATAATCTTTGCCCTGATTCTATGGAGTATGAAGCCACACAAGGTAAAATGAAATGGGTAGAACAAAATCCTGTTTCACTAACTCTGCTTCTAAAGAGGTGCCAGATCTATATTGGAAATATATAGAAGGGGGTTATTTTTTAAAATTTATATTAATGGGTTAGATATAAGGTCTACAGTAATTCATTACTAATTTAAATGAATTATTAAAGGCAAGAACCCTATCTTTTTCAGTGAAATGAGTGGACTTCCAGTAGTTCTGATGTGACTAACTTACAGAAGAAGAAATGGTCATGTATACAGATGTGGTGCTGATATTTTAGTTCAGCCTCCATCATATGAAAAACGCTAGTCCTCTTTGTCTCCATCCATGCTTGGCCTGGTCATTGTAAATCCAGTTGGGATTTGTCCACCTACTTGTTTGTACACCTACTTTACTTGAGCATCCTCTCTTAGACCTTTGGAGGCACCCAGATTTGAACTATATATCTGTATACTATATTATTTAAGACTAAGTAAACCCAACGTGAAGTGCATAAAAATCTGTTTTGCTTAATGAAGAACAAATCCTGAAGTGCAGTTGCCAACACCACCCTTCCTAACACATCAGATGGATAAAGCAGAAGTCTCCTACTTCCACTGAAGTCAAAGGGAGGTTTAGACTAGGTATGAGTGGTAGTACTTTCCAGGCTGAAGTAAGAAGGATAACACTATGTTGAGGAAACCAGTTTGCCTCTCTTCTAGTGTGAATCCAAAGCAACCCACATCAAAAAGGACTGTGACTGAAGGTCAGTCTGTTAGGACCAATAGTAGAGTCTCTCACAAAATGTAGGACCCTAGTCACTGACTAGGTACGCTGGCTTTAGCAGCAATTTAAGCTGATGTTCAGGCTCTGTAGCTACGTTTGCCTATCTTGTTTGTGCTTAGTGCATGCTTGTCACATTCCTGGCCAGCAATGGTTCAGATACTCCCAGATTAGGCCCAAAAATAGGTAGGATGCCCTGCTCCACAGGAAAAGAGATTTGAAATAAAGATCTAAACTGTTATACTGTTGCCCTCAGGCCAGCTTACAGTGGAGAATCCAGATATTAATTAATGTCACCACTTCATATACACTTGTCATTGTCAGAAAAGCATGACCTATGCTCTCCCTTGGCAGTAAGGGAAATTAAGTCACCTGGACTGCCATACTTTTAGATGGTGAAGCTGGATTACACAAATCTATCCCTACCACAAGCTTCTACTTTTGTAAGTCTGTAGCTAGAAAACATAGCAAAAAATATTTTAAAGGAATCTCATGAGCTCTGTGTCAACACAAACATGATGCAGAGCTTTCATCAACAGAAGGATGTCTCTTCCGGGTCCTAAATTTGTTGGGCAGTTGCATCTTGATGCCAAAAGATTTACAGAGCTGCTGCTAAGGGTGTTTTTTTGTTTTTTTGTTTTTTTTTTTTTTTTTAAATTAAGGATATCCTTGTAAACAGAAAGGATTTGGGTTTTCTTTCTCTCTCACATTATTTGTGGCCTTTTTTTTTTACTTCATTCTTCAGCTGCCTTATTCATTGTTTCTGAAATCACGGATCGAGCCAACGAGAGCATGCTCCAAGGGGTGAGTGCTACCCTGATACCCTCTCTCCTGATCAACAGAGTCTTGTCAGTTCATCAGATGTACAGAGTTCATATCTGTTAAATTCTGAAGCCTCTTCCAGGGTGAAGCTCAAGAGTTTATACAGAATTGGTTTATACCACTGCAGATATGGAATAGGTAGTATAGCTGTGCAAGATGTAAGTCACTGTAGCAAGCAGCACAAAGTGTTGTTTTTCCTCTTGGGATTGCTGAAATGGGATGTGACACAAGGAAGTAAGAGATGGGAATTTTCATAGTTTTTGATCTAGGATGGTTTCAGATATTAAATGCTGAAGACATTAAATATGTGCTGTCAAAAATATACTCTGAAGTATGTATGTTTTCCTCTCTTCTGGAATCCCATTTTACTGAAGAATTTGTTCTGGTTTACAGTCTTGTAAGTGTTCAAACAGCCGACTGGCCATGATTTTCATAGAGTATAGCTCATGGCTAAATTGAGATTTATGTATTTAAGTTGTTCTCTGAAGTAGTGAATATTCACTATTAAGTCTCTGACATATTTTTCACGTGATATCAGAGTCCTAATTTACTGGCAAAGATAGCTGAAGTCATGACTAGTTTTATGACCACTTGTTTCCAAGGATCTAGATCTGATTTTTATCTAAGATCACAGGAGTTTTGCTGCTGACATCAGTAAGGTGTTGGCTGGGAGACACAGAGACAGCAGAGAGGGTCAGACATGGGGATGCAGCAGGTTCCAAAGAAATTCAACTTGATGGACTTCCAGGTGGTATCATAGCTAGAGGAAGTATCTCTTTTTGCCATAGCAGCTACTCACACATTGAGATGAGTTCTCTACATTATCTCCTGAGGCTCATTTATGTAGAACCTGTCTTTGTTGCAGACGTAGCATCCAGAGGAAGTATTTTGTTGTGTTGAATCGCAGTAATTCCAAGTGATGGGGAATGCATCATATCTTTTGGGAAGCTGTTCATGTTTTAATTCTCACTTGGACATTGTGGACTTCAGCAGTCTGCCTTGGGATTTTGTTATGCCTTTGCTAAATTAGAGATCTCTTTTGCAGTGCAAAATCCTTCCACATAGTTAATTACAGCTGGCAGTCAAGTCGCTTCTTCATTATTTCATCTGCTTAGCAGAAGATGGTTATTAACAATTACTCAGGCATCATAACATGAAATCCAAGGGACAAAGAGGAGAAACCTAATCAGTACAGGGAGAAATGAAGTATCAACTCATCTTAGTGGGAGTTTGTTTTCAAATAGGATTTTAAAGTTGAAAGAATAGGGAATTTATAAGGAAAGACATGCTGGGGGCCGTTACTAGCACTGCTGGCTCAGCACATTTCCTTTAATGCCTTTGCCTTCTGGCTGCAGGGTGAATGAGTAAGGCAAATGAACCCAAGAGGCAAGAATCTCAACTTCTGCTCACATCTGAAAATCCCTGCTGCTCAAATTTAAAAGCAAATGTCTCTGATGTGTGTGCCAGAGTCATGAATGCAGCCCATGTGTTCATGCTCTGATTTAGAGTACCACATTCAGTGATGATCACTTCATGGCCAGAGAGAGAAAAGAGGTGAATCTGGTAATAGTTGTATCAGAAAGACATAAGTTGTAGTTAAAAGTACTTACAGTTTTGTGAATAGGAAAACCTGGCTTCGTGAATCTGATTCCTGTATCTTCCAATATCTAGAAACTGAGGCTAAGGCTCTGAACCTGCTTTTCCTAAAGTCAGTGGCAAAATTACTGCAGATCAACATGGAGCCCGACTAGTAGGTTTCTGGTTTTGTGTGGAGGCAAAATTCACATAGTAATATCACATGACTGCTATGTTGGTATGAATCCGTGACCTTCCAAACCTTCATTTTAAGAACAGCATTTCTTTTACTTCTCCTGATTACTATGGGAAGCACTGTCTTTTTAACAGCCGCCACCTTAGCAATGAACAAGAGCTGCACGCCATGTTTGTACAAATTGCACCAGAGGAGGTGACTCCCTGTCACCACTGCTGAAATGCACCACCCTCCCCTCGCTGTGTTGCGTTCAGTGTTGGCCCTACATAAGTATTCATTAATCATCAATCACTGTCAGCGGGTGCTGCTTCTTCCACATGAAGGAGTTCAGTTCCATGCTTTTGCTTCATATACGCCTCTGTGTCAGATGCCCTTTTGTCAGGTTGCCCCTCTGCTGCCATTTGTCACACTGCGACAGAATGAAATGGGATACTTCATATCCCATTTCTTAATGGGTCTAACCTTAGGCATTACTACTGGAGCAGCCATTGTATCAGGCAGAATGAGGACAAAAGTTGTGAGGGAAGTTTTTGAAGGTGGAATGATAGTTGCATTACAGTCATACATATAATAGTGAAAAAGAAGGAAAGGAGAAAGAAGCATAATAGAAAAGAGAAGCATGGAAATAATGGTATTATACAGACTATTTCAAAATAAAACTTTCACCAATAATTGATTACTATATAAGCACTGTACTGCTACCAAGTCAAACAAGCACATGCAGACAGCATGGAGGATGTTGTCAAACAAGCCTAAATTTTAATATAAAAAGAAATGCAATCTAGCCACTCTACAGAATGACTCTGAAACCATGGACTTACTGGACAAAGCTTTCAACAGGTTTGATTTTCTTTCTCCTCAAGTATAGCCTTCCCAGTCATCCTTTTTCATTAATAAAGCATTCTTTGTACCAAAATTATTTAATTATATAACTCAGATCTCAGGTTTTCACCATAATCTCACAGGTTTAGGGATACCCATGTTAGAGGCTGAGAACTGTAGGAGCTCAGTTTCTATCAGAGCAAGGTCATACCTCTTTTTGTGGTACCTCTGCTTTGTTAGGTTTTATTCAAATATATGGGAGATTTGCATGAATACTTCTCTGTGTAAAAGAGTGGACAGAATCAGATTTTCATTCACATTGCAGTGGAGTCAGTGAAGTTATATTACTGGTGAAAATAGTCATGCAAGTTCAAATCCTGTTTTTTTGTATTTTTTTTTTTTTTTTTATATAAGCCATATAAGTCAATTTTGGTTTTGCCAATGGGGAGAACCTCCAAGAAGATATCAACAAAGGGCATCAACATTGGGCTGGATGCAATTGCACTAAGACATGGGTATTAGTTTGCTGACAGTGCTTACAAATCTTTCAGCTGACTCATTTTGACAACAGCTGAGTTCTGTGGGGTTTAGATTGGCTCTGTAGGAAGCCACGCCATGCAGGAAGGAAATCTGGTAGTAAGCAACAGTTGTCAAAACAGCAAATAGAGATTCCCTGATACTTATGGCTAAGGAATAAGCAACTTCCTTTGAAGTGGTAGTGATTAGCTTGTAGCTCTTTCATGCTTTTTATGAAAGATTGATATTTACTGTGGTGCATTGCTGTGGAATGACTTTTATCTCCACTAATCCATGCTTTAATTTGAAGAACATCACCAGACCCTCTGTGTTTTACAGACAAAATAGGCTGTATAATACTTACTTTAATAATGTCTTTTTGGGAACAATTTCATCACACATTCCACATTGACTTTTACACTTCATTTTTTTTATCATATTGTCAGAGCATATCTGCTCTTTTTGAAGCTATGGCCTGGAAGCTGTGAAATAAAATTTCCTTCTTTCCTGTCTGTGAACACTGTGGGTTTTGTGAAGATTCTCATGTTCATGAGGATCGAAGTTCAATATTCTGTGATATCAGAAGCTGTCCTCTTAATATCCCAACGAAGAAGACTATAACCAGAGATTCTGTTCTTTCTCTCGGATTTTCAAAAATGCAAAGAATTTTAGAAGTGTCTTTAATTACAATGCAATCTGAACAGAGTAACTCAATTTAGTGTTGGCAACTTGACATGCACTCAGCTGAAGTTCTAGCAATAATTTGGGTTTGGCATGTATCTGGAAAGAGGAATTATTCTGCTGCTATTTATTAACTGATCAAACTACATCCAAATATCAGACGGGAATTATGATCTACATCTTCCGCAGAATATAAAAGATTAGTTATTGGCTTCTTTGTTTTATTATAATAACAGTTCTGCACACTTCCCCTGGGAACTATTAGCCCAGGATTTTCAGACATATTAGCATATTAACTATCTGCATAGCATTCTTCTCAAGTATGAAAACATTACTGGCAGTTCACAGATGTGCACGTAGAGGCAGAAGTTGTGCCATCACCACGTAGCATTGAGTCTATCTGTAACTCTAGGAGATACTCACTACTTGAACTTAGCAGGGTTAGCATTGCTTTTTGAACTTCTTCAATCTTTTAGAGGTCTTGCAATGCTAAAAGAGTAATAAATTATTGTAGCTGTTAGCAGCTGGTGAATTTTTGAGGAGGCAGTACTCCTTTGTAGATGCAATGATAATGTTGCTTGCCATACGGAAGCTGCAGTTCATTGCTAACCTCTCCAGAGAAGAACTTTAGCCACTCCGTATCTGCAGTACTAACTGGGTGGAGCTTTGTTTTAATTTTGGAATTCCAGCTTGGAAAGGGTATTTAACAGGAGAATGAATAGGGTTTTAAGAAAAATGAAAAAAAAACTATATATGTAAACAGAGCGTTTTAGGAAACTCTAAGGAAATTATACCCTCCTAAGCTGCCTGCATTTCCAGATAAATCACAATCCTTCACATGTAATGTCTGTTTGACTTCCTACAGGAAATGAGTTTGATACATCTTTGTCCATTTTCTGGTGAACATATGTCCATGTTGCAAAAGTCAGCATTACAACAGGCATGTCTACGAGCAGTCCTAAGAAAAGCTGAAGTGTATCTGATCTGCAGCAACTGAGTTCTTCTCTCACGCTTGTAGAAATCCCAGTGTGTAGCACTAGTACTTGCCAAGAGTGTGCTCACAAGAAGGCAGATGAAGAATGGGCTTTTATTCTGGAAGATGTCAATTTGACAAGTTTTGCTAGGGCTGAAATACCTTTTAGTGATGGAGAAGTCCTTTGAAAATGTCTTTTTCAAGTGTCAAAGTGTTGCATTATAGCTGATGATTCCTGTGCTATTAGTTTATATATTGTTTCAATTTTGTTAGCCTGTAGTATTTTAGAAGTTACTTGAAAAACTCCATTTCTTGGTTGCAGCATTGCAGAAGATATACTTGATGGCTGAAAGTGTTGAAAATATGTCAACTGCCAGTTATGTTGTGTGGTCACAATACAGCCTTGTGCTAGTCAAGGCTTGTAGGTAGTCTGATGTGTTTGGTATCTGGTTACTGATTTAGAAGTAAACCTTTCTAAATAAGTGTAATTTTTCACCAGAGCAGTAACATACAGAGAGGTTTTTCAGGTTTATCTCAAAAAGCAAGCTGAGATAGCTACATTAATTGTTAGCTGAAATTCAACATAAGCCGGAAAGAACATCATGCTGATGTAGATGCGCTCCTTCTGATATCTGTGATGGTTTTCTTAATTAGCTCATTCTGTAGACGTCACTGATTTGTGCATCTCAGATATATCCTTGATTGCACTGTACAATCTAATAGAATCTAACTAAGCCTGGGGATAGCTTGAAGTCAGTCAGTGCAGCAAAGGTGAACATGTCACTGTCTGCCATAGTAGAAAGCAGTAGTTAAAGGCTTCCAGATCATGAAACTATGTCAAATATGATGCTTAGTCAGTAGCTTTTCTGTGTGTGTAATCAGGGAGTTAGAATACAGTGGCTAACTTGGACAAGAGAGTCCTAACTTTTGGACACGTTCTGGTGATAGCTCATTGCTGTTGTGCAGCCCGTTTTAGTGCTTAGACCAGATAAAACCACAACTGAAACCTGTGTACAAGCCTGGGTTTTAGCAGCAGCATCTGCTACACAAAAGATTTGAAAAGACACTAGCAGTATTGCTCAGATGCAAACCCTCCTTCCTCTTCTACAAATTCCATCCAATACAATCTTTGTTTTAATGATTGTAAAGACTTAATTAGATTAATTTCATTTACCATCTTCAGATAAATTAATGTCATGTGCCCGTGCCCTGACTGTGCTCTCAAGTCAGGCAGGCAGTTGTATGAGAATTGCTAAGTCACAGTCTGAACTGATGAGTGAACGCCTGGTGAAGGGACACAGCCAGCCCTGGGAGCACAGGTGAAAGCAGTTCGTCTGTGCGACTGGAAGGGGTGGAACCTAGTTCCACCACTCCCTAAGCCTTATTTAAGGGCTGGTTGCCCCAGGGAAGAATTTCTCTCTACCTGGAGATCCCTTCTTTTGGAGTATTTGGTGAGCCCTGATCCTTTGGGATGGGTAAGCAACTCTTTCTTTCTTTGACTGGATTGTGACTATTGCTTTTTTGGAGTGATTTAAAACTAGTTACATGCCTTTGCCTTTCCCTACAGTAGTCAACAGTATCAGAGTCTGCTAATGAGCTTCTTGATCTTTGCAAATCATCAAAAGAGATGCAGTGGTAATGCCTCCTTACTAGTTAAGCTCTGAATTCCCTAGTTCAAAGTCATTAATTTTCTAGTGCAGAATATAAACCTCCAGATAATCCTAGCAATGGCCTTACTGTATCAAAGCACACTTTGAATTATCTATGTTATGCCACTAATGAGCAAGCATTTGGAGTAGTTACTGTATTTCGTTCCTGCTTCCAGTTTCTTGGTTCCCAGATCAAGGAAGCTAGTGAAGATGCTAATGTATAAATGCTGTATGGAGTGAGCAGGCTCTTTTGAAGGTGAACTAAAGTACAGGGGGGTGGGTGTTAAAAAGTTATCAAAGATATCAGGAGTGTACAGTGTCATAGCAGATGTGAATGCAGGTGATGAGGGTTTCATAGAAACTATGAGGCTGGAAGAAGACTTCCTGGACTTAAAGACTGTGGGCTTAGTTCTCTCTGAAACCTAATTCTCTAATATCACTTCACTGTTATAGAGAAATAAAATAGTGAGGAGGGATGAGGGATGGTTTGCCTGTTTGACTAAAGAGCAGTTACCATTTGGTCATCTAAATGTTGTTTCTCTCCCTCAGGAAAACTTGCAGAAGCTGGTACACATTGAGCATAGTGTGAGAGGGCAAAGCGGCCTCCTCCAGCCAGGAAGGGTGAGTGCTGCAGGCAGAACTGTGCTGATAAGGACATTGTTTCCGGCCAGCTTTATCTCCCTCTGTGTGGATAGCAAGATTTCAGACATCTATCGGTGTTGTTTTCTGCCCTACTGTGATAACAGTATAGCACTGGTTTATGTAAGCAACCATCACTCTGGCAGTGCTCCATGATTTCACACGTGTGTGAGTGGCCATTGTACTTTTTGCTCCCATTCTCTTAAGCCACCTCATGGGTATTGTGTTCTGGAGAAGATGCTATTTTCCTTCTATACTCCTGTTGGAAGGTTTGAAATGCTAGCAGAAACTGCTTGCATCCTATAAAGGCTCAAAACTTTATTTGGCTGGGTAAGATTACTCTAATCAGGGGGATTACATACTTTCAGATTTTCATTCTTACTGTTCTCCAGTGTGCTTTTAATACAAGATATTACTTTTAAATGCTAAGCCACAGCTTGAAATAGTGATTGAGCACCTGGTAGGAAGGCAGGACCAGCCCAGGGGAGCTCGGGTGCATGCAGTGTACCTGAGTGACTGGAAGGGATGGAGCCAGGATCCACCCCTTCCCAGACCTCATTTAAGGGTTGACAGTGGAGGCAAGTGTATCTCACTGGAGATCTCTGCATACTTGAGACCTGTCAAAGGTAAGCAGCTTCTTTCCTTTATTCCTGTGCCCACAGTTATTATGTATGAGCAAATCCTTACTTGCTGCAGCCTAGCATCTTGTTGCTCTGCTGTTATTGCTGCACTTTCCATTGCATTACAAATATATGAACAGAAACGCAGGAAAGAGCATAGCTGAAGCACCAAATGTAAAATTTTCCTCTTATGTTTCCAGTCTTGCCAGTTTTCTTAGGTCCAAACTGCTCTACGCTATAAAAGATTTTTCTTGAGTTATTCAATCCTACATTTCCATTCAGTCCATCTGTCTAGTATGCATGTATGCATTTTTAGCTGGTTACATATACATTCCTATTTACACATCTAGTAATAATATGGACAGACAAGGTATTGTGCTTGCAAATATATACATATATGTGTACAGGCTTAGTTATGTGAATAGGTCTCAATATTTCTTTTTGGTTTGTTTGATTTTTCATAATTAGGGGATGAGTTCTTCTTTTGAAGCCCACTAGATGTTGGCTGTGCAGTCCATGGTGCAGAAGAGTATGCTGAGGACTGCTTGGTGTCTCCCAAGGGGGTTTCTAAACTGTTAGAGACAAATGCAAGCCATAAAGAGCAGCATGGCTGACAAAGGCATAGACTAAGGCTAATCATGAGGAGGGCTAGAAGCATGTGTTGACGTATCCATCCCTTACGGTGCTGATGAGAGCAGTTGAGTGCCTTATTCTCTCAGAATATATGTTCTCTCTTCTCAATAAACTTCAGTATGAAGTCTCAGGATTACGACTTTTTTTTTTTTTTCCTTCTAGATCTTTGTGAAAGAGGGAACACTGATGAAAGTCTCTGGGAAAAACAGGCACCCTCGGCACTTGTTCTTGGTAGGATTTTTTTATGTTTTTACTGTATCTTTCATATCTTCTCCAGCATTACATCATTTAATTGTCAGCAGTGATGTGTTGAGTGGGCTTCAGTTGCTATCAGGATGTAAAAGTCTGTAGGCCTTCCATATCCCTGTTGCACTGCATAGGAGCAAGGGGCTGTGCAGTCTTCCATTTTTGCTACAACTCTGTACAGCTCTGACTAGGCCATAATTCTGCAAAGGAATGCAGGTTTCCAATGTGATCAGGAAGATGGAAGCAATAAAGTGCACGTTTCCAGTGGTTAAGCTTTATACTTTTTAAAATTCTCCTCTGAGTCCCTAGGAGATCTGGTTAGAAACAACAGAGAACAAACCCCACTAGTAAAGTTTATGAAAACAGCCTTTGGAATTATTTGGGCAAGATTTCGATCCTTGAAGCTCAGGGACTAGGTTTTAGTTCCTCATGTCAATTTCTATGTAAATCAGCTGATAACTTTGTGCACTACCTAGAGACAGTCCCTCTGAAAGCACACCTTCGGAGCTCTGTTGATTCAAAGCAGCAGTTTTCAGTAAGGGCTTGCAAAATTTTTAAGACAGTTATGAGAAATTAACCTGTAATCATTTGGTTGGAAAGCCTTTACATGGATCCAAACTGTACTGGAAAAATTTAAGCATTCACAAATCAAAACATGAGAAACCACTTTTGTAGATACAACATTAGCACTGATGCTTTCTGTTTTGCATTACACACAACATTGGAAAGTTATAGAGGATCTGAGACTCCAGGTTCATGAGTTCTGTTCTTTGCAGGTAGCTCACTGCATAACCACAGTTATATTTATGTTTTCATTTGTATGAAGGGGAAAATACTTGCCTGTCATAAAATTTTTGTGATGATTACCTGTTCATGTTCGTGAAATTGAAAAGCACCATAAAGTACTGAGCGTCACTGCTGATACTAACATTAAAGTGTTGTTTGTAGACTTCGTTTTAAAATAAATGGATCACATGCCTGGATTATAAATTTACTCTGCCCTCTTTAAGTGTTGACAGCTTTTCCCCCTACGCCTATTATGAGGAGAGATGGCTTATCATAGGAAGAGTAGATTTTGCCATTAATTCTTCTTTTTCCCCCTTATGTAGAAGTAGGAGTTATCAATAAGTAGGATACACAAGCTTCTCTGCCAATTTGCTCACATACTGCAGTCATAATCAAAGGTCAGATGAGACAGGGCATAGTTCTGGCACTGCACTTCTCTGATGGCTTCATTAGTTTAAATATTTTCAGTAGAGGAAAGAATGAAGTCTCTTAAATTCATACAAGTCTGCATCTTTGGACTATAAAAATAGTAAATGGTATCGAAACCACGACTTCCTCGCAGCTGGAAGTGCAAACCACGACCAAGAATGCTGTTGTGCAAAGTATATGATGAACTAAACCGTTGTGGTAACTTTAGAGAATCAAAAGGTGCATAGAGGTTTCTTTTCTCCTCTAACACAAGTTGAAACCACTTTAGGCTTCTTGTACTGTTTCTTTGAAGGGGGGGGCAGTTGGAACTTGGAAACGGTTTAAAAGCCATTGGCAAAGATCCTTCCTTTAGTTCTGTGATTTTTTTTTTTTTTTAATTTTTTTCCCACTCCACCTGCCCTTAATTGTCTTCTCCTCTGAAAGATTCTTAGGATGCATAGCAATGCCACCTACTGTGAAAATGCAGGAAAGAAAATCAGTGTGAAATGACTTAATTCCTGCACTAACATTTGAATGCTTTTGCATTACCTGCTAACACTGCAGATAATGTTTCTGTAATGCTGTCACCATTCAAGTGATGTTTAATGGACTATTCAGTCTTAAAACAACTACTGCTCTACCAGCAAACTTCCTTCTTTGAATGTAGCAACTTTTCTAAGGCAGTCTTAAGGGCCTATCACCCATCACTGCCTATGCCTTTTTGTAACAGCTTCCCTTCCTCTGCCAGTATATGTGGCCCCACTGATGTACTATCTTGATTCTGACATCCAGGGGACATAAAAACACACAGAAAGCCCCAAGAATAAAATCTAAATATTGTCTTTTGAAACTTAAATTGATTTTAATCCCTCTGTATCTAAGTATTTTGTACCACTGGCAAAATTCAGGTAGAACAAGAACTTGCCCTGTGATATTTATCAAAAAACTTTCAGAACTGTATACTTTTCATGATGCTCCAGTTGCCATACTAGAAAATGATTAGACATGAGTATGTACAAGTATAATTTAGCTTAGTTCTGCATGTGATTTTTTTTTACCTTAGCTACTCAAAACAGTGTTATATGAGCGCCCTTTTAAAAAAAAGTTTTGTTGAACTTGCACTGTCTATAGTTGAGTTAACATGAAGAGTATACATTGAAAGATAAACATGAGAATTCAACCCCTGCACATCCTGGGAGATGAGCTCATCAAACTGAAGTTGTAGATAGTACATGCCAGAAGAACTGGGTATGTACAAAAATTGTATTTGACCTGTTCATTCAGCCTGTGTTTTGATGATGTGCACGTGTGCTCTGAATCATGCCCCTAAGGAGAGAGCCATCTGTGCGCAGCTCATGTGGACATACATGTGTATCGCATGCATTCGCACATTTTTGGGGTGTGTATTTTTGTGAGCGTGCACACGATGCGTATCACAAGTTTACTTGAGCTGGTGGTTTTGGGCAGGCTGATGATATTGTTGAATGTGGTGCTTCCTGGCAGGATGTTTGGTGAGCTTTGCTGGACGCCTGTTTCCTGAGTCCAATCTGTTTACAGGGATGTTGGGGCCTCTTTGCAGTTCACTATGGGGCTGCTGATGCTGGCAGGCCCCCTGACTGCCCCACAATCATAGAACTTTGCAACTCGTACATTGTCTCTTATCTCACCCTTCCAAGAATTTCTCTACAAAGGCTGCTTGTGTTGCAAGTGGGGTGTGGGAAGCTGCTATCAAATGAGAGATTGTTTAATGCTCTAGCCAGCAGGACTGGAGCATAAGAAATTTCTGAGTCACAGCCTGGAAAATGTAGCTGCAGCACACATTCAGGCTGCTCTGCTGACACTCAGATGATGTTTAACACTGACTTGAATAGGACAACATAAGGTTCATAATGAACTATCCTTCAAAAACATTGAAAAAAAAAAAAAAAAAACAACCAAGAATATGGTAGGAGCTTTTAGGCAGGGAGTGCACTATGGCACGATATGGGTGCCAGCTGTTCAGCAGAGCACAGATAAACTTGTCTCTGCTGCAGCCTGCAGACTTGATGCTGTCACATATCTAGGTGAATTCTGCTAGCATGGAAAGCCAGTTACTCCTCTCACATTTCCAAACCATTCATCCCTGAATCATTCTTAGAAACCTTGACACTGTACTTCCACTTCCTTTTTGCCCAGAAAACACGAGTCTGTGAAACCCAGCTCTACTTCTGGCCTTGCCACAGCTTTACTGTTAAGGGACGAAAAGAGTCAGAGCTGCAGACTCCTAGGCAACCTAGTTAGTTGATATTGCCATGTAATGCATAACCTGCATTCTGGACTGGGACACAGCACTGCCCTTGAAACAAGCAGCTATTTTACCAAAGCTGAATAAAAAGGAGATGATTATCTACTTGCTTAGCTGCTAGCAAAAGTCAGAAATGGGAATGAATCAAAATCCTGAATCTGGATTTCATAGAGCTCTTTGGAAATGCAGGTCTTCATCTGAGCTGTGTAACTTGGGCCTGCCTTCAGTAACAGTCCTAGCAGTTCAAGTTACTGCTTGTTCTAGGAATCCCCCCCGGGGTAATGGTCAGACTTGCAGATCACGTTGCAAATGATTGATTTTTGTCTTTCTCTTTATACAGATGAATGATGTTCTGCTGTACACGTATCCCCAGAAGGATGGCAAATACCAACTGAAAAACACGCTGGTTGTGTCAGACATTAAGGTAATGCTTTATCTGTATCACAGGCTGAAATTAAAATTGTATACTGGGCACTTAGTGTGTTCTGGTTTGTCTTATTTCCGGATGATGTCAAGGAGATAGAGGGGGTGGACCAGGAGTCAGAAGGAAAAAAATAATATGAAGTAAATATATAACAGATTATCTGTAAGGTTGTGACTTTGTATGACAGTCTTATTCAGGCTGGTAATTAATAATGCAAGTCAAAATCAGATTTACCATCTGATCATGAAATTTGAGACAGAAAAAGCTTATTATCTCACTTCATCCATTCTCCTTTTTCTGTCTCTAGCCAATGCACAGTTGTACCATACAACACGTTCAGCATGGCCTAGGTTGCCAACCAACCTTAAACATTTGCCACTCTCAATTTACATAAGCTTTCATTTGCCTGTTTTCTACATGTCCATTGACTTTTTTAATAAAAAATGTTAATGATTCTAAAACTTCATAGGGAAATGATGTATTGGGTGATACTACATGCAATTAAGCAGATATAATCTCTTGTTCAGTAAATTCCGTAACTACAGGTTGCAGAAACTGGATACAATTGCCCCATTCTTACGGTCTTTCCCTAAGCATCCACTGACACTAGTTCCTGTGCAACAGGAAATATTGGGCAGGAATGGTCTTTACTTTTGACCTAGCTCGCCATCTTATACTTCCCTCCAAGAACTTTCATAACTATTCTGTAGCTGATGTGCCAAGTTGTACTTTTAAGAAATAAGACTTGAAGTGGCAAGTCAGGAGGCTCGGGCTGAAGAAAACATGCAAGACATGAGTTACTAATAATTAATTTCAACAAAACAACACAAACTGTGTTGGGGTTTTCTGAAAACATGAAAGGCTGATCATCTCAAAGACCTCATAGTCTAAAAATAACTCTAGGTTCCTTGCTAAAGTAAGAATCACCAAAGTGCTCCACTTCTGAGTAGAAAGGAGTTGTGTAACAGGTACTTATTGTAGTACATTTGAAATACAGAGTGACTGATATAATAGATGCTTGTTAATAATATCACATTATTGCTATGAAGTTATCTTTCCTCTAAGTAGCTTTTGCTATTACTAGACAACTAATATGGTATGTGGCAGGAAAAGGTTTCAGCTGAGCTATATCTTAGGTATTTTTGGCTCTTAAAGAACCTGGCCGTAGATGGGCACTCTCTGATCAGAAGCACTTCACAGCATACAGTCTATGTGTCCAGAAGAAAATTATTTCCATTCTTTACAGAAGGATTCTACCTGACATGCTCTGACATTTTTCAGACTAAATATCTCCTAAGCTTGTCATATGGAAATTAAACTCTGACACTTTATCAGTACCTCTGTAGTTGGATTAAATTCTTTGTTTTCCCTTTAGAACTGGCATCATATCGAAATAGAGAACATTCTTTGTTAAATTAGCAATAGAATAGGCAGAAAACCCTACCTGCCACCTCTCTGCATTTAAATATGAAACAGAGGGACATCAGAGATCACTTTGCATAGAGACTTGTACAGTTTAACTCATGTCCACCCTTATGTTCATGATATTTGTTTCTAGGTGAGCCGCCCAGTGACAGAAAAAGCCCCGAATGTCCTGAAGATTGAATGTGATGAATACTGCCTGACATTGTCAGCAAGGTACTCTCTCCAGACTCCCTCAGCAGAAGCTACATTTTGCTGAGATTTCTCTAGATCAGTCTCACCAATATCCTATTCTTAACTAGTGTTTAATTCTTTTTAAACTTGATTTTGGACCATGCTATTGTGATAGTGTCTGAGTGCTTGATTACACAGCTATGATATTCTTTATAAATGCAAAGCTCATAAATTGTAACTCAGTTCATTTAACAAGTGAAGATTAGAATTCAGCTCCTGACAACATTTTCAAGAAAGAGGAAAGAAGAAAATCTCTTTTTAAGAAAACTGAATTCTTTCAATTGATCTTTCACATTCTTTTCTTGTAACTCCAGGAGTATGTTACATCTGTCTTTCACAATTACACTTTTTAGCTCGTACAACTAGTATTACAAAATTACAAAATTGCACCAATAGAAACTAGGTAATATTGTGCAGTAGATATACAAGCACTTAGTAGTGCTTTAATAACAAAGCCAAAATTAAACCTCACTGGCAACCTCATGGGTCTTTCTATTAAAAAGATCTTCACTACTGTATTTGTGTGGTGTTAGTACTAATTGCAATTGGGAGTCAGTATCTCTACTCTGGGATTTATAAACTAATGGCAGAAAGAGATTATAGGTCAATGTTTGACCAAAAGATAGCAGTGTACTGCATTTTTTTCATGCTTCTAGTCCACAACTATCTTGCAGATCTACAGCCTAGATCTACAGCAGAAAGGTGGATGGATTGATTTTTTTTTTTTTTTTTTTTTTCAGATGTAGTTTACTATAAAAGACGTCCTGGTAGCAATGGTATTAAAATTAATTCTTTAAATAAAAAAGTCTTCAAAGCTTTAAGTACTTTTACACCATAAGTCTCTAACTACAGCATGGCTGGAAGCAGCAGACTTCCCTTAACTACACAGTGCAGTAAGTAGACAGAGAGGGCACTTTCTTACTCAATCAGAATTTGAAGCTCTTATTTTCCTGGGAGCATTTGCAGTGCTCAGATACCTGTCAAAGTCTTTTTGTCTGGTTCCTTTTATAACAAGCAAATGAGAAAGTATCTGAGATTTCCTTAGATCTGCATATTTATCACAACCTTTGAAATATGCACGCAATACTTCGGAATTACCTGCTGACAATTACAAAAGCAAGTGGAAAGTGTTTCTTTGTTGTAGAGGGGAAGTAGCTGCTGCACGTGCCCTCTATCCTGGGCAACTGAAGTTGGCATCTCTAGGAAGACACCTGGGATGCTTTGCTTTTATGCTCATGTCAAGTTTGCTTAGTTAGCCCAAACTAAACATGTGCGACCATCAGAAGCTATGTTTCTTTGGTAGTAAATAGAGTCAGGGCTGAGACTGAGGTCACCTTTCTGATAACAGCTGGATTGAAATTGACTCTTATCAGAACACTGGGATAGAGACCCTTTATTTTCCTTGTGCTGCTCATTCTGGGACCAATCTGCTCTAGGAACAAACAGATATTTCCTCCTCTCCCTTCCTGTGCTGGCTGACAGAACTGATGAGACACGAGTGGGACAGCATACCATCCTAACCACAGTGCTGTATTCACCAAAAGGAGCACCAAAGACAGAAAAGTACTAGAAGGCTTCAAGCAGCCCTGAAGATTGCATCTTTTATTGTTTGCATGGCAGCATTGGCCTGCGCAGAAGGCCAGTTGTTGACAATCACAACCCAAGTCTTTGTGCTTTTACACTTGCAGAAGACAAGGTGAATGTGCGCTGTACAAAGGCTGTAAAATTTTGACCACAGCTCAGGAGTTGGCATAAGTATATGAGAAGGCAGCACTGCAAAGCCTTTGTGTCTCCCATTGAAAAGCTATGTTCTTACCTTGCATTAAGCTGACAATAGATCTGATCACACAGCCTGTATGGAGAAAGCTGATACTGTTGTTACACCATTATTTACATGTCAAAATATGCTTGAACGCAGGGGTAACCGTCTAGTGCCATTATGAAACACCAAAGCACTGGGAGAAAGCAGTCAGTATCTCCTCCCTAAGGGGCTAACATGGAGTGACAGTGACAAAATCCCATCCCAGTTCAGTTTTTTGTGTTCTCTGGCTGCCCCCTGCTGGACAGGAGAGTGCAGTGACAGTGTGACCCTCTGCCTGAGGAAGGGATTATGAGGCAGCACAGGGATAACTGATAGTGTAGCACAAAGGTGCAGTCATACTCGGGCTGAAACGTAGCGATGCTGAATCAAAGTCAGAGGTTCTCTGAGCCTCAGAAGTTCAGCAAAAATTTATCTGAGCCTTCTTATGACCAGTGAAATAACTAATTGAGAGGCCATTGTCCAGTGACTTAATTTATCTTACTCATCAGCAGATAGATGTTATTCCCACATTTATTAGGTTAATAATCTGTGATTACTGACTGGAGTTGTTTAGTGGAACAGAGGAGAGGTTAAAAGTATGCATTAGATAACAGGCTTTTACTAGCAGATTTCCCTCTTGTCTGTTTTCAGCTCTTCACCAAAAAGGATTTAATTTACATCAGTGTAGGATTTCTCTTTATTTGTTTGTTTTCCACTGGAAGGGACTTATTCTGTTTTTCAAATCAGATCTTAATTCGCAAGAATTAGGAATTCTCGAAGACTTTCCAAGAATGATAAAGGTTAAAGCCAGGACTTGCCTCTGTTAGCGCTTTGCAGGCTTTGAACATGTTTCATCTTGAAAATACAGGTATCTCCTTGAGATTTTCTAAAAAGCATAATTTGATTAGACTTCTGGTAGTAATAACGACTGACTAGTAGTGTGACTCTTGTCAGAGATTATCTCCTGTATCATAGGTCGTTGGCATGCAGAAGTTAGCAAATATGATCTACTCTTTTGGGAATCTCTTTGCTGCAACAAGCCTGTTGAATTTTACAGAAGCTTTGTGCTCAGAGTGTAGAGGAATGCAAAGTCAAGGATCGTTGATCAAATCTAGCATTTCCTAACTCTCTTTTTTTTTTTTGAATTTTTTTTTTAAGATCACAAAAACCAAATTATTCTTAGGTATCGTTTGGTGGCCTTACTGAGTATAGTTGTCAAAGCTACAGCTGAACAGCAATTGGCAATGATGCCACTACTAATTTTTAAAAGCAACTCTAGTAGGTAGCTTTCATGAAAGTGGCTGGTATAGCTCAGAGATGAGAACACACTGAGATACATCTGTTCCATTGACTGATGCTGGCAACAGCCAGAGCTGTGCACAGTTTTCAAATAAACAGTATGCATGGTTTGAAGTCACAGCATGAGAACCATCTAACACATGCAACACGGCTAATGGTTATAAAAGAGTAAATGCATTTGATAAGTAACAGGCATTAAGGGTCCTGCTGCTTTTCTAGGATGACTGGACTAGTAGAGAAGCAGAATGCTTCACTATTTCATCTAGTGCAAAGGGGGCAGCTTGGGGCCAGACTGGAGAACTGCTAGTCTCCCTGCATAACTGCAACTCGGGAATGCAGGATTTGCTTTCCAGATTGCTGTCTTGGTGTCCTGCCAGGAGCATGGAGCTTGTCTGTGATTGAGTTAGAGAAAAATGAAAGCATTCACAACTTTACCATGAATGATAGATTTCTGATTTCCTAACTTGCAGATCATCTAAGCATCTCATACTATGTGCCCTAGAGAGCATAATAACTACGATGAACACAAAAGAGAAAAACACTTCTATCTCCAATGTTATCTAGGATTGAGGTGTTCGTAGCAAAGTCAGAGACAACTTTGGAGAGAGAGGGGAAAAAAAAAAAAAAAGAATGCAGTGTCTTGTCAGTCACAGTAATAACCATAGAGCTACACTAATCATCCAGCTGAAAAAGTACAAGTCAGTTTTGTTCTTGGCTTTGAAATTACTGATTCAGCGCACTAGCGAGTAAAAATAAAAGTTCAGAAAGTGAAGCTTTTCTCCTCTGATCCAAAAACTGCTTGTTTGGTCCCTGATGTAGATGACATTAACTGCTTTGCTGTATTTCATTCCACAGCTCTTGCTTGGAAAGGGATGACTGGTACAGCTGTATCAGCAGACACATCCCAGATGACTACAAAGCTCACAATACTTCCACCTTCCACAGCAACGTGGAGGTAAGAGGAAGCTGAATCTTTCAGTGCTTGAAGGGGAAAGAGAAATGGGAAGGGAAGAAGTTAGAAAATGCTAAAATGCGGAGTTTCTTGGGCAAGATATCCTTAGTAATTCCATTAAGATCAGAATGCCGAGCCTAAATGACAAAGCTTATTATACTGTATGGCTCTAGAGGCCACCTCTGAAATATTAATCACAGTCTGTATTCTGTGGTCTTTGCTTAAATACAAGTTCACCTGGAGGAAAACTAGCATAATTTGTTCCCAAAACAGTAACTATCTTGAATGGTCTAAAAATAGGTACAAATTCTTATCCTGGTTTCAGATGGAATGGAGTAGATTTTCTTCATAGTAGGTGGTATAATGCTACGTTTTGGCTTTTAGAGAAAAACGAGCCTGCTTTAGTTGTTGCTGAGATATGCTGCACACAGCTAAGGACACTTCAACTTCCCCTACTGTACTGTCAGAGGGAACTGGGGGTGCACAAGAAGATGGGAGAGGACAGAACAAGGAGAGCTGACCTAAACCAAACGTACCATATGACATCGTGTGAAAAAGCTATAAAACTGGGCATGTTTGTTGGGGAGAAGAGAGCCATTGCTTGGGAACTAGCTAGGTGTTGTTCAGCAGGTGGTGAGCAATTGCACTATGCATCCCTTGTTTTATACACATCCACACGCACACATAGAGAGAGAGAAAATTGGGATCAGTTTCATATTGACCATAGCTCCATAGGCTTGGAGAACAGGCAGACACATGCACAACTGCAGCCTTGTGTATTATAAGAAACAGGAATAACAAATACATTTTCTATAGTTGTTCCATATATCCAGATCTGCCATGGAAAGCACGGATTATGTTTGGATTCTGTGGGGATAAATGCCTTTTTGTGCGCATCATGGTTTGCACTGGAAAATAAACAAGTTTGTACTGATTTTTGGTACTTTCTCTTCTGCATTCATAAAACTGCCCCAAGGTGTAATGAAATAATGAACTCGGCTTCTTTGCTGCTGAAAACTATGGAGCTGGAGTTTTTTAGGGTTAGTATTTCAGAAACTGCCAAGAAAAAGATGGCTTTAACTCATGACCTAGTCAGCAATTTGCATATGCAATGAATAAGGTCCTTGCCTCACATGGAAGGTTGTCAGTGACTGACTAATAACGGATCTATCTTCATTGTTATCTGTTTTGACTGCCTTTCACAGCACCATATATTGATGACCATAGACTTTCAGTGCTGAAGCACTTAAGTGCAGTGATATACAGATTCTATATCTTACTGCATTAAGAACCGAAAAACTGGGTATTCTAGCAGGTGAACTGTAATGAGAGAATTGCAGTATGAGGAGGATTGAGTGGGTGTACTTTGGGAGTGCGGATGCTTCTTGATTTGTTCTTCTTTGATTTTAAGTTACGAGAAAGGCTTGGAATACCCTTGGGTGAGAGGCCTCCTACTTTTGTACCTGTATCCCATGTTATGATGTGCATGAACTGTGGCTGTGACTTTACCCTTACTTTGAGGCGACATCATTGCCACGCCTGTGGGAAGGTAAGAACTGTACAAGCTCCTCAGGGAGGCTTTATTCACGTTACTAAGATGGTGGCTGCCACCGCTCTAATTTCTGCATGTTTTTTGCAATATCAAGACCAGAATTTGACTTTCCACAGAATCTGCTAATGCATTGCTATGTTAGGTAGTTAGGTTTCTAATAACTAGTGTGCAACTAAAATCTCTGTGTGATTCTGGTTGGCTTAGATCAGTGTAAATCTACAGTAATTATAGTTCAATCAGTAGATTTACCCTGACTGACACAGATGTAGCAAAGTTATATCTGCTCCACTATCCATCCTTCTCTCCTAAACAACTCAGAGAATTTGTTTTATATGTGCATATATATCAATTAAAATTATATTTACATGCAAATCTCCTCTCTGGAGCAGATTGTATGTCGAAACTGTTCAAGAAACAAGTACCCTATGAAGTACCTCAGAGATCAAGCAGCCAAAGTCTGTGACAGTTGTTATGTGGAACTGAAGAAAAGAGGTAAAGTTCCTCCATTCTTGACAAAATTGACAAATATACTGTCTATTTGTATAATGAAGATGCTTTTAGGACCTGCCTGCTATGCTGACCTTTGTGACAGAGGATTTCTCATTTCAACCACAATGTATTGAGGTCCCAAAAGTCCCAGACTGTAAGGCAGCTAAAATTGTTTTAGCAAGCCAAGTTCTTCGAGGGTTTCCCTGGCCTTCTGATAAGCCAGTTAACAGCAAGTGTGAGATGTAAACATTAGAGCTGATAGCTGTTCCCTGTAATTTCTAGTGAATTATCCACTAAAGGAAAACAGTGGCTTTACTGTACCTCGTTCTGTCCTTATTCTTGTTCCTTTTACAACAAGGAATGCTGAGATAAAGTGCAGAGCCACTAAGAGCATTTCCACATAGAAAGTTAATCTGGAAACAGATGGAAGCAGAAATTCCTGATAGTAGAGCTACTGCCTAACTAGAACTCTCTTTATGACTATATGAGTCCATGTTCTAATTTAAATACACATTGAAATAAAAGATAAATTGGGGGGGTGAGGGATTTATATATATAATTGTGGGAAATGGCTTTATACCCAGGCAGAGGCCAGGGACGAGTGTCGTCCTCCAGGGGTCTGTCTTGGGACTGGGGCTCTTCAACACCTTTATCAGTGTGACTGGGATAAGTGTCACTGAGTGCACTCTCAGCAAGTTTACTGATGACACCATGCTGAGTGATGCAGTTAATACAGTAGAAGGAAGGGATGCCATCCAAAGGGACCTGGACAAGCTGTATTCTTGCTTTGCCAAATTTTCTTTCAGACTGCTTTCAAGTAACTGTAGGTTATTACCAGTACTTGAGGATGCTGTGAAATCCAGCCAGCTAACTAAACTTAACGGAGTAATTTGAAGGAAAAGCTGAAATAAAAACCAGCTACAGAGGAGCTGGTTGGTTGTGTTAGTGTAGCGTGTATCTCTTACCCCTTGTATGACATTTAGCAATTCATCCATTTCTCCCTTCCCTTCCGAATTTTCTTTATCTTCCAGAGCGGCCACTAAGTATGAGCTTTCCTCCAACTTCATCCAGGTGTTCAAGCAGTGCCTTCTCTTCAGTATTCCAC
Organism: Meleagris gallopavo; assembly: GCF_905368555.1. Taxonomy (NCBI): domain Eukaryota; kingdom Metazoa; phylum Chordata; class Aves; order Galliformes; family Phasianidae; genus Meleagris; species Meleagris gallopavo. The sequence continues at coordinate 19,634,990 of NC_139417.1, read as the reverse complement.
AATATCCATTACTCATCTTTCAAGAAACAGAAAAAGATCCCATCAGCTCTTACAGAGGTAGGACCAAGCTGGCTAAGAAAGACAAGGAACTGCTGAGAACTACATGCTGAGATTTCAGCAGCTATGTTTATAATTTATTCTGCAAGCAGTGGGCTCATACCATGCTCTAGTCATCATCATGCAATTATTTTTTTCTGTTTTTCACCCTGATGTTTCAAACAAAGTATTCTGAGCTCTGGATTCAGCACAGAAACTTCTTCAGCCCACTAAGAAACCCAAATTATAGCAGCGTGCGTTTCCTCATCAACCTGTACCATCTTCAGAAAACTAAGACCACCTCGTGGTATTAGCTGGTACAAGGAGGCAGGTCACAACCTTCACAAGTATCAACAGAGCACGATTTGCCATTGACTAGTTACTGTTTATGAAATTGACAAGACCCTTATGTCAACACAATAGTATTAATCTGTAACTTTTTCTCATTAGCTTTAGCCAGGACCTGGAACGCTTTTGTTCTGCTACAAAACACTGTTGTGTGACACTGCTCGGTCTTCTATCTTGTCAGAAAGGCAGATTTTGAATCTCTGGCATTTTTTTCCAATTTGGTATTGCAGTTCGATACTGTAATTAATTGTGTATACTGTGTGTGTGTGTATGTATAGCTCCTTCTACCCAAAATGTGGATCTTTCAGGTCATTAATGAATTAGATCTCAAAATAGGTCTGTGAGAGGGGTAACTTGCCTCAGAAATATTATTTCTTTAATGAAATCAAGTCATAATCTAGTTATTAACATAAGTTAATATAAAAATATTGCGAAGTCCAAAATATAACCACATCTTAGAGGTGTTCAGACAAAGGACTATCCTCCCTTACTGGAAGCATCATTTTTTACAATACTACCTCACCCAACAAAAAGAGCTGGGAGGAGGGACGAGTTCAGTTTCTCAGAATACGACTGTAAACTTGTTCTCAGTAACAAGTCAACTGCACGCTTTCCATGTGTTACCAAGAACAAAGTTTAACATCTTCAAACAATGGGGAAAAAAAAGAACAGAAATAGCATAAGCATGATATTACTCTATCGATGTAAACATTCATGTCAGGAGGGAAAAGGCCTCTGCTGTCATAAATCCCGATTTCTCCCACTCTCCTTCAGGTGACAGCCTCAGGAGAGGGAGCTACCATCAGTGGTTACCTCTCCAGATGTAAGAGAGGCAAAAGACACTGGAAGAAACGCTGGTTTGTTATCAAAGGCAAAGTCCTCTACACCTACATAGCAAATGAGGTACTGTGCAATCTAACTTAAAATATTTTCCTTACTGAATTTTATCATTTATGCTCTGCAGTCAGCAGAAGTAAATGTGAAAGGTATAAGTGGTGTTTCTCACAGCCAGCTGCCTCTGAGAACTGGTTCTAATGGACTGGGCCCCTAAGCAGTTACTTTCAGCTGAAGGGCTCAGCCACATCCCTCGGTGGATCTCAGCAACCTTTTTACAAACTGCCCTTCGTTATTTTATTTTATTTTATTTTTTCTGTTCATGTTGTTATATACTGTCAGCCTGAGTCTAGGTATTTACATATAAAAGCTTCAAGGTAATTGCCAGATTTTATTTATTTTTTTGTAGATATAGGGTGCTATAATCTATTTCTGCTGGAGAGAAGAGTCGTGTGTGTAAATAAGATATACTTACACTACTAGTATCAACAGGGAAAGATAGGATAGTCTGCAGAGATGAGAATACTGCTTTCTGTATTGACCTGTAAGCCCCTCTTCGTAGCTGAGGAGGCTGGCTTTCCAACAGACTTTTAATGTATTTTTTTCTCATCCCAGTTCCTTTTCTCAATTTTATTTCTTCTCCAATTGAGTAGCTAGCTGCAGTGCCAGTAAGCTTGAAGTAAATACAGTACAAGGAGTGGTTGTAACTGACAGATTTTGTAAGTAGAAGCATAAAAAATGATTTTGCTGGATACAGAATGCTAGAACTGTAGTAACCGCAGTATTTAATATTTTAAGTCTTCAGGACACTTTGCAAATATCAATCACTTAAATTCAGCAGTGTGAAGAATGAAGTATCATTAATTATCCCTCTGAAACAGATGAGGAGACTGAGACACAAAAGTGTTCATGGTCTGGCCATCATTGAAAACTTAACATCTTTCTTCAGTAGCGTTATGTATAGTTTGTTACCTCCTTAGTTTCTCTGCCTGATTTGTTTCCATTTAGGCCACATAATCGTGAACTTGACTTTTTTCCAAGGCTCTGAAGCCTCTCAGCAATTCAAACTGTTAGCATCCAGTTTTGTATTCAGTACACTTATCTGCCCTAATCTTAGAAGCAATCACTTTTTGTTTGGTGATAAGGAAAGAGCAATGGATGGCTAGTTACACTTTTTATTCCCAGCTCACAACTGAGCTTCTAAGAGCAGAAGCAAAGGCAACATACACATATAAAAAAACATTACAGTGACCGCAGTTGCAGCTTTCAGTGAAGCTAAAATTCAGTTTGATTAATATTTATTGTTTCTTTAACTTATATAAAGCAGAATTTGGCAAAACAAAAACCACAGCTGTATACTGGAGGTAAGTTAATGCTGAATTGCATAACCAGTTCCAAGATTTTGGAGCAGTGCTGTTCAAAGTGAGCATGCTATCTGATGTGCAGATTTTTAAAACAAAGTTGCTAGTGCTATAAAAGGAAATTATAAGGTACAAAGCAGACTACTACTTGCGTTCAGCAAACAAAAACAGCTCGAAGTAACGCATCCGAGACTGAGCCCCGTTTCAAGCTTTCAAGAGTGCTGCTGCAATTTCCCACATTGCCAGTAACCTCAGATTGCTTCCTGGACCATTATGTCAAAGTAGTCATTAAAGTAATGGGTAATTTGACCTTTTGGATGGCCATGAATAACTGGATTTTTAGAGGTGCTGCTAAGGTTGAAGACTATATGAACATGTGCAGTACACTGCCATTGCTCCTGTTTAAGAGTCACAAGTTCAGCAGAAGATACATTTTACTGCTTTTGCAGCACAGACAGTGTTTGCATATGATTGTTTTTCAGAAAGAGCCCTTAAACTACTATGGGCTTCCCTCTAATTTTTGGTTCACTACTTCTTTGCTTTCAGGACAAAGTCGCCACAGAAAGCTTACCTTTGTTGGGTTTCACTGTTGCCCCTGAAAAGGAGGAAGGATGTGTGGGTACAGTTTTCCATCTCTATCACAAGCAAACTCTGTTTTATAGCTTCCGAGCAGATGATAACTACTCAGCACAGAGGTAAGGGAATAGATTTCCATGCTAGTGAGCATGTAGGTCCAAAAGCTTATGTAGAGTTTTTCCTCTCCTTTGCTTCAGATTCCTACCCTAACAGAGGAAAACAAATGGCTTTCAGAGTGTTGGCTAAGCCCAATTGCATGCAACTGCCTTTAGTGATGAAAAATCTACCTTTTTTCACTTCTCTGTTTAGGTAGAAAGAAGGCTGAGCCTCAAGAATCACAGTCTTCCAGTCAAATATGATTTTTGTCTGGGAGCTTCCCCGATTTGTGTTCTATTTATCCACTTCTTAGTTTGCTCATCAACAAATAATTGTTCAGATTTTGCAGTTTATTGCTACTCTACTACTTCTACATAATAAAATAATCATGTAATAAAAATGCCAGTGCCTTAAGGCACATGGGAAGAAAATTTGTATTTATGGGAGGTTTTGTTTCTTTTAAACATTTCAGTTCATATTTCCTATTCTAATTACAAAACCATAGCTACAGTACTCTTCAGGCTTTATGTTCTGAAAATACCCATTTTTGAAAGAAATAATTTTACATGTACCACTCTTTCTTTCCTGCCCTTTTTAGGTGGATTGAAGCCATGGAAGAAGCATCCATATTATAGCAACTATCACTCAATGGACTTAGAATACTAATTCTCAGATTTCCGTACAATCCAAGCAATCTCCTTATTTCTTACAAAACTGAATGGTATATTTCAGGCAAACTGGCTACGAACACTGGATATGAACAGTTTCCAGATTGCTGTCTGCTTCCTTCCTTCTCTTCCTCTTACTTTTCCCCCCATCCCCCCCAGAAAACCTTTAAAATAGGGAATGTTTGTGGTGACCCTCTACGCCCATCCAAGTTCAGCCCGTGCTGTAAGCTTCTCCTATGATCCCATGGTAAGCTAAGTTTAACATTAAAGAAAGAAAAAGCCATGGAAGTACTGACTACAGTAAGCAGCAGGGTCACTTTTATTTACTGTAGAGCACTGTCATATTTCACTGGGTTGGTTTTGGAGTCTACCATGGAATTTGAAACAATGTAGTAAACAACAAATACTCATTTAAAGCACTTTATTATTTTCATTCAACTACAGTTTAATCTTTTCATATTTCCATGGAGTTTGGTGGACTGATTTATTATTATTCATCCATTAACAAATGCCAGCATGAAATTATGCCATGCATATGCTGAATTGTTTCTACAGAAAAGGAATGAACAAAAATGCTTCATTTGCCCAGTCTACCACCATTGCACAAGCTATGATCCAGGATAATTACTTACTATCCATTTATAATTCGACAGAAATCACTGTATAACTTATTTTAAAGTGTTTACTTTCATATCACTACAGTATTTTGAAATGCACTATAGTTGCTCTGCAGTCCAGACGTTGAATAGTATCGTGTCACCCTGAACACCGTGTCAGATTCAAACCCAAAGGATATTTTAATTTATTATAAACCCACAGACAACTTTTATTTAACACTAATCTACCTATCAGTGTTAAGATTTGTATCATTTATTTAAATATTGTATCTTTATTTTCAGTCCTCCTGATGTTTCTGCTGTTGTTGTTACGAAAAATGTCATCAAAACTTTAATTCATATAACAAGTGAATCATTTGAAATATGCTGGTGGGGTGAAGTGCACTTGTCTGAACCTTCTCTGATAAGAGTGCTTTGGAACTCCTCTGGCTAAATGTGTCTTACTCCCCCGCCAGGGCCGGAGTTCCAGCAGCCCAGTGGCAGAATGGCTTCAGATGTGTGCTGCATTTACACTAGCTGAAGACGTCAAAGTTTGGTTTCTGTTCCTTTTTGTTTGGTTGGTTGGTTGGCTGTTGTTTAATGAAGGTTGAAAAGTGATGTTATAATCATTGCAATAAAATGATTTTGTGTTCCATGTTTGTCATAAAATCTGACTGCGAATAGAATGGCAATTATGATTAAAATATATCTTTCTACAAAAATAAAATGCTCAAGAATTTTCTTACATTTTAATGTAAGGGAGGAGAAGAAACTTTACTACCTTCATTTTTTCTTTCTTCAATAAGTGTAATGGATACCTCAATTTTTGATTAACAAACTGGCTAGAATTTTTCCATATTTTTTAAGATTTGTAATGTATCTCCCAATGATAAAGGTAGTTCAATTTATTACCTAGAAAACCAAGCTTAAAAAACAAATACAAGTCTACCACTAAACAAAAACATACTTGTATTGTTTGGGGTTTTTTTGTTTATGATACTTCTGATAGTATGATATCTCTGAAATGAAACTATCTATCTGATAATTTCATAAAACACAGATTGTCACAGGCTAACAGAAATCAAGTATGTCTCATGTTAGAACTGCAGCCTTGTTACTGTTAGCTATACATGCAAAATTTCTAACCGTGGTCCCAAAAAAAAAAGTCTGCACTACAGAACAACAGTACTTTGAAGATTTAGGTGCTGACTGTTGTTTGAAGTTTTTCAGTAAGAAGCAGGAAATGAATACACAAAAATATTTTGTTGTTAAAAAAAAAAAAGATAGTGCTATTAAGCATTGTCCGATATAATGTGGAAAAAGTAAAAGAGCAAAATATGACTGCAGTTCTACAAGCTTTTCTTTTACATTATTTTTACCTTGCCTCCAATTCCAGTTATTGTTAACAGACACACGTTATTAACCAATTCTCTAACAAACTGAGAGCTTTGAATTAGAAGACAGTAGTTGAGATCTTCTTGTGAAGACAAAATTCAGACAATAACAATGAAGAAGTGTTTCAATCCACGTTAACTTTAAACTTGTTGAGCTAGGCTACCTGCCAACACTACTTCAGTTACAGATAAAAATGATCTTAATATATCACAAAGCAAGAAAAATAATAATAAAGAAGATGCCCTTATATTTTCAGTTTAATTGAGTCTAATTTGAGCAAAGCTAAGCACCGAAGACAAAAACTGTCTTAATTTCAAGAGCTAATCCACTAATCACTTTTTATAGTTTTAACATTGAAATAGAGGTTTTTGGACAGCTTACGCCACATATTTGCAAGTAGCTCAGTACATTTCTTCCTAACATGTACCAAGCCTCGCTCTCTCTGAAAAAAAAATTTCACAACTTTGTAAACGTAAAAAAAAAATCTGTAATAATGCACAGTGTACTAGCTCATCAGTCAATAGTTTCAATGCAAACTGGGTTAGTTTATCATTTCAGTGCGTTTTTGTTTATTTTGCCACCTACTGGAAAGTATTATGTCGTTTAATGGTTTTCTGCAATCAGTGTTTAGATCTATCTTACAGTACATGCCTATTTAAAATCCATCTTTGATACGGTTATTATAATTCGTTTTTCCAAATCAAAGTATAAATCATATAGCAGAGTTAGAGTGCTGCATCGTGACAAGATTCCATGCCATTGCCACCAAGTACTGCTGGTCAAGAAGGGCCTGGGGTCACCACCCCTCTGAGCTGATCCTGGATCACATTTAGAATGGAAGAACAACACAAAGCTACAAACACCAAGCGGGCTCTTCCCATTTGCGTGCTGCTTTGGCACAAAAGAAACAAAGACCTCTCTGTTTATAGCCACATAAAAACAGGAGAAAAAGCTATTCCCAGTGTCAGTCTCAAAACACTAACTTCCTTTACACTAACTTTACCTTTATAATTTACTACATCAAATAATCTTCTGTGTATTAAAAACAGTGTGATCCTTCAGTGTGAATGACATCAAGACAACAATTTGGATCAAGTTTTGAGAAGAAAGTTTCTAGACTTCAGGGCAGGTTTACAGTCCCGCTTACAGGAACTATAATAATATTAGACTTTTCCTGAAAGCACTGTTGCACAAATATTCTGCAAGTCTTCCCTTTCTACAGAATAAGAAACACCGGGAAACCATTAACAACATTGCCATTCTTTGCCATGCTTTATTTTTATTATTATTACTAAGTGACAATAAGTTTCAATAGCTTGTTTCCAATGCACACATGCTTTGGAAAGGCATGGAGTACATTTAAAATAAACGCGTTCTGATTTTTTTCATCTCTGCTTGTAATACTACACTGCTATGTTCTTTCCTCACTCCTCTTTAAGTTAAAGGAAACTGAAAGGACAGTTTAAACTAACCACTAAACTGTCCATCCTTTTGTTTCACCTGCAGCATGCTACATTATTAACAGCAGTACTTGCCAGCGTCATCTTAAGGAGAGCAGCACAGGAAGTGCAATTACTCTATATCCATACTGACAGCCATTATAGAGCAGTTAGGTTCTGCACTAAGTATTCCAAATTGAAAGTTTGCTTCAGGTGAATTTGGGGACAGGGCTAGGATTTTACAGTGCTCTTGCTATCCACAGACCTTAATGGACAGCATATTTCTCTTAAAGCTACTTTTTACAATTTATTAATAAAATAAATTTATAATTTATTTTTATTAATGAATATATTAAAACAATAAAATTAAGAATACACTTCTAGATTATTCTCAGCAAAGTTTCATTTCAAATTACAGCCACTACATGATAAACAATAATTTATTAGATCAACAAGTTGAAATTCCTATAGTCAGAAATATGATTCTCACAAACAGCAGATAGAGCAATGACAAAGCATAGCAAGACTAGACAACCACGAGACTTTATCTGGACCTGAAAGTGTGTATGTGGCCAAACGCTTCCCCGGACTACACTGTGGTATCATGTATCTTATACTTCCCATACTTCTCCATACTATCTGCAATACTCTTGCCTTTCTTCCAATCTCTCCAAAACCAGATGCAACATGCTAGCAAGCCTAATGGCTGCAGTCACTGTGGGACTTCATTGCTAATCAAGATCTTTAAAAAATTACGGTTATTTAAAAAAAAAAGTCAGAAACCAGCAAAAAACAAAACAAAAAAGTGGATAGCCTTTCAGATGAAGTATGCTATGTACATTAGCTTTCACAGCACTTGATTCCAATTCCTAACGCAGTATTTCCCCATATTTTTCACCGCAGCAGCGAGACAGAGTCTGAAAGTGTTTAACCACATTAAAGGAAGACTTACTTCATCTCTGCAATGTCACGACTTTCTATTCTGCATCAGAAACATCGAAACTGCTCTGTGTGTTCGTTAGTATGAAATTGATTGCTGTTCAACCACGTATGTACCTTCCCTTTTAAAATACAATTTAAAAACCAGGTCAGTTCACTTATACTTTCAGAAGGCCACATCAAATAAAAAGACAACAGCCGCAAAACCTAAATGCGGGCAGGATTAACTGAGCAATGACTTCAGGAGCATAACGAGGGCCATCAGACAGGCTCTGATATAATGAATTAGATGGTGGAAAATAGCAGAAGTACTCAAGCTCCTGAAAAATAAGCAGATCAGGTAGGAATATAAACATGGCATTTCAGCACAGAGGGAAGTCCTCGTGTTTCGCTAGCCCCAGAATTTCCTTGTATGTAAGCTCTTTTATTTATTATTATTATTTTTTTTTTTTTACATTTGCAATGTTTTTCTCAACATTGAATAGACTTTCCAAGTTTAGATTTTTTTTTTCCCCTTCAACATACAGCACATAAAAGATAAGATTCAGTAATATGTTTTAGGATATTTTACTCAGTGAAATAGTCCCCTGCTGTAGAAGCAATACTGCAGTTCTGGTCAGCACATGAGTATCATGAGCCCAAGAAACTGCTCCTCCTTCATTCCAGAATAAAATACTTCACCAACAGCTAAACAGCAGTTTGCTTGGAAGTGCAGTTAAGACTATTCGGGACGCAAGCTGAAGTAAGATTTTTCTACAGTCCACATTGCCTATAGCAGGCAGCGACTCATTCTGCAAAGAGACAACTAAGGAGAAATGAGGGCAACTAGCCCGAGAGGGAGGTCGCTAGCTTCCCTTAGTGCAGCACAGCCATGCTCAAAGCCAGACACAAAGCACAATATCTTATGTTCAAAATCATCTACTAAACACATTAAAAGAGATTTAAATTGAATGTGGCATGAACAAAACCGAATTGTTTATACTGTTAAAATCTTAGTCCTTTATAACTGTGTTCAATTCATATTCATCCTGAGTTCTTCTTGCTAAATAACAGCTTTGCTCATAACATTTTCCTAGGAAATTTCAGGAAAATTGTGGGAGAATTTCAATAATATGAAATGACAACTTTTAAAAATTCAGAAGAGCTCTGTAGATCCCAAAGATTTAAAACACAAGAATAACCTTAAATTCTGCTTTCATTTTGTAGTTCTTGGCCTCTCATAACTTCTGATCCCCTCCTCAGCCATGACATACTTTCACAGCCAATGCCACGTCCATGACTGGAGGAGGGTTTGTAGCCTGTGCCACAGACACACGTACAGCCCAATGTTTGCAGTCAATGGTTCTGACCACATCTAAAATAACCTTTCCCTCTCTGTGAGCACGTACATTTTCCCAACTCAGCTCTGATCTACAATGAAGTCAATCTGTTCTCCTGGGCACAAAACCACTTATACGAGGTGTCTCCCCTCCTCTGCTTCCATGGCAGTTTGCAGAGCATTTTTCTTCTCTGTCAAATATTGCATAGAAAGGACAATGGAAAACGTCTGTGGTATTGGAAGCGGAATTTGAAAAAGGCCACATTAAGATACCTTCTGTACAGTGGATGGGAACAGTTTAATACTTCCTTAAGAAAACATAGCTGCAGGGATGCAGCCTGGCCTGGGGAAGAGGAAGCACATGAGGAGGAAGAGGCAGCAGAAAAGAACAGGTATGTACGAAGCATAGCCCTCCATGCGCTGCTGCGGGGCTGTTATGCAGGCCAGGGAAGGTAGATGTGAGTCAGCCATGAAGAAGTGAAGTTAAGCCTGGGAAAGATGGGCAGAGGAAGGTGATGCTTTAGTTTTTGCCCTAGTTTAAATAGATATGGATGCTAAGAAATTTAAATTATTTTTCTCCAGGTCGAGTCCGATATATGATTTATCTCAGCCTGCAGGCTATTTTACCCTACTTTCATTCTCTGCCCCATCAAGAGAAAAGCAAGCAGCAGGGTCAGTACCTGGCTGCAGTCCAAAGACAAGCCTGCACAGTGTGGCAGACAGGTGGATCTTCTCTGCTCCCAGTATAGTTATTAACCTTCACCTCTTAGAGAGCTGAGATTCTCCACCTTTTTCACCTCCAGTGTATTTTACTTTCCAGTCATAAGTAACCCCAAAATGGCCTATACAAATACTTTCTACTAACGCTCCCTTTGAAGACTGCATATATAAGTTTAGCACATTAGATAATTAGCATTATCTAATACAATATTGTTTTAACCTGCTTTGGCAGGGGGGTTGGTCTCGATGATCTCTAGAGGTCCCTTCCAACCCCTACAATTCTGTGATTCTGTTTATTAAGGAAGGGCATGGGGGATAGTTCTACATTTCACTGATGTTCTTACAGTAACCCACAGCAAACCATGCTCTCAATGTGGCTTTCTTTATTGCACAGTTTGTTGTTAACCCAGGAGCATGGTGCAGCTGCATGGGAAGCAAGAGTGTACTCCATACCAGAGTTTGTTCAGAGAAACTATCCTCTTGGTGGCAGAAATAAGAACAAGGAGACAACTACTGTCTTCTAAAACTTTCCTCAACCTGCCAGGCAAGCAACAAAGAAGAGCAGAGTAGCAATTCACCTCTAGTTTTGGCATAAGTTATTCTTCCTTTCAGTCAGAGAGTTATTGATAAAGAATGAAGAGGAGTTTGAGAAAAGAGAATGAAAGTAAATGGAAAGCGATACCAAAGAATATATAACCATTTATTATCTTCCAATTGCTCTCGCACAAAATTTTGGAGTCGCATTCTTCTGCTGTTCCTAGCTTTAAATAAGGCTCATTAGAGCACAGGCAGAATGTTTAAGTCAGCTACCTCCAGAGACTTCCCCAAAAGATAATAAGAAAAATGCCAGCCTATCTCTACCACTATGAATTACTTGTGAGCTCAGAATTTAACATTTCCAAAATTTCAAGTAGATACAGACAGTACAACACACTATATAACTATTAATTTGTTCACTATTTTTAAACACAGGAAACAAACTAAATCACGTACACACGACTTAAGAGATACCAGTACTTTTATTTGCATAAAATTATAGAACAGCCCCCTGTGAAAAGACATAGTTTTAACTTCTCGTTACATTTTTTCCCCTCTGAAACCTCGCAGCTGTCAATTCACTGCTTGGATCATTTTGTTACATGACACAAAGAGACTGTTCATTGTGATAACCAATCTTATTTGATTTATTTTATTTTCAAGCTATGGTGCAGGACAGTCAACATAGTACCCACAGGCTTTATTTAACAAGATACACAGTTCTCATTACTGCATTTTTATTTCCCATACAACTCAGAAGAAAATACATCTTTAAAGCATTTTTCTACATTTCCTTCCAGCAAAGACAGTAACTGATTCACTCATTGACAACATTCAAAACTATCCAGAATTACTAGTTACATTCAAAAATACACTGAATTTTGCTTTAACAAATTAGGCCACTGGTCTAAGAGCAACGTCCTAATTCCCATATTAACTCAGATCTCAGGTTTTAACAAAAATAAGAGCCACATGATCAAAAGCACAATATCATTAAGTAGACCTAAAAGAAAGAAACAAACCCCTCTGTTGATCACTACATCAGTTAAGTTCCAAAGCAAGAAATCTTCAGAATCTTCACAGTCTTCTCTGCAACCTCCTCTCAAACAAAAATTCTCACAGTGCACAAACTCTAAGAGAGCCCTGGCTAAGCAGGCTGCATGCTCAGGTACAACAGGATAAAGAAATAACATGCTCGGAAATTATTATCAGCACACATTCGCTTTATGTACACAAGATTCCAATAATTGCCAATCTTTTCCCACTTCCTGCTTCATTCTCCTAAAGCAATTATTTCACAGAAAACATGGATTTGGTTGCCAATACATATTGCAATACTAAGAGAATCTGCCAAAACCAAAAATATCACTTTATGGAGGCAAATGTTTCCGTATTCCCTTAAGCTACCACCGATTATTAATATGTAATGCAAGGATATTACAGTTATTTAATTGTCCACGATTACATATTGATCTTTGACAAGATCTGATGGACTTCACAGATAGAATTTTTTATTTCCAGTCCTCCTTCACACAAATATCAAACTTACTTCAACAAGAATTCTGTTCATATAAAAAAATGTAATGATGAGTCAGAGATGGCTTCTTAATCACATTAGTGGCAGAATGCCTTAAAAGGCTAAGAAATCATAACTGTAATTATATATGTGAGCAAAAGAAGAAACCTTCCTAGCTAAGCCACCAGATTGTCTGTCAAACAGACAAAGGATGCAGTGTGTACAAGTTTATTACCGCAGTAACTATAAGCCCTGGAGTCAACAGTTCAAAGCTACAGAAATACAGGACTTCGCTGTTTAGGAATCTCAGGCAAGACAGTTTGCTACTGAGCAAGTGAATTTAAAATATATTTAAATTTATTATTTATTATTATTTATTTATTCAATTATATTTACTACAAAGTAAAAACAACATACTCTTCCCTAGAAGATGAAAACAATAACTGCAGATATTTCTAAATAAAGCATAAATTTAACTGAAGACATCGTAGTCTACTGCCTCCTAATTCTATATATTCTGATGCTCAGAAAGAAAACGTGAAAGTTGAAAGCTTCCTTATTCATGGTAGACTTCTCATCTCTGGTTTATTCAGCGTGTGACAATTTATCACCAAAGACTGAACTTAATCACTGAGAAGAAGTACTAGATCTCGTAAGAGAATTCTCTGACCAGAAAATTGAAATACTTCTCTACCTAACTATGAACACAGCTGGTGTAGAAAATGAAAGAAGAAAAAAAAAAAAAAGATGAAAATTGATTAGAATTCTGATAAAAATATTTAAGAATAGCAAATAAAAGGCAAAACTAGGATTTGCTTTAAGTTTGCTTACATTAGTCATAGAATCACCAAAGTTTGAAAAGGTCTCTAAGATCATCCAGTCCAACCATCCACCTATCACCAATATTTCCCACTAAATCACGTCCCTCAGTACATCTACACATCTCATGCTCCAAAAGGCATAAATCTCAAAGTTTAATGCACTGAACTGTCATTTTTTCACTTAAGTTATCAGTTTGAAAGACAACCTGTGATCACAGACTCTGTTTCATGACTCATTATTCTTGATTTACAACAAGAAAAATACAGTCATACCCTAAAATCTAACTTACTTCACAAATTAGGGTACTGAGGACACTGAAAAATTCATAGACATATGTTCAGGAGGGGATTGGCCGTTCAGGAGGGTGGATAGTGATAAGACAAGGGGGAATGGTTCTAAACTCATGGGAGGTTTAGATTGGATATTAGGAGGAAGTTTTTCACACAATGGGTGGTGACACACAATAACAGGTTGCTCAAGGAGGTTGTGGATGCCCCATCCCTGGAGATACTCAAGGCCAGGCTGGATGTTGCTCTGGGCAGCTGCTCAGGTGGTTGGCAACCTGCACATAGCAGGGGGTTGGAAGCGGATGAGCTTTGTGATCTTCTTCAACGCAGGCCACTCTATGATTCTGATTCCCTTCACACTCCTGAAAAAAGTGTCTACACTTTAAAATTGCATTTTATGAAGAAAAAAAATACGCAAATGCATTTTGAAAAGTCTTCTTTTGGAGGAATGCACATATTTTGGAAAATATGAAAAGCCATCTTTCTGTTCTACACTCCTGCCTTCAGGAGTTATCATATTTCCCATCTTCCAGCTCACTGTTTGTCTGACCACTCCTTAATTACTTAACCAGACACAAACTAAACTTACTAGAAGTACTAAAATTAAGTTAGATAATTATAAGCGTAGGTGAAAAAAACGCTACAAACATGACAGAACTGGGCCCACGAATTTACGTTCAATAGCCACAGAGATGAGCCCCTCACAGCTGCGAGCACCTAACGCAGCTCAGCAAAGACAGCAGACAACATCTGCAGTCACGCACGTATAAGCAGAACAACCTTCACGGCCAGCTCCATCAGACGAGCCCTAACCATCGGCAACAACCAGATAAAATTAAATAAAAATTCAAGACTATTCAAAAGTAGCTTTAAAGTACCAAATCTTTTTGACTTACCAGCTCAGAACAACGCACCGCCACCCTGCGCGCGCCGCAGTCTTCAGCTCGGAAACGAGCGCCACGCGCCGCGCACGTGCACGGCCGGGCCAGCCCGCCGCCACAGAGCGGGCCGCAGCGCAGCTCTGCTCGTCGGAGCGTTGGCGCGAACGCTCGAAGCGGCTCAGGTAGCCCCGCCCCTCCCCGTCGCCATCCTCGGCCCCGCCCCGCGAGAGGATGGAGGGGGCCGCGGGCGGCGTGGTGCCGGGAAGAGGAAGCGCTGGAACGCTCTCGGGCGGCGGCGGCAGGCGGGGTCACGAACTCTGACCTTTCACAGGGCCCTGAAAAACAACACAGAAACCCCCCCTTCCGACACACACACTCCCCCCGCCCAGTAACACAGTTCCACCCCCTCTACCCCTCCGCGGACCCCGTTAAGCTCCCGCTGCCGCCGCCCCGCGTGGGGGGGGTTTGGGCCGCCTCTGGGCACCGCCAACGACGCCGGCCCGCCCGGGCCCGGCTCAGAGGCACCGCCGGGGCACGCTTGGCGCCAATTCCTGAGGTAAAAATCGTGGTTTTTTTTTTTTTTTTTTTCTTAAATGGAGACGGCCGTCTGGGCCTCTTCGTCGCGGCGGGGCCGAGGGAGGGGGCATCGGGATCCCGTCGGGGAACATTCTCCGCGAGTGGCGGAGGGGAGGGGTAACGCCGGCTTTGGGGGCGGTGGGGGCACCAGAGCTCCGTCAGTCGCTGCGCAGCGGCAGCCAGCGGTGCCACAGGCCGGGCCCGCGGCTCCCGAAGAGAGGGCAGGTCGTCGTGGCGCCGGGATGATCCGGTGCGGCGTCCCGGTGCGGAGACGCTGTGCTGGAATGCGGGCCTCGTGAGGCCGGAGACGGTCGGGTCTCGGTGAGAGCCGTCCGCCGTCCGGGGGCCGCTGGGACCGCGGCCGTGGAGATGCCGAGCGCGAGTCGCGGACGGAGAGGGAAGATGGAGTCTAAGCGGGCGGAGGCGGCGGCGTGAACCCGACCCTTTTACCTTTGCCACCGGGAGGGCGGAGGGGAGGGGGCGGTGGGTACTTTGCATACGGGGCTGAGGCCGCCGCCATTTTACCGGCTGCCGCCCCAGCGCCGCGCGCGGTAGCCTTGGCTCGACATAAGGGGATAGCAGAGGGGAGGGGGCCTAATGGCGGCGGCGGCCGCGGCCCCGCCTGGGATTTGGCCGCCTGCCAGCGCGGCCATCTTGTGCTCAGTCGGGTCCCTCGGGTGTTTTCCCCCTCGCTTGAGGGGCGGTGCCAGCTGCGTGACAGGCGGTGCTTGCGGCCAATGGGCAGCGCGGGGTAGGAATGCCGCAACTCCGATGAGGTCATTGGCTGTGGAGGGAGGCGGGAAGGAGGAGCGCGGCCGCTGGGCGCCGCGTGCCCGGGGAAGCGCAGCGATAGGCTGCGGAGGAAAGGCGCCGCGGGGCAGCGCTGTCGATGGGCGGTGGGGAGGCTGTCCCTGTCTGGGCCGCTTTTGAAGGTGTTGGGGCTGCACCCGTACGGGTCGTTGACTTTGTGCTTTTTCAGTCTTATCCATTGTAAGAGTTTTTGCTGCCTTCTTACCACTGCTCGTGGCGTAACGCGGGTTCCCAGCAGAGCCGCGCCTGCCGCCCCCTCTTCCCCGCGTTGTGCTCCGGGCTCCCGAGATGCCGAGCTGCTGCTGGGCCGGCACACAGCGTGAGGAAGGCAGCCTCACTGAGTAGTAGGAAGAGGTTTCAGTACAGCTGAACTCAGCCTTCCTTTGTGTCAGACTTGTAGGACTGTCCCCATAAAACATCGAATGGAGGGTGTGAATTTCTTGGAGGTTGGTCTGCGACTTGGCTGAGTGAAGCGGTTTTGTCTAATGTTTTGGACAGGAGATCCATGTATGTATGGTTAGCTGCTGTCCTCTTGTAGCAGAACTGTTTTCCTGGTGCTCTAGTTCCTTTTTTTGCTGTTTTTGTGTTCTGCCTTTTTTGTTGGTTGATTTGGGTATTTTTTTATTTTTTATTTTTCTATTTGTGAGCGGTTTTGCTAGGCAGCAGATTCTATTTTTTGTGTTGCCCTCTCAAGAATCGCGTTTTTAACAAGCTTACCTGTATGGCTGTGCATAGTCCGTCAGCTGCCAGTTAATTTGCTTTGATAGCCTCCATTGTCGTTATGGGAGGGTTGAAAGTGCAAAGAATTTTGGTGGATAACAACACTCACAGCAAGTTTGTTAAGAGACTTATCATAGGAAAACTTGATTGAGTCTTAAAAAGGTATTTTTAGGAACAAAATCTCATCTTTGATGCTTCCTTCATCTTAAAGCACTGAGAAAACATAAGTATGTCGTGTTTTTTTTATTTTAATTGACTTAAAATAATTTCAAAACAAGACAACAAAAATAAAGAATTGCTGAATAATTTGGGAAACTTGTAGCATTAAATAAGCCTGGAGGAAATGGTAAAATGAAAAGCTGCATGAGACAGTAACATTAATACAATTACACAGAGGATGTCTCAGTTTTGGTAACAAGGTGTTACAAATAGTCTTTCACTGATATATATGCGATCATTTACACATTTACCACAGTAGGATTCAACCTTTAATTGAATTGAAACATTTTAACATTAGCTTTGTAAAAGTTGAGTTTGGGGGGAGGGTGTTGTGCTGGAGGCATGAATATATTTTTCTATTTAGTGTTCTGCTGTTAGCAGTAGATTTGCATGTTTGTTTTTCTTTTTTAACTTTATGTGAAATTATTGCTATGCAAGTATCATTAGAAGGGTGTCAATGAAACATCAAATATGCTGCTATTCAGGAATGCAGTTTCATTACCTACACCTGGGTTGTATAAACTCTGGCTTTGTAAGAAGAAAGTGCACAAATTTGAAACCTTAATTAAATTTATCTTTGAGGAAACACAGCCCTTACAAGAATCATTAATAAGATATAGAAAATATTTGTTCTTATTTCTTCTGTTTGCACTTTTGCTCTTTAAACCTTGAAAAGCATAAAGCTGAAGGTACAGACACCCACATCAGAATAAAGCAGTTCTGTTGTATTTTCATGTCAGACTGGCAATAGTGCCACATTATAATTAAGATATATTTTCGATAACAGAAAATATTTCTAGATGTAGTAGTCTTTTACCCGTACTGTGGTAGATTACTGTAAGAATGTGAGTGATCATGGCAGTTTGTTGGAATGATTCAATAGAAGTTTACTCAAACACCGTTCTCAGTTTGCTGTTTCCTTGTCCAGGGCATAATCAGGAGCAGTTTATCTGCAGAGTTTCCCATCCCTTGAGTTCAGGAGAGTACTTGCAAACCGCGCTGATAATCAATGCTTAAATCAGTTCTTTCTGGTTTATAAAACTAGCATCTTATGCTTGCTGCTTAAATAATAGAGTAAAAAAATTGTATGAGAAACTTTATAAAGTAGAAGAATAACTGTGCTGTGAATAGCAGAATTCAGCTTTTTGAACGCTGTATTTCCTGTATGCATGTACTGCATATATACATGCATATACAACCACACCGTATCTTATTTTTCAGATAGATGAAATAGTGTTGTGAATTCTTAAGTCATATCAGAAACTTGTTTAGCAGTAAGGAAAAAAAAAAAAAAAAAAAACTTTTGTGCCTGATGGAAGTTGCTGGCATCTTTTTCAAACAGGTTTTCTAATGATCTTGCTTCGCCATGGCAACCAATATGGAGGTGCTGGCTCAGCAGGTAATGGAGACTCAGCAGGTGGCTGAGGTGAGTGAAGATAGCACAACGATTGGCATATGAGCTTCTGAGAGAAAAACTACTTAAGATTGTCTTTGCTGTTTCCAATTTGTAATAAACAGAGCAGATATTCATAGAACAGTACTGATTTATGCCTGGGGTCATACAAACCAGTGCAGCTGATGATAATTGCTCTGTTTCATTCTAGTGACCTCCCCATCAGGAATGCAAGTGGGAAGTTCACCGTTAACTGTAGAGATGCTTGTCTGTATTATGTATTGTTTAGAAGAATAATATTTAAAAAAATCTTCTTGTGATTTGATGATTAATTTATTTTGATTGTGAAAGGTTTCAGCTCTTCTCTTGAGATATCATCTGAATCTCAAGTGTTTGAATTTACCTGTTTTACTTATGTACTGTATTGAATTTACAATAGGATGGTTGATTTAAATCGAGCTTTATATTTCATATCTCTATATGTGAGATGACACTTTGAGTAGATTTTTGTGCTTGCTATTAAGTGATGCTTTTAAATTCACTGAAGCTTGGATATTCATCAGGTAGAATGTCTAAATCAACTCGTAAACATTCAAACTGCATGTTTTCATGTCCATAGAAGGGAAGTAATTTGTCTCTTTAAGTTTGCTAACTTTAGTTCTAAAAAAAGACAAAAAACTTGGTTTTGTTTAAAATTATTTAGTTTAATATCTGTCAAAGTTGTTTAACTGTGTGATTTTATAATTGAGATTTCATAAATAATGAGGGGCAAATATGCTCAGACTTCTGTAGACAAGACCACTTTTCAGACATTGGTTTTGGTTGGTGGTTTTTTTTAACTTGTTGAACTAAGATTATACCTTGATGTTAGTAAGTATGATCAAGAATAAGCTACATAAGCTACATAAAGTAAATGTACATCATGTTTTCAGAAATGGATTAGAAATCCATTGTGTTATTTTTATTAACAATTTTGGTTCTCTTAAAGTTCATAGTAACAATTACTATACTACAGTGTGGAAAATGGTCTACCAAGTATTCTGGAAATAACATCTAATGCATAGTTTAAAAAAAAAATCCTGTAATTTCTCAGTGGAAACTGACAAGTGATTGTCACTCAAATTTGCTATATCAGATATCAGTTTGGCAAGCACTTTTTTTTTTTAACAAAAACTTTTCCAAAACAATTGGGAATAAAAACCTGTAATGGAAATACTGCAAACCTTAAACTGTTTTGGTAGAAATTGAGATCTTTAATCACATCTTAGACACATAAAATATGTGACATTTGTAATTCCTCGTGCAGGAAATGCACCGTGGTAACATAGTGTGATGGTTGTATCTTGCCACTGGAGAGATCGCTTCATCCCAAGAATTTATGAAGCTCTGTGATTTCTTCCTAGCCGGTGGGTAAATAGAGGGCTTCATCTCTTTACAGTATTCAACTCCTCCTTAAATTATACACCTGCTTGGTGCATAAACCCATGAAAACTTTTTTCATGGAAAAGTAGTTGCAAGCAGCATTGTCTCACTAAGAGTTAATTGATGTTGCATATAAATTTTGAGTAATTTTTTTTGTATGAATGACTGAGTGTTTTTAGCCTGATACAGTTTTTAATACAACAAAATACATTACTAGTTTTCTTGAAGTGTACTATATCTGTGCTCGCTGGTTACAGTAGAAAATGTAACATAAAGCTTGGCATTAGCCTTAAATGAGAGATTTTTTGGAATATTAAAACTAAATGAAAGGAAAAGAGTCATTATGTACAGAATTTTAAGTTTTGAATGCTCAGAGGGAAATTACAAACAGGATAATTTAATACATGTTCAGCTATATCTGCAGCAGTTTTTCAGTATAGTTGTACATTGTGCATCACTGTATTGAAAACTACAATGCCAAGCACCAAATCAGATTGCTGTGCAAATAGGCTGTGTTGTTTTTTCCTTCTTGAGCAACAGTTAGTCATGTTTGCTTTCCATTATACTGTGGCTGCATCACAGGAGTTAGTGAGCAGTCCCCATTGTTTGTATTTTTGTATTTACTGTATTGTCCTTTTAATGGTTTCAGATATTTCCACTGCTTTTGGTTTCTCTGTAGCAGTGTTGCTTCGTGTTTTCTAGCTGATTGTTTCTGAAGAGATTGTAGGAGAAAGTTCCATTTTTTTGTGTATGCAGTTGAGTGTACATAAGATTGCAGAGTAGAGAGCAGCTTGTGGATTCAGAGGGAATTTTAGGAATTCTTCCTCATTCTCAGTTAGTTTTGAAAAGTCCAGAAAATGCTTTAGCCTTAATGCAGAAGTAATGCTGCTTTTCTTAAGTATTTATGTAGTACCATTACCATGCAATGTATCAATAGCCCAAGTTCAGTCTCCACATCAAATTAATTTGTGTATCATTAAAATGTATTTTGTTATGCATATGTATTTTATGCACAGTACCTTAGTTTTTAAACAGAGCTGTTGCTGTAGGGAGTAATAAGGGCTATTACTACTTTTCAAAATTGGATCTAAAGTGACCATGAAGAACCCTTAAGTCACAAAGAATTCCCAGTGTTTATATTCCCAGTTATTATATTTCAGATTCAGTTCTTGTTCCGTGTAAGACAAATGTGAATTAAGCATCTTGAGAGACCAACTAAAGATTGGTGTCAAAAGGTTGTTAAGTAATAGTAGCTTCTTCACACTAAATAAATATCAGGTCAACTAATTGTTACACTGTACTTGTGCTGTAAATACAATCCAGTAGTTATAGTAATTATTCATGGCTACTGTTTTCAAATAGAGTTTTGTATCAAGAGCCTGATTTCAGTCAGTAGTGAGCACATTTTAGTGGTGAGGCTAAGGGTCCTTGAAATTGAAATAAAGTACCATAGATACTTAAATAAACCCAAGTCACGCATTTGTTGCATAAGGCTCTCTAATGGTAATTCACTGCATTCAAGTTTATTTTCATAAAACTAGTCAACTTTCAAGGTTGCTTTTCCATAAGTTCAGGTAATGTAACTTAAAAATTTCCCTAAGAAATTTCTTTTCGTTTTTTGATCAGCCTTCATTGCAGCTCATACAAATATTTTATCATGGAATTTAAGCAGGTGAATCACTTAGGTGTTACAAACTTACTACATAAATTCTTATCTGTAAGAATAGTGATTTGTGTTACTTGCAAGGCCTGGACAAGTTGAGAGAGGAGTATATTCTTTTAAATATATTAAGCTAATGAATGTAAAGGCCAAAGATGCTGCACAGGAGATATGGTGGATTTTCTTTGTCAAGTAATTGATTTGAAAATACTTCAAGCTACAAGCAAACACTTGTCTCAGATTTCATTTTGCTGTTTCATAGTTCACAGAAAGCATGTTAAGGGGCTTAAGAACAGGGAGACAGTGGGATGGGTAAGCTTGACAACATGGGAATATCTCCTAAAGATGAAATTAATTTTACCATTAGACAGACTCCTTCAGCAGCTGGCAAAACAGCAGGAACACATCGATTCTGCTTCCTTGGTTACAGGCAGTGATAGTGCACTTGACCTTCAGAGGAGAAGGGTCGCAGAGAATCTGTTTTATAACAATTCTGTTGCTTTCTGTGATTGGAATCCTCATGAATGGACACTGGATGCAAATATCTTTGATCTGACTAGAAGTGAGTTCAATTTTTTTTTTCAGATTAATTTGGCCTCAGAGACTTGCTGAGGAAAAATGTAAATAAGGCTGCAGGAAGGATTTGACTCTGTAAGTACTGGAGTCAGTACAGTGTACAGCTAGGGAGGTCCAGAAAGCAAACAAAGTTACATACATTAGAACTTTTTTTTTCCCATTTCTTAAAGCAGGTGTATTTGATCTGTCTTCTGTATGGGAATTAGGATGTCTTGAGATAACTTCTTACATCACATTCATAATTTTCTAACTATCTCTAAGTCATGATATTAGTGTGTTTGGGTTTGGTGTTTTTTTTTTTTTTTTTTAAGGACTGCGAATTAAGCCTGTGTAAAATGTGATGCACTGAAATTCTGTGATATAAGGCTGATTTATTTCTTTCATCTTCTCTGGAAAGCTTCCTGTGTTAAAGAAATCAGGACGCATTTAATTTTTTTTAATATAATTCAGAATTACAAAAATGTACCATCCCTGACTTTGAAGAAGTAGGTCTTTTTATATGCAGCTTCCATAGTGGTTGCTTTAAGCATTATATGGGTTCTTCATGGTGTGATGTTTGTTTTGAACAGTATGATAATATAGTGAACAGTAAGTGTAATCCTGAAAACGAGCCTAATATAATGCTAAACTGTTACCTTCCTGAAATGAGTATTTACGAGTGATTTGCTTTCAGAATATTTTTATTCGATTAGTGCTATCTTTAATTAGAACGCTATAGAAAAAAATTTGGGATTCACGTAAGCTATCCGAAGTCAGCCTGGTAAATCTCTATTACTAACAGTGTAGAGAATGGTATATTCTTGGACTCCTGTTTCTTTCTTTATTTTCTACTTAGAAGTCAAACTTGTTAGAATTGATGAGTATAATAATAAATAAATCATCAGAATTGCATCCATTCTTATTCATTGTAGGTGTGTGAAAATATCCAAGGTAGAAATTTAGCTGACAAATAATATTGCTGAAAGTTTTTTTTCCTTTCTTGTAAACTGTTCCATTTTTGCATTTGACTTTCTACCCTGGTTCTTACTTTGCTGTCAACCAATGGCATGTGTATTCAGTCTGGAAAATAAGCTTGGTATTTTCAGTAGCCATTGAATTTAAATAAGGAAGCTGATGTTCAAATGTGTCCACTGGGAGTCTCTTGATAGGTGTTTTTCTGTTTGTTGTTTTCTTGCCTAGGTATTTTTCTCTACTGCTGGATCATCTAATATTATCTAATAATGAGAACATACTACACGTGTATCTGCCTGTATGTTTGATTCATTTGTCATTCAACTTCTGTGCCCTTTGTTCTAAATATAGCTTTAGATTTTACTTCTACAATATATGGGACTACTTAGGATATGGGCAATAGGAGAGTTAAACAGTATGGCTTCATGGAAAGTGCTGTGTATTTTAAGACTTATTTTTTCCCCAAGGAAACTGTGCAGTAAATTTTCCTTTCTATCCAAACTGGTTTTTTTTCCTTACATCACAAATTAACTTTTTTGTATACTAAACAGGAGGTGATTAAATTGACGGTAACCTGTTGTTCACCTGTACAAGTTCAGATGAGTAAATCATTCAGAAGTTATTTGAAATAAGACTTAATAAAAACAATTTGAGTTTCCTAGGTTTGGTCACCTGTCACTGCAGATATTGGGCTATGTTGATACACTAATTCCTATGTAAAATGTTATAGCTGGTCATATATTGCTGTCTACGACCACCTGAGAAGAGGTTGTTGTGAGGTGTTGGTTGGCCTCTACTCCCACATAACTAGCAGTAGTATTAGAGGAAGTGGCCTCAAGGTGCACCAGGGCGGGTTCAGGTTGGATTATAGAAAAAAAATTCTCCGATGGAGTGGTCAGGCACTGGAGTGGGCTGCCCAGGAAGTGTTTGAGTCACTGTCCCTGCAGGTATTCAATAAACGTTTAGAGATGGTACTAAGGAATGTGGTTTAGTGGGGAAATCGTGGTGGTAGGTGGATGGTTGGGCCAGATGATCTTGGAGGTCTTTTCTAACCTGGGTGATTCTCTGTGTTAAACGCAGCCCTATAGATATTGTGAAACAGTGTAAACTTGTATTTGTGGGGTATTTATGAAAATACAAATTCTTTACAATTAAATTCTTAATTACAATTATTGTAAATTATAGAGTTTACAATATGAAAATACTTAAAATTCTGAAACTATCAAAATGTAAAATCTGCTAAACTGAAAATAAGGTTTATTTAGCATTAAGCAGATGTATGTAATCTAGGCATGTAGTTTGTTGAGATTAAAAACATTCTTCCAAAGAATAGAGTTCTGGCCTATTTGCCTGGTTTTCAGTAAGTAGTTATGGCTTAAACTGGGTGTAGAAGAAACCAGACTGCAATATTCTGTTCTTTTCTATATGATACATCACCGTAGTATTTTATTCCCACTAGGATGAAATATCTGTATAAGTGTGTACGGTATCATAACAATTCATAACACTTTGTTTTCAGACATACTGCATGTGTAAAGTTTGCTGTCAACAGTCTTCCAAAGTATTGGTTTTTTCTATCATTTTATATAATTACTTTCAAAAAGAATGTGACTAAAAAGTATTCATGTCATGCTGTTGGCTGCGGACAGTAATGTCACCTGGGAGTTGCTGCAGTGTTGTTATGGTAAATATTTATCTACTGCTTAGAATTGTGTTACTTTCTGTAACCTGTTGCAACAAAATGTCATGTATACTGTTATTCAAATATTTTTGTATCCTGTCTGAAAACATTGGTGAGCATGTGCAGTATATGGCTTTAGAACAAAATTATCTTTTGTTTGAATTTTCTCACAAGTGTTAAACTATCAATTCAAGTCATAGATTACTGACTTGGAAAATGCACCAGGAAAGCAGAGCTAGTCATCATCTAGTGAATTTCTCACTAGAGTAACTTCTGTTATTCTGTTAGAGTAACAGAAGTTGCCCACATGCACTTAAATACGTAGAAGTGTACATTCGAGAAAAAAGCTTGCAGTACCATGAAATAGAAAGACAGAACAACTTGGAAAAAGAAGATGGGAGGGAGACAAGCAGCACACAAAAACAAAGATATCCAGATTACTAGCTGTATTAAATTTAACTATTTACCTCTAAAAATATTTGCGCTATTAAGATTTTTCTTTCTTTTACTTGGAGAGTGGAATCGCCATTTTGTTCAGTTGGGCTGTAAAGGCACCACGCTTTCAGAAAACTTCATGGATAAGATCAGAAATCAAAGCGAAGAGTCAGTTCATTCAGATAGGTCTGTGTACTCTTCAAACAAATTCTGTGTGTCTCTTGTCCCATCTATGAACCCAGGATTGAGGACATTTTTATTTAAAATTTTTAAAATAATGAAATATTTAACATGACACATTATAAAAACAAAATACACAAAAGAAAAAAAGGGATGAATATAAAATTGTAAGTTGAGAAAAGAGCATTTCTGCATTTCGGTAAACCGAAGACTCACGCAATTTAACTATGTTTTCTTTGTTTGTGAAAAATTATAATTGTGATTTTTGAATATGCCTTGATTTGGTTTTGTGTGGTTTTTGTCATCTATCACGTTCGTTCTATTCCACCCCTCCCCCCCCAAAAAAAACCCTGTAATTCATTGGGGGAAAAAAAAATCTGAGTTGGTTTAATGGTTATAAGCTTTCCATTAAATGTAGGTTGCATGCTAAAGCCATCTGATGTTTAGTTAGCATCTGCATTTTAAAATGTGTAAATCAGAATTCTGTGTGTTATTTTACAGGTACAGACTATTCAGAATTCACTATCTGATTCTCCAGTGATGACCAGCCCTTCCCAGCGTATCCAGATTATTTCCACAGATTCCTCTGTAGGCTCACCACAGCGCATTCAGGTAAAAATCTATTGGTTTAGTAGTAAACTGTTACATCTTCTTTTTTTTTTTTTCCTTCTCCTGCTCTCATTTTATACAAAATAGCACTAAAATCTATTGAAGGTTTCTTCAAAATTTGTAAGAATAGATCATTTCTATTGCAGACCAGAACTCTTTCTCTCAAAAGATACAATTGGTGATGGCTAGTTGGCTGTATATAATAATTATATTGGTGTAGTGGAGTGAGGAATAATTTCAGGGGTTAAACAGCCTACAAGTTGCATGAGCTCTAGCCATACCAAATGGGCAGACACTGTCAACGGACAGTTCAGAATGTTTAAGATCATCTCTAAAGACTTCCTTCTCCTTTCCTCTCTCTATCCTTCCCTCCCTTCCTCCCTCTCTCTCCCTGTAATGTTTAGAAAGAACCAGTGGCAGACTTGCCTGTGAAGGCTGAAGTTAATGCTTGGATTACTACATGATGGATTGTTGTTGCTCATGGATAATATAAAGATAGCATTAATATATCAGAATTCTAAATGTATGCAGTGCCAAATGATATGAAAACTAACTGTTAGTGTTACCAGAGTGCTGCAGTACTTCTTTAGCCGTCCTTGACCTTGTTTTGTGCCTGTACAATACTCTTGTACTTTTGCCAGAGGTGGTGCAGGAGAGGCATTTGAAATGGTCTGGCCATACAACCTCCACCACAAGATGAACTCCAACTTTTCACAAGTTTATCTAGTATTTCTCTTCTGTATGGTAGGTATGAAGATACAGAAATATGCTAAACAACTTGTTTTGTTTATATTATTTGCACTTTGCACCAGTCTAACAGATAGCAAAATAATTAGTAACAAGGGCTTTTATGAAACAGTATTTTATAATATAAACCTATAAAAACATATAAAAAATATAAACATGCCATCTTCGATGTGTTTTATAGATTGTGACCGATCAGCAAACAGGTCAAAAAATCCAGATAGTGACAGCAGTGGACTCATCTGTGTCTCCAAAGCAACAGTTTATTTTAGCCAGTCCAGATGGAACTGGTGCGGGAAAGGTGATTTTGGCAGCACCTGAGACATCTAATGCCAAACAACTTATCTTTACCACAGCAGACAACATTGTGCCAGGCAGAATTCAGGTAAATATGGTAAACAAGACTAACCACAGATTTTTCTGTTTCAGTTTTTGACTTTTCAGTGCTTTAAATGTAGAATTCCTTTAAGACATCAGGAATTGCAATAACTTTATAACATGGATTAGATGATAACAATTGTAGGCTACGGTAGTCAGTCCTAAATCGTGCTGTCTTCATGTTTCTCATGCATTCGATTGTATTCATTACCTCTCACTGAAATTCCAATTATGAGAAAGCATACACAAATAATTAAGCTGGTGCTTGTGAGGGGTGCCAAGATTTCAGATCTAGTAAAGATTTACAGATGTGCAGTGATAGAGCTTACCTGGGCAAACATAGGCTCACAGTGCATTGTCATGGTATTGGGATTGATGTTCTTCAGTGCAGAAGCTGTCACAGAATCACAGAATTGTAGGGGTTAGAAAAGGCCTCTAGAGACCATCTAGTCTGTGAGAAATGCTTGTGTTCAGTATTCCAGACTCAGGCAGAATTTGCTTTGAATCACAAATTATTTCACCCTTTTGCAATAGCAGGTGACTGCAAGGATGAAAGGATGCAAGGAGTAGAGAGAAGGGACAGTTTATATTTCCCGCTCCCTGGTGCAAATTCCCTCCCCTGTTTCCTTGTTGGTTGAGGACTCCAGGGTTTACAACCTATCCAGTGCTTCTAATTTCCTCAGCAGATGTCTGGTCCCTATTTACTTTACTGCTTGGGTGACTCCTCTATATTGTCCTCCCTTTCTTGTTTGGTATTTACTTATTATGGTATGCTGCGATAACCTCTCATAGTTAACCTTCCCCTCTGGCTATCATTCATACTACAGAACCAGTTTGTACTGGTACATCTCCTTACATTACTCAAAAAATCAAGGTCTTCATTTCTGCAAGCAGAAATGTACCTTGTATCAGAGCTCCATGGTGCTTCTTTGAACCCTTTTGCAGTCATTACATCTTTTTGTTACGCAAAGACAACATTTATTTCATTGTAAGTCCAACCTTTCTGCTAAAGAAGGTTCCCAAGAGCAGGTTGCAAAAGAAAGTATCCAGGCGAGTTTTGGATATCTCCAGAGAAAGAGACTCCTTCATCTCTCTGGACAGCTTGTTCCAGTGCTCTGTCATTCTCCTGTTCATATGGAACCTCCTGCGTTTCAACTGGTGTCCAGTGCCCTTGGCTGTGCACTACTAAAAAGAGCTTGGCCCCGTCCACTTGAGCTCACCACTCTTTAGATACTTATAAGCATTGATAAGGTCCTCTCTCAGCCTTCTCTACTCCAAGCTGAACACATCCCAGGTCTCCCAGCCTTTCCTCTTAAGAGAGATGTTCCAGGCCCTTCATAATCTTTGTAACCTCCACTGTACTTTAGCCAGCCAGTCTATAACTGCCTTGATTTGAGGAGCCCAGAAGTGGAGACACTACTCCAGATGTGACCTCACCAGGGCAAAGGTGAGGGAAAAGATCACCTCCCTCGCCCTGGTTGATCAGACTCTTTAATGCATCTTAGGATACCATTGGCCTTTGTGGCTGCAAAGGCACTCTGCTGGCTCACAGCCTCTGTTACGTTTGTGGGCCTTGAACATTGTCCATATCAATAGGAACTCTGCAAAACAGATTATATAAGCAATAATCCATTCCCAGTGAAATTTGAGATTTTTTCCTAGCCACCTTTAAAAAAAAATAAAATGAATAAATACAAGCTGGTGACTGGTTCCTATTTCTACTATTAGAATAAGAGAGTATTTTACAGTGAACAGTATCTTTTTTTTTTTCTAAACCAATTTTTTTGACAAATTGTGTCAACAGTCCTTGAAAACTTATTTTATAATGTTGCACCAGTTGTTACCAAGTGAGTTTTGTTTTGCTTTAATTTTTCTGTGGTGAGTTGAATGTTTTCAACTGAAGTTTTGGGATCCAAGGTCTTCAGAAGCCAGACTGTTTTTTATAATTAATCTGTTTCAGACTGTGTCCTCCAAACCATGTATACGTACTAGCTAATGTGAGGATGTCTGGGAAGGGTGTGTGGAGTACAACCATCTTTGGGTAAAATATAGTAGTTGTTTGACAGTAGTTCGCAAGAAAGGAAGCATACTGCTGACTGTACAAGTGAGGGAAGTTCTATTGAACGAAGCTGGGAGTGCAGTTTGGGATTCATGTTTTGCTTTGGCTGCTCTAATATTCTTGCCGTTGACAGTAAAAATGCTCATTAACTTTTATTTTATACTACTTAATTTCATTCCACATCTGTCATACTTGTCTTCACCTTTGGCTGCCTCTTGCCTGTTGATACACCAACCCTAGGCAAAGCTCCTTGCTTTCAGCAGAAAATACTGCCTAGTTACCTCTTTTTGTTTTGGAATTTTCACTCAGATAGTGACAGACTCTGCTTCGGTGGAACGTTTGCTGGGAAAAGCTGATGTTCAGCGGGCCCAGGTAGTAGAATATTGCGTGGTCTGTGGTGATAAAGCATCAGGTAAGGAAGCATAGAAAGCAACGTTCAGGAAACTGAGTGGAAAGATTACTAGGGTGAAAGAAGGGAGGAGGTTTCATGTAGTTTTAAATGATTATAACCATGCTGATGGCAGAAGCAAGTGAATGTAAAGTGGAAAGAGATGTTATACACTTATAACTATATGCACAGAGTAGTACAGCTCAGCTCGGAAGAATATTAATTTGTAATTAAAGTGGAGTAAATGATAAATTGGCATGTGCTGAAAGAGGAAATAACAGTTGCATAGCTCCTAGTAACTGAAAACATTTGAAGAATTAAGTCGTGTTCCCCAGAGCTGTGGGCAGCCTTGCAGTTAATGTTGCCTAGAAAAGTCTACCTGCTTCAAGGAAAAAATGCTTCTTAGAGATCACTGACAAACACAGGACTTCTTGGTAGATTTTGGTTTTTTACTATTAAAGAAAGAGGCAAGTAGAGATCAAGCGAGTCCTCGGTGTGTTTCGGATCCATTCAGTAACAAGCAATCTACTAGAAAAAATTTCAACATTAACTAAGGAAGCATTTTATAAAAGTGCTCGTGTAATTAAAACAATATCAGAATTAATATGCACAGGAGTTTTGACTGAACATTGAATTTCAGATTTTATTCTGAAATTACTTATCTCCATTTTCTTAAATGATTAGCATGTGTGCTCTTTTAATGTAACTTCAGGCATGTGCTATCCTTTATGTAGCTCCTTTATATGCTGTAGCAGCAGATAAAGTGGGAACTACTATTTCAGAGGCCTCTTATTCAAATAAAGGCTTAGCCGCCTTCTCTCCACTTTCCCACTTAAAAGACCTGACAAAAGATGATAAAGAAACATCCTGTAAGGCTTTAATAATACTTTCTGCAGTCCAAAATGATAACAAGAATACAAAATAAGGGTCCCTAAGATAATTATTTTTATGTTAAAATGGGAGTTATTTCCTTCTGATGACAATATATATGTTTCCTAGGTCGTCACTATGGTGCTGTCAGTTGTGAGGGATGCAAGGGTTTCTTTAAAAGGAGTGTGAGGAAGAATCTGACCTACAGTTGTCGTAGCAACCAAGACTGTATCATCAATAAACACCATCGGAATCGCTGCCAGTTCTGTAGGCTTAAGAAATGTCTAGAGATGGGCATGAAAATGGAATGTGAGTGTTAATTACCTAATGTGAGAGTGTGCCTATCAACTAAAAAATATGTGGACTACTATTGGTTTTTAATGTTTTCATTTCAGTCTATGTTGATTGAAGGAAATAGAACTTTTGATATCCATCTATCTCACCTTTCTTTCGTTGCTGTTTATGTTTAATGTGCAATAGTTATTTTTATATATATATCTTGGCTTACTTGTGCTCCTAGAGCAGTCTAGTTAGTTATGCATCTTAGTATGCATGTTACAAATGCAGCATATGTGTGTAGTATAAAATACTTTAATAAAGATGGATGTAAATCTGAGTCTAATATTGCATGTACAGAACGGTTTTTTTGCAGGTTTATTTTTCTTTTTACCCAGAAATGGGAAGTATTTGTCTTTTTTTTTTTTAAATATTAGTTTGGTCATTTTTAAGCCTGTTTTCCTGTTTGTATGCAATACTTAACTACAGTTCCAGTGCTAGAATCCAAATAACTCTTTCAATGCATTCTAATTCCAATTTTTAGCACCTTCTGCTTCTACAGTCCAGCACTTCATGAAGCCTGTTATCTTGTTTTTCTCTGATAAATTTAAGGAGAATTTAAGGTGAAGCAATAAATATTTATTCTTCTTTCTACTCTGATATAATCAAGATAAATTCCAGCCACTGAGTTATAAAGGAGGCAGAATTTCATTTTGTAGATGAGGAGATCTTTGTTGTATTTACACTTTAGAAATCCAGAGGGCTATGCACACACTGAATATGAGGTGTGACATCTGTGATGAAGAAACTGCTGCATTTCCAAAAGAGAAACCCTTTTCATCCCAGTGTTGTTAGGATGTATGCATACTGATTTTGCTGTGTACTGGTTCAGGTTTCTGATCAATACCTATGTATCCACCAAGCCTAGAAAATAGATTCATCTGCTTACTAAGCCCCTAAATTTTCCTCACACTAGCAGTATTAGTAAAAACAAGATGAACAAATAAATAGCTTGCTGTTTACAAGGATAAAAAGAAACATATCCATGTATTTTAGTGTTACATTGAAAAAGCCTATACAGTAGGATTAAATTTTCTGTTTGTGATGTTAAATCTTGTAGAGCAGTAACCACTGTATGATTGATTTGTACAATGAATACATAGTAGTATTGTTTCATTTGCATTTCATCTTCAGATGAAAAATTGACATGGTCAAATGTTATGCCACACTATAGATGAATTTATAAAAATTAGTGACTTAGATTCCAAACAAATTTCTGTAATCTGCTTAACAATTATACCTTAGTATTATAAAGAAGCACTTCTCATGTCCCTTCTTTTAAAAGAGTTGAAGTTCTTTTTTGGCATATTGGAGAATAAACTTATTTTCTTCCAGTTTGCAACTGGAAACATTTCTAAGTTCTGAAAAGGTTAGTTTTAGAATGCTGCTCCCTAACTGGCCTGAATGAATGAATGAGTGAATTGCGCATCATGCAGAGAGACGTGCTCCAGGGAAGTAAGCTGCGTTTCTTGTATAACAGAAAAATTCTGGAGCTAACTCATACTGTTTCTACTTGTCCAGAGTAAGACTGAGTCTTATATTTGTGTGTAGCTTTATCTGGAATAAGAATCCCCTCCCCCCTGGTTTGTTTCTTTTTTCCTAATGTACATTGCAGAATGTTTTGTCTCCTAAATACCTGTGAAAAGCCAAGCTTTGCCTCCAGTTCAGGAAACTTAAATGATCATTCTGTACCTTTGTCAGTTAAAATTTACTTAGACACAAGTACAGCAAAATTGGAAGTGTTTCTTCGGTCTTCATATTAAATTTCAGTTTCATGCTGACCTAACTCACCACTGTAGTTATTTAAACAGAAATATTACTATTTCAGTTTTAGTTTTTTAGTAATATTCATTTGAATGATTTTCTTTCAAATCTCCATGCTTATATCTTCATATAGCGGTTCAAAGTGAAAGAAAGCCTTTTGATGTGCAACGTGAAAAACCAACCAACTGTGCAGCTTCCACTGAAAAAATATATATTAGAAAAGACCTACGAAGCCCTCTAATAGCAACTCCAACATTTGTTGCAGATAAAGATGGGGCACGGTAAGTCAATATAAAACATGTGTTTAAGGTTATTTGTGCATTGCAGGCACAGCTATGTTCTTTTTTCCCCCCTACATTCTAAAGCATTGGCCAATGAAAGAGTTCCAGTTTTGTTTTTCTGTTACCAAGACCAGCCTAGTATCTCCTGTTTATCGTCGATGTCTTTGTGTAAGTTAGATGGCTTTAAGTTAGGAGCTGTAGCTCATATCAAAGCACAAGCAGGACAAAGATGTGAAATGCAAGTCAAAAACATGGAGATCTACCAGTGCAATGGATTCAGGTGTGCACTTCTCTGAAATCAGATCCACAAATAGCAGACTTGAGTTGAGTCTTCCCCTTCCTGAAAACAGTAGTAAAGAGCCTACAGTGACAGATGATTCAGATCCCAAAAGACTGTAAACAGACTGTAAACCTGCAATTTCCTGTTGCTATATTGAAGATTTAGATTGGATATAAGGAGGAAGGTTTTTACAGCAAGGGCAGTGACACATTAAAACAGATTGACCATGAAGGTGGTGGATCCCCAGACATTTGTGACATTCAAGATCAGGCTGGACCAAGTTCTAAGCAATTTGATATAACTGAAAATGTCCCTGTTCGTTGTGGGGGTGTTGGTTGGATTTGATGACCTTTAAGAGTCCCTTCCAACTCTAAGGATTCTATGATTCTGTGAACTTTCCACAATACTATGATATTCCTATATGGTTTTTATGTTCTCAGTTTTCTCCATGTTGGTGAAAATACATGAGTATGGTATAATATCACAATAAATAGAGGCAGAATTTTTTTTTCCTGAATAAAATAGAACTCAGTATAATATACCACGTTTTGAAAGCTGTTGCTCCAGTTAGTATGTGTGAATATATATATATATATATATATATATATATATATATATATATATATGTGAATATGAATTATATATATATATATATGTGAATATGAATTATATATATATATATATGTGAATATGAATATATATATATATATATATGTGAATATGAATATATATATATGTATTATATCTTATATACATATAAGATCTCAAAATTCAGCGTGTATGTATGAGTTTTACTCAGGCATATTTTTTGGATAAATGACGCAACAATTAGGAATCTTAGGCCACAAATTCTCTGAACTGTTTTTGAGGTTTTTCTCATTTGCTGGTCGTTTTGTTCAAAAGTACTGCTTGTAGACACATCTGCTACCTCAAGATTTCCTTGTGCTGCAGATGCTTTACCCTCCTATAAGCAATATTACATTGTGTGATCCTTTTATTTATGTAGGACTCAGATTAGCAGAAGGCATGATAATTTGCTTCCTGTAGTAGTTTGCAATGTTAGTGTCAGACTCTTTAAGCTATCAGTTCCACAAGGCCTGAACCTTGCCATGCATCACTCATTTATATTGGGTTACGCAGGCCAGGAGTGTTGTGGCTGTAAATCATACTTACTGGTTACAGAGACTTTACACTGTGTCCTTTAAATAGATTAGAGAGTAATGATGCATGGTCAGAAAGCAGCAGAAGACAGCAGAGGTTTTTAAATAAACTTTGATTATGCAACTTTTTTGTAATGTGAAATAAATCTCATTGACTCAACTTTATTTACTGCTGTCCATTATCTAACTTGGAATGCACAATTACGCCTTAGAAGCTTTACTTTAGATCTGTTAAGTGGCTTCTTAAGAGTTTTCATAAAACAGAATAAACCAATTTCAAAAACAAACGAGGAGAATATCTGTTTAGAAAGCTGTCACTACTTTTGCACAGGAAAGGGAAATGTATTCCTGTGTTTCAAGCTGCTTTTTGGAAACTATTTCAGAAATACTGATGCTTCAATGAATAAATTGTTAGTTTTAAAATTTACAATTTCATGAAACTGGTACTCTTTTATTCTGATGTGCTGTTACATATTCTTCCTATGCATTGTGTAGGTACCGTTAACTGTCACATGGCTTGTGGTTTTCAACAGGTCTGCAGGTCTTCTTGATCCAGGAATGCTTGTGAATATTCAACAGCCTCTGATCAGGGATGATGGTACCATCCTCCTAGCTGCTGACTCTAAGGTATGAATTCTTTCAGTTAAGTTCTGAACATACTGATATGTACAAACTGTTTTAGCTATGTACACAAACATGAATCATTCTTGCACTTGAGAGGAGAAGGTTGGGATAAGTCTGAAAATCTGTAGAAATGCAGATAAAATAAGTTCATCAACAGAGACATTTCTTTTCACGCTTATTTACAACATAACTAGTTCTCTGTACAATATGTCAACTGAAGATGTGATTTAGGATTTAAAGGTCATTGACAATCATGTGTGAACCACTGTAGGCAATCAAGAAATGGAGAAGTACATAAGAGTAAAAAGAATACAGATTTAAAAATGTAAAAAAAAAAAAAAAAACCAAACAAAAAAACACCACCAAAAAGTATGATGTAGTACCTGTAATTCTGATCCACTAATATGATTCTATGGTTCTTCCTTTTTAGGCTGAGACAAGCCAGGGTGCTTTAGGAACACTAGCAAATGTTGTAACATCTCTTGCTAATCTCAGTGACTCACTAAATAATGGAGATACTTCTGAAATTCAACAAGAAGAGCAATCCGCCAGTGAAATTTCACGGTATGCATCTTAATTTAGCATTTTCTATTTTGTATAGTGCATACTTACGCTCATTCATTGAAGTAATTTGGTGTTGTGATACCAAACACAGTAGAGATTGCCCAGTATTGTGAAATACAAAAAACAATTCTTTGGAAATCTGGACTTGCCTGTTGTCTCAGCCTGTAGTCTGCTTGTGAAGAACTGTGACGTGTTATAACGATAGTGGTCTGAGGCTAAAGCAGGTTTCATACTAAGAAAAATAAGAATAGAATTGAATTATAGAACAGAAAAGGTCTTCGATGAGTCCATGTATCAATCTCACCTACCAGGTCTCTTCACTAAACCATGTCCTTTAGCGTTGCATCCATACATCTGTTAAATATTTCAAGGGATGAGGATTTCACCACTTCTGTGGGCAGCTTCTTTCAGTGCTTGAATAAGTGACTGGCTTGTGGCTTTCAGAAACACTGAGAATAGTAATACTTTGATACTACTTTATTTGATAGGCTTGTTATATGGAAGCTTCTCCTGTGAAGTGCTTGTTGCCCTTAACTCTTTTCCTTGGGAATGTGTATGATTTTGCTGTGATATTGTACTGCCAAAATACCAGTTGGTTAAAATAGGATAAGTATGGTTAAAGTAAGATGGATAAACATTTTTTAAATTTAATGTTTAGAAGAAATTTGAATACTTTATTAAATGAGGAAAAACAACACACTCTTGAGATTCTAGGGATGGGGTAATGTATTGTTTTTTTTTTTGTTGTTGTTGTTGTTTTAATTCTTATTTGTTGTTGTTGTTTTTGAAGGAAAATGTAAGTTGGCAGTACAGTGAAATAAGAAAAATACTTGGCCTTACAACTGTCCAATATTTCTCAAATAGACTTTTTAGAGGTGCTTTACTTTAAGCTCTTAAGTCTGTTATTAACTGATACCTTAAAATACTTGCCACTGCAGCTTCTGATTTTTTTTTAACCTTGTAGTCATCTTTTTCTGCTTAAAAAAAAAAGAATTCCCCCAACTTCTCAATAAAAATAGTGGCAAAACAACACTATGAAATACCATTTTACTATCCCTTAGTATTTAAGGGGAGCATAAAATTCTGAATCCAGACCTAAGCTCAGTCATCATTTAAAAAAAAAAAAAAAAAAAAAAAATTTACACAGCCTTATTTCTGCAATGGCCCAGCAACAGTTTGAGTATAAAGTACAGGAACTAGTCTTTCTTATATTACTGTCATAAGATTTCTAAGGCACTGTCCTCAGGAGAAGGAAATTGAGATGTTTTTGAGGTGGGAATCTCAGTATTCACTGTTTCAAGAAATTGGTTAGTAATGACAGAGTCTACAGGATGTTCTGCGGGCTGCACGTGGTGTTTGTGAGGATTCTCATAATCTATTACAAACTTCCATGGTGAAAAGAAGTGGGTAGTGAATGGTGAGTGGAAAAATCCCATTTACTAGTACAAACACTAGTTTAAAGTATGATTCACAATGCAGTAGAAAGTTCATTTCCTTACAGGGAGACTTTTTTAATTGGTTGTGTATTGGGCATTCCCAGTGTAATGTCTAAACAGTACAAAAGAACCAGGCTTTATGAAAAATCTGGCCTCATGTCTTAGGGTAAACATTTCCCATTTATGTTAACTTCTGAGTGGGAATGCCTCATTGGGTTTTATTTAATGGCTTCTTTAAAAACTTCTGAGAGTGTGAGGAAACACTTTCACTGTCACTCTTTATTGCAGGGCATTTGATACTTTGGCCAAAGCACTCAATACCACAGATGGTACAGCAGCTCCTAACTTGGCAGATGGAATGGATCCTACAGGAGGAGGGAATATTCACGTAATTAGTAGAGATCAGTCAACACCAATTATTGAAGTGGAAGGACCCTTACTTACAGATACACATGTTACGTTTAAGGTATATTTCTTGACATATCTTACTAAACCATTGAAGGCATAATCCAAAATATGAGTCTTCTTTAGCAAAATTAAATGTAGCAATCTAGAATAACAACTGGCATTTGAAAGAATCTAATACTGTTTTTGCTCTTGCATGATCTATGTAAAATGTATAAATGTTTTTTTTTCTTAACACTTATTTCACTTTCTGCTATGGTTGATAATCACTTTATATATCGTACATATAGTACTGACTTGCTTAGTTCATTTATAGTTCTAGGTAATGTGGAACTTTTATTTAAAAGATTTCTGTGTGTAACTAGAGATTGCAGTGCCTTTTTAGACTGCTTCAATTACACTAATCAAACAAGAACACATTGATGAAAATTGTGGGAGAAACAATTACAATCATTGTTATCAGATTGCACTGTTTAAACAGTTACAAAGATCATTACTGAAATAATAGTATCTAACGTAGTTTAATAGGAATAAACGGGTTATGATTAATGGTGTTTTGTAGATTCATATTCTTCAATTTTCCTATTTTAAGTTTTATTTTACTTTCAAAAAGTCTTAGAAAATAATTTCATAGTACCACAATGTTAGATTTGTTATTACATGAAAATTAAAGCAATTCAGAATGAAACATTTGAGCTCTCATGTTATTTCTATCTCCGGTCCTCGTTTTGCATTCCTTCCAAGTAGTAATGACTTATTTAGTGAAGTTTAACTCTGACAGTATCTTGTCAAACAATTGCTTATGACAGACAATGAGACTAGCTTGAATGTTTTCAGTGGTTACTTCATTGATAATAAAAATTATTTTCTACTTTAACTGTACATATTGTACTTTACATTTTGCAGCTGACAATGCCCAGTCCAATGCCGGAGTATCTTAACGTACACTACATCTGTGAGTCAGCATCACGGCTACTTTTCTTATCTATGCACTGGGCTAGATCCATACCTGCATTTCAAGCACTTGGGTAAATAGGCATTCTACTGTTGGTTTGCTTTCTAATTAATTAAAGCATTGACCTTAACGCTTTTGAACTATTTTGAATTTTTAAATGAGTGAATTGTTTAATTGTTACTGAATTCTTTAAAATGTGTGAAGGCTATGCAGTGTTTTCCTTTTTGAAAAGTTAGTAATATAGATGATGGCAGAGGAAGGGATAACTACAATATCTGATGTTACTGCTTTTACAGAAGCTAAAGCTGAATCAAAAGCAAGGATTTAATTTGTAGAAATAAATCTTGGTGAAGAATTGGTGAGCACCATTTTACAGATAACCTGTATGGTTTCATGTAGTTGCTCTATTACTACTTTTTGCTTTTTGGAATACTTGTAAAATAATATAAGCTGTTTTAGTAAGGTGGTTGAAATGCGTTAACCCTTGTTACTGATTGTTATAGTTGATATATTATAAACAGAGAGTAATACCAACCTGATATGAAAACTAGCTTCTGCTAATTTTGTGTTGTTCATAGCCAGGAGTGTAATACAGGCCTTGTGCGTGCCTGCTGGAATGAGCTGTTTACCTTAGGCCTGGCACAGTGTGCGCAAGTGATGAGTCTGTCAACTATCCTAGCTGCTATTGTCAACCATCTTCAGAACAGCATACAGGAAGGTACGTGTTCACTATGTGATTTTTACGTATGTTTAGTTACAGGGTTCCAAGTGGACTTTGAATAACATTTCTCACAAAACCTTTTCTAGTTGGTGGCAGAATTTTTCCTCTGGATCATGACGGGGAGGGGGGGAAAGCTGCTATACTTAGATGTTAAGTGGTTTTAAAATACCAAATGTGTAGGGAAACAGTTAGGTCTGGACTTGAACTGGTGATTGAGCACTGGTGAAAGGGTGTAGTTGGCCCAGGGAGCAAAGGCAAAGCGCGTGCATCTGTGCTCTCCACATGACCAGAAGGGGTGGACCCAGAGTGGATCCACACTGGGCTCTTGCGAGGGCAAGCCACTGAGGGAAGAACATCCCTTGGACCTAAGCTGCTTCCTGACAAGGAGTGCTGCATAGCCAGAGATCCCCTTCACCAGTTGGGTGAGTTCAACTCTTCTTGACTGTTGGCCTACCTGTGAATGCTTTGCCTGGTATTGCCAAGAACCTGACAGAAGCAATTTTGCTTCTTTGTGAGTGGAACAAAATGACACAAAATACTTTGATATGTCACTTGTTTAATGAAAAGAATGCTGCTTAATATATCAGATGTACTTGAGCTCACATTAAAAAAAATTATCTTTTTGTAGATAAGCTTTCTGGAGACAGAATAAAGCAAGTCATGGAACACATCTGGAAACTTCAGGAGTTCTGTAACAGCATGGCCAAGATTGATATTGATGGATATGAATATGCATACCTTAAAGCTATAGTCCTATTTAGCCCCGGTAAGGAATTTAGTAACAGTATTTGCTTAAATAATAAGCATTCATATGTTAATGTTGTAGGAATGTTTTATGAGGCTAATGTCTTGAGATGAAACTGTTTTGTTAAATTGTGTATAAAATGAGTGATCCAGAATGGTTTATCACAAACAATATATATATTTTAAAAATAATTCTGGACCAACAAATTTGTGTTATTTACAGCTCCAGTCTATCAAGAATTTCTTGTAAACCCAGCTTCGGAGACTAGACTATCAGTTATCTTCAGCTGATAAGTAATAAGTTATCGAGCAATATTAGTGAAGCAAATAGCAGGAAGGATCAGAAGAAAATACATTCTGAAAATGACAGGAAGAAATTGACGTCAGTGTTAATATTTTTAAGGCGCTTGTAAGAGGAATGGTGTAATATGAATAGAAGTACTGCTATATTTTATATATGGGGCCTCTACCAAATCTCCAGAATTTAAATGCAAACCGGCTGTCTTCTGTCTGTTACCAAAATGATAGCAGATATATAAAGCATGATCAATAGTATTTATGAGGTGAGAATTTCCTTAAAGAAGATGCTACACATTTTCTGGAATTACAAGGTAGAATATTAAAGAAAGGAGAGCTGACAGTTTCTTCAGCACGGGGAAAGAAACGTTCCTAGGGTGCTGGAAGGTTATTTTAAAACTGCTTGACAGACTGAGTGAAAAGCAAGGTCTTGCCCTGAATCGTAAATACCTTGAATTCAAGTAAATAATTTATCACTTCTTAACAAAGTACCAAGAAAATGATTATCTTGTTAGCAGGCTGCTTTTTTTTTTTGTTAGTGTTTCTGTTATTGTTTTTGTTTGATGGCTGTTTTTGTTTTTTGCTTTGATATTATTTTTCTCTTTGTAATAAAAGTTCAGTTTAATTAGAAGATATCAGTGTCCTGAAATTGCTTTTGAAAATTTTCTGTAGATTGTATTATTAGATTTAGATTTATTAGGGCTTTTATGCAAGTCTGAGGAGCAAGCAACTTTTCAAATTTGAAATGGTTCTGTCCCATTTCTTTGCACACAGTAGCGAAAATATTGGGGCACAGTCAAATCTGTGATGTTTCCAGTTTTTCTGATCATGTGACCCTCTTTGAGGTACAGAGCCAAGTGGAATTAAAACATGATATAGTTTCAAGATCAAGAAGTCAATCTGTCAAGAAAAAAATAGATTTTACTCAATCTGCGTAGATAATTAAAATTACAGACAAAAATATGTTTTACAAAACAGAGTTTTAGGAACATAATCTGGGAATGTCATTGCCTGGTATATAACTACAAGATGAATCTTTTTCTGCTTTCTTGTGGATACAGCCTGCAATGGAGAGGAAAGTGAGTATGCCACTTGTGCAGCCAGGAAGCAAATGTTCAATTGAATGGTTTAAATTTATTCAACTATCATGATAAAAATCACAATACAGTGTTTAAATCATGTAAGCACGTGTACTTTGCAATGTAGAGGGAAACAATCGACATATAGAAATGTTTTGTTTCTTTAGATCACCCTGGTCTGAACAGTTCAACCCAAATAGAAAAATTCCAGGAGAAGGCACAGATGGAATTGCAGGACTATGTACAAAAAACCTATCCAGAAGATACTTATAGGTATTTATTGTCTATAGTACCCAAAAAAATGTTTTGAGCCATAGCTGGCAAAAGTAGCATCATGATGTTGTAACTTCCTTTTTGACATCTGTTGTTCTTGACTATTGAGGTGAAACAGCCCAAACCTTGTTCACAAAAGCAAGAAGGATTGTTTAAAGATAAAATGAAGCAAAAACTGTATTTTTTTTCCTAAGTGAGGCCTGGGTTTTGTGTGTGGTTTGTGGTTGTTTTTGTTTTTGTTTTTTTTGTGTAGCTTTTTTGGTTGTGTTTTGTTTTTAATCATGAAATGGATGAGCTGGAAGGGGGACCACAAAGACCATTTAGTTCCAATCTTCCTCCCGCTCCTACTAGATCAGGTTGCCCAAACACCTATCCAGCCTAATCTTGAACACTTCCAGCACTGAGGCATTCATCCACAGCTTCTCTGGACAGCTTGTGCTACTGCTTCACCATCCTCATAGTGAGGAAAAAGTCTTATATCTAATTTAAACCTACCCTTTTTTTTTTTTTTTTTTTTTTCAGTTTAAAATTGTTACTACTTGTCCTGTTTGTTGTTTTGGTTTTGTTTTTTTTTTTTTTTTTTGAGAATTTTATTTCTGTATTTAGAAAAGTAGAGAACTTATTGTCTATATTAGAAGTCTCAAGTTCTTTAAGTCAGACTGCCTCCTTTTTCAAGTTAATCGTCAAAGAGACTTTGAGATAATAAAAGATGATTATCATTCCTTAACTATTTGTCAAGATACATGTGCAGAAAAATATTTCTTTAGTTTTGAAATCTTGAAAAAATCTTTAAGGTTTATATGTGGAAAACAGTAAACAACTCTTAATGTTCCATTATAAGAAATTCTCACTTCCTGCTGCTTTTCACTTTTTTTTTTTTTTTTTTTACATTTCCAAGGGCTTGTCTTTGAATGTGCCTGATTTGTTTTTTCAGCTCTCAGCTGTTTCAGTTTGTTACTTGCCTAGGAGTAAATAACTTTTGATGGAGTTATTTCCATTAAAATTGTTTTATTTTTGAATTTCACCAACAAGATCTTTCCCGATACTACAAGGGGAATTCCAACTTCTAGTAACTGTACAATCAGAATGGCTTGAGTTAGAAGAGACTTAAAAAGACATCTAGTTGCAACCACCTCCTGTGGACTGGTTGCCCCCCACCAGCTCAGGCTGACCAGAGCTCTATCCAGGGATGGGGCAACCACTACAACCATTGCTTCTCTGGCAGTAGTGCCAGAGCTTCGCTGCTCTCTGCGTGAAGAATTTCCACCTAACATCTGACCTAAATTTCCCCTTTTACTTTAAAACTGTACCCCTTGCTTTTCACAGTCAGATCATGGGAAAAGTCTGTATCCCTCCTGATTTTTTTTTAAGCTGCTTTTTAGTACTGGAAGTACTGTTTGAACTTCATTTTACTGTGAGAGTCGTTTCCATGTCAAAGACATACCTATAATCATGTGATCCCTTATATTTAAGCAAGTTCTGAGGATTGTGTAACTTGGGGAGGGTGAAACTTTAAAAGAGCTTCTCCCATCTCAGAAACTGGTCTCTACGCTGATTCTATAGAGATAAGTGCTGTGTGAGTCATTAGGATTCCCAGTTAAATGCAATGGAGGTGGAATTTCTGCTTCAGAAGTATCCTCAGATCCAACGTTGTTCTTCCATATACAGTTCAATTATTCTGATTTTTGTGAATGAGAGGTGTACTTCTGTCATAAGAAGAAACACAAAATCTGTTCCTTATACTTAATTTTCCTAGTAGTAGGTTCCAGAGTGAAGATTAGAGTTGCATTTCCAAAACCCTACTTTGTATTTTGTCATTTAGATTTATCCATGTGTGAATGTGAAGCTACAATCTGATTACTTCTGAGCAACTGAATGCTAGCACAAATTGAAATAGAACAACAGGTGCCATCTTTTCACGAAATACCACTGTCTTGAATCTTTTTGCAGTTTTCCTCTAAGGTTTACAACATGTGGTCTATTATTTGAATGGTCTTTATATGTTCTCTCTGCAGACAGTCTAGCATTCTAACAGCTTGTGTTTAGTGCTACCTAAGTTTTGCAATTTCATGCATTCAATTCCAAAAATGTATTTAGTTTGGCAGTTGTGATATATATCTGCCATGTACACACAGCAAATGTTTCCAATGTGGTTCTCAATTTAAAATTGAGAATGCACTACGAGTCCAGAAGTATAATGTGATCACTTCATTATATTGGATGTTTGTTAAAATCCTTATATGCAAAAAACACACCATTTGAAAGCATATATAAATAACAGCACGCCCCTCCAAATTAATTTTCTCATCAGAAGCAGATTCTCTAATTTCTTTTTATACATATGCAGTCCCCTTGTTGCTGTTTGGCTTGTCATTAAGTTGCTAGGCAACTGTACTGTTTATGGTTTCAATTTTAAGTAATTGTTTGAGTCTTTAAATACTGCAAATGTCAGTGCATTAGGCAGTAGGAATATTACTGATCTTAACATTGTCGTGAACTATGAGATGCTTCCAGAGCTGAGAATTTTGGAAGCAGAGCAAGTGAATGGCATACTTATACATATTTACATAATATGCATGTCCTGTTCACCAAAGAACCACTAAAAAAGATGGATGCTTTCCATTTCACTTACAGAATAGAAGAGTAATAGTTCTTTTTATGGTAGCTGAACTAATTTTAATCGCCTCTTCACTCCCGTTCATCAGTTCTGGTAATAAAAATAGCAGCTCCAGCTTTTTAGCCACACGGTATTTTAAACTTGAAATTTGTGTACTTATAATTTGCTGAACTTCTTTTTCAGGCTAGCCCGGATTCTAGTTCGCCTGCCAGCACTTAGGCTGATGAGCTCTAGCATTACTGAGGAACTTTTTTTTACTGGTCTCATTGGAAATGTTCCAATTGACAGCATAATCCCCTACATTCTCAAAATGGAAACAGCAGAATACAATGGTCAAATAACTGGCACATCCGCATAGTGGGAACAACACAATTTGGAGGATCAAAGTAATTTTCACAGAAACGTACAATTAAGAAGTTAAAAGAA
This sequence comes from Meleagris gallopavo, assembly GCF_905368555.1. NCBI lineage: Eukaryota > Metazoa > Chordata > Aves > Galliformes > Phasianidae > Meleagris > Meleagris gallopavo. The sequence goes on along the minus strand of NC_139417.1, from coordinate 19,590,988 downwards.
TAGCATTTTGGTATGTACAAACATTTCCAACTTGTTACTGTTTCCTATCGGATTTCTCTTTGTCTGTTTGCTAACACTGACAAGATTGAAGCAGCTATTAAAAGAGCAGCTATTGGACCTTTTCTGCCATGAGGAGTATTTCTGTGCCTTTCATTCAAAAGGCTATAGGTTACTGAACTTACTTTTCACGTGGTTTGTATTTAGAAATTATCACTGGTTAAAAATAGAGTTTTATAATATCAGAGATGAGTAATAAGATTACTTTAAAAGTAAAAATGAACAGTATAGGTAGATTTAAAAATATCCTTGAAATTAATATCTAATAATTGCTGGGGTATAATACTAGCACTTTGTAAGCACTTCTTATCAAAGCGATGATATCAACGTCCTGCTTATGAGTAGGAAGGATGAAAAAATTGCATATGTCCTTAGTAAAAATGCTAGTGATTTCTGTGCTAATGTAGAATGCTACAGGAGACAATCATTCCACAAAAAGTCACTTGCTTCTATGTTATACATTAAATAATAATGTGGATTCTTAGATATCCATGTTATAAGGAACTATACTGTCAAATTAGTGCAGTTGTTATTAACAGCATGAATTGATCATAGTGACTGCTACATACTACAGAAATGACCAAAACTAGGAGGAAAAAAACGTTTCTACAGTAATGGTGAATTCTTCAGGTTCCTTAAAGTTTCTGTTCAGCTCAAAACTTATGATAAATATTATCCCAATAGGAAGCCTTTTGATTGTGGAGAATAATCAGTCATTAACTGGAAGAGCAGTTGTTTTCAAATAGAGGTGCTCTTTTAAAATGCTCTGTATATCTACAAATTTGCTCCTTCTATCTGTTCTCCTGCACACTCACTCATCCAGAAAAACCTGGAAAACTGAGAACCTCTGGCTGTCCTCAACAAGAGTATGTCATAAAGCTCTCATAATTTTTTCTGCCCCCTTATTAGACAAAGCACTCCCAGTTTTGCAGTGCTTTCAGCCACTTTATGGCTCAATTTGAAAATGAAGTTGGGATTTACAATTTTATGTACGATTGCAGTTAATGACTGATACAGTGATAAAATGAACGACTTTTTAATAACCTACAGTGATGAACCATCAACATGCTTTCTTGTACTGGTCATTACCTGCTAGTATTGCTTTTAGTTTAGTATAAATTATTATTATTGACATTGAGTATTTTAAACAAAGTGTTTTGTTTCTTAAAAAGAAAACAAAAAAATCATGGCGGTGAAGACCTTCATCTGATCCTGGCATATTAGATGTATCAATTAGTTTAATTATTTGTATAATAGAGATGTTCTCTATTTGCATAATTTTGTGAAAATAATCTAATGAGAAATTCAGCACTTTTTTTTTTTTCTTCCACTACTGACACTTATTTAGGAACATCAACCAGGTTGGTGTTTGTGTCTTTTAAGTCTGAATTGTAGCAAAGACCTGAAGCAGGTCTACATAAAGCTTCTGATGTAATAAAAAGTTCTGACCTGGTATACTTCTACATTCTCATTAGGAGACTCACATTTGTACAACTCATTATGACATGAGTGTTACGTGACTACAAAGGCTATGTAGTTATAGCTTCTGGATGCATTAAGGTCTTGTACAGTCACCACTGCTAGAACATTCGTGTTCTCTAAAGCGTGTAACAAGAAGTCCAGTATACATGCAGAGATCTGTAATGTTTCACTTCTCTCAGTTTTGCTGTATTGAATGAAATTGTACTTCTATGTGGTGGAAGGCCTGCATTCTGAACCTTAAGTCAACTGGAATGCAAGACTTTGTAGTAGTTGTTGCACTGCAGTATGACTTAGTGTGATTATGTCAGCACACCTGGTGCAGAGTCCCTGTTCTGAAGGTATAAGAACTAAAAATAGGAGCTTTATCAACAACAGAAGTAGTACCTACCTTGGAAAACTTTGTGGCTGGTTTTGTTAAAATTGTAAATCTTACGGCATTATGTTACTGTTCTAAAAGTGGTATGCACTCAACTTGTGATGGTTTTCATTGCAAAAAAAAAATTTCATTTTCTTCCAATATTTTGTAAAAATCATTTAGGCAACTAAGTAGGCATTGTTAAAGAGAGATGAAATATTCCTGATCACAAAAGCTAGGAGTCAAAGGTTTGGCATGAATGAGCTACTGAAAGCAATTGCTGCCATACGAAACCATATTCTCCAGCAGAAATAGGACTCCTTTACACTAAATTTCAGGTGTTATCTGGCAGCAAAGCTATTTTAGTTCATTCAAAGAAATGTTTTTTCTTTCCTTTACCTGTCCACTAATATAAGGTAGATGTTCTAAAGATGCAGAACTGACAAAAAGATTCTTTCTGCCAACAGTGAAGGTGTTCCTTGCTAGCAACTACAGGAGACACAGGAAATAAAGAAAATAGAGCAGATACAATCTTTGAAATCCACGTTCATCATTTTTCACCTTATGGAAATTGAGTTTTCAGGCCAATCTAACATAAGAAGGCAGAACAGCAGGCATGGTAAGCTGCAAGCTTAAGAGAATTTTAAACTCACTACCTAGTTTGCAGTTAAGCTGCATCATAGATTCTGATCCCTTATAATCCACCTATGTTACGTTAGGAAAAAAATCATTGGTACTGCAAAAAAATACTACAAGGCTAATAATGTAGCTAGTGTCATTACTGAGTTTGCAAGTGAGTGGAAAGCAGCCACTGACTAATCTCATTAACTTGTCTTTTAAATGAGCTTCACTTTGTTTCTTTTTTGCAAGTGCAGCCTTTTGCTTGTGAATATAGAACAGGATTTTTTTACATTATTGTAAAATTCCTGAAAAATGATTTCTTGACTTCTAAGTATGGAGATAGTTTGTTTTCATACAGGCCTAATAAAGGCCAAATTTGTGTTTACAGAACTAGACTCAAAAAGTGGTTCTAAGAAAAGTGTCATCTCACTGAAGCTCTACTTAGTGCCTAAAATATACTCTTAAAAATCTTCCAGGTCCTGTTTCTGCTGCTCGTGAAATGAAAATAGTATGTGGTGGAAAAATAGCAATGAAGTATCTGATTAAATGGAACAGAACTTGTTTTTGTGTATATATTGGTAGTAATTCATTCAGAAAATTGTTAGAATTCTGTACTGACCAAAACTGGTACGTACAGGGAATGATAATAAGGCAGTAATGTCCATGGTCTGTGCACTTTGCTTCCTAATTCTTGAGAAGGAATGGATTTGGATCTTGTAGATGGAAAAAGAGCAATGACAGATGATAGTGTAGAGTATTTGGGGTTAGCTTTGATATAATTATTTTTATTGCATTTGTGAGAAAGACGAGAAGGTTTACTAATTCTCATATAGAATCATATGTTGGATTAATGAGATGCAGGACAAGGCCACCTGCAAAAGTCACTCTTTTCTGCCTATTTACACTTCTTAGAAATGAAATACAATCCTTTTGGTGCAAGTGGAGATATTCTGTTGTGAAACAGGTTAAAAAAAAAATAATAATAATCTCCAGGAATTTTAAGTGGATCCTTGGAAGCATACAGTACTCTATTTTAGCTGCCTTGAACTCAGTGAATCACAGAATTGTGGGGAGCTGCAAGGGGCCTCTGAAGATCACATAGTTCAACTCCCAGCTAAAGCAGGTTCCCCGGAGCAGATTACAAAGTGTTAATTAAGAAGGCTTAGATTTCATAGTACTCTGAGACATGAAAGTATTGTTTGTCTTTGTTGATTACTTGGTATCATTTACAAAGGTTTTTGTTGTTTTTTTTTAAATCATCATTTTGAAGCACTTGGCCCTCAGGGCAGCAATAATATAAATAGCACTGACTCAAGGTTTCTGTACTGAAAGCAGCTGTCTCTTTATGCCTTCAGCAGACAGCATATTCTGCAGTGTGATTGGGAAAATAAGCCAGGACCAAGACTTCCAGGTCAAACCAGTCTCCTGAGTTTATCTTCTTTGCTAGAGACTATAAGACACCTTAGCATTTTCAGTGTTATATACAGGATTTTTCACTGGTTTCTGAATTTCATTGAAGATGGTGGAGATACCAGTGTGTTTCTCCAGTCATTAAAATTCAGAGGTAGCCAGGAAAGAAGAACTTAGCAGGCTCAGAATTCTACCAAAGAAGCAGTGATCAAAGCTGCTTTCTGCAATAACAGTACCGGTGAGGGAGACCTATTTGAACTGGGTGATGGGAGTAGTAGAACTGGCGGGTCAGTCTAACATACGCTTCTAGCAAGTGTTTAACCAACTAAACTCTGTGAGTTATGGTAGTATAATTGCCCGGTTCCACAGCATTTAAGGTGCTTATAAAGTGAAAATGAAACTCAGTGTGTAGCCTATAAACGATGTGAGTGCCCAGCTATCAGTTCTATGAACACTGCTTAGTGGGGAGAGGACAGGTGCACCGGTAAATACTTGTAAGATCACATTCCCCAGGAAAAAAAAGAATATATATTGTTTTTCTATATGAAACCTTTTTTCTCTCCTTCACTTATTCTGCAGAGCACAAAAACAGGGTAGGCTGGTTCTTTTCAACTCTGCTGTTGCCACGTAAGTGAAAGAGTAGAAATAACATGTGAATGAGTTCCTGTCTGTCCCAGTTGTATGGCAAGAGTGGCAAACAACAGATGTGGTGACAGTTTGCCCTAATGACAAACGTGGGCCTGTTGTGGCAGCAGCACATAACATCTTTAAACCCAATACCTCAGTTCATCCAGGTGGAATTAGCAATGTGCAGCCATGTTCACCCCAGAGGAGAAAAAGGGTGGAGGAGGGTCAAATTGTCAGCATCTACTGCATCTTGAGTGTCAGAAAATAATTTTTAAAATGGTTTTGTATGAAAATTACTGAGAAGGCGTGGTAAAGGGGAGTGTAAGTGGAAAACGCTTCTCGCACTTTTTGGTTCTAAAATTGCTGAGTTATTTTATCAGAAAGTCTCTTGAATTAAACTCAGGCTTACTGTTTGCTCCAATTAAAATTATCAACATTGTATGGGAAATTGTGTGCAAAAACATTGTGTATACCAAAGATGCAAGCTAGAGCATTTAACTTTTAAGAAGGATTTTACTTTAAGTCTAAATATTAGACTAGAAAAACATCCAGCCCGAAAATCACCTTATTACAGAGTTGTTTTTTTGCATGAAATCCTGAGTTCATCACAAATAATGTTATGATGTTCCATAATTCCCATAGCCCTCTTTATTTTCTGAGTTGCATGAATGCTTTGAAAATAGGAAAATGGCTTATTCATGCTGTTTCCCTCCCTTAATTTTTTGAAGGAATTTGATGTTTTACATATCCTTCCTTTGTGCCTCCCACCATTGTATGTTTCTGCATGTCCAATACTAAAACTCATTCAAACAGCTAATGCCTATGTACATAGTGTACGTGTATGAATGTATATGTGTTTATAAGTCTAAATATATTATGTACAGTGTATATAAAGTGTGTAGTGTATGTAAATATGTACATATATGTGGCCAAATATTCCTGATGTTCTTTGTTAAAACTTTGCATTTGTTTTCTAATTCAGAGCTACTTAATTTTCATTTCTTAGTCCAGACTAAGTCTGGCTTAAAGCAGGTGAACACCCATGAATTTCAGAGCTTTGCCCCTTTTTCTAATCCTGGCTTGAGTTTGGTATTTTCTCTTCAATACTCACAAAAACTCACAAATTCAGTGAAGCTTCTAACTTTTTCATTATTCTCTTCACCTTCTCTCACTTGATGGGTAAAGTGAGCCAGTAAAGAGTTGGTAGAACCTGAAATATCTGTGAAAAATAAATGTATTAAAAAAAAAAAAACACACACTACAGTCATACTTCCATATTTTCAATATATACTTACTTCTCAGAAGGCTGAAAGAAAATGTTTCTTTGTAAAGTTTTATTTCACAGTGAAACATTGTAAGAGGGTTTTAAGTCTTCAGCTGTAGTTAATTGAAAGAGAACGTTACCCTGCATCATTGAATAGTAGCACTCAGAGCAGCATGCAGCCATGCCATTTAAAAATGTAATAATGAACTAAACGAAGTTTATTACCAAAGCTGTTATCTGTTTTCTAGTTCTATCATTTTCTGAAACTGCAGTCTGTGCAGATCTTTGCAGTGTGTGTGAAGTGTCCATCAATAGTGGGAGCTGGGCACAGTGTTTGTGAAATTGGACTTGAGCAAAGTCTGTTATGCATAGGGAATGTTCAGATATATAAATTAGCAAAATACAGGACATTCTTGTTTTTCCCTTCTGATGACTTGAAGGTACGTGTGTAAGCCTGTAGAAGTAATCACATTAAATTTTTAAGGCATTTTTACAGACTGTCTAGGGGAGTAGTTAAAGCATGTCCTTTGTATTAAAGGTGAAGTGGAATTTTCTGGGCATTTCCCTCAGACTCAATGTTGTGAGGACTTGTGTGCATTTAACTTTGAGCAGATGGGCAGACACCAATAAAAATAGTGAATTTCTTGCATGCTTAAAGTAAAGCACAGGTCTTTCAGTCAGGCTGTATGTGTAAAATCTTCGCTATGAAGAATGCTAGGAATGATCTTGTTTCTTGCTATATTGTTTAGTAAGCATTTGTTTGTAAACTCTTGTTTTAAATATAGAACTTGTAAAGCATCCATCTTTGATGTTTCAAGTCCTATTTGTGAGACCTTCAACAGGAAAATTATTTAAATTAATGGCAGGAATTCCTGTGACAGATGGTCCTTCATTGGTGTCATGACAATCAGTGTGGTCTGTATAATGCTTCCTTTCCCCTTCAAAAGCTGAATGAAAGCCTGAATGTCTCTTGATTAATGTCACTGTAAAGTTTTAAAGATTAGGAAATGGACTGCTGAGGTATTGATGTGAACTGAATCTACTTAAGCATTCAATCGTGATTTTGTTTTATATACATGCTTGAATTGTGTTTATTTCTGAAGAACAAAATGTTCTCAAATGTAAGTGGCAGTAAAGCAGATGCTGTAGTATTCTACAGGAACGTGTAATTGGCTTTCTGTATTTGATCACAGAAGACAAAAGTCTAAGTAGCACATGTTGCCAGGTATCCAGCACTCCTGAACGACTGGCTTCTTGTACATTTTTTTTAATGATCTTAGGTAAACAGTAATAAAGCATAGGTCCATTTTAAGGTATTTTCTACAACTGTAGATTAAAAGCAGTTTAATTCATGAATTAAAAGAATATCTTTGAGAAAAAAAACATGCTGCTTACATAGTATATGTTTCATCATAAATGAAGTTAAGGTAAAAATGTGGGAATCTTCTTTAATTAATCTGTACTCCAAAACACATTTGCAGCCGGTGTTCAAACAGTTCATGTAAGTGAGAAACTGCACACTGTGTACATGCTGTATCCATTTGGCCTAGCAGGCAGAACTGAGCTCCTACCAAAATAGCTCGTTTTTATAAAAGGAATAATCTACTTTTAATTCTTTGGGATACTTTCTAGAAATCTGCTTACTACCCTTTAGAAAAGTAGTGTTTGTGCTATTAGATTTCAACTTCGGGTTTAAATATCACAGGCATTTCTCATTTCTCACAGCTTCTTTTGTAAAATCAACATTCTATGTGTGATAGCCTATAAAAATAGCATGGTCTTTTTTTTAATATGGATTTTATACCTAATCAGCATCCTCAGTTCATGAAGAGGAATTTGCATTGTTGTCTTTATATAGAGTATTGCAGTGCATGGGGTAGCTTATGCATTTTATTAAATGCTGTTTAAGTGTGGCTTTATATTGTTGTGGCTTAATACTACTACCTAAGTGAGGTTTATACGATTAAAGTGAATTACAAATATAAGTGTTTTCTTGATATTTTTTTTTATTTTTAGGTTCACTGAATTTCTTAAACGTTGTATGTCTGAGCCCCATGCATTACAGAAATGGACATTCCCATTCACCACAGTGATTATTAGAGATTTGCCTGGCCATAATATACAAGATAAATCCCATGAACCTTACTGTCATGAGGGAGCTACTGCTGTAACAAGTGGAGAAAGACTTCTTTTCGTAGAAGTTGTAATTTATCTTCTTTAGACTTACGTGTTTCTCCTGAAGGTACTGGAGGAGGCGATACTGTTACCTGCTGCCCTTCTACTCCCGGGTTTGAAGTAGAGTGTGGGAGTTCGGTTCCCTGCACCCCTGCTTTGTATTAAGTATGAAACTGGACTCTATTTTGAATGGTAAAAATATCCTTAATTTTATGTATAATACGTCTGAGAGGCACCGCATCTATTCTTATAGCAAAGATACCGACTTAATTTTTTGTTGAGGCTATGAGAAGCTCTGCGACTTCGAGCTCCGAGTTCCATTTCACAGAAATAAGGCTAAAAAGAGTTTGGGGTTCGGTTATCAAACCTCGGTGCCTCCAAGAAAAACGTCCCCGAGAAGCGGTGGCTGCCCCTGACGAGGGGCGGTTGCCCGGCGCTGGGGCGGCTCGAACGCGGGGCGGGGCGGCGCGTGCTCCGATCCGGGCGCCTTCCCGCGACCGCGCGCCCAGCTGAACTGCCGCCAACTGCGAAACGCACCCCGCGCGGCGGGCTGCCGGCATCTGCCCCGCCCTGCCGCCGGGCGTACCGGTGACGGACGGGCGGCCCAGTGCGACGGCTCTGTCCCGGCCCGGCCGCGTCCTTCCGCGCAGCTGCGGGACGGGGCGGGGCGGCGCTTCCCCGCACTTCCGTCGGGCTGTGCGGGCGGCGCGGGGCCGGGGCCGGCGCCATGCCGATGAAGGGCCGCTTCCCCGTGCGGCGGACGCTGCAGTACCTCAGCCAGGGCGACGTCATTTTCAAGAGCTCCGTGAAGGTTATGACCGTGAACTACAACACGGCGGGGGAGCCGAGCGAGGGGGCGAGGTGAGCGCGGGGCGGGCGCCGGGGTCCTTCCTCGGAGCGTCGCGCCCACCTCGTACCGTGCCGTTCTTCTTTCTCTTCCTCCTAGAAAGTTTGTGTTTTTCAACATCCCCCAGATCCAGTACAAAAACCCCTGGGTGCAGATCATGCTCTTCAGGAACATGACGCCGTCGCCCTTCCTCCGTTTCTACCTCGGTAGGTACCGCGGGGCTCCGCATCGGCCGCCAGATCGGAGTTACGGGGAGGGGAAAGGCGCCGTGATGCGAGCGCGCGCCGCTACCCGGTGGCTGACGCATCGACTGTAGCGAAACAGGAGCTGTTTTTCCATCGTATCTTTCTTTAAGCACTTTTTTGTAGCTACTGTGAAGGTTTGTGCTGCTACATTGCTGTGAATTTTTTAACAGATAGCGGAGAACAAGTTCTGGTTGATGTGGAAGATAAAACCAACAAGGAGATAACTGAGCACATTAAAAAAATTCTGGGCAAAAGCAAGTAAGTAACTCTTAATATAAGCTAACATTCCTTCCTTCAGGCATGCATCTTACTACAGCCCCTAGAAGCAGAAATAGGGTGCACAGAAATAAAGAAAAATTCATCAGAACTGGTCTTAGCCAGGGAAATGCATCCTTCTGGTTAATTACAGCCTGGGAAGAGATGGGTAAAATCTGCAGGTAACAAACAGATCTTTCTTTTTTTTTTCTAGAGAAACACTTGAAAAAGAGGAAAGAGAGAGAGAAAAACTGTCACATCCTGCAACTTTTGGGCCCAAGAAGTATCATCTGCGAGAATGCATGTGTGAAATTGAAGGCCAGGTTCCTTGCCCTGCCTTTGTGCCACTGCCCAAAGAGATGAGAGGAAAATATAAAGCTCCACTGAAGAATGAATCATCTGCTTGACATCTCAGGTCATACAGCTGTGTTTCCTCGGGGCTGGATGATCACAGTGGTTCTTCAGAAACAAGCGTTAACACATCCTGGAAACGGGAGCAAGTTCATGTGATACTGACATCCCCGTCTCATTACAGCCACAACTAGAATAATTACTGTGAAAAATATTATCAAATAAATGTAAGTTTAAAAAAAAAAAAAACAGCTTTTGTTGTGCCAGTTTGCAATCAAAGCTGGATGAAAGCAACAGAGAAAGCGATGACCAGAGCCCTGTAAAATTCTTCCTGCCCCAGCCTTCTCTTTACTAGGTGAAACTGCTCAGCCTTTCTTTGCAAGAGAGATATTTCCGTCTCGTAATTATCTAGATGGCCCTTGGACTCTGACCAGTATGTCCATAGCTGTCTTGTACTAAGCCCAGAACTGGACACAGGACTTCAGCTGGGGGTAGGGTAGTAGTACTCCCCAGCACTGAGTGGAGTTGCAGGATCAAGTCCCTCAGCCTGCTGGCAGTGCTTCACCAGCTGTAATCCCTAAGTTCATATTTGCTTTGGGATAAGACACTAGGCAAAGAATCTCTCTTAAAGCAGCACAGCATGCCATGCCCCAGGCATGTTTTAATTGCTCCTGTTTTCCAGCTTGTACTATCTGAAGGAAGACCAATGATAACATACCCCTGCCTGAAACTTAAATGCTGAATTTCCTTGCTTAACTGATTTGGTTGTCACTTAAAGTCTCATTTATCAAGAAAATTTACAGCTTTGAGAAGCACTGAAAAGAATATGAAGAGAGGAGAACAGGCAAGTTGATATTTCAAATATATGCCTTAAAACGATCTTCATTATTCTTAAGGAAGAAAAAAAAAAAGTAACTTTTTAAATGCAGACATAAAAACCCTAATCCATACAAAGGAGAACTGGATCTTAAGAGCTTCCAGCTAATTCTAGTCAGCAAGGCTGTTGTGCTGGAGTCCAGTACTGTTATACATCTTGTACTTCTGATGCTACTGGCCCCTGCCCACAGTTTTGGATCACAGTAGTTTCTGCCTTGAGTGATTACACTATGCCTGTAACAACATATAAATACACAATAGTACTACATTACTTTTAATTATTTAATTGCATAAACCATTAAGTCAGGCTTACATGCGCAAATTACTCTAGAAATAGTTATCAACATTTCTGAGCTAATGGTTGGATGCAACATTTCAACCAGTTTTTTAAGGGATGCTTGAATTATCAGGGGCGACTATAGCACAAAATAGATGTTACTTCATCCCTTGTTTACAAAGTTTCCATACAAAGTTCTGCATGCAATTTTAACATGTCAATGCTCGTTACTCACTAGTTTTATAGTTGTCTTCATTTTGTTGGGCCCTGGGAGCCTCACAGCAGTCCAAATACCAGCATACGGTCTTCACAGTGGAGACAACTTCAGTATCAGAGGGCTGATGTACCACAGTTAACGCTGTCAAGGACACGAGGTATGCTACTCACAACAATACGTTGTTACATGTACAGAATGATACTTTATTAGTGTAATTAGGCTGAGTATACAAATAGTGCAGGATAGTTACAAGGAAAACACACTTTTTAAATGCGAGAGCTGAAGCCACTGAAATATTCTTTTCATCTCAGTATCAAAAGGAGCTTTGGGTTATAATGCAGGGAGCACTCCTCCTGACTAGCAAACTGGTCTGCCTTGAATAACTGACTTGTACTATTTATTTTTAAATGAACAATTCTTGGGATAAACTTTAGCTATCAATAATTTTTGCTGCCTTTGTAAATCTCATGCCGCAGAACAGAATTGTAGTTAGTTTACAACCTTTCAGAATCCTGCTGCACAGACGGTTGGCCTGCTGCGCACAGCAGCACTTCAGAGTCACTCAGCAATAACAAAACATACTGGTATAAAACACTACAGTTCTTAAGACGACCCATTCTGCACTTCAACTTCAGATTTAGGCTGCAGTAAGAACAACAGCTGCCCTGAAATTGCTGCACTGAGTTATTCTGATCAGTTATTAGTGTTACTGAGGGTACATTTGTTGGTTTTGTCTTAAACGGAAGTACATACCTCCAACATACTTAAAAGAAAACAAATCTAGAGTAAGCAGCACGATTATTTGTGTTTCTGAAATACTTAGTGCCCCAGTTACAGCTATGCTATTCGTATGTTATTGGAGACAGTTAAGAGATGTCCCACTCCACAAAACTTTGTACTTCAGCCTAATATCCTCCAGCTTTAATTAAATGCACCTTTTTTAAATTAACTCCTCCCAACCACCTTTTCAAACACTGATGTCTGAAGATTGGCCTCTGCCTCTCAAAGGGGGAAGTGAAGGGGTGGGGAAAGCAGCTCAGACCGTCTTTAGCAAAATACGTGCTAACTTAACATTGAACAATCCTAAATTTTACAATACCAATCTTCAGAAGCCCTCCTGCACCACAGGAGCTGGCCTTCACCTAGTCTCTACGTGGGCAGAGGTCCACACCAAGACTCCCATCAGGACCTGCTTACTGAAAACACACATGCCTGATTCTTATAAGTTCTGATGAGAATCAAGTATAAAACAGGAGCTTATATTTGGCACAATCACAGCCCAGCTTTCACAGAATTCCAGTTCAGTGGCACTTTAGCTCTCCACTGCAAACAGGATTTCTGTTCTTTAAATGCTACAAAGAGGATTCAAGTCTCAGATAAGACAAATATAATCATTCTGTAACCCAGAGAATATAAAGGAATGTGCATGTTCCAGAATATAATTAGGAATTTCAAGGTCATCCTTAATACTACAGTTTGAAATGATGCTAGCCTGATGTTCTGAAAGTATACTCATCTACATGTTCATTCCCACACACGCAGCTCTGAAGCCAGTGTGGCTCTGTTACACTGCAGTTTGTGCCTTGAGCAGCTGGGAAACTAAAAGTAACAACACGGTGGCACCTCAGTTCTACCTAGGAGTTCTCATAAACACATTTTAAAAGTTACTCTCATTAAGATCAGTGAAGTCTCTAATAGTTTTTAAATCCATTTTATGTATTATTGCACAAAATTGACCTGTATCCTGCATCTCAAAGAATAACAGCAGCCTTTCAACAGCACTTTCTTGTAACTCTCTTAGGATAATAGACTGGCCTGTAACTTATAATGTGCCATTATCAGAAGATGCAGAAATCTTACAAATACTTTTGTCTCTTCAGTCAAAGCTCCTCTTGAAAAGCCAGTAACTATGCTGCTAAAACAGCACAGCGGAAACAAGGAGTAAAGTTGACAAACCAACCCTGAAAACATTTCAAGGTGACAGTTCCCTATTACTGCTTAACTCTTTTGACCAAACTAAGCACCCACGAAGACAAATTAGCGTTAAGATGGTTGTAACAAGTTATTTTAAGTTTTTCTTCATATGTTTTCTTAGTATGTGTGTCTCCGTTCAAGACCAGCAGCATTCCTCTTATCTTCTTTCTTCAAGGCTGAGTAATATTGGGAATACATAAATGAAAGTGTATAAAATACAGCATTCTCCCAATTCCTTGTAATCTGTACTGCTGTTTATAACTGCTTCACCTTCCCATCTCTTAACAGTGAACTTGAGATAACTATTACAAGGTGATTACAGCTTCAACAGTTGGATTTCTCCTTTTGTTTTGCTAACGTGTACTTCAGTTCTTTCAAGTTCTCTGTCAGTAGCTCCACCTCATCCATTCGTCCACTGTGCTTGGCATCAAATATGTAGGCTTTTATATTATCTATCTGTTGAAGAAGCAGTTCCTCCTCTATAGCCTCCTCTCTTAAGATCTCACTGACATCCTCCACTTCAAAGGGATTGGTAGAAGATCCTTCTTCAAATGGATTTCCAGAATTCCAATTGCTCCCAGACTTTTGAAATGGATTTTCATCTTCTTCAAAGGGATTTAAAGTACTGACAGATGCTCCACTAGTTTGTTCACCTTCCTCCTCATTTTCAAATGGATTATATTCTTTTTTATCACTTTGCAGAGCTGTGTTAAAGAAAGAAATTGGTTGAGATACATCTTTGGCAAATGGATTAGTGGGATCTTCCTCTGACAGAGGGGTATCTGCTTCATCTTCAAAGGGGTTAAGACAGGCTGCCTGATTTTGGTCTTTGTCACACTGTGGAGTATTCTGGTGTCTGACTGGAAAGATTAAGTACTCTTTAGCTGGCAGCTGCTGAACAGCAGTAGTTTCAAAACTTCGGTTCCCTTTCACTTGATTAATATCCAAATCTAATCCATCTGCTAACAAGTTCTGATTCTCTTTCACAGCTTCATACTGATGCTGCTTGCCTTCTCTGAAATCTAAGGAGCCTGTCCTTGAATGCTGAGACGTGAATTTGTGGTGTTCTCTTTCCCACTCTTTTTCACAAAGGAACTGAAGTTCTTCCCTCTGCTTCTCTTCCTCTTCTGCCTGTTTTTTAGAAAGCTCAATAGCTTTTAGAGTTTGTTGTTGATCATACTCATCCTGAAGTTGCCTCAGGTTTTCTTGCAACATCCGGACTTCATCCAGCCGATTAGCTGCTTTTGCTTGCTTAATAAAGGATGTGATGTTGTCGATCTGCTGAAGAAGTGGATCTGCTACCTCACTCTGTCGAGATACGCTAGATGTAGGTAGCCAGCCTTCAGATTTCTTGACTGTTACATTTTTAAGGAGAGTTGCATCACCATTAACTGCACTTGCAGATCTGTAAGTCAAGTCTTTCTGCTTCTCGTCTTGTTTTCTGTGTGTTTCAAGAGCTGCCTAAAACAAATGCGTACAGAGAGAACATGAGCTTGAAAAAAAAAAAAGAAAAGGCCATCTAGCTTAGATACTGGTGTCACAAACATCAATTCAATCTTTAGTTACTCTGCAAAAAATGTTCATTTTTGTAATATTACCTATTATTTGTTAATGAATTCACATCTGCCTGTACAAACTTGAAGTCCAGAAGGAGCAGTGACAGTGCTGTATATAGAGCAAAAGATACCAAAATCCAACTGTTCAAAAAGATGTCCCAGGCAGATTTGGACAGTAACCATACCACATCCACCTATAGTAGATACTTCTGTCATTGGGCAGTGTAAATATCAATTATATTATTAGCCTTAGGAATGCAATCAGTTATATTTCTTAATTTCTACCGCAACACCACGCTGGTTTATTTCTCAGTTAGTGATGTCCTTCCTCATGAGAATGTCCTCTTGAAGCTGCATCCACATCTTTATTTATTTTTTTAAACCACCTGGAGAAGTCTTCAAATTCTATTTGTACAAATGACTCAGCTTAAAGCTTTCTGCTGCTGTTCAGGCAGAACAACAGCACCCACAAACAAGCCACTGCTGCTTTCTAGAGGTATCCAGCTTTCAGTACATGTCTCTCTGTTCTGGGAAGAACTACACTGACTGTTACACAAATCCCTGAAAACCAGTATGGAATGATCTGCACAGAAAATGAAAAAAGAAGAACTCCAGTCTTAAGGACAGCTGTTCATACGCAGGTAGCTACTAACACATCACGATAAACTATGAATTGTAAATAATTATGTGTCTGTTTAAGTCCTTGAAGGAGGCCCTCATACAAATACAGATCTTAAACCTGCCTTACCATATGCAGTCTTCTCTTCTTCAGTTCTTCATACTGATCTTTGGTTGGCAGGGACATTAGGCCAAACAGTTTTTCCTGCCAAATATTGAAATATTTACAATGAATGCTTGCAGGCATTCAGACTAGTTTTAAAGTACTTGAAGGAAACACCAACAAATGTTCCACAGACAAATATGAGGTACTCCTCCATTGCAGTCACCTTTCCAAGCTGGAACACATCGTGGCTGCTGTAACTATACTACTAGCTAGGCTGGGCATCCGCCAGAGACAAATCCAAGACTTACAGATTTTCTTAGGCCCCTGAACCAGTGCTGCTCTGATTATGCTATCCATATTCAGAGTGACTGCAGGAAACCTATAAAAGTAAATCCCTATAGAAGTAAACCTATCAAAAGAAGTCTTAAGTCACACAGATGGGCAGCAAAGAACAGAACATGACATAAAATTTAGCTCATAATATATGCTCTATTTACCTGAACGAAAAGAGTAGCTGAGTATCTTATCATTCTCTGAAGCTGTAGTGTTTTAGGATGAGGTTGGGGCTCTTCGTGCAAGCCTAGACTCAGAATCTTCTTACTGAATCAAAGCAAACATAAGCTCATCCATTCAACCACAAGGGTCAAGAAAATACAACAGAAAGAGAGGGAGACAATACCAAATGAACGTTTTTAAATGTTCTATTAGGTAAGCCATTCTAAATATTACCAGCAGTAATTAATTATTTATTTATTTATTAAACTGTGGCTCTACTTGCTTCCTCTGTGCATGGTTAGAAAAGGAAATAGAAATTGATGGTGCACAGGAACAGCATCTACTTTTCAACATGCTCTTTACAATGGAGCAGGCAAGTTGATTATCTCTATGAATAAATAGAAGCCCCAATAGTTGTGGATAAGAAGAGAGTTAGTACAAGCTGTATTGGAAGAGGGGAGAAACATAATTCAATTTATGCATATAGCAAGAGAGAGCGCGTGCACTTCCTTTACCTTAGGGCATCTATAAGTTCGTATACTTTTTGAATCTCCATCCTCAAGTCATTAGCATGTTCAAGACTGTAGGTTGTCTCCCCAGCACTACAAAATAAATACAACTTTATTGTAAATCATACCTCCAGTGAACAATACCTACAACACTAAAAGCTATCCCAAGAAGATGTCAACAAATGTAAGGATAAATCATCCATTAAAATGCTTTTATTTCAAGCTCAATGTATTTAGAAACCCTTTCTTGCTGACAGAAGTGGAAAATATCAACCTGTAAACATGAATATTTACAATTACAGGAAAAATTTTAGTATAAGAAGAATCTCACTCTATCAGTAATACTTAAAATATATATACACAACAAATGCATTTATTCTGCATTTTTTTTCCCAGGCGCAGAAAAATCCTCACTGATCAAATAAGCAACTACAACTTTAAAATAAGTTTTCTACTTATGTTTGTCATGAAGCAAAAGTCTACAAGCCCATGTGGGCATAATATTTAAGATTCTAGCAACTGAGTCCACATGGAGACACAATCACTAGATTCTCATATTTACTGAAGAAAACAAATCAGTATTTTATGTGGAAGCCTCTTCACAGTTTTTAAGTTTGCCCTTCCTTTTGTACCCGAAACACAAAAGCACCATCATGCTCTCAAAAGCAACCTTCCAGGACTCCATAGAGTCAGCAACAGCACTCCTAATGTCCTTTCGTAACTGTCCTCAAAGCTACAGAACTTGTAAGATCCTCTATAGGCCAGCCCAGTTACAAGGGACCAACGACATCTTAGTATTTGATTATGTGCCTCTACAAGAGTCAAAACACAGACACGGTTATTTCTGCAGTTGGATCGACTAAGTGAAATCTGAATAAAGGAAGGAACCTCTCTATTATTTCAACAGGAAAATTCAGGAAGTAGGGAAAATAAAACCACTTGCATTTTTTGTAAGGCTGCAAAGAAACATTGTTGTTGCAGTCCTTTTGAGATGGGATCCTAGTGGTCTTTATGAGGAGATCAAACATTGTTAGACGGGGAGGAATGAAAGTGAACCAGCACAGTATCCACCAACATATGCATTTGTGCACACTACTTACTCTTTGAAGTTTTCAAGATTATGAAAAATGTATTTAAAGTAGTAAAAATCCAAATAAAAATTCATAGTAGTCTAATTTACATCTCCTTTGGGGCAATTTCCTCATATTCGTGTGCTGTGCAGCTTCCTTCTATGCCTTTGGGAATTCCTTGAAGTATCGATTTCAGCAATACCACAAATCCCAGATGCAACTGTTTTTACTTCCTGTCTTCACTACCCCATGGCATTTCATATATTAAACACACGTTGCAGGTTACATCATGTACCCCGTATGACAAGTCTTTTAGCAGGTCATTGCAACACCTACTTATATATATATATATATAAATAGGCTTATATATAATTACATTATCTATTACTTAATTACATTGAGTAATACAGTAATAAAATTCTGAGCACACTGAAATCAAAAGCTAGTTTTGACTGGCAAAACTCTAAAATTTCTCTAATTCTACGAATAAAAGTATAATCCTAGCATTTTTTTAATACAGATTTGTGGGAAGAAAATATTAATTCAGGCATCCAAATCATGCACCAAAACACTGCGGTTAATACTAAGACATAAGTTAAGTTATCCCAGGGATGACAATCATCAGGTTTAAGACTTGCTTTAGTAATCTAGTTTGTGAATTAACTTGAGCTTTGGATAGGTATTTGTCTAGATTAAAACAACAGAAAAATCTAACACTTCTTCACGACCTACCCACGCCCAAAGCCTTACCACACCAATTCCTTGCCTACTCTGTAAACTTACAGGGGAAGAAATATACATACATTCATAAACAAAATCAGTAAGTGGTGCTTACTTCAGAGATTCTGCCATCCTTACGTATTCTGGTGCCTTCTGGTCAACCTTCTCCATGCAGAGTCGGAGTTTCTTATTTAACAATGCACATAAAAGCAGAACTCGTATTAGAGCACTAACAGAAGCACCCACTGACACAAACCTTTCAACCTGCCTATACACATTCAAAGCTAATAGCTGTGAAAGCCATCTAACTTCTCAGGATCACAAGGTCCCCCAGTTATCTTGAGAACACAGATGGCATTGTCAAGAACAGAGAAAGAATCTCTATACCCCTGCAAGGTGAACTCTGATGTTTTGACGGGCAACTTCTAGTCTTACATCTTCACAGAAAAGCACGAACAGAAATCCCCATTACTACTAAACTTGGGGCTGGGAGAGGGGCTTGCAGACTACCAGGAAGATACACAATGAATGTCAGTACCTGCTATTAAAGCACAGAATTCCAGCCACACACTGTTGTTCAATTTGATAGTTGCCACTAGTGTGGGAACAAACACTTCTTACAGCATGAAGCTGTATAGTTCTAGCGGAGCCCACTAACACCAACACAAGCACATAATTGATTTTAAACCAACTGTTCTGTCAAATCCCATCGACATTATTCACAGTGTTTAAGGGACATCTCAAAACCATTAGTTCCAGATGAGAACAAAAAAGTACATTAGAATAAGGTCTTAAGCTACCACAGGACATAAATAATGTACAGCCTCTGAATGCTTACTTTCAGATTCATCTTTGCTATTAGAATATTAAGCCCTAAAGAACTTGGATGCGAGAACAAGCAAGGAGTTTGATTTACCTCATAGAGTTTCACAATCTCTGGAGTGTATTCCTTCTCATCAATCTGTTGCTCTCTTTTCAGCAGAGTATCTTTGCAATGCTGACAGCAACGGATTTGGTCGTCATCCTTCTCATCCAGAACAGAGCTTACACTGCTTATACTGCTAATGCTGCCTCGGCGAGAGCCATGGACGCTATTAGGTGAGGCGTTCGGGCTAGTATGAGAACTCAAGGCCTCTTTACTGGCACTGGTGAGTTTGCCTAAAAATTATGCATGGGTAATTTTACAGTGACACGAGAAGCCAACAGATTTCACCAACACAAATAATGCACTTTAACAAAAGCTAGTAAAATACTATCCAAAATACTAGAAAACCAGCTTGAAACAGTCTGCTGAAAGACACACAAGGAACACACAACAACCAAAACTACAAATCCGAATTTGGGTCTTCACTGCAAGGTCCTGCTTCACTCTAAAAGCAGTGAGAGAACATACTACTGGAAACCACTTACTTTATTTATGCCTAGTAGCATTCTCACACTGGATCTTGCAATTACAAAAAAAGCACATGGAAAAGTGGATATGTTAATACTATCCTCATTTTGTGCTGGAACTCTCTGGAAAGCCCAATTAACATCATTTATTTCCACAGAAAAATAGTCTCCTCTCCAATGCACTAGATAAGGAAAGCAAAGTTGGAAGGGCTTCTTAAAGGCTTGTGGATTAACTTCCTTGATGTCAGCATTTGGACAGCCATGGGCAAGACTCAACACTTAAAACTGGTATGGATATTTCAACAGTCTTGGCAGTTATGACTCCAAAAATTAATACTTTCATAGTTGCAATACTCAGAATTTTGGAATACACTACTTACAGTATTAGTTTGTACTAGTACACTTCAGTGTTTTGTTGAAGATAATCTAAAATTTCTGAAGCTAAAGAAGGAACACAGACAAAGAATAGAGAAAGCATTCTTATTCTGTTTTACATGTGTATGGGGCTGCTGAATCACGGCCTGAAGCTCTGATTGATCACCTAGGGTGAGCAGTGAGTCAGCCACAGGAGCACAGGTGAAGGCAATTCTGCTGTGCTGTAGGAAGGGGTGGAGCCTGG
This sequence comes from Meleagris gallopavo, assembly GCF_905368555.1. Taxonomy (NCBI): domain Eukaryota; kingdom Metazoa; phylum Chordata; class Aves; order Galliformes; family Phasianidae; genus Meleagris; species Meleagris gallopavo. The sequence continues at coordinate 19,570,870 of NC_139417.1, read as the reverse complement.
CTGCACCTCTCTTAGAGCCATTGAAAGCTGACTGCCAGTGGGGAAGGATCTCTGCTGGAGATCCGCTCCATTGGAGTCTATCACGTGAGCCCAGGATGGGGTGAGTGGCTTTCTTTTCCTACTCCAATATAATAATTACATTAGCCAAGCTCATGGATATAATATACCGTCTGTATATTCACTGATTGTACAACATACGAGTGCCTGCATGGAATTGAAGGACGCTTTCAAGGAGGAGTTTTCTATATGTATAGGCAGAATATATTAAGCTTTTTTCTTTGTTGCAAAAAAACCAGGATGCATTCAGCACTCTGAGTGAGATAAAGAAAGGAGGGATTAACACCACCCACCACACTTACTTGCCAGGGGAAGACTGATAAGTTCCATGCACTTCTTGCACATTATAGACCCACACAGCCGGCAGTGGTGGCGCCTGTTTCGCATGCTGAACTTATTGCCGCAGTCTGGGCAGAATGGAACATCCTGGTCGTTGACCCAAGGCACAACAGACTTCTCTATAGCTATAATTGAGAGGAAGAGGAGGCAACACACACAACATAAGATGTTAGTTCAATTAATTCCTTAGCTGGGAAACTAGAAGGGCATATAGTCTGAGGTAAGCTCTTACCAACCTCTTATTTTAGCTGACTCAGTGTTTGCTCTGTCAAAGGATGTAAGCTAGAAGATAAACAATACATTTAAAAAAAAAAAAAAAAAAAAACAAAAACAACTTTTCCTCCTTACAGAAGTACAAAGAACCCACAACACCTCCCCCCACAAACACACACACCCATTAAGTTAAAAAAAAAAAAGTGTGTCATTTGAAAAAGATAAAAATAAATAGGAAGATGTCTGAATTTGGAATTAAGATTCAGACAAGTGGTGCTAAACAATTACTGCCAAAATTACAAGAGTCAGAATATTTTGACATAATTCTTATATCATCCAACATTGTGTCCGAGTGAAAATGCAAGTTGGCAAGTAGGGGATTTTACAGAACAAATAGCTTGACAAAAGCACTAAGGAGTAACCCTACAAAGTAAAAGATGAAGAAAGCACATGAAGTAGCACCTTGAAAATACTGTACAGAAACAGAAATCATACCCACAGTACAGAGTACAACCAAACACTACACAAGGATAAAAAAGGAGGACAGTAACATGTGACTCAGTTTACTACTGTTTAACAATTGCACTAGTACATAAATGGGCACCCTTTGCACTAAAACAGAATTTTTTATTTAAGAAACACTTACATGGTTGGAATATTAAGAAGTAGCAAGATTACCTTTTCTAACCTGATTAACAACTTATTGACTTCAACTACATAGTGATCAATCCTGGCTGCTCGGTATTTCTTGAAATTGGAAAGGTGGCTTCTCATAGCACCTTAGGGAGAGAGCAGAACTCAGAGTCACTTGGGTGTTCACGTGAATTTAAACACCTCTCAAAATGCAGCTCTTCCTTTTTTTTTTTTTTTCTCCATTTATTTTTTCAGGTTCAAATAAAATTTTGAAGGCACATTAGAATTGCAGGGTTTCACGGTACTGGCCTGAATGCAGCACGCAGGCTAGCCTCCAGGACAGCAATAAGCAGTGTTCTATTTCTACTACAGTAAAGCAAAGAAGACTACATTAAAGAAAACATTCGCAACAGATTTTTTTTTCATCTTTATCCCTCAGTTACATTTGGTAAGGTGTTACCAGCCAGTATTGTTGTCAAGAACCGCTCCTGTTATTTCCTTACTAGGCAAGATGCAAGTCCAATGATTATCTGAGGCTTATGCAACAGCAGCTTCTTCAGATTGCTATCATCCTTCTCATCTTTAGGGATCTGAACCAAATCCTTGATCATAGCACAGATTTACAGAAACCTCATCGCAAGTATACAAAAGAACAATACAGCATCTATTTAAATATATTATTCATTCTCAATAAATCTGGGTTTAGGTTTTGATCTTTTTCATAAGCCAGATATTAAAAAAAAAAATCAGAGTTACAGTCAAAATACAAAAATTCTTCTTCTAACTAGTAGAACACAAAAGCAGGTGTTGCTCTTGGACACTAACTTTGCAACGTCACTTCCTCATTCTAATGAAATACGTAGAAACATTTCTGTAGCCAAATTCATAGGTATGGGAGAACCTCTCTGGGTAACCAGATTCAATTTCTACAGTGGAGACATTACAGAAACCCCTACATTCCTCCACCAAATCATGTTAAGATCTGCAAGATTCATCTTCTCCACTCTGGTTTTTAAAAAAAAAAAAAGCCAATTATCTGCAAAACTAACTTTCAGGACCCACCAGAGACAGTGCTGCCTCCTCCCCCCTGAAAATAACCACAGCATTTCTATAATAGTAAGAGGCAACTGCCAGTAACAGTATTTGTAAGTACAGGTTCAGTCAACATATTTGCTAACTTCTGTGATGTCTGAACCTGCAGCCAGAGTTTGGCTACTTATTTTTTAAAGTGAAATGACTCAATGATAGATTACCTGTACCTCAAATCCAAAGAAATAACTGGAAGAGTTCGAACTAAGGGACAAGCATTAGTTTATATGTCTGGCAAAACATCTAGTTTAGGAGTAATCAAAAAGTCATAGATTTAACATGGCTGTAGCAACGTTAAATAGTAGTAGTGGATTATCACCTGTTTTGTAAAAAGCCAGATGATGATGGTTGCAGAAACCTCAGTAAAGCTAGATGCACAGAGCTAAATATGTACCAAAAAACTCAATAGCTCAGACACACAATGAAATGACAAACAACTACCCTGCTTTTGAGGATAATTTACATCCTGGCTCTATAGATCTTCCCTCCCCACCCCTAATCTACACTTTCCTCATCATCCTATACAATGCATGCAGGCTGCAGAGAATCGATATGCAAGCCATGACTCCATGCTACAGTAAATCACAGGCAATACAAACAATTCCACACAGCTTCAGCAATATTCACTTTTTCTCTACTAAAATTAAAAGTTACCTCCACCACGTATCACTCTCAAGCTCACCTACCTACTTCTTGGGGCTCCCACATGTATGGATCTATGCCACCATAGCTGAATGACTCATATCGTTCCTGAGATCCAGAATTGGTTCTGTCATCTCCTTCTCGTTTCAGTAATTTATTCTTTGCTCTCTTGGCCTTCTGGACAAGACCTGAAAATAGATAAGCCCGCATATAGAAGAGCAGGCAGTTCGCCTCTCGGTATTTGTCCTGTGAAACCAGGATGGTGCACTTCTGATCGTCTGGAACAAACCTTCTGCCTTCACAACAAGTCAATATGCTCTGTTTAGAACCAAAGTATTGCTCATTGTCACCAATGGCAGGAAATGCTTTCTGTTACCTGTTAAAGCAGTGCAGCGGTCCTAATGACAAACAGGTAATTTTAGGCATTCCATTCAAGGGCATCGCTATAAAAGAGTGAACTGTATTAAACTGTGGGACTCTATTTCATAGAGCACTAGGACATTATATGTGCACTCTTAATTCTTAATGACTTTCTTTGGATTCAAGGATGTTCAATACTTTGTACTTTCGCACAGAAGCACAAGCTAAGAACATCAGCATGCTTGTGCACCCAAGCAATTTCAAAAGAACTGAGAGACCACCACATTACTTGTACAAAAGCTAGTGAGAGGAATGCAGTTTCCTGGGCTAAAAGGAAAACTTCAAACTCTAGGATTTTTATGTTAGCAGAAAGGAAGGACACACTTCTTTTGGTAAACGTGTTTGGTATCTTCTAGAATGAATTCCCTTATACACCTGCCGAAAACTGGGTTGCAGGTGTAATGCTATAAACGTGACGTTAAGAACAGCAACAACAGCACAGTAGCAAAGTCCCAGGCCGGTACCCGGCGGGAAGCAGAGGTTCCCCCATTCCTTAAGGCCTCCGACTAACGCCTGGAAACTCATCTGCATTACAGTAAGAAACGGGAGTTCTCATGTGAAAAACGCGCCGAGAAAACAAACAAAAGCCAACAGCAATTCGCAGCACGAAGCGTCGCGGCCGGGCGGCACGGAGGCCTGCAGGACAGGAAACGGCCGCGTAGGAGCGAAGGAACGCGCCGCGCCCGGCCCGCGTACAGCAGCGGGGCCCGCGCCTCGCTCGTGCCGGGCTTCCGTCAGCGTCCCAGAGCGGCAGGAACCCGAAGCGCCGCGGCACGGCGGCTTCTGCCACGCGGGATTCGGCACGGCGGACGGGAGAGCGCCGAGGAGCCGCCGCGGCCCTTACTTCGGAGCTGGCCTCTGACGTCTCTGTCCTCGCCCGAGTGCTCCTCCTCGTAGTGCGCCCGCAGCTGCTGGAACGCCTGCAGGTCCTTCAGACACAGCGGGCACAAGAAGCCCTCCCGCATCTCCGCCGCGTCCCCGAACGGCGGCGCGCAGCCGGACGCCATGGCGCTGCGAGCTCAGCGCTGCGGCATCGCCGGCAACGTTCGGAAACGCGGCGGGGTGGGGCGGAGCGGCCTCTTTTCGGGGCGGCCCTCCTGTGGCCGCGGAGCCTACGCGAGGGACGAACCCACAGCCCCGCTCCGCAGGAAGGATGGGAGAAGACGAGGGCGGAGCGGGGGCCGAGTCGAACGAAGCGATGCTGGGCGGGCGGCGCCCTCCTCGCTCGGCCGGAGCTCGGGAGCCGGACCGGGCCCGGCGCCGCGCGGAGGATGGGGCGGGGCTTCACCTCGCGCTGAGGCGCTCCGGCCCCGCCCCGCCCGGCCGGGGGGGCCGCCGCCAGCACCGAGACTCGGCCCTGCGCTCCCCGGCTCGTCCCCTTAGCTCGGCTCCAGGCAGGAGCTGCGCGGCCTGTCTCCGCCGTTCGCACTCGCTCGGTGGATCCCGAGTGCTCCGGAGCAGCAGAGCCCGGCGGCGGGAGGGGCAAGCGCCGAGGTACGGATGGACGGGAGGGGCTCGGCCCCGGCCCTGCGGCGGGCGGTGCTGTCGACGCGCGAGGCGGGCCCGGCGTCACGGCCCGCGAGGCGCCCGAAGGCGGGGCGGAGCTCCGGCTGGGCGGGCTGACGGACTGCGAAGGTGCTCCGAAGCGGTCGCGGAGGGCCGCGGAGCCGCCCGTCGTTACGGCCCGGCCGCCTAAGTGCGGCGCGGATTCCTGCGGGTCGGTCGCCGCGGGCCGGCCGTCACTTAGAACCGGAGAATCGGCCGGGTTGGAAAAGTTTTCTGAGATCACCGAGCCCGGCACAGCCCGCCCTCGCAGACCGCGTCCCGCAGGGCGGAGGTCCCGCCGCTCCCTGGGCAGCCGTGCCGGCGCCTGGCCGCTCCTTCGGAGAGCGCCTTGGTCCCGATCGCGGCCCGACCCTGCAAAACCGTAATGGTTTTGGGAATGGGAAATCAAAGTCTTGTGACGGAACTGATATATGATCAGGGGATTGGAGCACTTCCCCGACAAAGACGGGCTGAGGGAGCTGGGCTTGTTCAGCCTGGAGGAAAGAAGGCTGTGGGGTGACCTCATTGTAGCCTTCCAGTACCTGAAGGGAGCCTACAAACGGGAGGGGAGTAAACTCTTGGAAAGGGGAGATAACAGCAGGACAAGGGGAAATGGCTTTAAGTTGAGGGAGGGAAGATTGAGGTTGGATGTCAGGGGGAAGTTGTTTGCTGTGAGAGTGGTGAGGTGCTGGAACAGCTGCCCAGAGAGGCTGTGGATGCCCCGTCCATCCCTGGAGGTGTTCAAGGCCAGTTTGGATGGGGCCCTGGGCAGCCTGGTCTAGTATTAAATGTGAAGGTTGGTGGCCCTGCATGCAGCAGGGGGGTTGGAGATTGATGATCATTGAGGTCCCTTCCAACCCTGGCCGTTCTGTGATTAGGAGTAATTAATGCTATAAATATCAAAAATATTTTTGAATGTTTCCAGTTTCACTTTAAAACATGAAAAATCCTCACCCTACAGGCACTAGAAATAAAATCACTGTTGTATGTAAAGAAGGAAGGTACTTAAAAGAGAGAAATAAGGAAAAATAATGGACTAGCTTTTCATACCGCTGTTATGTAAAAAGTACACTTCTGGACTCTCTCTGACTTGTCTGGAGGGATTTGAAGCACAGATTGAACAGACCTGCCAGGATGTGGTCAATAGTCTGGATCTGAAAAAGCCTTTTGCCATAAGCATCTCACAGAGCTCCTAGGTTTTTTCGTTGCACTGTATAGGCGTGTGTGTGGAGTTAAGTTAGTATAATGCTTGAGGAGAATGGACCTCGAGCAACTCAGGGCACTGTTCTTCCTTCTTGTGTTCCTCTCCTTGGAGAAAGAGAGCAGGAACCAGCCCGAGGCTCAATGTATTCCAGGGTTCACTTGCTGTGGCACGATCTCCCTGGGTTTTATGCAGCGTCCTAGAGAAGCATCTTCCTGGAGAAGCTGGCAGCCTTTCAGTTGGACAGTGCTTGGTAAAGAGCTGGCTGGAGGGCTGGGCCCAGAGAGTGGCAGTGAATGGAGTTAAATCCAGCTGGTGAGCAGCCGGGAGTGGTGTTCCCTGGGGATTGGTACTGGGACCTGTCCTGTTTAACGTCTTTTTTGATGATGTGGACAGTGGGATTGAGTGGACCCTTAGTAAGTTTGCAGATGACTCCAAGCTGGGAGGAAGTGTCGATCTGCGTGGGAGAAGGAAGGCCCTTCAGAGGGATTGAAACAGGCTGGGCTGGGCTGAGGCCAATGGGATGAAGATCACCAACACCAACTGCTAGGTCCTGCACCTTGGCCACAACAACCCCATGCAGTGCTGTAGGCTTGGGGCAGAGTGGCTGGAAGACTGCGTGGAAGAAATGGACCTGGGGGTGTTGTTTGACACTCAGCTAAACGTGAGCCAGCAGTGTGCCCAGGTGGCCGAGAAAGCCAGTGACATCCCAGCTCGTATAAGAAATAGTTTTGTCAGCAGGACAAACAGGTAATCATCCTCCTGTACTCAGCTCTGGTGAGGCCGCCCCTCAAGTACTGTGTTCCATTTTGTGCCCCTCACTGCAAGAAAGGCATGGAAGCCCTGGAGTGTGTCCAGAGAACAACAATGAAGCTGTGAGGTGTCAGGAACACAGGGCTTATGAGGAGCGGCTGAGAGAGCTGGGATTGTTCAGTATGGAGAGGAGGAGGCACAGGGGAGACCTTGCAGCTCTCTACAACTCCCTGAAAGGAGGCTGTGGCAAGGTGTTGGTTGGCCTTTTCTCCCATGTAACTAGGGATAGGACTAGGGGGAATGGCTTCAAGTTGTGCCACGGGAGATTCAGGTTGGATATTTGGAAAAATTCCTTCTCCAAAAGAGTGATCAGGCACTGGAACAGGCTGCCCAGGGAGGTGGTTGATTCACTGTCCCTGGGAGGTATTCAAGGAAGGCAGAGATTTGGCAATGAGGAGATGATCAGTGGGCACGGTTGGATAGATGATCTTGGAGGTCTTTTCCAACCTTGGTGATTCTGTGATTCTAGGGTTCTGGCACTGAGACAAGCTCGTGCCTCAGATCAAACCAACTACCTGTCCCTTTGTTGTTATCTGCCCCTTTTGTTTGGACCTCAGCTGGGGCCAGTGATCTGTGACACACTGAGCCAGTGAAGGAATCCTCTGTATGTACCTCTGTATGTCCAGGTGTCTCTGGGAAGTTGGCAAGAGCCGAAGGGATAGAAAAGGGCCGTGAGATCTGAGCTTGGATGGGAGGAAGTATGTAGAGAGGAGTGATAGTGGAAATAAGTTAAAAATACAAAATTAGGTGCTGGATCTGTGATGGTGTGGCTCTCGGCATTTCAGTTTTCTCGTTCCTGCTGTGTGTGTGTGTTTTGTTCATCTAATCAGAAGTATGGCTTGCTAATATGGGAGTAAGGTAGGGGCAGGAAAGGAGATGTGCAGAATGAAAGAAGCGTTCGTCACTAGATGGCACAACAGGCACGTCTGAGAACATCGAGGGCTTGCTGAGGCTCTGCAGTGGATTTCACAGCACACAGTGCTACTAAACCATTTGCTTTTTTTTTTTTTTTTCTTTTGCAGCACGCAGGGTAGTACTGCCTGAAAGCTACGAGGCCAGCGACCCAGCGACTCTGGAACCTCAGTCCTCTCCTGATCTGTCATTCAGAAGTAGTAAGTCAGGTAAAAGGAAGAGGGAGACTACCAAAGAGCATACTTTTTTTTTTTTCTTTTTTCTTGTTAATATGCTTCTCTCTGTAGCTTCAGTAACTGCTTATTTTCAGTAGAATAATTCTAAAAGCTCACTGAAGTGGTAAATTCACCCTCAGCAAGTTTGCTGATGATACGAAGTTGGGAGGATTGGCTGACACGCCTGAAGGCTGTGCTGCCATTCAGCGAGACCTGGACAGGCTGGAGAGCTGGGCAGTAAGAAACCGGATGAGGTTCAACACAAGCAAGTGTAGGGTCTTACACCTAGGGAGGAGTAATTGCATGCACCAATACAGGCTGGGGGATGAGCTGCTGGAGAGGAGCTCTGCAGAGAGGGACCTGGGCGTCCTGGTGGACGACAGGTTGGCCATGAGCCAGCAGTGTGCCCTCGTGGCCAAAAAGGCCAATGGCATTCTGGGGTGCATTAAGAAGAGCGTGTCCAGCAGGTCGAGGGAGGTGATCCTCCCCCTCTACTCTGCCCTGGTAAGGCCTCATCTGGAGTACTGTGTCCAGTTCTGGGCTCCCCAGTACAAAAAAGACAGGGATCTCTTGGAAAGAGTCCAGCGGAGGGCCACAAAGATGGTGAAGGGCCTGGAGCATCTCCCCTATGAAGAAAGGCTGAGTGAACTGGGTCTGTTTAGCCTTGAGAAAAGAAGACTGAGAGGGGACCTGATCCAGGTTTATAAATATCTGAGGTGTGGCGGCCATAGCGGTGAGGCCAGTCTCTTTTCAGTGGTACGTGGAGACAGGACGAGGGGAAACGGACATAAGCTGCAGCACAGGAAGTTTCGCACGAATGTGCGTAAGAACTTCTTCACGGTGAGGTGACGGAGCACTGGAACAGGCTGCCCAGGGAGGTTGTGGAGTCTCCTTCTCTGGAGATATTCAAGTCTCGCCTGGACGCCTACCTGTGCGACCTGGTGTAGGGAACCTGCTTTGGCAGGGGGTTGGTCTCGATGATCTCTAGAGGTCCCTTCCAACCCCTACAATTCTGTGATTCTGTGAAATACAATGATTAAAGTCTAGTAGCTTAATGTTGAATTCAAACAGCACAGCAACAAGGGCTGGCTGCAGTGAGTTGTGATGAGTAAGGTAATGTGCTGAGATGTTCATTACAAATCAAACATTTCACTGAGTCTTTAGTTTGTTAATTGTGTTCTTTCGCATGTTATGCCTTTGAGATGAAATTTCACTAAACTTAATTGTTTTGAATAACAGATAAAACACCATATTGTGTAGGTCATTCTTGAAAAGGGGAATTTCATTCAACACTTTGAAACATAAATGCTGTTTGCATATTTATGCATATAAATTATTTTTAGCACTTTCTGAGGAACTCACTTCCCATTAACTGACTGCATCTGTCTAAAAGGATTTGGATCTTTATGGAAGTATGAGACACTTTTAGAGAAACTCTCATAGGATGTCTCTTAGGGAGATTTATAGAAGCAATATAGAAAGTTAGCACAACAGGTGTAGTGATGTGTTGAGTGGTATCCATTCCCAAAACAAAATTTCAAGGAAGTGGTAGGGAATAATCTTCGTTTGTGATGGCATAAATGAGCTGTTGTAATACCTACTATGGTGAATATTAGGACGTGGTCTGGTGCTAATTTGGCCATTGCTACTAATATCCAAGAGGAGAGTGAGAAGATGGAAACTGTCAGCCCTGTAGCTGTAGAGCAGTCCTGTTAGAAATACATTTCAGTTGGGTTCTCTTATGTTCTTTGACTTCTTGTAATAACTTCAGTGGAATTTGGAATGTAAAATAATGGAATCTGATCACAGCATAAGAGAGGTAAATTCTTTATAATTCCTGTCTGCTTCTTAAGAAATGCAGTGAAGCATTTTTGCATGATAGTCTTTCTTACTGACAAAAAAAAAGTTTACTCTATCTGAAAACTTATGATGTTGAGTTCAATATAGCCTTTGAGGCAGAAGCAAAGAGTAGAAAAACGAATCATCTTCCCAAGAACTTCCCATGCCCTGAACTAAACAACTACTCAATCTAAATGGAAGTTCTGTTTTGAAATTTGCCTAAATTCAATTTTGTAATTTAATGATAAATTGGAAAAAAAAGAAAAAGTAAACCTTCTAAAATTGAAATGGGTAGTACAAAATATTTTCAGTAATGCAAAATGATTTGATTTTCATTTATCTGAGGAAGTATTTTTGTTTGGTTGGTTTTGATTAGATGGATCTAAACTAAAGTTTTTGTTGTGGATTTTTTGGGGTTTTTTTTGTTTTTTTGAGAGAAATAAAAGGATAGCAAATCTGTTAATTTTAATGAACCTCATATATTCAATGTGCTCAGTTTGCCTTATAGTAAACATTTTGATAGAAAGAGTACTTGTTTAATTAGTCTGTAAAGGGATGATAGGAGTTATATTTCTGTGCCAAAACTATGATTTTCCTGTGTTTACAGACTCATCAATTAAAATTGTCAGTGTGATGATTTCTGAGAGCTGCAGCTGAATAATTGTTGAGCCCTGTTTACCTGATGTGCCTTTTAACTGCTTCAGTACCAGCAGGCCTGCTGTCCATACAAATTTATCTGCTCCCTTGACACAGCAGAAGATTCTGGCCTATTGGTATTGAGTGTTGTGGAATGGCACAATTTTAAATAGAGCAGCTACATTATAAAGAGAAGCAGAAAAATCAGAATTCCACTGTGTTTATATTTTATTTAGTGTTGTAACTGTAGGATCTGTACACCACAATGTCTAGATAATGTTTGAGATTCATTTCAGATTTCAAGGAGGCCCACACTGGGCTGCCTCTGTTTTGTTTTGCCTACACAGTTGTTTAGGAACCAATTCCCATTTGAGCAGCACATCTGAAGTAAGTGGAATACCTTCTCACTGCTACCTGGTTGCTTCACAAAAGGAAGAGGCTGCTTCACAATGAATGATTTGTGATTCTTTAGCAAGGCTGCTGTTGATATCCTCTTCAACACAACCTGCCAAAGAGCTTCTCCTAGTGGCATGCTTGGTTTTTTTCTTAATTGCTTTGTCTCTGAGAATTTTTTGTACAGTCTCATTCTATTTTTTGTCATCTTTTTTCTTTTGTCTTCCTCCTTCTCCCCCTCTTCTTTTTTTACAATAGTTTCTTCAGGCATCTCACACTTCAGTAGTGGTTTCAGAGTCAAAAGGGAACTGATGGTGGAAGCATACATTTCTCTGTGAAAATTTCTTTAAAACAATCATATTTCATATATCCTATCCTTTGTTTTGCTTCTCATGATTTCACGTTTTCTATATATCTTTCATCTATTAAAATGTTTGTACTGAGTCATACTCATTCTACATTCTACAATCATCCTACATTCAGGTAGGATATCCATTAATGATGGCAATAAACTAAATTCCTCTGATATGGCAAATTGATACCTGGTTTACCTCCATCCCATTTTGCAGGAGTATTTGTGTGTTTTCCAGCTTTGCCCTTCTTCAGACCAGATTGCCATCTTTTCTGTTCATGTGAACATGAGGAAGGCACAATGTTTTGTTACCTGTGAGTAGCAGAGGAAGGTGCTACTCATGTCACCAAGCACTTCTTGTGCCAGCTTTCTTGTCTGGCTCACTAGTGTCAGCTCAAATGAAAGTGACTGCAATGAACTCGAGAGCTGTCTTTGCCTTCTGGCTAAGATTAATGCATCAGATTAGTATCTGACATGCATTGTCTCAGTGAGGGAGCTGTAGATAGTGTTCTCAACAGTGAATAGTGTTCTCAAGGAACTTCTCCATCTATTTTTATCAGAGACCTCCATGTTCAACCTGAATCCTTCCTTGTTTCCCCATAAGAGTGGGGTCTTCACTCTGCTCTGTTGAAAGTGGGGCGTTAGCACTTGAGTGAATACCATCCACGTATCTATTTCCAAAAAGCAAGTATACCCCCCTCTACATCTTTTTTTGTCATGTCTGCGTTCAGGCTGTACTCACTGGCCTCACCCCTTCTGCTGTGCTTCTCCACTTGATTGCTCTATGGGAACTGTTGAGTCACAGCCTGAACCTCTGATTGAGCAGCTGGGGAGAGGACTGAGTCAGCTCTGGGAGCACAGGTGAAGGCAATTCAGCTGTGTGAGAAGAAGGGGTACAGCCTGGCTGCACCTCTCTTAGAGCTCATTTAAGGGCTGACTGCCAGGGGAGAAGGGTTTCTGCCAGGGGAGGAGGGTTTCTGCCTGGAGGTTCTTCCTTGGTGAAGCTTTCCACTGCAAACCTAGAATCCTTTGATGCGGGTGAGCAATCTAATTCCCTTCCTTCGTAGCACCTCTCTATTGTGCCAGCCCTTTTATCATCTCGCCCTTGTTGTTAACATCTTTCCCATTGTATTGATCTGTTCAATTGCTATGACTGCTTTTTATGTAGTTTTTATTCATAGCACTGTCCTGACGGGTACCTTGAAATTTTGGTTGGCAGGTTAGTGTTAGCTGAGCTACCATTCAGGTAGTGACTCTGCTTCAGCTATGGTGTTAAGTTTAAGAACAAACTTTCTCCAAGTAAGAGTCATTAAAAGTAGTAATAATTTAGTAATAAAGGGTACGTTCCCTTGGAAACACTCAGCATGAGCTAATTACAATGGTTTAGCAAAAGAGGTCAAGGCTGCTAAGTGTGTGGGGGGGAATAGAGCAGTAACGGTCAGAGCAGTTAAAAAAGAAGGAAATGTTAATTGTACAGTACGTTCACTCCAACTTTCCCCTCCTTTTGAAAACAAAGCTCATTCTGAAGACTCTTTTACTGTTCTTTTGTAATCAACTGCTCAGCATCTCAACAGCTGGGATGGGGATTATTTACGTATGCCCAGGAACCTCTGGGAGTGTTAGTGTCATTTTCCAAAGATGTTTTGTTAGAGAAGTGAAACTTTAGGAAAGTAGTTGAAATAGGTCAGAGCTCTCCTCGTGTCTATCTGCTTACATTATGCTGCTTCCAGCCAGACAAGCTGTTCTAAATTAAGGGAGATTTTAGAAATTGCAGATGTAATAATAATTATGATTCTATGAAGTAATGATAAATCTTACTTACTGTAAAATCCTATCAGATTTTGCTTTTGGGAGGGGAAAAAGCTCAAAACCAATAAAATCAATTCCTTCAAAACTGTCAGAGTGATAGCTTTTGAACATGGCAGTTCTGTATACACTGAAGCACTCAGAGCCTAAAGTACAGCTGTTGGAAAAAATAGACTTGCATAAAATCATCTGTGCTTGCTTTTGCTAACAACACTGAGAGAACACACTTCTTAATAATTGATTGATTTATTGGTAATAAATTTCATAGGTGATTTACTCAGGATGGCAGATTGTATGAGCAAAACCAAGCAGGACAAACCGGCTGTTTGCAGCTGCACTATAACAACTGTGATCTCAGGCAGTCCCCCTTCTCTCCCTTCCTCAACCCTGGCTTTTGTTTAGCCATTCCACAGCATTTCTGTCTTGCAAGCACAATCTTGATGTTGTTATGCATTTTTGCTATTGCCTATTTACTCACTTGGTAATTATTTTTTTCCTGTTTTTTTTCCCCTTATTTTATACATATTTTTAGCAAGCATTGTGGTATTGTGTAGTACTACCAAGTTTTCTTGATGTTTAAGAAGCATTCATTCCTTGCAGGAAATTGCATATGAAATGGTATTCTTTAGATAAATCTTTTCTTCCCTTTTGAAATGAAACCTGAATGTTTTAAAAGGCACCTTACAGTGAAAATATGCTGAAGAAATTCAGACAGTACAGTATGCTCCCATCTCACCCCTCAGAGGATTTGTTTTGCGTTCATTAATTAGAAAGCCCCTGTCCACAGAAGAGGTCTGCCAGTTGTCATATATCAAACAATGCATTATCTCTAGAGTTAGAAATTGTTTGATAGGCCATGCTGGGCATTGATCGGCATGGAAGCACGTAACTTCAGTCAAATTTGCTGATGTGGTTAATTATTTTTCTTCAAGGTAGCTAAGCCCACTGGCATCACTGATTTCTGTAGCTGAGGAAGTGCTCTGAGACAGAGTGAGGAAGCAATCAGTTTTAGAAAGAACATTGGAGGTATTTCACATGCCTTGATGATATTGAAAGAGATCATTATGAGAAGAGAACATTCTAGTGAAATACTGACATGGTGTAACCTACTTAAATGTACAGGAAAATAATGTGAATAACTCTCAATTTGCAATAAATATGCATTAGTTGCAAAAAATCAGTAGATCTTGTGTTTAGACTTGTGAACAGGAAATCAGACTTGTAATTTTTGTTCTCTCTACTGCTAGTACAGTGCATGAAGTACGTACCTCACATAATGACATCTCTTTAAAACAGAAACCTTGAACAAAACACAGAAGACTGGTGTTTGCAGACCATGCAAATACATATAGAGGTATTTTAATTTCAAATAAATGATTGTTTATACAATTCTAAGAGATGCGCATGTGTGCGTGCATAGTAATCAATCACATCTAGTAAAGCTCAGCTATAACAAAGCCATCTATCAAGCGTGTGTCCCAAGACCACTGAATTCTCGTTTTCCTCTCCAGTGATTTGCCTGCTAGCATGACTTGCTGTATAACTAAGTTGCAAAATGTTATGGAACTCAGAAGGTTTGAGCAGCATAGATCAGTTGAGCTTTCTTTTGTTTAAAACAAGTCTACTTCTAACCAGTTTTGCCTGCCAAGACCAGACTCAAACAACTGAAGTTCCTTATGAACTGGGTGACAAAATGTCTGCGGGCTTAACCCGGGTGTCTGTTCCCGTGTGTCATACAGGTAGTAAACAAAGGCTGACCAGCATGCAAGAAGCTTCTACCTAGAAAAGTATCTCCTAGTGTTCATTTATTTATTTTGACTTAGCTTGGATTGTTTTTTTTCTCTCTATTACAGTATGCTTGCACAACCAGTAAGGACACAGAGTTTACTTTTTATGTTTGTTGAATCTTTTATATCAAATAAACACTTTTGTGAGTGTCATTACAGAAGGGAAAACATTCCTTTGAGAGGGGAGAAATCAGAAATCGTGTCAGAAGAAAGGATTTTCTTTTTGTTTCCATTTTATATATCTAAGGAGAAGGCATATTTCAAGGAGAATGACTGAAATGTTAACACATCAGGATGGGGGCTCTGAGGTGAGGTGTACACAGCCAAAGTCACAACTGGGAGATTGAGTTGCTCTGGGATGCATTAACCCTTTGCACCTTCCTATATGAAATTTTTGTTTTTCAGTTCCAAGTCGAAGTATGAAGCCAGTCATCTTATCTGTTGCAGTTGGAGCAGTCTCCTTATCTGTTCAGTTCTTATTTTGGATAGATTGTAATGCATATGAGGTCTCATTAACATATCATTTAGAATTGAAAGCCCACTCAGTTTCATTTTGAAAACGTTTGCATATGCTCTTTTTTTTCCCCAATTATGTACTGATTTCACTGACACGAGAGGAAATGATGTAATTACTGTAGTAACATCAGAACAGATATTAAAGAGCCTGTGGTAGTTCATACATAACGTGAATATTCTAGTCTCTAGGCCCATAAAGGAACTGACTACTCTTAATTTCACAGAGTGAGGTGAAAACTCACTACTCACCTAGGCCATTCAGCTGAGTGCTTCCCAGTTCCTTTACTTCAGGTGTGTGACAAAACCACTGGTTTAAATGAGGACACTCAATCACTGAAAGATAGGTTTGGAGGTCAGCAGCAGGAAGCCAGAAGGGAATAAATATAATTTTTTAGTGTTCTGTCATTTTACTTCACCATATTCAAATGATAAACAATTGCTTTCTCATTCCTCTGTTTCGTTCTCCCATGCTGACCTCCTTCCTGGGTGCTGACGCTTTTCTTCTAACCTCTCTTTACTAAATTTTTCTGCTAAGTCAAGCAACCAGCTACCTTTGTTACAAATGGCAGACTGCTGAAGGTCACAGGGACCTGCATAATCTGGGCTGTCAGAATCCCTGTTCCTTTTTCCAAAGTTCTGGTGTTTCTCCCAGTTTTGATCACCTAGGTCTAGCTCATCATTCCAGCTTCTCTTGCTAGGATGCTGGTGCTTATACATCAGGTATCTTCTGCCTGGATGCTGCCTCTTGGATAACTCATTTAAGTAAGTTAGCTGTGAATTAGAGATGTCAGTGGACTGGTCCCACAGTGACCTTCTGCCAGGATGCTGTCGCTTTTTCAGCTCCAGGTAGTTGGCAAGGTAGCCTTCTGTTTTCCCTAAATTCTGTCTCTTCTGAATGTCTCCAAAAGATGCCGCCTCTTCAACATCTCTTCTTCCAGGATGCTGTCTCTTCTCTAGGTCACTTATGTATCTTTTTCCAGGGTGTTGTCTTTTTGAAAGCCACTGTGGCAGAGGCACATTTAATTCTGTCCAAGGAGAAGAATAATGTTAATTAACCCCTATAAATCCTCACTAAAGAACTTGAAGTGCGAGTCTGTGGAGTACTAAAATGTCAGATCATAATCTGCTATTCATTATATGCATTTAATTACATTGTTAACAGTGGTCTTGAGTTTGATCACTCTGGATGGCCTCTGTCAAAACAATTCTGACCCATTTTTACTAAGGATGGATTAACGTGTTAGGAACTAGCTGCAAAAAAGTGGGAATGCATGCAATAACAAAGCTTGGTGTGTTGATTTGAAATGAGGTGAGCTGAAGATACTGGGCAGCTGGCAGAGATCAGCTGCAGTAGTACACAGGAGAAGCTAGACATCAGCATGAGATAGAGAAAAGGTAGGGCTGAGATAAGAGTAGAAGCAGGAATGTGTATATTTGAATGCAAAGTCAGTATTTCCAACTCTATTGGTATCTCTAACTTATTCTTAACTCTATTGGTATCTCTAACTTATTCTTAACTCTATTGGTATCTCTAACTTATTCTTAACTCTATTGGTATCTCTTACTTATTCTTAAGCTCTGCTTAATATTTCAGATCTTAATTTGATGTCACAAACTCTCAGCATTCATGTGAAGAGGGAGGAAGTCTCTTTCCATGGGCACTTGAGGCCAGCTCCTCTTCCCACTCTTCAAGGTCTCTGTGCTCCTCTTTGGTGGCAAGCCCTTGGTGCTGCTGCTTGCCACTGAGCCTGATTTGCTTCCAGTGCTGTGACTGGTGAGAAAAGAGCACCTGCAAGCTGTCAAGTGGGGACTGACACTAGTGCTGCCTCTACATTCCCAGCCATGGTAAAGCCCATCTTTGTTGGAGTGTGCAAGCTTGAAGGTTGAGGCAATAGGTGAATGGGAGTGCTCCTAACTCCCAGTTAGCATTAGGTACAAGGTCTAAAAGTGGGGAATGTCTTCCACAAGTCCTTTTAGGGTTTCCTTAGGAAAGATAGGCAGATACTGTGGCAGGCTTTTACCTTTTTTTTTTTTTTCTGTTTGTTTTTTGTTTTTCATACAGCAGATTACAGTAATGCTGTGGTACTGCTTAAGCTGGGAGATCTTAGAGAAGAAAGCCTCTTCTGAGAACTGTGTCAGTGTATTACAACAGCCTTGTATGCCCATCTCCTTCCCTTTGTTAGAGTAACAAATGTATACTGGGAATCTGGGAAATAAATACATAAATACACTGACTAATAATCTCAGCCAAGGAGTACACCAGTGTTTCTAGAGGGATGTCCCCAGTGTTATGTATACCTTTATTCATCTCTTCTTTCTTCTCAAGTTTCTTGACGGCAGATTGAAGCATGTGGCTCCCAGATCTCTGCAGGATGTCATCCAGGGAACTTCTTCCCATTTTTTCTCTTACTTCTGGAGGGGACTGCCTGCCGTTGAGGCAAACGCCAGACAAGGTCAGGCAAAGGAGTAGCACTGGCAGTTGGATAGATGGCATTCTGATTTCCTGCAACTTCCATGGGAGAGAGAACAATGGGAGAGGAGGATGGCGTTAAATAAGTCTAGCAATAATGACCATGATTCCAGACACTGAAAAAGAAATTTGTCACTCCCATGTGGACTGAAGACTCTTATGAAGATCCCTCCTGTTTTCTGTTATATTCTTCCAATAATATGTAAATTCCTCATAATTGAAACCAGGCACTTGTTCATTTTTTTTCTTACATGTATAAATTAACACTTTAAACATCTAACTTCATGTTGTACAGATAATTTGAAAGCCGAGATTTTCTTTTTTCTTTTGTAAAGAGGCAAAAATAATTTCCCTCTTAAAGACTGTATTAACTGTTGCCATGCATGAGGTGCACAGATGTATCCTTGCGCTGACAAAGCCCACCAGGCAATTCCTTTGCGATGGGTTCCTTTTAAAATGATGCTGTGATTTACAGCACTTGCATTCTGCCTTCAGATAAAGCCTGGTTTCAGTAGCCTGTTAGTTTTTAAATCTCTGTTTCTGTGCATTTGAAGCAACTGCTTGTAGATAGATAGATAGATACGTTATTTTTTTTTTCTGCTTAAGAAGATAGCCGTGCTGTGTTAGCTACAGAGATTTCTTTCATTAGGAAACCATCACACATTTTTCAGACACATAATAATCATCATATTCTCTATTACTATTTGCCTAGATAACAAGTGTTTGTCTATTTCTTCCAGCTAAAGCTGAAATTTCTAAGGCACTTACCACTGATTTATTTTCCAGTAAGTGGAGTTCCTTCAACAGAATGGAACATATCTTTAATATTACCATACAAGTCATTTAGCTTAACATAAAGCATAAAGAATATAAATGCACAGTGTTGTGAAGTTCTGTGCATTTTTAAAACAGACGATTACAACCCTGAGATTATTACATAGGCTATTTGACTCAGAGCAATCTTTAGAAGGAAAGTTAGAATCGGCTGAAAAGGAAATGATTTGATTACCTGGTTTGTAGTTTTAGACTTTTGCTGGATGCATCTGCCTTTAAAGCTGTTTGCACATCTGAGCTTCAAAGTTGCTCTTCTGCTACAGAAACAGGCAGCATCCAATAGAACCGTTGCTAAGTTCTCTTTGGATAGCTTGTGTCTCTGTACTTATACTGCCTCTGGACCCTTATGCAAATAGCTGTGAGGTAATGTAGGTGATGTGTGTTGCTGTTTTTTTTCTTTTCTTGTGTTTTCTTTTTTCATTGATGTCAGGGATCTGCGTTTTCCGTGCACTTTAAAACTCTGATGATTACTTGCTGACCTTCTTATATCTGTACTGGACTCACAGAACTTACTGCTATTCCATTCTCTAAGGAGACTGTGTTGGATTTTATTTAAACTAGCATAGAAGAAGGGAGGCTTTTTTCTTTTTCTTTATGGGCAGAAGCTTAGGTATTTTCTATAACATGAGCACTACAGAATAAATGCGAAGAGAGTTTATCAAGCTAAGAAATAAAATGAAAAATATAATAGATTATCTTTAAATTTATACCATGGGTTCTTACTCTAAAGGAACTGAACAGTTTCTGTCTTACAATTCATTTTTTCTTGGCATAGATTTCCATAAGCAGCCTACTAAAATATGGAGTGTGCAGCATTAGATATTAAAGCATAGCTATGTTGCTGCTGTGTGTTTCAAAAAGTTTTATGCTGTTGTAACTGGAAATAAGACTCCTTCTCTAACCTGTCTTTTTAGGATATTCTTCTACTCAGTGCTACTAAAAACATGCTAGAGATGCAGATACAAGGCTAGGGATTCCTTGGAAAAATCCATACTTAGGAATAAAACTGAAATAAAGATTGCTCATACATGGAAGTAATGCAGGATTCGTCTCACTTGTGGGCTCTTGCTGGCTTGCAGAGCAAACTTGTGCGTGGCATCTTCTGTAATGCATAAAAGGAGTGAAAATCTCCATAGTGATATCTTTCTTTGGCCGCAGGATTGTAGCAATTTCACTGTTCCAGCTATGGTTTGGTAACAAATGCAGAGTGTAGGCAAAGGCACCATTTTGCATCTGTACAGACAGTGGTAATACCCCATAATAAGACTAAAAAGGAATGAAATTAGTTGTTCTGTTTTCAAAGTGACTCATTAGTAATATGAATTTAACAGAAAGTGATCATCTTACAGACCTTTTTCCCCTTACCCCATTCAACTTAAAGTGATGGAACAGAAAACACACAATAAGAGCCTTGTTTTCAGTTCTTTGGAGTTTCAGTTCTTTGGAGTGGCTTCAGGGGAAGCTGTTACTTCAGCATTCTTCCATGAGAATGTCTTCTCTTGAATTTTGTCTTAATATCTTAGAGAAAAAGTATCAGAAATTGTATATAATTTTTTTTTAATATCAATTAAACTGTTGTATTTTGAGGATAGTCATGGCTGTCAGTGTACTTGTTCCAGATTTGCACTGACGCTAGAGATTTGAACTGTATTTTCAACAGTTATACTAAAAATGGAATATATTTGACTGGACAACTGATAGTCCCTAATTCAAAGCAAAGATTCCTGCAGGGACAATTCCTGTGGTTTTTTTTAGTTTTAGGCAGAGAGTTGGGACTTCCCAGGAATCTAAAGAATACTGGAAAGTACTTTAAATATCTTAATACCAGATTTGCACACTTAAGAAGCCAATAGCTGTCTTAGCCCCTGATTTGTCCTAACCAAATGCCTGATCAAGTCCACTGAAAGCAGCCATGCTTTTCCTTTAATTTAACTAGGGCTAGCCTTAGAATTTTTTTCCCTGAGTTTAAAGTATCTACATGCTGAGTTGAGTTTAAAAAAATCCTCTTGTCCTTTGAAGCATGGCTCTTGAAAAAATAAATGGGAAAAAGAGAAATTTACACAGCTGGCACGCTTTCATATATACAAAGTCATATAAGCAAATTAACTCAAGGAAAGCTAAGAATCTGATATTAAAAAATAGTCTCCTATGTGAATGTGTTTCATCTTCACACTGAGTGAATGAGTCAGGTTGCACTTGTGATACAGCAGTTGACTTATTGAATTTCTTGGCCACTAAGAAATGGTAGGATAGCTAAGGTTTATGCTTGGAAACTTTGAGTACAAATTCATAAGTCTTCATCTGACACAATGTGAAAATCCTCACAATCTCTAAATATGAGTTGGAAATAATTCTTATGCTGTTCTCTAGTCTGAAATTAATCTAGACAGTATATAGGTTTGCATATGTAGCTCTAGCTTGAATATAGCAGGAGCTGCTTGTTGCAAAAACCTCTTTCTGACTCTTTTAATGGGTATGCAGCGATGCTTAATGCATGAGACTGCGTAGTCATTGCCCAGTCTGCCATCTAACCTTTGTTTGCTTTCTCTCTATCCATGAAAAAAACCTGACTCCCAAATTTCTCTGGGCTAGCTGTGAGGGCTTGTTCTCCATTACAGTATCCTACAATATAGTCAAATGCTAATGCCATAGATTTCAGAGCTGCTGTTGTATCACAGTGAACCTCATAAAGAATTGCATTCACTTCACCCTAGTTGCTTTGCATTTCTGGGCGTAATAACTCCCTAAGAATTCTTATGGTATCACACCTGAGCTTAAAAAAATGAATGTACTGAGCTATAAATTAGTGTGGGCATTGTTTGAAGGCTTCAGTAAGTCTGAAATTCTGAGTAGTTCCTTAATCTCACTTTGTTACAGTTTTTTATTCATTTAATCACATTTTCTCGATTCTTTTTAGCGTAAAAGATTTGAACAAACCTAAACGTTGTGGCTAGCATCTGTCATGTAGTTTATTCTCTGTTGCTTCCCCAAGATAAGAAGTGTATGATGTAAGAACAACTCCCTTATTCAACTGCTGTACTGAACTTCAACTTGTGTATCTGGTGAAGTTCCTTGTTTTATAAACTTACTCTTGCAAAATGTTTGGGATATTTTTACATCTTTCCTGGGGCACCTTGCTCTGGTCGCATTTGGAGATAGGTAACTGAAGCACATTATTCTACTTTAATGCAGTCATCCCTCTAGGAATCCTGAATTCTAGAAGTTGCTATGGAGACAGCTCATCTTTTACTGAACTATAGGATAAAAAGATAATTGTGTGAAAGTGATGTACCAATTACCAGTGCATTTGTTACTAGTTTTGCTGAGAGGTGCTGAATGCTTAAGTGGTTTGCTCTAGGTCACACACTTGCTAAAGCATTCCTTTACTAAAATAGATTATTTTTTTCTTAGTGTATCAAAAGTCACATTTCATTTAAAGTGTTGCTTCCCTGACATCTGTGTGTTAGGCTGATAGAAATACTTCCACTGGCTATTTAAAGCACTCCAATCATTAGGTGCGTTACTTTATTTTTAGCATCCTACTTCTTTAAATTCTAACCTCTCGTTTATTTACTGAACTGTACTTCTTGCAGTGGCTGCAAGTCCATACTGTTCTGTTCAACCTCCTCTTATTAATAGCATTGCAAAATGAGAGTTATTTGCTAATGGAAATCAGAAGCAAATCAGCTCTTTTGTTTTCTCGGTGAAAATGTAAATGTGCAGCTTCTTTATATCGCTCCTCCCAGCTTATTCCCTGCATTGAACTAATCAGAAGATTTAAGAGGGTGGGTATTGTGAACAGGTGAACATCTCTCTTCCTGTGTGATCCTTCTAAAACACATTGGAGTATGTGAGTAGTCTGCTTGGCAGGTGGACAACATGCTGTACTTTTGTGACAGTCATAAGATCACTTCATCTGGTTTGCATAACATCAGAATGCTGAAGTGGTTTTAGCTGCAGTGATCTTGTTATAGTCTATATTAGAGCAAAGATACCCTTGTACAAGTCAGGAAAACTTTCAGGAATACTGAGAAACCTTTCTTAGGCTTGAAGAAAGCTGTTTGTCTATGAAAGCTTGTCTCAGTTCTAAGGACTGTAGAAGGACTTCTCATCCCCCCAAAAAGTCAGCTTTTTCCAATGATAGTCAATAAAATGAAATATATTACAACAAACACTATAACCTATGAATCTTGTAATGAATATTAATTATGTGTGAGGGCAGGATTCCATAGAGGTGTAGCTACATACTCTTCTAAATGTGTTTGCTAAGTTAATGGGCCTAGGTAGATTTTTCAGTAGATTTAATGATGCAGGAACTACATAGGAGGTACTACTTTTAGAGCAACCTATTTATTCAAGGAACATTTGGATATTGTGTTGAGGAACATGGTTTAGTGAGAATTATTTGTGATAGGTGAATGGTTGGACTGGACAGCTACAAAGAGCACAATAACACCATTGGATAGAGCACATTCCTGGCTACAACACACTATTTTCCTACATAATCACCACCATTAGCTGTGCATTTTCATCTACCATGAACCAGAGCCTGCACACCATGCTTGTAAAAATAAATAAATAAATAAAAATAAAAAAATCTGCACCAATAGAGGTGACCCACTGTTGCCAGTGCTGAAATGAAGCACCCACCCCTCACTGTGCTCACATCCACTGCTTGGTTCACGTGTCGATGAATAGCAGTGGGTGTTGTCTTTTCCACATGCAGGAACTCAATTCCACTCCTTTGCTTCGCATGCACTTCCATGTCAGACTGAGTCTCTGCTGCCAAAATACTGCTGCACCACCTGTCTGCCTCTGGCGACATGGGCCAGTGTAATGAAACAGGAGGCGTTACTCTCAGAGCAGCCCTTGGAAATTTCAGAAATGCAGCCCACTCTTGTCAGAGCCAGCACTAGTGTAAATGCTCCTTTGTGTACAACTAGATGAGCTTCATGAGAGTCGACAGCAGAGAAAGTCGCATCCCAGATGGCTTTGTTGTAGGTTACCAAAAAACACAAGCAGTGAAGATTAATGACACTTTTTCCGTTTATTACAGTACTTGGGAAGATAAAATCTAGGAGGGGAAATGAAGGCAACTCTTCTACCGTGGACTCTCTTTCCTCCAGTATTGGGTTCCAGTCTTGGTGCTGTTGCTTTCTGCAGGCATTGGTGGTACTCGATCAAAGGCCTTTTTTGAGGGAGCTCTTAGTTAAAGCTAGTAGACTGAATGGGCCTAGAAAACTGCTGAAATCATTAGAAGCTTCACTGGCTAAACCTAAATGTCATTTGAAGTGCGACCTGAAAATGGTGAGGAATAGAAGTAAAGGGCCTCCTTTGAAGGCTCTGATATTTTCAAATGATTCTCCTTTTAAAAAATTTAAAAAAATGGCAAAACTTCGTTTTAATTTTAAGACTAAGATTTTTGTAGTTCTGCAAACACAGAAGTGTTGAAGCTTAGTCTCCTGAATTCCTTGAAATAAATAGGAAATCCTTTGAGGAAACTTAATATAGGCAGAGATCAGGTATTCTGTTTTAAGTAATGAATGAGTAGTGAATGAGATGAGGACATTAATTCCTGTGAAGGGAAGCTTTTAATAGAATTACTGAGTAAATTCCACATGGAATGCACAGAGCTCCACTCACCAATTGGAATCTATAAAGGCAAGGGAAGGCTGTTATATTGGAGGGAAGGGGAAGTATCCTGCCTCGCATTAAACCTTTTGCTGAAAGGACTATAAATATCATGTTGCTTATATCAGCTAAATTGTTTTATAGTTTCATGAGGAATCAAAACCAAATTACTATGACATTAATCCTGCATACTGGCTTACTGATAGATGTTCAATACTAAGCAGCATATTATGGGATCAGAACTTGGCAGGCTTAATTGTATACTTAAGAGTCAGTCTAACTCACAGTTTGTTCCTTCTGGGATGGAGGCAGTTTGAAATTAAAGATCTCAATGGATTCACTGTAATGTTGTAATTATTTTGTAATTAATTCAGCAATGTTTATGCAGGGTCTTTTCTATAGTCTTCTCATTGAGAAGAACCCTGTGATTTGGGAAGAAAGTGGAAATCTTTAGGAAAAATATTGTTGTGCCATGTCTCTTGTTCAAGACACATTCCAAGATTTCTCAAATCAAATAATATCATTTAATTAAACAAGCAAGATCATGCCACTAGATACCCAAACCAGCAGCTTCCCAGTCTATTGTTTTTTCATAGCTGCTAATTCCAGCACTCAAGAGATCCTTGTTTTGTTCCAAGTGGGGAATTGATCCTTGGAAAAAGCAGCAGCTTGGCATACCTTGACAAAATTTTGCTTTCCAGTTTGGGAGAAATAAAAAGTATAGAAATATGAGATTGTATGATATTTCATGTGCTCTGACAGAAACAGTGGTCATCCAGCTTCCTTTTAAGAAGCAAGCCTGATTGACATTGTCAAATAGTTTGCAAAGTCAGTTGAGGGTCTGTAAAAAGGTCAGTAGTCCCCACTGCAATTAGGGAAGTCATGTACTTGTTTCTTCTGTGCTATTCCTTGTTGCTAACACAATCGTAATTATGATAGAGAAACCACGATTGGGTGTGAAAGAGGGTAAGTTTGGGAGCAAGAGAAAATGCAGTGAGAGATTTAGCCTTTGACATGAAGTGTTTGGAAATGTTGGTTTGGATGTTACGTTTCCAGTTCTTAGCTTCACCTATGTAGTCCTTCTGTCGAGTTCACTGGGAGTTATCAACACAGCATATTTGAAAATCCCACCTGATGGTCCCTGCTTGTTCACATATCAAAGATACAGGGCTCACAAGCTCCTGAAAATTTCACATACACAGTGTGAGCCCAGTGGTTAAAGATTAGAGGCCACAGCAGGAACATGAATAAGGAGACCGAGTGAAAGCAGAATGGAAAGCTCCAGAACTTGCCCTCGTGGCTGATAGTAGAACATCTTTCTTTAAAAATCTGGATGTTTATATTGTGGCTTTAAAATTAAATAATTTTATTTCTTCTTGTTGCTTGCTATTGCCATAGGAGGCAGCTATTCACTGGTGAGAATTATTCAACAGAACAATCTCGAGTCTTGCTTTAAGGATTCAACATTGCCCTCAAGCTCTCTACCATGGTCTGATAGCAAAGGGAAATGGGGCCAATGGCAGGACCCCATCAACAAGCCAGCTGCCTTTCTACCTGCCTGTACACAGCACCCAAGAGCAGCTATTCTCATAGGAAGTGCAAATTGGAATCAAATGTAGAGAGGAATTTTGGACAGGGATCTGATTTTACTAAAAACCAACTATTTCAGGAGCCTGTCGTATCAGCTGAGGCAGCCAAATTGGATAATGGTTGTTCAAGTGTTACAACCTTCCTTACTGTTGTTTCTGTGGATGTTCATATGCATTATGCATGGGTCTGTTACTAATGAACTGCTCCTGATTTGTCTCTATTTTCTTAGTAGTTACCATTTTATTTGGTCTACTCATTTTCTGAGAGCTTAAATTGGCTCACTATATGTTACTGCTCCTACACTAAGATTGATCACTTTATCTCCTAGGTTACATGTCATTAAACGTTCTGTGGTGCTGCAACAATGAAGATCAGAATCCTGTTATGGTAAGTGCTATACAGATAGTGTAATGATGCATTACAAGTGTATGAATGAAATTACTGAACGTAATTGCAGAGTATGTTTTAGATTGGAATGGACCTTAAACTTACCACTAGCCCCAGTCCCTGCTGTGGGCTTCTTGCTCCCTCCAGCTCAGGCTGCCCAGGGTCCCATCCAGCCTGGTCATGGGCACCTCCAGGGATGGGGCTTCCACAGCTTCTCTGGACAACCTGTGCCAGGGCCTTACAGCCCTCTGAGTAAAATTTCCCTCTGACATCTGACCTTAATCTCCCCTTGTTTAGTTTAAAACTGTTCACACTTGTCCTGTCGCTGACACACTGTGTAAAAAGTCAGTCTCTCTTCTGTTTATAAGTTTCCTTTAAGTACTGGAAGGCCACAATGAGGTCTCCTCAGAACCTTCTCCAGACTGAACAACTCCAACTCTCAGTCTGTCTCTATTGGAGAGGTGCTCCGTTCTCATGGCTCTCTGGACCTGCTCCAACAGTGCCACATCTTTCTTTTACTGGGGGCCTCAGCCCTGGACACATTACTCCAGATGGGGCCTCACAAGGATAGACCAGAGGGGTGCAATCCCCTCCCTGTCCTGCTGCCACTCCTCTGTTGATGCGGCCCAGAGTACAGCTGGCCTTCCAGCCTATAAGCACATACTCAATATGTTATTTCAAGGGTTTTGGGAATCAGGGCTAGGTATAATCAATTTGTAAATTTCCCTTCAGTGTTTCAAAAGGATTTGAAAGAAGGAAGAGGGTCATTATAGATTCTGTCAAGGAGGTCTTCCTACTTATAAGGACAAGTGTTTAGAAAGTTGGTTTCTTGGCCTTACCTGCAGGGTGAAGACAACAGGAACTCCTCCAGAAGTACTTTTCTATTGGAAGATCTAAGCAAGCAGCAAGCGATACAGTTTCTGTTAGGCCCTCTCCCTCACCCGGTCTTCAAAGCCTGTAAGCAAACAGAATAGTTAGTAGCTTTTTAATTCTATCACTTCTACCCATCACAAATGGCACCAGGGAAACAGGAAGTTGTTACTTAAAATTCAAGCCATCATTGTGTCAAGTGTATGGATTGGTGGCCAGAAATCAAGCAAGAATGCCTGCGTCTTGTACCTGGTTAACCACAGAAGCCACCAAAGATGTAGCACAACTCGGAGATGTGCATGTTCCAAATATGTGTTTAAAGATTGTGCAGAGTACAGTAGGTCATTGAGTGCCTTCTTTGGAGGGCAAGAGAATTGCCTAGGAGAGGGTGAGGGAAGTTCACAGGTGCTCATTTTAGAACTGTTCCCCTGCCCATCGTTCCAAGTCATTTAGATGTGAAGCTTGGTACACAACGAAGAGACTTAGGGGCAAAGATAAAAAAGGAAGATCTGCACAATATGTTGTTCAAGTTAGATGGTTTTCATATTGTACTACTAGTTATAAAAAGACAAACCTTTATGAAATTTGCATCTTTATAATAACTTTCATAGTCACTGTAATAACAATAGAGTTCTACACCGGTGCTTAATGGGTTTGTTTGCAAACAAACAGCACAAAGTGAGACTCAGTGGGTGTTCAGCTGCTTTTTGGGAATAGTGATTATAATTAATGCTGTTCTGTAGGCCAAATAATAGGCATTGAACTTTATGAGACAATAAAGGCGCAGGTGTCAATGAGATGCATGCTGAGGCCAGAAATAGTACAGACTTTAGGAATCTGTGATCTCTTGGTTTCCTCTTCTCTTTTGCCCAGCTGGCACACTGTGCATCACAAGGGAAGTTGAGTGAGTGAACTCTTTACAGTAGAAGCTACTTAAATCATTTCATACCTGCTTCTGCTGAGAAGACTCTGAAACACGAAGCCTACATGCTTCTCAACTCTTCTGTCAATATGCAGCCCAGACCTTGTGAGCTGCAACTGCCTATGAACAAAGATGCATTTACATTCAGTTAAAGAATGGCTTGAAGGTGAAAACTACAGCAGCTAGTGTATTTTTATAAGCATCAAGATGGGAGGCTGTATGGACATTTGGTTGGAAGGAAGTTTGGGGATTGGGACAGCTATATTCTATTTCTCCCACTTCACTTGCTCTGTGACTCAGGGATGCATCAAGACAGAAATCTAGCTATAGTTAAAGTCATAGTCAGACTTTTCATAAGTGAAATAAATTTGAACCTTAAATACCTGATTTTTGTGTTTCCTTGTTTGTGGCTGCAAACAAGGGCTAGTGATGCAAGCCATGACTCCTTATTTTTATGCAGTGCTTTGAAAGTCTCAGATGGTGACAGGAAAAGATAAAAGTATTTAGAAAGCAAGTTTAATTCACAAAGCCCAGTGGGTCTGACATGCAAATTTCTGTCAAGAAAACAGTAAATAGGAAAGGTGTGTTTGAGTGGACTTGCATGAAGCTTTGGTGTGACTGTTTGTGATATGAACACTTTCTTGGCTCAAGAACAATGATGTAAAATCCAGCTAGATGAGCAGTTTCTCAGCATTCTTTCTACAAACCACTGATGATTTTCATAAACAGCTTTCTCTTCCTCCAGGCACTAGTGCTCGTCTCTTTCTTTCTTTGTTTATAGCTGCTATCCAATTCAAAATGTTTCATGTTGGCACCTAAATCCTGATATGACAGAATTCTAGAAATGCATTCCTGGAGCGGATGGTGATGATCTTCGTGTCCTTTGGTGTAGAGATAGCTGTATTGCATCAGTGGTTTTCAACTTGTAGTATGAGACAATGCAGGGTTTGGAATGACTTCAAAAGGATGAGTAAAAGGTCATTAATAAAATCAGTCCTTTTAATAAATTTGTTCTGTAATGATCTGTATCTTCCCTGGAAAATGCTTATAGACCTACAATTGGAAGAAGTATGAAAAATATCTTAGGAATCCTTTTTAGATCTACATTTCAATAATGGTTTGATTCAGAGAACTGTCATGGAAGCTGCAGAGTTAAAACTTCAATAACTCTTACGTTTTTGTAGCTACTGCTGAAAAATATGACTCAATATTTTGGCATTTTGAGAATAAGTGGCTCATCAGGGACAAGAAGACTGTTTTTGAAATATGTTTTAGAAAGCTTCATCAGTAATCGGTGGTTATTTCTGAGCCTTCCATGCTAACATTGTGTAAGCAATGCTTAAGTCTTAAGAAAATTATGGAAATGCCAAGGGTTACCTGGTAAACAAGTGGTGTAATTGGTCATTCTCTCTGCTTTATAGACACAGTATCTTTTTGTCATTTCAATAACAAATGATCTCTAGGCTTATATCAGAGTAAATCTTATTGACCTTTTACAGGCACTTATGCTTTTATTGGAAAACAGTAACTTCATCTTCATTAAAATCACTTTTAGATCTGTTTGGGGCCAGGTCCTTAGCAGAGATATTCCATAAGCTGTCATACTTCCATATTGTCATAGGAATAAAGAAGACACGTAGCAATTTTTTTTACTTGAAGGTATGTAGCATTAATCAGTGCAGTCTGTAATGGGGAACTGAGAAACACCTCTAGATAGATGTGAATGTGTCATGTAGCTTAACTGCAACTAGCTTATATTAAGTGTTTCACATCTCCAACTGAAACTTTCTTCTATCTGTGGCAGTTCAGCTCTGCACCTTAATGTGATTCTTTGGAAAGAATTTGGGGGCCTCAACCCAACACACTGCCCTTGGCCTCACTTATGTATGCATTTGTCACTTTTCTGCTGGACAGCAGTGATTCTGATCTTACTATGAGATGCTTAGAGAATTCTGTAGAATGAAGAATTCTTAACATCCATCATCACTTCTTCCTATGAGCACATCACACCAGGTCCAGGGTGTGCCAGGTCTTCCAATAGCGTAAAGGGAAATACTGGTAAAGCACTGTAGATTTAAGAGCAGAGATGATCCTGCAGTGACCTGCTGCTTAAGAGGCACTTATATTTTGCATTTCTGTTTCCTTTTGGCACTGTGAAAGGGTGTCTGATTTAGAAAAAAAAAATGAGCACAGGAGTCACAAGAATCAAAATTGTTTAGTTTGAGAAGCTAAGCATGTGGCCCAAGTGCAAGAGGTGCTAGATACAACCAAATTTTATTCTGCTTTATAAACACTCCTGAGTATTTATGACTTTTCAGAAAATGTAAGAATAAAATCAGAATGCATAAAATTTGAGCTGAATGCTGGTGAAGAAATCAAGTAATAGAAGTCCTCCTAGTGCAGTAAAGTGTATTGTAATTGACTTGATTACTCTGAGAATTGTAAAGCATCAAATGCAATGATGTTATTTCTTTCATAATGCTAGAGATGAACTAAACCCATGACACTGAGCATATACGTGGTGGAATGCCATATCCTGCAGCACTAGATGAAGTGCCGTAGGTAAGCGTCACTGAGTGGAGCTAAGCACAGATGGACAGGTGACATAGAGTGTCTCGGCTCCAACAAATTAGTTCATGTCACTGAGTGAGTGCACTTTTGAGGAAAAATTTCCAATCATCTCCATTTACAACACTTGGATCACATCACAAAGCATCTTTGCTTCCTACCTCCTCATAACTTTGAATTCTAATTATCAACAAATCTCACACTCTTATAGGATACACACTCAACTGTGCAGCTACTGGGAAGTGTCAATGCAGAAGGATTTTTTCTGGATTGATTTTTCTTTTAGATGCTTCTAACCAAGCAAAGTGACTGAAGTTGAAGTTCTTCATCTTGGGTCAGTGGCCATTGTTGTGATTCTCAGAAGTTTAAGCTTGTCTTGTTCAAATGCGGTTTTTATTCCAGAAATGTTGACACAACCCCTTTAGCCTGTCTGGCAACAGGGACAGAGCACAAATGATGAGCAGTTTCTGCTTTAAAGAGACTCACACATCCAGCTAAGGAAAAACAATCAATGATCATTTAGATGTTTCTGACTGAACAAAATGTCTTTAAATTAAGTCTCTCTACTTCTCAGGTGAGATTAGAAAATAAGAACACTCCAGCTTCCTAATTTAGCTACTAAACAGAGACAGCATTTTATTGGGTTGTTTGGCTGGGTGGCAAGCCTTACATTGCTATGAGTGCTCTTAGGGAAGGATTTTTTCCTTAGAGTATCTATCACATTTAGAAACTACCTTTAGGGGAGCCTAAGGACCAATGAGAAAACTAAAATACTTGATTGCTGTCCTTGTTATTAAGCAGTAATTTAAGCAGATATTTCTCAGATTGTTATGTTAGTTCAAGGAATTGTCGCGCCTTCTTCCCATGTTCTCGCATGCACAAGTTGTAGCAACTGCTGGGCTCCAGTGGATTCAGCTCAGCATAGTGATCAGGTGAATCAAGAAGAGTCAGGACTCTTTGGCATGGAACTAGCCGTTCCCAGGACTAAGACTGACATTTTTACTCTGTGTTCATTCTGGTGTATTAAGACCTGTTTATATGGTGCAATTAATTCTAGGATTGCAACAAACTATGCTATGTTCTTTGCTTATTTTATTAAAGGTTATCTGCTCATTTAAAAAAGGAAGATCCCAAATGCTTATTTAATTACTCCTTGCCAGAGAGAATTTCAGAGCTGCTGGGTCTGTTCTATGACTTTGTTTTTCATGGGATGCTTCCACATCATAATTCAATTACATTTAACTATGAAGAAGCAGTGAAGCGTGCAGTAAATATTATTGTTGCATTAGCATTTAATTTAGATAAGTATTTCCACAAATGGGAAATTGGGGCACTTTTTCATGATAGTGCTACCCCATGTAATAATTGTGGTTTGTACCTCAAGACAGATTCTCTGACCGTGCAGATCCCACCTTGGAAAGCAATCCATCACTGGGTAAGGTGAGGAAGAGTAAACAAAACAGCAGCATTGGCAGTGCACCTCAAACACCCCGTAGTTTACAGGCAGGAGGAGACATCTATTCTGATTCTCTTTTTGACATGGATCATGGCACCTGCAGGTAGCTCATATCCCAGCCTTTCTTCCTCCTCAGAAGTAACACAATGACCAAGAAGGCAGTTACTCATGTTGGAGGGAGACAGCTAGTTGTTGGAAGGAGACAGCTATGTCTTTGCTTTCTTTTGTCCTTAGATTGTTCAGAGTTGCCTCTTAGGAGCTGATAAGCTCCCTCTCAGAGCTGTTTTATTAGATGTCTGAAAACAGCATGCCAATTATCTGAGTGGATGTCAAGCAATCTTTTTTTAGCAGTCATTCTTTTATCAGAAGAAAATCTAAATTCTCTTCATGCACTCTTCTTGCTTTGATAACATCCCTTTTGCAATTTGAGGATGGTAGAAATAATTTCTAAGGGTAGATTTTTGGAAAAAAAAAAGCGAGAAAGAAACAGTGTAAATCGCTAGCAGGGGTGATGCGAAATGGAGCTCTGCACAACTTGCTTCACTTTTCAGCAGGGCTTAATCCCATCTTTGGTTCGGTATCTCATTATAACTACTTATTTTTACTTGAAATAAACCATAAGCACTAGTGCCAGGAATTAAAAGCTTTAAAAAATCTCTGCTACCCATTTGAACTACAAAAGGGGAGCTGCCAAATTGCAAATTGCAATAAATATCAACAAGTTGCATCTAGTATGGAAATAAGAACTTGAGTGATTAAGAATTGATTTGCAAAGCAAGGATTGCAGACTTGTTTGTTCTCCCACACCTGCGCTCCACTTTAGAAGTAGAATGAAGTAAGGCATATCTAATGCACCTTTCCCCTAATTGAGTAATGCACTCAAAGGAATACAACCAGCAGAGGCTTTTAAGATCACGCCACAATTTGCCCAATTATCACACCTAATGACAACACATTGTTCCTGCAAATGTGTCTTTATTCCCTGGTAGGTTACATTTCCTTTCAGCCTTCTACCTATTGATTCAGCAGCACCTTGTGTGGAACAAATTTCTTTGTTGGCAAGTCTTGATTACAACCCCAGAAAAATATTTTATGTCCTCAATATCCAACCAAGTACGTAAGAGAAAGTCAGTTTAGCATCCATGGATGCAGGTTCAGTGCTAAGATATTAGAACAGTGTAAAGAGCTGATAGTCAATTTAATTGCTTCTTTTTCTAAGTGATATTTTATTTAAAGACACTTCATAACCTCCAGCACAAATAGAAATTACAGATTTTATTGGTTCTTTTGGCTTTTGTCGCTGTGCTTTCACATTTCTGCTACATAGGAGGGTTTAGAACAGAAGGTGGGCTAAAGTTCTTGGGATATGGCCATTATGTAGGCAATTCTAAACTTAAATTAGTCATTAAAATTTGCAACCTCATGATTATTGCTTTCTGTGCTCCCGGCATTTCTCATGAAATACTCCCTTTACAGTTGGCTGCTTCTTGTAAGAGTATTGTTTCATTCTCACAGAGGTTCTTACCAGTAAATTGAACTAGGGGAGTATATATACAGGCCTTGTATTTTTCTTGTGAAGCCTAGGAGCACTGAGTCCTTGCGAAATGTAATTGAGCGCGCTGTATCCACTTGCTGTCCTCCACAGACTTCATTCTCTGCATTCATCCTCGGTGAGGTGGCAGACCTGGTAAGCTTTACTTACACTGAGAAATGTAAATGTGTTTTTCCTCTCTCAGTACGTAAGAACTGGAAGTTGTTTAGTACTCACTGTCATAAAGAGAGAAACTTATCATGCCACCAAATCATTGCTCCCAAGCTGTCATACTGAGTATTGATCCTTTTTTTCTGAGTAAGTGAGCCCTGTGGTTGATCATCATCATTCTAGGATGTCTCGTTCTAGTGAATGGATCAATAATGTCTTCAGTGGCCTGCTTCTGTGTGCTCCCCTCTGCTGTTCAGAGGCTGTCAGTGAAGCCAGCTGCTCACCAAGGGGTGGAGAGCCCAGAGCTGCACGTGGCAGGGCTGACTCAAAGCTGCAGAGCAGAATGCTGCACTCTTACTAACTCACCTCAGTGTTACACATCTGCTAACCTTACTGCCGAACCTTTCTGTGAGACTATTAGCTTTCGTTAGTGGCAGAACAAGGGCGTGTGTTTTGTTCGGGACTTCTTCGCTTCCTCAGGAGTTGTGGTTTCCTGATTTTGATTCAGCGGTACCTTGTGTGGAACAAATTTATTTGTTGGCAAGTCTTAATAAGTAATTGGTACAATTGGGTAATGGGGTAATACAGATCCCATCTTTTGCCTAGGTGTGATAACAGAGGAAACAACGACATTTGCTGTAAATTAGTATTAGATCTGATATAACCGTGTCTGTGTGAAAGCTTAGATAACTGCTGATCCCTTCCATCCGCTTAAATCCTTTTAGCACATTTACACATTTGGAGTCTAAGAAATATTCGCATCTGCCTTTGACATCTACCGCCGTGCCGGATCGATGCCGCCTGGGAGTCCGTTCCGCGCCCCGGGCCCTGCCGGCTTCGGGGTGGTGCTGCCCCCTGGCGGCCGCCTGGAGAGGACACGCGCTCCTCCAGGCGGGGTGAAATGGCTGCTCCGCCCCGCAGCGCACCTCCTCCCCCCGCGCTCGGGTAACGCGGGGTGCGCGGTGCCCTCCCGTCTCGAGCACCGAGCGCGTCCCGGACTCGTGCAGCGGAAGGCGGCCGTGGGTCACGCACCGTGCTGCGCGGCCGTTACCGCCTGTGGTGAAGGCGAATTGCGGGGCCTGAAATATCGCAGAGGCTTTGTGGTTCGTTGAAAGTTCAGGAGCTCACAGAATTCCTTCGGGGCGGGGCCGTGCCGGCATCGTGCAGCGAGGGGCCGGGAACAGGAGGTGGCACTGCTGGATAAAATAAAGCGAAAGGATTTTTCAAAGCATATACCGGGACCGCTTGTTGTGCTCATCCTGCAGCAGCTCTTTGTTCTCTAAGGGGAAATAAAAAGCTCCGGGGTTTTATCCTGGTTCTCTGAGGAGCGCTCGGGCCCACCGGCAACGTGCTCCAGCAATGCTAGGGCACGAATGGATGCAGGGCGAGGTGCAGTCAGGCGTGCTTTGGGCCTGCCACGCTCCTGTGGGAGCTGTGATGCTGAGGGTATGCTGGACTGGGCCCTGTTTTCAGGGCTTCAAACTGCCTGTGCGTGGAAACGCGGAAAACACTCCCCTACTGCTGGCTGCTGTCATGCAGTTCGGTTAATAGTGAATCCATTCTCTTCGACTAGGCTCTCTTAGCCTTTGCTCAAATGACAGGTGCTCCAGTCCCTTAATCATCATTGTGGCCCTTCAATGGACTCTCTTTTTTTTTGTCCTGGAGTGCCCAAAACTGGGCACAAAAACGTGGTTCAACTTCACAAATCCCCTTGGCTTTTGGTTATCAGGACTACTTTAAAGAACGTGTTCCCTGGAAGTGGGCAAAAGCATTGCATTGTAGGCCCCATGTTCGTCTTCATGCTTTTTATGACTGAGTGTTAATCCCTTCAGAGCGTCCTTCCTTGTTATTAAACTATCATGTCAGCTTTTCTCATCAGTGTCCCCTTAATACTATCTACATACTCTGGAACCATTACGTTCTACTAGATGTGTTTTGCTGCTCCCCTTCCTTCCCTGTTCCTTGAAATGTTCCTTGAAACCCTGTTATATGCTGCCTCAGCAATACACGTGAAAGTGACTTGGGACATTTGCCAGTCATCTTTGGCTTCTGTGAACTTCTCACTCACGTATTTCTGGTCTCTATTTGCATGTTGTCAATATCTGTTGGAGTCTGGCCTTTGCTTTCCTTAGCTAGTGAATCCAGAGATAGCCCCAGACAAGGCCTTCAGAGGCAGAAAACCTTTTTTTTTCCTTAACTGCTCAGCAGTTTGTAAGTTTGTCCTTCCAGCATCAGTAAGTTAGTAATGCTGGTGCTTCACTTGCAATAGCTACATTGTTTGAAGAGCTTCAGAGAGTGGATCCGTATTTCTAACTGTTGATACTAGTAATGTTACCTTCAAATTTGGAACTTTAGTGTAGGTCCTGCTTACTTACAGGAGGCAAAACCATTTGAAAATCAAAGTCAATTGCTTTTCATTATATTGTTGCATTGCATCACTATCTAGAGAATGAAGTTGAGCCATTCAGGAAACTATCTGTAAAAACTGGGCACTTTCTGTTGTGACTTCCATCGCCGTCACATTGCAGCTCAGAAGAGAGAGCCCTCCAGCTTCTCTGTAGAACAGAATCATACCGGGCGGAGTCGGTGCTCGCAGCGAGGCCCGCGGCAGCAGACGCGGCGCTGCAGGTCGGTTCGGGCGGTGCCGCGCGGCGCCGCGCGCCCCCTGGTCTCAGCGCGGGGCCTCTCCAGCAAGCGCGGCAAAGCACGTGACGCACGCGGCATCTCGGGGGCGGGGTCGATGTGGGCGTGGCCTCGCGCGTCCCTGCGCCTCCAACGGCGACGGCGCGGCGCGCTGACGTCGCGCGGCCCGGGCGAACGTTGCGGCGGCGGCGCGCGGGGATGGAGCGGCCGTCGGCGGCGCGGCGGGGGCGCCTCGCTCGGCGGTGGGTGAACCGCGGGCGCCGCCGCCGTCGTCGTCGCTCCCTGGGGCCGCGGCGCGAGCGTGGCGGGGCCGATCTCCGCGGGCCGGGCCGGGCGCCGAGGCCTCCGCCGCTCGGCCGCCCTTTCGCGCCGCCGCCGCCTCGCGGCCGGCCGGGTCCTCCCCGGCTCCTGCCCGCGGGAGTTAGGCGGGGGCGGCGCGGCGGGGGAGCGGTGCGGGAGGGCCCCGCCCGGAGCGTCGCGCGTCGCTCCTGGCCTCGCTGTGCGCGTCGGCAGCCGAAGGCGCGGGGCGGCCGAGCGGAGCCCGCGCGTGGGGGCGCAGCGCTGTGGCGGAGCCGGGGAGCGGAGGGCCGCCCGCAGCCCCGGCTCTGCTGCATCACCCGCGGGTCCCGCGCCGCGCTCGCTGTCCGGGGCGAGGCGGCCCCGTGGCAGCTCGTTCTGTGCGCGTCCGCTGAGCTGCGCCGTGGGTGGGGGAATCTGCTCGGTGTGCGGTGGTAAGGAATACGTTGAGGCCAGTGTATTTCAGAACGAACAAACAAACAAACCAGAAGTTTTCTTTTGTGCCCCCCGCAGTGTGTATCCCATACAATTGTTTGGTTTTTGTGGACTTTTGGTCTTTTGTTTTTTTTTCCCCTAGGAAGCTCCCTCGTTTGAGCTCTGTTAGCGTCTTATTTGGTCATGGGTAAAGGTGCAGTAACCAAAGGAGGCACTAATCCAGGTGCATCCGCAGCTCTGTAGCTCCTTCCCTCTGCAGGCGTTGCTGCTGTGTGCTGCCTGTGCCCTCCTCGCACTGTGGGCAGTGCTGGGATTTGTGCTGAGCGAGGTGGTGGGAGCGGCGCAGTGTGTAGGGCTGCATTCATTGCCTGGGGATTTCCATTTTTCTATAGCAAACAATGGGAATTAAGGATTTCTGCTGCATCTCAGTCCCGTTTTTTAACGAATGAACGGTAGAACAGCCATTCTAACTGCTGATGTGTTCCTGTATATTGGAAGCTTTGTCTGAAATATGGCGCTCTGCAGTGTGATGTTATGCTTATACTGCTTGTGCTCCCTTGTGGTCAGACTTAACCCAGGTGCTCCAAGTTTTTTCTCTTCGAATTAAGTTATTAGGGTGAACTACTCAGAATAGGAGACAATACTAGAAACAGTCTCTTGACATTAAATGTGCCATAGCTGACAGAAACCCACTGTTTCAAGTCAGAGTAGATTCTTCTCTTTGAAGGAGATGGATTTGCCGTGATGCTTTGTTGCTGGTCAGATGTCAATGTTTTTTTCTTACTGTGCTTATTAATTTTGGCAGGTCTTTGTCCTCTATGAAGAAGCTTTGTTGCCAAGACTCGCTGTGAAGATGACCCACACTACTGAATGCAGTTGTCTGCAAATGTAGGAGCCAACAAATGCTATGTCCTGCCTTCCCCTGACTTTCCTCTTTCTCATGGAATATATATTTCTAAAGTGTTTCTAGATCTTTACTGAAGATGTTTGGATTATAGCTATGAGCATATCTATGCAAGGAGATGAGCAAGCCTGAGCAATGCTGAGGTATGTATACCTTTTGTGTCCCATAACACATGGGTAATCAAAATTTGCTATTGAAATCAATAACAAATATGTTTGGAAAGTGAACCTTTGCTAAGTGTTCAAGAATGGCAATGAACAAGGGCTGTAAAATGTGCTGTCTGTGCAGAACACAAGTCATTGGGTCTTGGGCTCCCTACGTGCTGTAGATGGCCAATGTCTGTTATGTGTTGGAGGAAGAGGAATAGTGGGAAGACATGTAAGGAGAAAAACATCTTATCACAAAGAATTGGAGCATGCTACTTCTCTTTTGGCATAGCTAGTCTGAAAGATGAATTAGTACACATCAGAGAAATGCTGCTCTAATACTGTTCTGAAAGGTAACTAAAACATTTCAAAGTATGTTAAAGAGCGCTGAGATACAGAGCTGGGTGGTAGTGTCATTGGTCCGACTTAGGAGATGAGCTGTGATGGGAATTCTGTAGACACCTATGCTTACAGTTTCTTCGGAGAGAAATTTGGCAGATTTCAGTGTTTCTCAGAGCTGCGTGCACTGGTCCATCTCTCTCAGTAAATTCCTTGTTGGCCCAGTTTTTCATCCTGGAGCTGTTGGCTGTGATTTTCCTGGAGGTTAGTTGCCATGGTAATTATCCTGATAGGAAATAAATATGCTTTTTATAATCTCTGGATATGGTAATGGGGAGCAGAAAGACTGTTGGCCTTCTTGAGAGCAATAGAAGCTGCAGACCCATGGAGGCTTAGTGTTGGTAAATCACCACCAGTAGGAGAGAGCTGAACAAGTGCCTGATTGTGGGTGAGCAGTGGCAGTGATGAATAACATCATTTGGTCCCTGAGTAAAGAACAGTGGTAGAGTACATTACAGTGAGTCTGAGTAATGGTTAAGATTGGAGAAATGGAAAAGGAGTGACTTCTGCTCAGAGTCTGTTACGGTGGAACTTACTGATTCAGGTCTAGAGTGATTTACTGACTCAGTGAAGTAAAAGCATTTTTGATGGAAAAGAACCTTTCTAAAGGATGTGGCCATGGTGATCCTATGTGGTGTGAGATTTGGGTTGAGA
Organism: Meleagris gallopavo; assembly: GCF_905368555.1. NCBI lineage: Eukaryota > Metazoa > Chordata > Aves > Galliformes > Phasianidae > Meleagris > Meleagris gallopavo. Next base: position 19,531,554 of record NC_139417.1, on the reverse strand, counting down.
TAACATCTGGATTCAGTCTTGAGCTGGTCCAGCAGCAGGGTTGTGGTGGGAAAACTAAAAGTAGAAAGGACTGTTCACTGGTGGGGAGGAACAAGGTAGGGAACATATAAGCAAGGCAGTGGCACCTATTGAGATGCACCCATGAGAGTGGTAAGAGAACTGGCTGATACCATTGCAAAGCCACTGTTGGTTATCTTGGGAGGGCTGTGCTGATCAAGGAGGGTCCTAAGGACTCAAAGAAAGCAAGTTCCACCCATCTTCCAGAAGGAATCTTTTTAAGGAGAGAACCATGAGTGGGTCAGTCAGCTCACCTCCATTCTGGGAAGGGGATGAAATAAATAGTGCTAGAAGCAGTTTTCAAGCATGTTAAAAAACACGGAGGTGATTATGTCTATTAGTCATTATGCCCAACCACCCTGACAGTTTCTACATGGAGATGACTGGCTTGGTGCATTTGATTGGCTCAACTGCGGTAGAGCTTTCAATGCTCTGCCTTAACTTTCTCATAGGTAAACTGAGGAAATGCAAACTAGATATGTGGACACTGAGATGGATGAGAAATATTGAGGTAGTTTGCCATCCTACTTGTTGTCTGCGTATCTAATTGCTACACTGCTTGTGAGGATTGTGGTCAGTGGCAGGAAGGCTCTGCTGGAGGCCTGTTGCTAGTGGAGTTCTGCAGGGTTTGGCACTGTGTTCAATCCTGTTTAGCCTCTTCATTAATGACCTAGATGGTGAGGTTTGAGTGATAAGGTAATGTAAGCTACCAACTTGACTTTAAAGAAAAACTAAATCATAGCAAAGTTGCTACTTTTTAACTCAATCAGTGGAAAACTTTCACATAGCTGACAGCAAAAGCAGCTGAGTCAGTAGGAAAAGCACTGTGATTGTTCTGCACCAAATGGCTTGCTGGTGTTAGAAAATAGAAGTTTTCAGGTCCGTGCTGCTCAAAGATCAGAGAAGGAATGCTGGTTTTGAGTCACTGGGGGGAATATCTTACCAGTCTGTGCCAGATTAGGTCAGCTGTCATCTTCCACAAGTCAGTGTGAATGTGATGCTTTCCGAAACCCAGGATAAGGACACATGTTAAAATCACACACAGCCTGGGTTGCTGGTAGATCTCTTTCTTTGCAAGCCTTCTGATGTAACATGTATTAACCCTCTTGTAACTCCAAGCCTGTAATAAAGCTTTGTCTGTAGAACTAGAGGTGTTAAATCTTGTCCTCTGTGCTGGTGTTGCCACAGATGGATGTGCTGGGAGCTGCAAGGAGAGGCAGTCTCTTTCTGACCAATTCTTTTGACTTCCTCTCTGTAGTGCCCGAAATAGCTGTGCTGTAACCTTTTATCTCTTCTTGGGAAGTGGGATGAAAATAGCTGTTTTTCCATTCTTTGTGGTTCACTTGTTCCTGACATTTGAGTCAGCTTTGACACATAGTAGCAGCATCTCCTGGCAGAACTAAGGAGCATCTCTGAACTTTCTCTACCACACCTCCTTTCTCTGGTGGAAAGTTGCTGCCAAAATGCTTGGCATGGCCTGGTAATGTATTTTTCCAGAGTCTGGAACATGTGATTGAGATAATGGCAATAGCAAGAGTGGATAATAGGAGTGTAACTGGCCTCAGAAGGAGATACTTAAAGGAATGAAATCGGTTCCAGTGAATGAGCTTTTTGACAAGAGGGAAGCTAAAACAGCCTGGATTAGTGCTTTTCAAATTGCTCCTGTAAATAATTTGGTATTTGCAGGGAGGCTGTCAGCATTGCACTCAGTGCAGGCTTCTGCCTATGAAGGAAATTCAGGACATAGATGGTCTTCAACCACACCAATGCAACAGTTGCCTCTGCCACACTGAAATTGGAACTCTTTACCACTGTGTATCCCTTCAACAGAGAAAAGTGATTATAACAATTTAAAGCAGTTCCTTTGGATACTGAACTGTGGCATATTTTGACAAGCAGTGCTTAAGGCTGCACTTTAAAGGAAACCTATTTACGAGTGCATGTTACTGTAGCTGATTTTTATTGTCCTGGTCCTTAATTTTGAGCTCTCCCCATTTCTGAGTTGAGAAGGGAGCAGAATACCAGTGGAAATGGCAATTTTCTGGTTTATGCATTTTCCTAAAGCGTCAGGCCTCAACTCCTGTCCTTCAACTCATCCTGGGGCTCCAGCAGAGCTGAGTGCCCCTCTGCTGGGCTGTGTGCCTCGCATGCTTTCCTCGTCATCTCTCCCTTGCTGGAATGCTGAGTCAAGACGTTATTACTTGTGTGCTATTTCATTTGTATGTTTTTTAATATGCAGATCCTGACTGTTCTTCTAATGAGTTGTAATCTCTGGTTTCAAATAGTGGGCATGTGCAGATATCTAATGAAGAAATGACTTTTTGCTAATGATAATATTAGCCAATACCTCTCTTTCGTAATCTGGTTTATTTGTTCTTTGTTTCCATATCCTGAGCTCTCTTATTTTTTAAAAACCCACCATCTTAAATATTTCCTTAGTATTTCTTTACTCTTTCTCAAAGAGGAAAGTAGTTTCTTTGTTTACAAAATGCAGTATTTGAATAGCAGAAAAGAAATTACTTTTGGTGAGTCCTTGTTGAAGATGATGCGAAATCCCATGTCTCCAGCTGCTCTGGCTGTAACTGCAAATGTAAGTCTTTTGGTAACACCACTTAGGAGTAATTGTGATGTGTTTCTGCACTGCTTCCATTCGTTACAACCAGCAATGTGGTCAGTCTTCCCCAGCCCAGTGTCATCCAGAGTTGAATTAATTTTCTTGTTTTGGTTTACATCACAGCTCTGTAGGCAGCCGTCCCTACCACTAATGGAGTGGTGGGATGTCAGCATGGGGTTGGGAAATAGCTGCAGGAAGGCAGTGCATTCTTTAAGTTGCTCTTTGTCGTGCTGGTGGTGCTGTGAAATCCCAGCCTCACATCCCTGCCTGCTCAGACTGGAGGTGGTCGTTCCCAGGCTCTCCCTGGGTGCTGAGTTCAGAACATGCAGCTGAGCTTCTTGCACAGCATATAAACGTGATTGTAACTTTTTTGCTGTTTAGCAGCAAGCAGACATTTGTAAGAAAGTGCTGCATTTTTGGCTTTTCTGTCCATCTGTTTTTCAAGGAAGGATGTGGCTTTCCTGAAACATTGCTAGATGAGGGTGGAAGTGTCAGCTCTCAGCCTCATCTTAGCAAACTCCACAGCTGTGAACTGCAGCCTTCTGTAGCTACTTCTGCTGAGTGCTGTGCTGGCCACAATGTGAAGTTGCTGATTTTTAGTCTGTGCTCTGAAGAAACATTTGCTATGAGGCAAGTTTCCTTTCACATCTTGTAAAACAGGCCAGCTTTTAAAGAATCTTTATATATGCCCAGATCCATAAAGGTCTTTTTTTCTTGCAAGGTACCTGCAGGCTGTATTTTCAGTGTTGTTTCTGAGCTTTTAAATCCATACACATCTATTATTTTTTTTTTTCTTTTTTTGTGTGGATGATGTATACAGTTGGGAATGTTGGGAAAACAATAATCTAGTTAAGTCTTTCTTTAACCTTGGTTTAACTTTCTTGAGACATTGATTTTATGAAATCCAGTGGGAAATAGCCTTGCAGTGGCTGTGGTAGGCTCCAGGGAAGCACTAAATGCTACGTGCTCGTGAGCAAATTGGAAGACGGGCAGCAGTGAGAGATGATGTGGATGTGGCATTAATCTTAAGGCTAAAGCTGGTTTGATGCTCTGCTCCAAAGGTCTTGGATAACCTTAAGGCAGCTGCTTGACCTTTGTGTTTTTTATCTGAAAACTAGGGAAGTAGGAGTAATGCAATATAATGTAGTGGCGTTCCAAGGGTACGTAAACCACTCGCGTGCCACGGTGAGTTAAACCTATCTCCGTTTTATGCAGTGAAGTTTCATGGGGATGCTTAACAGAAAGTTAGTACTTCCTAGAAGGAGGAGCAACAAACCGCTGGGCTACAGAACCAGTGCCACTGCCACGCCGTCCGATCATTGCAGAGTGCAGCACTGTGCTCTTGGAAATCTTCTAATGGGTGTACAAGCTGTAGGCTGCAGGCTGCAATGCTTGTTTTGATTTCTGTGTGAAGTTTGTAGCATGTACAAAACCAGGATGTCCAGACATTGGTACCTCAGTGTTTCTGGAGGAGTCCTGACCTCTGCTTGGTACCTTTAAGTCATTGCCTGAGCTCGATGACTGGAATGTTCCAAGTGGTGGAAGAGATTCCAGTACCAACTGGTGATGCTGCAAAGCAGTGGAAGCGTTCCTGAAAAAGTCACTTCCTTGAGCCAATGCAGCTTCCTTGTAAATGAGAAAAATGACTAGTCTGTGACTTTTTATGTATTTTACTTTCATGTGTGATGTCCTTACTATAAAGTTCTAACCTTGCAGAACAGCTGTTGATCTTCATATAAGCAGCAACCAATGGGCAGTGCTGCTTTCAGTGCAGCAGTAATTTAAAGACTGTGCAAGGGTGGTGCTGAAAGTGTTTGACTCCAGCATGGGTCAGGTGTTCAGGAAGATGTTTTCTAATTAACTGGAGGGAGCAAAAGTTATCTGTTGCTTGTCAAGGGTGTTCGGTGTCTGTTAAAATTACATTTGGGTTACACAGATTCTCTTACCTAAAGAATTAATATTTGAGCTTTGAGGAACAGAAAACTGCATTAGCTTTGTTGATGAGCAGCAGCAGATATAAAGTTAGAGGAAGGAGCAGTTTCATCAGGCTGTGTGTCTGAGAAGAGCATGGTGCTGATAGATCACCTTCTGGTGGATCTGTGGCCATGTTACCGTTGTGCAGCAGAAGCACTTGAAAAGTTGAGGAGTGCAAGGAGTGGAAGTGGTGACTACATTGGGATGTGCTGAAGCATGACATCTTCTGATGTGCTTCTCCCCACTTCCTACCAGAGGAGAATGACTTTTAGTGCCTTCTGTGAGACCTCAGGGAGGTTCCTGCCATTGGCCACCCTTACCAAACCAGGGTGGATTGTCTGTCTGGTTTAGGCCTGCGAGGACCCAAGGAGGAGGACTGTATGTCACATGTTTTCTGTGGGCTCAGAAGTAATGCTGTGTTTGCTCCCAAATATCTTAACGCATTGCTCCGCGGCTGTAATCCGTGCACAGACATAGTTAGCATCTCTGCTGTTCTACTGATGGTGTGGAGTGAGTTTGTGTTGTTGGGCTCATACAAGTAACAGGTGATTTACTGTGTAAGCTGTGGGGCTACTGATCAATTAATTGATTTATAGTGCATGTATCGGTTGACTTTAGTTCTTCTTACCATAAACATAAATATGTGTTCATAAAATTCAGTGCCTTTGCATTCTGAGTTATTCAGGAGTGAGATCTATATGCATTACTTTCAAAAGAATCCAAGTATTTTTCTCTATCTAAAAATACTTAAAAGGCACTAAAAATGCCTTCACCAGTATCACCCTCAGTATTCTCTCCTTCAGCTTGCTGGAAGGCTCGTATTTTGCATGTAGGAAAACATCAGGCACAGACTGACGTGCTGAAAGCCTCATAACAGGACTGACTGCCACTTTAAGCCCAGATGTCAGTGGCTGGGGCTGTTCAACCACCAGACTGCATTCCTGCTGCATCTGTGGTGTGAGAAGGGAAAGCAAGGGCAGCAGAATCGGCATCATTCAGCTGAGTTCCTTTCTGGCATCTGGATACTGCTGGGAATAGGGTACAGGGTTTAGGAAAATCGTTAGACACAAATCAGTAAAACTATTGCTATCCTACTATGCTGGTCCTGTAGCATTATACAGTTGGCAGTAGATCTCTTGATATGCCCCACGTCCCCTGCTTCTATTGCAGTGGCAGTTACTCTTCACCCAGTGCCTCCCATCTCTCTGTTTGGCTCCTTATCCTGAGCTGCTGAATTAATTCAGTCAGTTCCCTGGGGCATGCTGCCTGCTGCTGTGCACCATTTGCACAAGTGTAGCTGGCTTTGGGCTGTTGCCCTTTTCCGAAGTCTCAGGCACAGAGCCTCAACAGAGATTTGGCTTATATTACACATACCATGAGCAGTTTTTCTCATCTTCCAGCTGGATTGCTTACTGTGCTGAGCATCCTGTTCCTGCCTTTCAATTTGCTCTTTCATCCACACTCCATTTACTTTCCTACACGGAGTACTTCAGTGTCAGGAATGTGGCCTGGTGAGGGGCAGCCCTATAGATGTAGTTTTCTGGGCTTCACTAGAATTCCAGATCCTTTCTGGCATGAATTTTGGAGGAGGAACTGTCTTGAAAACTGCTGATGTTCTTTCCATTAAAAACAGTGTTGTTTTTTGGCCCTTAAGTTTGTCCTGCTGCTGGCTCAGCTGTAACTTTGAATTTAATTTCTACTTTTTTTTTCTTGCACTTTTCCCAAATTCTTCATTCTCAGATTTTAAAGATCATTCTATCAAATCATAATATCTAAATAAAAAAATGAAGCTGGTTTCTCCATGTGCTGAGCTGTCTTGCTGTTATCCAGTCGTTCTTTTTGCTCAAATTATCACTCTGTTGCTGTTGTCTTCCTCCTCAAACGTTGTCCAACCCTCAGCCCCAGAATATTACACCTGTTCTGGTTTCCCCCGAGTTCCTCTTGCTGACAGGATTACTTTTGAACGCTCAGAGCTCTGTATCCATTTTTACCCTGCTGCTTGTTGCTGCTGAACGATGACACTTCTAAAATACGTTAACCTTTCCATGGATATAAATCACTTGCCGTGGTTCCCAGTTACCATTATGTGACTACTGCCCCATCAGCCTTTCTGGTGAAACTGTTTGCCTCGATACAGAATCTATTTAAGGATGAGCTTGGCTGAGCACTGTGGGATTTCTCAAAGTCAGCTTGGCTGTTTCTTTGTAGAAGTCATTCTACCCTGGAAGCAGCAGAAGAATCTTTTCTTTCTCCAAATAGGGGAGATGGTAAGAATCTGCTATGTAAGATCCCTGCCAGCTGTGGACTACAGCTGTGTGATGAGATCTGAACCTGGCCCGTTTATGAAATAAAATAAATATGAGAGTTCTTTAGCTAATTGTAGTTGAATATCAGTGTTAAGGTCTAGGGATGTTCAAGTATTGTACTAGTAGTAGATTTTGGAAGGCAGAATCTTTTCTGTTTTCTTCCCCGAGCTCTCTGGCTTTTCTCCCAGTTTCTGTGTAGGCTTTGTATCTGTAGCAAGCACTGCAGCTGCAAACAAGTCAGCTCTGAGTTATTTCAGCAGAGTTCATTTGCCTATAGAGAAATATCCCTTCACACACCAAAAATTGTGCCATCTTCTGGTGATTTTTATGAGGACCAGGGGTGTCAGCAGCAGCCCTGGAGGAGTTCTGCTGGGCAGCTGTGCTGTGAGGCATGTTGCTCTGGGCAATGACTGGTTGAGTAAGTAATCTCCTTTGGAAAACGTGGGTAAACCAACGTTGTGGCTCTTCTGAAATCTGGCTGCAGAAATGGAGCCATGTGTTTGCTCCCTGCTGACACTGTCTGCTCCTGTGTTCCTCCAGCCAGCATCCGTCCTGGCTGTGGACTTGTCACAGGAACGCCGAGTGTGTCAAAGTGGCCCTGGGAATGCTTTGTTCCTGCTCTGGGACGGAACAACTGAGCCAGGGTTGTGTCTGTGGGAGTGGTGTGCTTTGCCCAGCTGGGCTTTCTAAATTTCTAAATCCTTTCCTGCTCATTTGTGTTCATGCTCAGTGTGCTGATGGGACCCTTTATTATATCCATACGAGGAATTATGTTTGCCAGAACAGCCTCCAGTAGTCTGTTCTGAAGGAATGGTGCACAGGTGCTGCTGCAGTGGGTGTTGCCTGGTTTTTGCCTCCTCGCAGATCACTGTGAGGCACAGCAGTGGTTCAGCCTGGGTTACAGAGCACTTAGAACAAGGTTTCTTGTACAGCACAGTGAAAGGCACTTGTGTTTCACAGCACTCTCAGCTCTGCATCCTGTTGGCTGAACTCAAGATAAACAAGAGCAACCTTTCTGACCTGTGCCCAGAGCATCTGGGTGACTGAAAAGGAGGAGAAAATGAAATGGGTACAGATCAGCCTGATCTTGAAGGCTTTGCCCTGAAGTCTATCTTGCTTCCAGCCCTGACAGCTGGCCAGAAGTCCCTGGAGAAAATGTGCCTTCCCAAGAGCCTCTCAGTTATTCTGTAAGATCCAGTTTTAACTTCAGTCATATTGATATCCCTTCAGTTAGTTGAAACAGTTTTAAATAGCCCAGCTTCCAAACACAGTTACATTTAAATTAAAAAAAAAAAAAAATACACATATATATATATATATATAAAAATTGGAACCATGCTCACTTTATTGTTTGTGTACATCTTTCCTCCCATTTCCAAGAATTGCATCTCATATCCAATTTCTTTTTGCAGTTTTGTTCAGTGGAGGGACTGCTGTATGTCAGCCATGCTAAAGGGCAAGTGATGGAGGCAAGTATTAGTTTATATATTCGTGGTTATCTCATACTGTTTTTTACCAGTTTCGCCTTTTCAACTGCTTTGTTTCTTTCCCACTGCTGCTGTGAAATAACTGCACAAGTGAAAGACTGTATGGGCATGTTCTGGGAGGGAATCATGTTATATGATCTGCTCAGTGTGACTGTGGATATGGAACGACTAACTGTCCCTGATGTACTGTATGCTCATACAAATGAGAAGTGTGTGTTCCTGAGCTTCATCCTGAAGGCACTGCTTTTCCTCCCTCAAATATAGAACATAGAGTTGTTACGAGTCGAAAGCAACCACAAGGCTTCAATGTTATTGCAAATAGATGTGCTAATTTATTCTGCTGATTCACGGTTCTTCTCATTTATGAGTAAAGCAAATGGTTTTTCTCTGCAAAGCTAGATACTGGTACAAATAAGTAGCTCTAAGGACCTTCGTACCAGAAATGCTCTTTGAAAAGCTGTGTTCAGACTCACAACAGACTCACCATACAGAAATGTGAGCAGATGACCACAAAGCTTCTATAGGAGCTTTCTGAGTTATAAGTCAGTGTAATGTCAGCAGTCGTTCACAGAACACATGGGCATGGCAGTGACATGTTTGTGAACTAACTGGGCTGATTTGTTTCATGTGAGTTTGTAGATTGAAACAGAGCTAATTGGAGCAGTTGATGGTTTCCAGCGGCTAATGAATTCATGGAACTTCAGTTAGAAGAGGTGATACTGCATTAGATCAAGTACTGCCAGTGGTAATTTGCATAGAAAGCATGTAGCAGATAGTAAAAATGATGGGCGAGGAATATGTTGGACATCTCTGTTCTGAACTACAGCTTTTCTGTGAGACCAAACTGAAAAATGAATGCCAAGGGAGTTAGCTAAAATGGAAAAGGCAGTTATAGGTCAGCTGTCAAGGCTGTATTTCGTACGGCAAGTAATTCTGGGACTCCTGTTTTTTTAGCCATTGAGTTTTGTTCACTTAACTGTCTGCTTTTTTGTTTTGAGTTTCGTTCACTTCTGTCTGCTGGATGATGAGAAAAATCTAGTTGTGCCTTTTTTTCTCAAAACAAATTAATATGGACATGCAATTCAACTTCATGAGAATCAGTTACATTAGGAAAAAGTAGAAGCAACGGTAAGAAAGCTTAAAAATCCAACTATGATACTCATCACCTAAAGCGTTATGTATGTAACAATAAAAGATTGGTTGTTATGTCTTTTGATTCTGCCACAATTCCTCTTGAACGTGGGTAAATATTTTTACTTTTTTCTGAGGTGAGGCTTATTGCTTTGCCTTTAAACGGGTTATTGATTAAAATGATAATATATTTTAACTTGGTGCTTTTAACGTGATTTCAAAGTGCACAGCTAAAATACTGTAAGATTCCAGTGGCTTGCTTCCGTAAGTATTGAATGTCATCTCACCTCCAGCTTAACACAGTGATGTTTGGGGGGGGAAAAAAAAAAAAAAAGCAGAAGGGAGTGTGAGGCAGCTCTTGGATGCTTTTGGATGCCAGTTTAAAAAGCATCTTGGAACATCTGTTCTAACCCACTGCGTCGGGTTTCAGAAGTACAGAACTGAGAGCTCTGCAGTTGTAACCTCAGTGCACTGTTTCTGCAGCTGCTTCAAAATACAAACGGATGTTCTCAAATCCCAAGCATGTCTTGTATTTCAAATGAAATGTTTTTTAAAGCACAGGCTGCCTTCTGCCAAGATTGAGTTGACTTCTGTGATCTGGTTTCTGTATTTTTATAGAAGCCTAACCGAAGCGTTTTGCTGCAAGAAAGCAATGATCAGCTTCTGAGCATGTGATCTCATGGTGCTAATGTGAAACTCGGATATTGTGTCCTTCCTTCCTTCCTCATTCCTTGCTGTACTTCTCCAGCAGTGTGTTGTTACATAAGTTCTCAGTTGCACAGTAGTGTAACCAACTGCTTTCCGAGCTGTGCTGATGTGAGGAGGGGAGGTTGATGTCTTCTGGAGAAAACCTGTGTGTTTTCCCTGCGTAGAGGCTGAGCTACACGCCGTGGTGCTGCATTCTCTGCCCGTTCAGAAGGGTTCCTTCTTCTTTTAAAAAGGAGTTTCTGTTTTCTCTGAGAATTATGGACGAGACTATGCCCATTGAAACCATTTCACTTGCCTGTCCTTGCTTGACTTTCCTGTCTAGTTTCCAGTGCAATCAATAGATGCTGATAGTAATAAGGCATTTCTTACTGCTTGGAGACAAATGGTTAAGTGATTTGGAAATGTTCTGTCTTCTTGCATTTATCAAATACTGTGGAGTTAAGCATTCTGCAGGAAAATCAGATAGGCAGGACAGATGTTATGGTTGAAGCATGTTCCTTTGGTAAGGAACAAAATTAATTCTGCCAAAAAGTCTAACATGTTCTCTGGAAGTGTAACTTCACGTTCCGTTAGATACTGCTGTGGGCTTTGTTCTTAGTAACAAAAAAAAACTTGTTTTTCCCTCCTCCTTCCCCACTTTTGTAGACTTTTCTTTTTTTGTTTAAAAGAAAAAAGCCTTTCTTGCTTCACTTTGTGCTATGCTTCTTCCCCTAGGCAATAAATGAATTGTCTCATACAAGCTTTGGCTTCTGCACACAGCCTTAGATGCAACTAATACCAGGATTGAGGGGTGCTTGGAAAACCGATGAATTTGTTTTGTTAATGGCATGTTTTGTACATTGTTTTTTTTTTAACCCACTACTTTCTGCATGGATGTGTAATAATGGCTCTTTTGTTTAACATTAGATAAGCATGAGATCACCGTGGCACAGCTGCATGTGTAGTCACTCTTGAAGCAATTGCACACCTAATTGGCTGACAATCTTGGCATTTTTAAAACAAACACAAGCCTTTTAAAGACAGGGGACATGTTTATTTACGAATAGTCAAATTAACCTGTGGGGTGTCATCAATGGAGCCCTCTGGCAGTGAACAGTTGTGCGATGACCCTGATCCTGGAGGCAAATCCCAAGATCAAGAGACCAAAAAACAACACGAATCAGAGCAAAAATTATCCAAAATAACCCATAACGCTTTGGAGAACATTAATGTGATTGGTCAAGGCTTGAAGCACCTCTTCCAGCATCAGCGCAGGAGGTCATCAGTTTCTCCACATGATGTTCAGCAAGTTCAGGCTGATTTGGAGTCTGACATGGATTTGGAAAGCCAAAGCGCCTGTGCTGAAATTGATGGTGTCTCCACCCACCCTACAGCTCTGAACCGAGTGCTTCAGCAGATCAGAGTGCCACCCAAAATGAAGAGGGGGACGAGCCTGCACAGCAGGCGGGGCAAGACGGACCCTCCCAAAGGAAGCCCACAGATCAACAGGAGGTCTGCACAAGATATGCAATCAGGTCGTCCCAGATCGTCGTCCACTACAGATGCTCCCACAAACTTGTCCGTGATGGAGGTTGCTTCTTCTGTCTGTGTAGGTGGAGAGGAGGCCACGGCAGCAGTAAGTTACTCAGATTTACCTTTGGTATTTATCATCTCCTTGTGTGTTTTCTTAAGACTTTTGAAACTTGTTTTTAAAAGCGAGTGTCTTTCAGCAAACACTGATGCTACTGTGTTCAAAACTTTTGTGTGTGATGAAGCAGAGAGCTTAAAGGATGCAAGCATTAGCCATTTTCTCACATGGCAGGTGCTTATTTTATTTGATTGCTGAAATAAGGGCTGCTTCTGCAGCATGTTGAGTGGTCAGATGGTGCATTGCGGGCAAGCAAGGAATGGTGGAAGAGCAGCAGCCAGAGCAGTCCTTGTTAGCAGCTATTTCCTGCAACTGATACGGCTTTTTTCTTCCCTTCATATTTTATTGTGTATTTTGTAAAAGTGAGGAATTCCAGTTTGAGCAAATGGAGCAGTGGGTTGTTCAGGTTGTTGAGAGGCTCTGGGAAGGGTGGCTGCAGTAGGTAACCAAGCTGCGATGCCAGGGTGGCCAAATCTGATTTCAGTTCAGCCCTACTACTATGCTGAAATAAGCCTTTGCCAAAATGACAGTCTCTGTTCTGTGACTTGTTCTTGCAGAGTTGTGTGTATTGGTTTACTGATGATATCAGGTAGTGGTATTTGTTTTAATCTTTCTTGTTTCCCAGATCTGTTTAATTGAAGTGCTTGCAAGATCTTCAAATTGTGGCTTATCATTGTGATCTATTACTTGCATAAGTATTCCTCTTGGAAGGAGCATTGAAAGTCTACCTTTGAGATTTCTGCTCCTACAGCAATTAAAAGAAAAGGAATAGTGATGTATTTGGGAAAAGTGGATGCTCTCCGAGAACTGGTTAGCTCTGTGGCTGAACTGTATCAAAAAGAGCTCTTATACTAGTTTCAGGTTTATTTCCTTGCAGGCTCTTTTTCATTGTGATTGGACTCATGACCTTTGTTTCAGATGAACTTTTAGGAGAGCCGATAATTTGCCAAGTTTGTATCCAAATCCAGCAACTTGAGTTATGAAGCACGGCAGCCTGTTTTGGTTTGTCAGGTTAAAATCTTAGCCCATTTAGATCTGATATACTTGATTTTAAACATGCTTACTTACAAAGTACTATTGCAATAAAGTGATGTCCTCTGTGTACGTGCAGGAGGGAGGCTGTTCTGAAGTGCTCACGTTTTCCTTCAGTAGTGGCACTTGCATCTCTGTGAGATCTGCGTGCAGTGTGAGAATCCTTTGTCACGAGGCTGAGGAAGGCCTTGGAAATGAAGTTGATGCATTTCAGCATAGCCCCTCTTTATCTCATCATCCAAAGTGTATCTGCTGCTTTCAGACTTGCTACCTCACACTCTGCCCTTAACCTGAGATGACCTCTGCTCTAATTTGGGATTGCTTCCTAACACTTATCCTGAAAAACGTAGGTGGGCTTTGAGATAAAACGCTAACAAACCCTTCAGGAGTGCTAACAGCATTTGTTGATACGTCTCTGAGTTTTGATGTTTTAGTAATTTTAGTATCTGTAGGCCCATGTAGAATTGGGAAAGAAAAAAGTGAGCAAGGGGGGAAAAAAAAACTTAAAATGAGAGCAAGAATTTTTTTTTTTTAACAGAACCAACTAAAAGCCAAAACAATGGTAATACTCAGTCATGAGCTTTTCCTAAGTAAGCTAACAGCAAGGGTCTCTAGTCATACAAGATTCAGTTTACTTCAGAGATTTGACATGCTTGAACACAGAGTCAAGCTGAGACAGTACTGGTTCTGGCTTTGCACTTACTTACACGTGTACAGCTACAAGGTAAGTATCAGTCTTCGACATCTGGCTACTTAACAGCGTTCCATTTCCAATGCCGTGGGTTACCCAGTGCTCACTCTGTGTAGCATTCTGCAGTTGTGCTTCTATACGGTGTGATTTTTTTTTTTAAATAAAAGGCTATGGGATGAATCATCTAAAATGCATCATTTCCCCACCTTTGTCCTGAAATTTCCTTATAACTTTACTAAAAATAGATGTGTGCTTGAGTTGTCAATCTACGTTTAACCAGATTCAGCTATGACTGATCAAAGTTGAGTAGTATCTGGAGGAACATCTGGTTCTTGCCTAAGGATGACAATGGAAACAGATGCTCTGAAGATAGTAAAGAAAACCAAAACTGCCGTGGATTCCATACAGTGGCTTTCTGCAGTGTGGAAAATACCAAAACAAGCAAGAATTGGTGGAAATTGTTCTTACTGGCTGTAAATGACCAAGGAAACCATACTAGCAGCATGGAGCTGTGTCTGTGGTTCCTATCCCAGGTATTGGTGCCATACAGCGTCTCACATCTTAGAAAAATGCTGTTGTAAAAGCCATGCCTGTTGGAGCCTGCAAGCAGTGTAGAACTTCAGAGTTGCTTGGTTCTGTTTTCCATGGATGTCCATCATGTGTGTCCATGCAGTAGAAATTTTCAAGCCGGGAAGTTTCTGTTAAATTTGTCGGCTTATGACGTCTTTATCAATAACTAAAATCAGTGAGTTATTCAGATAGTGTCAGCTGCCTAGCCATGAAAGCATGGAAGACATTAAAAAAAAAAAAAAAAAAAAAAAAACTTGGAACCCAGTTTGTAATAGAGAATTCTATGCAGCAGCTAATTGCTAACATCTTTAGGTCTATCAGTATAAGAATATTTTCTTGTTCTTCCATTATTTTACAAACTTCATTCAGACACGCAGGGTTTTATCAGTTTTTGGTATAATCGTACCATAGAATGGCTTGGGTTGGAGGGGTCCTTAGAGGTCATCTTGTACTCCAGGTGGGGCCCCCCCACGGTCAGGGAGGACTAGAAGAAAGTGCAGATAAATGACTGGAAAGGCTTTGTGATAGGCAAAATACAGGTGAGAGAGGCGAAGTGCAGAAACGGCTGTGGGACTTGAAGCGTGGAGCGGCCTGCAGGGTCGGTGGTGCCGAAGGGGAGGTGTGCCGGTGTCAGCCCTTCACATCCCCGACTGCAGTTCAGCTGCAGAGCTCAGGGCTCTGCTGAAGGAAGTCAGGTATCTGCTCAGCAGGGGGCTGAAATCAGGAAGGCGTCGTTCAGCCAATTGTTAGACCAGTCTTACAAGAGGCATCGGTGTGCTTGGATCTGAGAAGCTAATGTAGCATTCAGTTAATAACTTTGTCTTCAGTGACTCGTATTGCAAAACCAGTTACCACACAGTTCAAATGATGCAGTTGATGAAGGGTGTTTAGCAACTTGTATTGCAAAAGCAGTTACCACAGTTCACATGGAGTTGGTAAAGGGCTAGGTGACGTCTGGAACTGTTGCAGTGAACTTAAATGGAGCACAGGTCACGTTAAGCATGAACTCGGCCCTTAACCACTGTCTTTAAGTTATGAGAGGTGACGTTTTAACACATTGTTATATCAGGGAAACAGGCTGAAAGTATTTCATCCACTGAACTTGCATTGTTTCACAAATCTTATGAAATAGGAATAATTTCTTTAAAATACTTGTTAAATAACACTCTGGACCGGTGTGTTCTGCTCCTGCCCATGTATGCTCTCGCCAATTGTGTCTGCAGCAAATCTGTCCTTGATCTCATTTCATATTAACTTTCTCATGGCTATGCCAAGTTATCATCTTTGTGATCTCAAGCTCTCAAAAAAATCTTTAAAAAATAAAGCACCACCAAGTTCGCTTTCTTGATGTTGGTGTTTCTCCAATGGCAGTGAAGAAATGTGGATGTCAGCAGGCTGACGTTCTTCGCTTTGAAATTCTTTAAAATTTCAGAAATCCAAGTGCAATCTGAAAAATACTGAGTTGCAGCATCCATCTGATGTGAACATATCTGTTCTGTAGGGACTGTACAGCTCACAAGGACGAAGAAGCAACGTGTTCAGTGAAAATGCTGTGATTTAGTAGTGACTGAAACGTGTAATGTGAGAATTGCAGTCAAGCAATGTTGTTCTCTTTTTTTTCTGCCGAATGTCTTCTGTCCTCAGCTGAACTGCCAGCCCCCAGCGCCTGCTGTGCTCTGAGGTCGGTGGCTGCCACTTGTTGTGGAGCTCTTCTGCCCCCATCGGGTGCACGATGGCAATCTTACAGGCTGCTCTGAGCACTCATCCCTGCACCGTGCTCAGTGCTGCTCCTTGAGCAGAAATTCCTGCTCTGCTTTACCTTCTCTTTTTTCTTCCCAATGTTAAATCCTGCCATCTAGGAGAACTAGTGGGCATTTTATTCTCTTGAAGTAGTTTCATTGTTGCAGCATTGCAGATTGCATTTTGGAATAAGGGGCAATGCATTCTTTCGCTACAGTATTCTGTAGCTACTAAGTAATGCTGCGTAGTGTCTGTGGTTATTAAGCCTAGAATTTGCCCGTGACTGCAAAAGATGTTACATGTAAAGACAGAAAGTCAGTGGACATGGCTTACTGAGAAACTAGCTTTCAATATATTTCAATATATTTTGTTAGGTGCATGAAAAAGCTTTTGTAGGCTGCTCATTTGTGTGGCAGGAGCCTTACCTGTTGCAAATGTATTTGTGATAGAGATAGATGGAGAGCTGCCCAAGTGCTTCTGCCTGGAGTTTACTACTGAAGCTAAAGAGCTGTTAAACACATCCTATTTCTATACTATTTCCGTATCTTCCATATTTGCAGAGTCAGGCCCAACGCTTCTCGCTTTGTCCTTCTCTCTGAAGTTATGCTGCACCGTGGTTTAAATATTTGCTCTCCTCTGCCTACAGAAATGGTGTTCTGAGCACAGTGTTTGTGATTCATGTTGTGCAGTTGGGCCTACCGTTATACTTAATTTTAAACACTAGTTGCTGTACTTGCAATAATTTGGAGAAAGGAAAAAAAAAAAAAGCCAACTTACCTTCATCAATATGGCTGTGCTAATGACGTAAGTGGCAGAAGTGAAAAATGAGTTGTTTTTTTTTTTTTTTTAATGCGATGTCCATTTGTGCTTAGAAACTGAGACCATGCTGTCATGGGGCAGTTGTTAAAAGATGAGACTCCTCAGGCCTGAAGCAGGTGGCAGAACCTGCGTTCCTGGACCTGCCTTTCAGGGTCCCCTTCTAGGGAAGAAGTTTTCTCATACCTGCCCCATATGTGTAAGTTCTGCATCAAAGTTCTTAGCAGGGGGGGAAAAAAAAAAAACACACAACCTTATCAGACATGGCAATATTTTCTACTGTCAGCCCTGTTCCCCTAATCGCTGCCTTTTGCAGTTGATGATTCTATCACCACGTTCCTACCTCACCTCCACGTTTTCCCCCCAGACTCCTTGCTACGACTGTATGAGCTGGTCTTTGTTCTTAGACTGGAAACCATTTTATAATTTGTGTATCTACAGTTTAAGTGCTGTGTGTCACTCCAGATCCTGAGTACCAAAGACATCTTGTTAGGCCTCATTCTTCCTTTCTCAAACCGTCTCTTTCTCCGGCATGTGTTCTGTGCGGCAGGTCAGCTTTCATCCATCTCCTGATGATCTACACCTGCTCTTCCTTTTTTGTGCTTATAACCTCATCGTGGCCCCCACACTAAATACGCTGCCAGGAAGTTTAGGAGGTTAATATCTTCAAAATATTGTTTCCTTAACCCAGGAATGGTTTTTGTTTGTTTGCTTTGTCTTATTTCTCTCCCCACGCTTTGTATGTGGATACAGCAAAGTTTTGGAGAGAAGAATCTTTATTTCTTGTTTGTTTTGCTAATCCCCTGAGAACAGTCAGGACTTGCATTGATGTTGTGAGCAGTAACTCATGTCTTTTATGATTCTCCAGAATAGTGAGTACTGGGGGGCCCAATCCTGTGTGATGCTGAGGTCCTCTGTTCCAAGTGGGAGTTAAGGACACAGTGCTTTTGCATAAGGGAAAGTAAATTCTAAATAATCCATTGCATGCAAGGTATTTTTAGTTCACAGTATTGTTCTCTTCTCTGCTCTCTTCAGTTTCTGTTGAAGTAGAAGGGCAAAGTGCTATCCCAAAACCACAAATCAGATTTGACCTAACACCTTTACATATGTTTGCATGTGTAATAATCCTACTGTGTGTTATCAGGGTCTGTTTTTTGTTGTTTTTTTTTTTTAAAAAGACTCATGGCATGGAAAATAATGCAATAATTAAAGTTTTGTGGAGATTTTCATTTGATGTTATATTTCTAATAGTGTACATCTAAATATTTTTGCACAAAGCCTTGTTTGTTTGTGTTTTGTTTTGTTTTGTAAAAGCAGCCCACTGAGCTGTGAAATCAGGACTTCGATGGCTTAGAAATGGTGGTGTGAGACTGCCTGGGTTTCACTGAGCTTGTGGATTAAGGAGTTACAGGACATGAACAAACAACAGTATTAAAGTTGCAGAGCTACAGAAGTAGCAGCTGTACTTTGGTGAGAGGTTGCTCTCTGTGTTGGAACCTTACCAGTGTCAGTTCCCGAAGGTGGGCCGCAGGGAGCCGGGCTTTTCTGCAGCGCCCAGCAGCAGGTGTGGATGGCAGCGGGCAGAAATGGCAGCGTGGGCAGTGGAGCGCTGGGTCAGGTCACCCAGATTGAAGGCTCTCCCTCCTTGGAGGTCTCCAGCCTGGATGTGGAGCTGGGCACGGCTCTGGTGGAGGGCCCTGCCCACCTCTGCCAGTCTGTGATTCTGTGATGCACAGTTGAGACTGTCACATATTGAGATCACTCAGCTTTTGGATGAATTTTAACAGTCAGAGGGAATGCTGAAGATACCGGGGGGTCATCAATGGCTCTGTGTCCAGGTGGAGGCCGGTAACGGGCGACGTCCACCAGGGCTCTGCCTTGGGACCGGTGCTCTGTGACATCTTTATCAGTGACAGCGATGGTGGAATCGAGTGAACCTTCAGCAAGTTTGCTGATGACACCAAGCTGAGTGGTGCGGTTGACACGGTTGATGGAAGGGATGCCATTCACAGGGACCTCGAGAGGCTGGAAAGGTGGGCCTGGATGAACCTGATGAGGTTCAACACAGCAAAGTGTGGAGTTTTGCACTTGGCCTGGAGGAATCCCAGGCATCCACATAGACTGGAAGGAGCGGTTGTGAGAGCAGCCCTGCAGAGAAGAACCTGAGGGTCTTGATAGATGAAAAGCTGAACGTGAGCCAGCAGTGTGCTCCTGCAGCTCGGAAAGCAAATGGTATCCTGGGCTCCATCAAAAGAGGGATGGCCAGCAGGGACAGGGAGGTGATTGTCGCCCTCTACTCTGCTCTTGTGAGGCCCCATCTGGAGTGCTGTGTCCAGGGCTGGAGCACACAGTACAAAAAAGACAGGGAGCTGTTGGAGAGGGTCCAGAGGAGGGCACAAAGATGAGCAGGGGGCTGCAGCACCTCCCCTACAAAGACGGGCTGAGAGAGCTAGGCTTGTTCAGCCTGGAGAAGAGAAGCTGTGGGGTGACCTCATTGCAGCCTTCAGTACCTAAAGGGAGCCTACAGACAGGAGGGGAGTCAGCTCTTGGAAAGGGGAGATAACAGCAGGACAAGGGGAAAGGGCTTTAAGTTGGGGGAGGGAAGATTTAGGTTGGATGTCAGGGGGAAGTTGTTTGCTGGGAGAGCGGTGAGGTGCTGGAACAGCTGCCCAGAGAGGCTGTGGATGCCCCATCCATCCCTGGAGGTGTTCAGGGCCAGTTTGGATGGGGCCCTGGGCAGCCTGAGCTGCTATGAAATATGGAGGTTGGTGGCCCTGCCTGTGGTGGGGGGTTGGAGATTGATGATCATTGAGGTCCCTTCCAACCCGAGCCGTTCTGTGATTCTGTAATACGAAATCAAGAAACCTAAAAAACAGAGCATCTCAAAGTTTGTCCGTGCCTGTGCCAGCACTTCAGTTCGTGTTCTTGCACTGAGATCCCCCTGAGAGCAGCTTTCGGAGGCACTGTGTGCGCTTCAGCTCTGCTGCGTTCTCACCGTTTTCATTTTCAGTGATCAGCTTTCATAAATATTTTAATTTAATATATTTTAATTTAATTAATAAAAAATCTTTAGATATTGGCTGCCAACTTAAATTATATTCTGTTACTGTCTGTTTAAAAACAAAGACTGCATGTGCTTCAATTGTGTAACAATTGCTGGCCTGTACTTCGTGGCCGCCTCAGTGTTTTCCTGTGGCAGTACTGACATCGTGAGCATCACATAAAGGCTGCTAACAGTAACCTGCTTTTCTTAGGT
The DNA here is from genome assembly GCF_905368555.1 of Meleagris gallopavo. Classification (NCBI taxonomy): domain Eukaryota; kingdom Metazoa; phylum Chordata; class Aves; order Galliformes; family Phasianidae; genus Meleagris; species Meleagris gallopavo. Next base: position 19,511,545 of record NC_139417.1, on the reverse strand, counting down.
ACTTTCTAATGACCCTTTCCAAACAGGCACTCTGGTGACATATTAATGGCTCCTGGGACAGCCGCCTGTAACGATGCAGCAGCTTTGTGTACCGTTAACACCGTGTGGAAGCATTACCTGGGCTGTCTGTGAAAGATTGCCTGAGCTGTCACACATCTCACAAAACAATAAGCAGTACTCTCTGCAGCACACGGTAATGTTTGCTCTCCCATTCAGTGCCTGTAGATGGTAAATGTTTTTGGAATTTTACCATAATAGATTCTAAATAAAACATTTTGTAGTTCTACCCCTGAAGCACCACTTTTACATTAAAAATAATTTTTGCCATATAAACAGATGAAGTCAGTCAGGAGTCCTTCTGCAAATAATATATTGATATTGCAGTACATGCAGCCGAATTATGTTATAACAGCACGGATCGTGCAGAGCTGGTGTGGTTTGTAATGAGGAGGACCTTTTCTTCACTGCAATTAGGAGCGTATGCATACTTGGCAGTGATGTTCCACAGAAATTTGGGTGGGTTGGTGTGTGAGGGGCATCAGGCTCATTTCAGTCTCGGGAAATCATTCTCGAAGGTAATGCTGCAAATAGCTAGAGCTACAGATCTGAACTTCCAGAAGATGCGATTCAGTAGCTGTGCGCAGTGTGCCGCAGTGACCGCTGCTCTCCTGCTCCAGCAGAAGGGCCACAACGCAGTGCTGGTGCTCTGTGCAGGGATAGGGTTGCATTGTTTGCATCTTGCAACAAGATAAGATAATAGCAGATTGTGTAGTGGTGTAATTGCAGAGTGATAGGTCAAGAGTAAGCTGAGGGTTGTTTTACAGGCACAGAAATTGATCTTCAGTTGCTTAATTGCTTCGAATGACGCTGTCGTGCCAGGCACTGCCTGTCCCTGCCTGGTGCCTGTCACCTTTGTGAAGCACTGGAGTGACCTTGTGCTCAAAGTCTTCTTTATGGACAAAGTGGAAGGACACTAAAATACAGGAGAGCCAAGAAATTAATCTTAGTATAATTGACATCTGAAGAGTCAAATTGTCATTAGACCAGATTTGTTCCAGAAAATAAAAATGAGTAATGCCAGTAAAGATGTTACATGCACACTTAGTAGTCTCTGACCCTTTTCCTCAGCCTGTGCTGATCAGTGCTGTGCAGCTGGGAGCATCTCGTGCGCATTCATCAACACTGAACATGTATGGGGACCAAGCAGTGGCTGTGAGCACAGTGAGGGGCGGGTGCTGCATTTCAGCAGTGCCAGTAGTCGTGAGCGTGGCATGCAATCTCTTGTTCATCAGAGCTCAAATGCATAACTAATGATGGTGACTATGTTGGAAAATAGCATTTTGTATCTGGGCATGTGCTCTATTCAACAGCACTGTTGTGCTCTTTGTAGTTGCTGTAGTTTCTGTGGAAATAAATAGGAGGTGTTACTTCTGGAGTACCCCAATTTCTGTCAGCACTGAGGGGACAGATGCCCTCACCAGAGCGGAACAACATCCAATGAGGCAGGCAAGGAAGTCTGAATTAGCAGTGTTTGTAGTTTGTGAGTGAAGCAAAGATATTTTAATTGAAGAAGCTGCATCCATTGACCTGGAATGCCACAGCAGTGAGAAAAGTGAAGCAGGTTCCTATTTTCTGCTCAATTGTTAACTTTTTCTGTACTCTCAGTTATTTCTGTGTTGATATTTGAGATTTTTTAAATGGGGATGACATCTTTATGTCAGGATTTTTTAGTGATCTTCATGTGGTAAGCGTTAACAGGAAGCAGTGCTACAGATGATTTGGTATAGATGCAGATAAAGTAATTACCCATTGCCTCTGTACCTTTTTCTGTATGCAGGGCAAGTCCTGCAGTCTCAGTCGATAGAGGGAGCTCTGACTTTTCAGAACATCTGTATGCAAACAGTTCACTTCATCCATCCTGAAAATAAATTGGTTTGTGTATTGAATCGGCTTTCAGAAATATGGGATGCTGTCCTCTCAGTGATTGAGAGAGAGAATCATCCTCACACAGCACTGAAACTATTTTCTGTGAAATGTAAATAATACAAAAGAAGCTTAAATTTAAAAATGTGTAAATTTAAGCACCTTTCTTGAATCTAGTTTTGTTTTTCTGAAGCAACCTATGCACTGTTGCGTGCAGAAAACCATAGACTGACAGCAACAAATTTAGCTTCGTGCAAACCAAAGGGCTGGGCTGTAGGCATCAGTTCTTCAGGCCCTATCTTTTAAATGGGTGTGTTTACATTTATGCAGGCAGATGCTGCCTGGTTATTTGTCTGGCCATGGAATTAAGAGATTTTGTCCCCGTGGAAAGCAGTGCATGGGACTGGCTGTAGTCCTTAGGCACCACACCTCGCTGTTGTGGGTTGGGGGGCAGCAGATTGGGGAGCGGTGGCTGAAGGTCTGCAACTGGGGGTGGTGTGTGGGTTTAGAAGGTGCCACGAGGGGCTCTGAGCTGCATGGAGCTCGCCGGGAGCTGCTGTCCTTCACAAGGAGCAGTGTTGTGTCTGTTAGATGGTGGGGATGGCAGTGGACTTATCTAACCCCTAGAAATTGTAATTGGAGACTATTCAAGGAAACAGATCTGGCAGTGCACGTAGAGGTGCGGGGGATGCGAGGCATTGGGCTCAGCCCCATACCTGCAGCAGGACCTGCCATGGCAGTGCTCACTGTGTGCGTGTGAGCATTTGACCACTTCATTGCGTGGGACTCCCTTTTTGTAGTCTGAAATCCTTCTGCTGCTTCTGTAATCTTTTGTTTCTCACATTACTAAAGGATAAGATCATCTCGACCTCTCCTTGTACTGTCACTTGTTTCCTGCAGACAGCCCAAAGTATTTGCGCTGCTGACCTGCCCACATCCTTGTCTTTTCCATTTTCCATAGCTGAATGCCACCTGCAGCACCTGTGACAAGAAGTGAGCACTGAGCCTACAGCTGAGGCATTGCACTGCACTCCTGCACCACGTAGATCAATGCATGTAGGCACAATGTGAAAGGAAGGTGTTTAATTAGCTCACAGTGGTTCCTCTTTTAATCCCGTTGTCCATGCAACACGTTGGTCACTTGCTGTGAGCTCTTAAATCTTGCCTACAAGGCAGCAGGTTCCTGCGAGCCACGGGGCACTGAGGCTCAGTGGAGCAGCCCAGAGCGGAGCCGCTGCTCAGCTCTGCTGTGAGGTCACTGCGAGGGCTGTGGGACGGAGCAAGGCTCTTAATAGGGCTGTGAATTGTACTGCAAGCATGTTGGCCTTGTGTCAGCTGTCTGAGGGGAGTACATCCACTTGTGCAAATCTCACTGGAGCAGTCTTTGGTTAGCCTGGAAGTGCTGGTACTAAAAATTAACTGTTTCGTCATTAACCTAAGCTTTAATCTAAGCAAATGATTTTAACAAAATCTCCCAAATTATAATTAAAAAGGGAAGGAGATGTGTGAAAAAAAAAATTGATTTCTTCAGGAATGTGAAGCTTTTGGAATCTGTAAAACCATGACGACTGTGCAGTGAGTAGAAGTGGATTTGAACTGTGGGGCTCTCACGTTTGGTTATAATTGTTGAAAAATGATATTGGAGAGTTTGTATACATAGCATAAATATAATATGCCTGACTTTTTCCACTTTCCAAGTTCCAAGTGTGTCTCTAAGCACACAGAAAAAAGAACTTCAACAATGGTAGGAGGGTTGTCACAAGAATGCTGGAAAGCAGGGTAGAAAGCAATAAATGTGTGTCAAGTTTCTGGACACAGAGACTGTTCACAGTTACAGGTGTCCTGCACTAAGAATTAAATGATGTGCAGCAGGCTTCTGCATGGAGTCAAGCAGCAGAGCGAGAAGGTCAGTGCAGGTCAGTGTGGAGTGATGCAGCTGTAGGTGTGGGATGCCTGTGGTGCTGCTTTGTGCTCCTCCAGCGTGGGGAGGTTTCTGGTGTTCCATTCCTGGCAGCACTTGCTGTCAGCATTATGTGATTGTAGTAAAATCAGGGCCTGGTAACTGGGTGATGCACTGTGCATTTCCAGGAAGAGTGAACATTCTGAAAAAGATCTGACATTGTGGGAGGGAGCACTTTGTCTGTACAGAACACATTTCTGCATTGTGAAACCTCCAAGTTAGTAATGACAGGGCAGAGTGCAACCAAATCATGCTGTGATACAACAGCTGGGGTTCTCAGTGCTCAGGTACACATCTTTAGATGTTAATTTTGGATGGCAGTTATAAAATAAACACCTCTGTTTAATCTTTTTCTAACCCTCCTCTTGAGTTCTATATAGAGAACCACACTGACCCTTCTCATAACCCTTCCTGGCCCAAATCTCTTCTGTCTCTACCCTCCAGGCCAACTGTTGACATTAAAAATAGGCTACAAACATTTTTCCTTAACAAGGCAAATATGCTGGCCTAAATCACCCCTGTTCTTCCACTATGCGGCCATTCAATAGAGCAAAGTGTCCTTTCCCAATATGTACTGTGGAGAGTAATTTTGTGTGAACTCTGTGTGCAACTTCCTCCAACTGACAGGCATGGCATAGGGGCCTGGGCCCTTGAGCCAGCGTAGCTGGAGCATGGCATGGGATCCTTGTGGTTTCCTTCCTTTTAAAGTAGGGTCTGACAGAGTGCTGGGTGATCCCTCTCTACCTGATACAGCCCAAATTCAGCTGGGATGTGCTCCCACCCCAGGTATTGAGAGCCATTTCTGAATTCCGGTAAGTTTGACTGTAGTCTAGACTTATTCAGAAGATAACTTTGTGCAAGTCTGCACAATGAAGGGATTGATGCTACAGCCATTTAAATGTAATGATAAAAGGAGCCCTCCCTGCTGGGTTCATGGTGCAATTCTGTGCCTACATTTGAGCTGTATTGAAAAAATTGTACCTGATATGTAAGTTCTCAGAGAGAATATTGAGGATACGGTCAGGCGTGTTGTCTCTTATTAGTGAATAGCAGGTTAGCAGAAAGGAAACAGAAGCGTGCACTCTAAAGGTGCTTTAGCTGAGATCACATAAATCATCCTTCAAAGCAGTTTCTTCTGGTAGCATTCATGCACTAGAAGTGTTTAAGTTGTAGACAGGGAGAAGGAATATATTTTTTAAACTTCTTAAATGTGTTTAATGTACATAAGAAGTAGGAAAGCATAATACAAAATTTTCAGATCTCTTCAGAGTATCATCATTTTTGCTGTTCAGATGTTCTTGGTGTTTTCCCTTTAAATATTGCCTTTGTGCTTCAGTGGATCATTGTGCAGTTGTGTCATGGGTGCTCTGTGTGGGAGTGTCACAGGGACCTTCTGACATCCAGAGCAGAACACACAGCAGCTCTGAGTTGAAGGAACAGGAGAAAATGAGAGCAAAGTTGCAGGCAGAAGGCAATTCCAAAAAGGCTTGGAAATAAAATCCTACGAAGTTCTGAAACTGAAAATGCTGAGATAGGGCTACAAAAGAAACTGACTCATTTCCAGACATTTTGAGGCCTTCATTGTGTTCGTGCCTTTTGTTTCCCTCTGCTCCTTCCCGGGCGGGCTGCCGGCCGTGCACGTGTACCTGCGCTGCAGATAGAGGGACGGAGCCCTGCGCTGCCTTCTGCGTGGAGATGTGCTGCGTCCTTCACTCAGAGTGCTGGAATGGGAAAAGGAGCAAGTTAAGGATCCAAAACCCACTCTTACCAAGATGAATGGACAAGTGGGAGCATAGCTGGGTGCATACTTACGGTGTGGAGAGAGAAGCGGCGTTTGGTGGCGGTTGCAGCACCGTCCTCTGTATGCATTTCCACGGAAGAATTAAACCTCGCGCGCTGGAATGTGCGGAGGGAGGGACGGACGTGCGAGGCGGTGCTGGAACCGGGCCCGAGCCTCCCGCCTCTCGGAGCCCCCGTTAGCGCAGGGCCGGAGCTTCGTCCTCCGCAACCGAGCGGTTCGGGCCGCGTCCCACGCGCAGCAGAGCACCGCCACGCGGCGAGGCTCCGCGCAGCCGCGTCCGTAGCGCTCCGCTCCCCGGGGCCGCCCCTCCGTTCCGGGACGGCGCCGCGGGGCCACGGCCGGCAGAGCGCCTCGGCCGGGCCCGGTGCGGAGCTCGGGGTGATCGCGCCGCGCGGGGCCGCGCCTGCGGACGGGCTCGGGGCGGCGGCGCGTCCGCGTTCCGGCTGCGGGCTGCCGGCGATCTGCCGCGGGCGGAGCGGGGCCGGGGCGCGTGGGCGGGGCCGCCTCCAGTGCAGGCGCGGAGCGGTGTGGGCGCGTCGCGCCCCGCCCTCCTCGGGGGCTGCCGGCGATGGAGCGGCCCGAGCGCTGAGGGCGGGGGTGCCCGGGCCCGGCTTCGGCTCCCTGGGCTGCGGACGCGGCTCTCCCGCCGCTCGCTCCCTGCGGGGCCGCCCGGCCCGGACCATGGTGCAGCGCTTCAGCCTCCGGCGGCAGCTCTCCAAGGTGGGTCCCGGCCGCTCTCGCGAGTCGAGCTCCGCGGGGGGTTGGGGGCACCGCTGCCTTTTGTTCCCCGCGCAGACACAAAGGCTGGGTGGGACCTCGGGCGGCGCCCGGCGCGGCGCTGTGGGGCTCGAGGGAGGCTGCCGCTTCCTTGCCGGTATCGTCTCGGCGCTGCGGAAGGGGGATGTGGTAATTATCAGCTGTGCCGGTGCGCGGTGCGCGGCGCTGCTGCCGCCGTTCCTCAGGCGCGCTGGGCGCTGCCGACCCGCCGCACACCTGCGGGAGCGCGGCCAGCGCTGTGCCGAGAACAAAGGCGGTGCTCCGAGCGTCTCGGAGAGCTGCTACCGCATGCGACAGCCGTGCGGTTCTGTCACTGAATCGATGCAGTGCGTTTAGTTGGATAAGCGTTTGGGAAAAGCTGTCGGTCGGTGAATGAAGTGAGGCTGTGCGCGGTCCGGGGGATCCCGCCCTGCGGAGCCCGGCGCGCCCCAGTCCCGGCACTGCCGCTCGGCCCCGCGCTGCGCCGTCGTGAATTGCGGTGCTGGCTGCGCTCCGAAGTGCCGGGCTGCTTTGATGTTACGTTTGAACTTTTTTTTCACTCCACAATGCGTGTTTTAAAATGCGTTTGTCAAAAATTTGAAGTGCTGCCAAAGACATATGAAATAGGTCACAAAAGCGCACCTTCCTGACTACCTTGGGTGCAGATATGGTTCCGCTGCAAGCCCGTACCTTATTTGCTTCTGTTTCTCTATGTCTCCTTATCTTGGAGAAATGGAGCAGAACGGTTTCGAAGTGGTATGGAAAGGAAAACTCACTTCTTTGGGTGGTTTCCCTTGTCCCTGTCAGGAGCTGCAGGCAGAGCTATGTCCCTTGTGAAGGGAGGGTCTGGTCAGCAGTGACTCATGCACACTGCTGCTTACGTGGGGCATCTCAAAATACTTTTAAATGAACTCCTTTGGATAGCTCCATTTTAATTCTGTTTTATCCAAGGCAGGCGGTGGGATTTGGGAAGATATTTACGCAGATTTTTACTATAGGAGAACTATTTCTGATTTGTAATTTGCTCTCCTCGGTTGTGTATTACACCGACTTCGCTCTAGTTATGCCGAGCCTCCTTCAAGCCGACTTTAAGCTAAGCCTTCTTAGCTTGACTTGTAAATGATGCACAGGTTCTGAAGTATAATGAACCAGAGGAGAAGAATCAAAACTCAGAGTTGCTTCTCTGGCATAGGGAACTGTGCAACGATTCACTTGATGTCAGTTGTGCTCAGTCTTTGTACTTATTTAGCAAAACAAAAAGCATAGTGTATGAAGATACAGTCAAAACAGATTGTTAATCCAGAATTGTCAGTGGTATCAGAACTGTGTTGTCTTTTCTCCTCACTGTTACTTAGGATGGGAATAGGAAGGTTAGTTTGTGCTTGAGGATTTGGGAAGAGGTAGCAAATGGCATTAAAGCACTCTGTTTTGATGGAGAATTTTGCTAATCTGTTTCTCAGCCAAATTTAGTGACTGTTAGACCACCTAATACCTGATGTGAAAATCTTGACTCCTTCTTGCTTGCTTACTTATATTTTGAAGTTGACAAATGTCTGTATGAAAGTTGGAGCACCTGCTGCTGAGTAGTACATCATTAAATGGTTCACGGGGGTAATGCAGCTGCAAAGTCAGAATTCTAGCTTCTAGCAGTCTTTAATGATGGAGGTTTCAAATGCAATGTGACTGTGCAGATTTGAGAGCTACAAGCTGAAAAGTGCTGCTGCTGCTTGCCACAAAACATCAGCTAATGAAGTGTAGAACTTCACACAGGAGAGAAGTGAAGCTCGGTGATACGAAGTTTGGCCTCAGCTGGTTTCACTTTTCAGAATGACTGTTTGCACCATGGGGCTTTCACCAAATTCTGTAAGCTCTCCGAGCCTCTGTCTTCCTTCTGTGAGTAGGGTTAACGGCTTTCTCTTATTTATGTAATGGTTGTCAATTTTTGTTTGCTGTTCTGGGGAGAGCTGCACGAGCGTTTAAGTTTCCACTGACTTCAGGAATGTTTGCATTTGAGAACCTGTAGATATCAGCAATTTCAGAAAGTTTAACACAGACCCATCTTCAAGTGTTACTTCTTATTTCACTTAGGCCAAGTCTGCCTTGAGTTTGTGTGTGACTACATGGTTGCTGTGTTAGTTTGCCAGCTTGAACATCCATAACTGTTAAAAGCAAGGGCCACAAATTACTGCACCTTTATTGCTAGGACTTAAGGCAAAGTACTTGATGGCTTCCAGCTTAGTTCGACAAATATCTTTCTCACTCCAAATTAAGATCGTTCATTTTGTCTCCTTTTTTTTTTTTTTTTTAATGTTTTATTTCTTCACCCTCACTACCAGAAATGTTTTCCAAGTGTTTTGGTTTCACTCTCCATTCCGTACTGTTTGGAAACCCTTCGAGGTCCTCTGACTGCTGTTACTGAACCCTCAAGAAGGGCAACTGCTGTGTTATGGTTTAGCTGGGGGAGTCCTTTGGTCTTGGAATGACTGTACAAAATTGTGCAGCTTTCACTAAGCTGATTTTGTTCTGGACATTTGAACTGAGTTTATGGGAGTAAAATAATGCAAATAAAGCTTCTTCAAATACAGTTCAATCTCCTAAGTTAAAATGCTTACTCTTGCTTTTAAAGGCCTGCTTTCCCAGGAAAGCTTTGAGAGTGAGCCAGATCAGAACTCCACCCAGATGTGAAAGCACTGGCACAGACCAGGTTTGATTTAAAGAAAGAGAAGGACAGAAAAAAAAGGAAAAAAAAAAAAAAGGAATAGTTTTTGTGAGCTGCAATGGTATTTAATTCATTTAACTCGCATGATAATGTTGTTTAAAAGCTGTAGACTGAACTCTTTTGCTCTTGGTAAATGGGCTTATTGCGTGTACTGTCTGTACTGTGTGTCTGCAGTAGTGTGGATTGAGTTTGTTTATGGGAGAGGAACTTCTATGGATTGTGCCAGAATAGGTGTGGATGCTCTTAGTTGAGCTGCAGGATGTTCGCTTGAGTCCCTGAAGGGAGTCCCGTCATGTTCTCCGAAGGCTGGAATGTTTGAGTTGGCAGTTCTCCGGTGAGCTGCAGGTCTGTCCCTGACGTACCGCGCCGTAACTGCTGCGAGCACTGCCCTGTGCCTGCAGGGGATTCGCTTCTCGTGGTCGGTGCCAGGGCAGGCATTCAGAAATGTCCTGATGCTCCCAGCAGAAAGGCCGGTTGGCTTGTGCTGGCTTTTCTGACATCCCTCGTGTAGACAGGCCAGTTCGAGGACGCCTTTGCATTACTCATCACATTATTTAGCTTTGACACTGCTCCCACGCAGGTGCTCCTTAAGGTTTACTGGACAGAACGCTTGGCTGAACAAAGCTGAAAGGCTATGGGACGCAAGTAGATCTCCAAGCACTGCTGGCCGTTAGGGTGTGGAATGAGTACTGGCAACAACAAGGAATAGCCATGAACTTTTCTGGGTGGAATGGGGCACTCAAGAAGAGAATGAGCTTCCACTGCATCATCTTGTTCCTAGAATGTGTGGGGAGAAGTTGCAAAGATTACTTGCATCTTAGAAAATGAGCTTCTGGTCTTCTGCTTAAGGAAGCAGGAGTAACAGGTTCCATGAGGTGGTTGTCCAGGCTCAGTATGACTGCACTGCCACAGCATTCACAAAGCAAGAATAAACCAGACTTGAAGTGTCTTCCCACATCCTGTTGTTGGTAATTAACAGGGTCGTAAGCCTATATCTGCAGAGATATTAGAGGTAGGAATGGAGTTTTCTCTTCATGAAAGAAGTATTAGAATAGTCCAGAGAATTACCTATATACATGCCAACCGTGTCTGGTAAATTGCATGTGATGGCTTATTGCCAAATATGCTCACAGTGTTAAAGGATGTAAATGCAGTCTGTGGATGGGATGCAGCATACATAAATGCATAGTTCCTTTTAATAATGAAATTCCACAGCTTTTGGCTGTCTGCTTCGTAGGAGTATAATCATACTTTCTAATGGGTGCTTACATGGATAGCAATAACAATTGGAATTTCCTACCAGCAGTGGTCCAAGGAAGCATTAGAAGTGTTGGCGTCTTTATTCTGAACAAGTTACCATTAGGGGGTCCTCGGGAGGATTGAAAGCTGTCATGTTTCCTGAGTTTCCCATTTTAAACCATTTTACCGCGTACTCAGCTAGAGTTTCTTGAGAGGCAGATAATGATTTGCTCTCATTTTGTAGATCTTTCCATTTTCCATATGGCAGTCAATGATAAAAGTCCATAAAATGGTCCTTTTCAGAAAGGACAGAAAAGCTTTTGTCACTCGAAGGCCTGAGACACTGGGGCAAAGTGTAGTAAGAGGAGCATGGGCTGATTGGAGCAAGGCTGCCAGTGCACTGCACCTCGCTGGGCTGAGCTCTGCTGGCAGGGGTCAGTACTTCTGCGTGTGGGTAGGGCGGGCGGGGATGGCAGCACTGCACGCCAGGCCTGAGTCTGGCTTGTGCCACGCTGGGGGCTGGCTGATGCTGTGCACCAGGGCCTGGGCCCGGCCTGCTGCGAGCCACACCTCGGGACACGTGGGGCACAGTGAGGCCGGTCTCCTGGATGTTATTGCTGGCAGGCCCAACTCTGCAGGGCACAGCTGCAAGCAAACATGGCCTGTCCTCTGCCTCCGCACTGATTGTACAGAGAGAAAGCAGACAGCCCGTGCTTGCTTTTCTGAGCAGGAAGGAAAATTCAGGGAGGGAGAACAAGAAAATGGCTCGGTAAAGAAGCCGGAAGGGGCCTAGCAGAAATACAACGTGGATAGACATGATGTAGTCACATATACTGTCTTCCAATGGAAATTAACTATTAAAATCTCCTGAGCAGACTGGAACTGACATAGGGTTCTTGGAGTAGGTCAGCGATTAGCTGCAAAGCAGATTTGGTGGAAGCTACAAACTGAAACTGCAACTCACACGTTTGGTACCTCATGATCTTCAGCAGATGGCTGTAATTTCCAGTGCTTTGTTTTGCTACCTGGAAGATCAGCCCAGCTCCACCAATCCCTCTGTATCCAGCTAAGAAGCTCCATATTGGCTGTAACTTGTTTTCATGGTCCTGTGGAACCACAAGCGAACATGACTGTGACTCAGACATAGTCTGTTGGAGGTTTTGTATTCATAACATTTAGACAAATATCTAGCCCCCTCTCTATTTCCAAGAGGGGAAAGAGAAATGTAATCATTTTCATTTTGTGTTAAAGTGCCTTTGATCAGCAATGCCTCAGCTGTTAAACGTGTTCTCCAGTGTTCTTTGCCTGTACCTCTTTGCCACGTAGCTTCTGAAGGAGTCTTCTCTTTGAAGGTGGTATGCATGCTAAGTGACTTTTGAATGACTGTAAACCAGGCAAATCCACTTTGGTACCACAGTTAGCATTAATGCAGCCAATGGAAACAGTCTGGAGCTTTGAAACAGAAGGGTGTTACATGGGTCATACGTGATCCCAATCTTCAGTATGGGAGTACAGTAACATTCAGATACAGGAATTTTTTCTTCTTTTTAGCCTTCAGACTATAAATAATGCAAAGAAATTTTTTAGCAGGGGAAAATGAGGCTGTGGGACCCACCTGTACATTGACAGCTGCACTTTGTGTTTGACTTTCGAGAAAACATCTTCTAGCATTAATGTATTAATGTTGGTGGTTTTCTTCCGCTTTGTGGTATGTCTCACTCACTGTTTTTGCATTCCTATCCTTCTGTCTCCCTGTTGAAAGTGATAGAACATGTTTTTAAAAAAACAACCCCATAATTCGAAGGGGAGTAATAACAATGGGCTTAAGAGTTTAAATCATATTGATTTTTAACATAACCAAATGCATGCTTAAGTCCATTTTAATGAATCCTGACACTCTGAATAGCAAAATATAAATTTCAAGGAGCATCTTCTCCATGTTTTGGTATCACAACCCCTTTGATTGTTGGAAGCAATATGGGTCCTCAGCTCTGAGATAAGCTATTGTAATTTGAAAGTAATAAATATGCATATTTAGCATTGCTATCAAAATTCTCTGAACTTTTCTGCCCACCAAAAAGAAGATGGAATATTAAACAGTCTAGCATGTAACAAGCAAAAAGAGTTGATGAATGGACTGACAAACGCTTGCTTGTATTGAGATCTGTTCCATACCAAGGGAGGTCAAGATGTGCTAATGTTTGGGCAATTTTGACTAAAGCAACAGTTTGTCTTCATCATGCCATGTAGAAAATGTTATAAAAATTTGTGCTTGATATTCATTAAAATTCAGCATGCACTGCACTTTAGTGATGCTTACATTCACGAAAAATATGGTCTTGTCTTTGAGATTCTGCGGTGTTAGATTAGCCAAACCCAGCAAGAGCACAGCAGCTCCCCTAAATTATAAGTGATGCAAAGTGATTGTGTGTGTAGGATATTCTGTCTTTCATGTATCTGAAACACTCAACCTAAGATTACGGGCGTTTAGATTTTCTCATTCCCTCAGCGAGCGTGGAACGCAGTACTGCTGCTCAGACATGCAGAGAAGAGAGCTTACTCCAGATGTCACTGGAGAGCCTTTAGTTAAACTTTGAAACTGTATTATTTAGGATCTTTTTGTCTGACGAAGTAAATATACCTTGAGTAAGTAAAAAATATATTCAAATGAATGCAATTGTTGTAGATTCATAGTATGATTGTGAAAACCAAGGGACAGCTGTTTGCAGGCAGCCCAGCCCTGCCTTCCTCCTGCTGCGATAGGATCGCACTACAAATAGTTTTCTGCAGCGTTTGGTTCTCTTTGCTATCTTAAGAAATGCTCTCAGCTGACATGAATTTGCACCTGAAGAACACACTCTAAATGTCATGAAGTTGCTGTTTGTGACTGTTTTCTTGGAATGCATCAACCCCCGCTCGTGCTGCTGCTGTCCTTCTGCACTTCAGCTCCTCTACTGACTGCAGAGAGAGCTATGGCAATTTCTTCATCGGCTGAGCTGAAATCTTATGTCCTGCTTCATTCACAAAGAAACATTGGGTGAATGGGTGAAGAGAGACTAAATAAGAATTCTTAATTATCTACCACGATAGCACGCTTTCATATCTTCTGCATAGTCTCCTTCCCTTCTCTGGCTGTGTTTTGGAGTTCTTCTCTGTGGCTGTTGATCTCAGCTGCCTTCCGGAGGAGCACTAACCGATTAGCATTGTAACGTGTTATGGAGGGATTCCCTTATTTCCTTACTTTTCCTCATTGTCTCCACCCCAGAAGCTTGTCTGTCCCATAGCAGTATTTTGTGACACTATTACTTTCACGGTGCTGTTTGGTTACATATTCCAGATAATATTTAACAGAGCCTTGTACCATTCAGACAGATGTTTCATCTTCCAGTTCTGCTGTTTTCCTATTTGTCAATAATAAAACTTATCTAAAATGTTTAAAGAGAAAGATTTTGCAATTAGAAACTTCAAAATTAGAATCATTAACAATCCGAGTAAAAAGAATGGCTGGTTCTGGTCTGAGCAGAGCAGACTCACGTCTAGTTGTGTTTGTCATCAGTATAATCTACTTAGGGAAAGATTTGGAACTCTGCTGTATTAGCTTGGGAAAATTTACTAATCCGACATTTAATTAACAAACAAACACACGCATTTTCAGATGCTCTGTTGGATGGTGCTGTGTGCTGCCTCCAGCCCATGCCCAGTTCTGCTCTGAACACTGCAGGGGCCCACACAGCTTTGCAGTGGTCAGAGTGCTTCACACGAGGGGGGAAGATGATTATATACATCTTGAGGTGTGAAGTTTGATATGAAAAATTGATTTTAAAGTAATTTATTCTTTATTCTGCTGTGTTTACATGGTAGTTGTTAGGATTAGACGTGCTGCCGTTCTCCTGAGCAGAGCTCTGCTGTTGCTCAGCTGACGGCTGAACTGCCAGTTGGCAGCTGCTTGGTTGGGTTTGTTTTTAAACTTTCTGTAAACTAGGTTAAAATGTATATGAATATATATATGTAGGTGAAAATAGAGTAATGGGATACATTTTAATGCTGCTCTAAGTGATTTTAACTAAAGATGCTTTCACACTGAGTTACTGTGGACAGTTTGTAAGTCCTCTTTTGCTGACATTGACTGTGTGTGTCCGTGTTGTTGCTGCATTGCTGGTATAACTCACCCTGCAGTCTGGATGCTCTGGAGCTGGGATCAGGTTCTCGTTGACAGCTGTTTGGGTTGGGTTACCAAAGGGCCCTCATGCCCTGGGTGCGGGGAGGCTCTCGGTGCTGGCGTCGTGGGCAGGGCAGCCCCAGCCTGTGGTTGGGTGCAGAGCCCCAGCTGCTGGCTCTGTTGAGGAAAACCTCTCCTGTTGCACAGAAAATGCACCGTTAAGGAGCCTGGGGGGAACTGAGGGGAAGAGATGCCCGAAGTGCCAGCTCAACCACGCTCCCACAGCCTGGGGTGGAAGCCAAGAAGCTCTCACCAGTCCGGCATGTGGTGAACAATGGTGAAATTTGTGCAGCTTTGCATTATTTGGACTTTACTTTGCATGGTTTTATTTTTCTGGCTCGAGTGCATTAAAGCTGATAGTTCAGCCTGTTCCATAGTTTCCACATACCATCCCTCCATTCTGGTCGTATTTCATCTAATGCACAATTCCAGTGGTACACATTGCTCAGGGGCCATCCAGCTCTTACCTGCTTGTGGTAGTGTTATATTCAAGATGTTTTGATCTGGCCATCTGTAATTGACTTTGTTTTTTTTTTGGATTGTTTATTAATGCTCTGTAATCAATGGTTTTAGCAAGGTAAAGGGGAATTTTTTGAGGGCTGCTCCAAAAATAATGCCTCCTATGTTTTGATGCTGGCCCCAAAGTCAGAGGTGGTTGGAGGTGGTGGAATAGCAGTAGAGGTTGAACTCTTCCTCAGCATTCTGTTATGTTTTGTTGCTGTGTGATACATAGCAGCAGAGGGGCACTGATGGAATGGCGACCAGCAGCAGGCAGCTGAGATTCTGTTTCCCACCTGAGCAGTCATTTAATGTCTCCTCCAGAGACAAGGTAGCAACACAGGTGTGTCTTAAGCTGCTCCACAGGGAGTTGATTTGTACTGTCCTCTCATCTGATGTCAGTTTACAACTGTTTCTTCAGTTAGGTAAGACTGCTTCCTTCACAGTAAATTATATTGTGGAGGTATTACTTTTGCAAGGTCAGTGTATTTCCTCCTTGATGAATGATGATCTGATGTCTGGTTTCATTTGACAGTAGATCCAAAATGATGTGTGCTGTATGGTTGTGTGATCCAATTCCTGTGCTCAAAGCCAGAACAGCTCAGCAGGCTGCCTGGGCAGTGTCCAGCTGGGTCTGACTGGCCCCAAGAATGGAGCTTCTGCAGCCTCGCCAGAACTTGCTGCAATGTTCGGTAATCCCTATGGCTATTAAAAAAAAAAAAAAAATTTGTGTGTGTGTGTTTGTTTGCTTTTTATTTTCAGTGCATCTCCAATGCATCCTTCATAACTTCACAATGAACAGCTTTGGCACAGATAAATCTTTTAAGACACCTGCTCTCATTTCAGGACTTAAACTTTGAAAATTGCAGTTGATTTAATGCTGTGGCTCACAGATCCTACTGAACTGAGAGAATTTGAGGAACAGAATTCTGATTATGAACGGATTTTAAGGAAGATGCAGAGCCCTTCATGCCCTCATATACTAAAAAACACGACTGAGATAGGAGGGGAGAATAGGAGCAAACGTTTGCGGTGCTGCAGTGCGTGGCTGTTTGTAGCATTCTTTGTAGAAATCTGCAGTGAAAGAAAACAGCTGCTAAGTATTTCATGTGTGTTCTGGTTCCTATGCACAGTAAGGCAGTTTTCTGCAATTTGCCTCAATAGTGATTAAATGCTAAGAAGATTTGAAAAGAAAAACTTGACTTGATTCTCTAAAAGAGAAGCAGTGTGCGCACAGCATGCAGGGTCTGTGTGACTGCAGACGGAGCCTTTTGCGCATGCAGCTCTCCTAAACCCATAGCTGTGCTTTTCTTTCATTGTGCACCATCTCCTTGCTGTCGCTCTGGTCACGTTTCAGGTTACCGAGGATTGCCTCTCTAGAATTTCTTTTGCTTCCTTCAGAGTAAACCTGGTTTCTAGATGAAGCCACTGCTCTATTCCAGGGGGTAGTTACCTGAATGATTAGTATCTCGCGTGTAGGGAATGGTGGTGGTATCTTGGCAGCCTTAGTAGCATTTCAACTGGAGGCTTGCTGCGCTGTAAACTTTGTTATTTCATTGCTACAAAATTAGGGAACAGTTTTTATGTCACATTGTATAGAAAAAGGACATTACACTGCATTTAGGTCCTTTTTATGACGTTGAGAAGCACGTCTTAATTATTCAAACTCAGGAGATATTTCTGCTGAGTTCAGAACTTGTTTGTGTTTATCACATGAGGTGCTCTTCTGCAGTTATTGAGCAGAGCTGCTTCTGAGAGGATATTTCACGCGCGGCTTTTGGCTGTCGTCTGGGTGAGGTTTGTGTGATCCTCTGTGTATGCACCTTGC
Source organism: Meleagris gallopavo (assembly GCF_905368555.1). Taxonomy (NCBI): domain Eukaryota; kingdom Metazoa; phylum Chordata; class Aves; order Galliformes; family Phasianidae; genus Meleagris; species Meleagris gallopavo. The sequence goes on along the minus strand of NC_139417.1, from coordinate 19,494,602 downwards.
TGCCTTACAGCAAAGCTGAGCTGTCTTCAGCTAATCAATGATGGTTTCATTAACAATGAGCAGAGAAACTCTGCTGAAGAAGCAAACAACTCAGTACTTTCAGGAAAGTCATACTGGCCTCTTGGAGGCCAGGTTTCTGAAGAAGGGAGAGGGCAGGACTCAGTGTGCAGCGGTGTCTTTGTTGCACACTGCAGTGTGTTCGTTCGTGGCTCCCTGTTGTAGGTGGATGCCCGAGTTTACACAGCTGGAAAAGGGAGATGGTACCGGTGGTGCCATTTGCTGTTTGATTTCAGCTGTCCTCTTGTAACTCCTAAACGTCAGTCAAATTAGGCTGGGTCAGTGCAAAATGCCCTGCTGCTTTAACCACTGAGTTAACTGGGAACGTTCTACCAAAAAAACAGTGAGCAACTCTGGAAACAATTGTGAGCAAAATGAAATAGTTCCCATGGTGGCAAATTTTGCTTTAGCACCAGCTCAGGGCTTTGGGTCATTTGTATGGGGCTTTTTAGGTGGTCTTGAGTGGGTTGGTTTATTTGTTATTTTGTTTGTTCTTGTTTAGTTCTTGATTGTGGGGTTTTTGTGGGTTTTTTTTTTGGATGTTTGTTTTGATTTTGCTTTTTCTTTCTCTCTTTCAAGCACTGCCATACATCCACAAAGTGTTTTGGAGCAGCATGTGCTGAGGGCAAGAGTGTGTGTGTGTGAGTGTGTGTGCAGCGGCCACAGCTGCTGAGCAGATCTGAGCCACATTCCTGCAGGCAGTGCTGGGGCAGTTCCACAGCCCCTGCCAGGGAGCCAGGGGATGTTACCTCCTCCAGCTGGAGTCATCGTTACCAAGAGCTGGGCAAAGCCTGCGTGGTGAGATGGGAGTAAGAGTAAACTAATGTCACTGGGATCTCTGTGTTACCACCATGAGCCCTAGAAATGTGCTAACCTGAGCTAGACCAGAGCTTCCTTAATTCATTGCTACGAAGTCTTAGAACGTGCTCTGAATTTATCCAGTCTGAGGCACCCGGAACATTGATTTATTTTTTTGAAGGAGGAACAAGAAGGACTTCCTTTCCACTTCAACAGTGAAGAGCTTGAACTGGTGTGAGCAAAAGGAGTAATGTGGTAATTCTGGGATGTTGTAGAATTATCATCAGTCTCACTGCGGTGGCTTCTGCAAAGCTTCACGCTCTCTGTATGAATTTAAAGCATGTTGAACCAAAAGCTACCTACATACTCACTGAGCTGAAAGGTGGGACAAGATTCCCTCTTGAAATTGGTGATAATTACTGATCTGTTGACGGGGACTGTTCTAAGAACAAAAGATGTGCTTACTGGCCGAGCTTGAAATGCATCTATTTCTCAAAGCTGTAAACCCAGCTAAGGCGCCCATTAAGCTAAAAGCTTGTGTTCTCCACTCGGAGCAGAGCAGAAGGACAAACACTTCCTCCTTCCCATCTTTTAAGCCCAGATCTTGTTGTTACCACATTTCAAAAATATTTCTGCATTTCTTGTACTTTTTACATTTTCCTCTCTTAAAACAAGGACCTGTGAGCATACTACCATTTAGCCGAGCTGCTCAGCAAAGGCAGAAGTTGCACTGATGGGAATAGGTGGCAGTTGAGTCTGCATCTAAATCCTGATGGGCTGTTCTCAGGGCAGTTTGTAATATGGCAGACTTCCCACTAAAATACGGACATCATAAACTTCTCTGGCTACTGCTAGGGAAGTTACTATTACAAATCCAGATAATACCATAATTTAGATTATCTGTGTTTATGACCTGAAAAACAGCAAGGGGAATATGCAACGTGATTATCTCTCAGGTTTAATATCCTCCTCTGCTTATATGAATGAACGATGTACGGAGAACTGAAGTGATTAGCAGCCAACAGGATATAACCCATGTGAAAACATGCCTGGTGAATAAGTCAACATTTCTTAAAAGCAGCTTTCTTCTTAAGGTGGCTCTAGGCACTGGGGTAAGGAGGAACTTCTCTCACTCCTCCTTTCCAGAAGGACATGTTGTATTGCTGCCCGACAGCTTCCCAAGAAAGACAGGGCAAGCACACTGTGCTTCTGCGGGCACAGTAAAATAAAAGCCTCATCTTGACCAGTTTTCCCCCACGGGCTCATCTGTGCTGTCAGACTTCCTTGGGCTCTGTCCTGCCCTGGGACAGCGTCTGGCTGTGGAGGAGTGGAGGAGGGCTCCTGTGTGCCCTCGAGCGCTTTGCTGCAGCGCTGCAGGCAGGGGCAGCTGTGTGCCCTGTGTTTGAGACAGCTTGCCAGCTCTCAGTTCCTTCTCCTATTCTCTGGCCATCCTAGGTGCAGCAGGGACACTGCGCAGATTGCATCAGTGAGGTGATAGGTGTTTCATTGGCCTCATGTGGGAGCAGGGAACTTAGGAGGCTTCTCTGCCATCGGGCATGTAGGTTTTGGGTGGGTTTGCAATAAGCTCCTTACCTTGTAACAGTGGTCTGAACAACTTTGTTCAGGTTGCGGATTTTTAGATTGCTGTTTGCCTGGAGTTCTAGAAAAAATCCGAATTCGTCCAACCCGACAGTCTTCCTGTTCGGAGAACATATGAGGCAGTTTTCAGTTCATGATTTCTTTCTTTTTTTTTAAAGTAAACTTCAAGACCATTGTCAGTAGATGTATTTTCCTTTTGGATTCTGCTATTTTCCAGAGAACTTTGGAGGCGTTCCTGACGGGGTCGGTGCTGAGGTATTTTTAGCAGGCTCAGTAACTCTTCTGCAGCGCATTCATGCCTCTCTTGCCTGCAGTTACTGTTGCTTTCTCAAACATGCATTCAGGCTTCTGCCAGCACACCCAGGGCAGTGCTGCTTCATGTTACAAGATCCTGCTTTGTCAGGGCAGGGCTCGGAGCCCGGCGGGGCTGGGGCCATCTCTCTAACGTAACGGGGCACGCAGCAGGCTCGGTGCTGGGCTGGCGCTGCGTGCTCCCCTGCCTGGCGCCCAGCATGGAGGGCTCACCGCCTGCCTCCGAACGAGTACGTCCTGCGGCTTCCCCCTCCCTCGGGTCTGGGTGACACTGCTGTGAATGTTGCTGGCTTGCTGGGTGGAGAGCAGGGTTGCGGGTGGGAGGCTGAGATTCGTGCTTTGTTAGTTGCTGCTGCTAGAGTTTGCTTTCTGAAGTTCAGTTCGCTAGCTGCTGCCAATTGCAACAGCAGAGGAATAAAATTAAAGGTCTTCCATCACTTCAATTTTTTAAAATTTTTTCCTCTGCTGTTGTCCTGTAGTTAGCAATGTTTGTTTCCTATAATAGGTTCGATACTAAACTTAAGAAAACTGCAGTTTGCACTGCTGACGTACTGTTAAATATTTGTTCTTACTGCGTGGGTAAAGATTTCATGTTGGGAGAGAGATTCCCCAGGAAGCTGCAGTTTGAATGGCTTTGTGTGAGGCTGTGGCCAGAGCTTGCCTGGTTCTGGTGATGTCCTGCAGGGAGCTGTGAGGTTGGACTCCAGCACAGAGCACAGCACACAGAGCACAGCGCAGAGCGCAGCTGGCCGCTCGGTGCGTTTGGTGAGCGGTGTGAGTGGCAGAGGGAACACTTGGCTAAGGTCAGCTTTTAACATGGCTTAAAATCTCCTTTGCGTGTAATGATTGCGTTTTATCGGAATATTCAGTTCCATGAAATGCCCTATTCTTCAAAACAGAAATGCACTTTTTTGGAAAGTCTACCCACGTATCCTGGTTTCACAAGAGGTATTTTGGTTGGCTTCAAAATCACGCATTTCAAATCAGTCCTTCATTAGAAAAATGGTGGCAAATCTCATAGTGCTTTCCTTCTCTCAGACTACAGAAACATCATAAATCCCCAGGTTGCAGCGAGCATTAGCAGCGATTTTTGCCTGCCCTCCATGCTGTGCTGCTGCACTTGGCTCGTTTTCTCTTTTCTGCTTACTCTGCCCAATGAGGGCTCTGTTGGTGCCGGGGCCAGGCAGGGCTGGCTGCAGTGTGGGCGCGGGGCCGGGCAGCTCGCAGGGGTGGCCATGGGAGAACGACATCTGTGTTGGGCGCGCGTCGCTCCCGGAGGACAGAGCTGCATTGTTGGCACAAAGAGAAGTGAGAATGCTAAAAGCATTTCAGTTATTTTCTTTCTATTGCGGAATACTTTTTTTCTGTTCTGCTATGTTGGTAGCCCTGAACGTAGAGCTGCTTCCAAAAATTAAGTGAGCTGAAAGTGGGAAGAGCTCGGTTTGTGTCATTTTTGCTTTTTGGAACTTACAGGAAATGAGTTTTTAGTTTTACACTAGGCATTATCAAAGCCGGGCTAAGGTGCTGGAGAACTGGTACAAAAGCTGGGTGACAACTGAGCTACTGAAAAGGAGACATTATTTTTAGTCTCTCTACTTTCAGCTTTTTATTTGTGTATTTATTTGGGGGGAATGAGGAACATACTCAGTTTTGATAACTAATAATTATGATTTTAAACATTCAGCTTTATTGTGTCATTAGTTTAGCTTCACCTGTCTGGATCTTCAGTAATGTTCCAACAAGACTGGGAAAGACCAGAATTTCTGCTATTCATATTGCTCCAGGAATATGTGGGATAAAGGGAAGAATTTATGTACCAGAGAGGACATGTTATGTGTGTGGTTTTGTAAACTGTCAATGGAAAAAAATAGCACAGGGCTGCATGTTTAAAAAAAGCCCCTTTGTAGGTCATCTGCAAGGAAGAATTACAACTTGGTTGTCAAAAATAACATTGAGTTGTGGGGTTTTCTTTTTTGTAAAACAAAACAGTGGGATCTGCTTTTATTTTCAATACGGTTTTGACGTTCCACTTTCACCAAAGCCACCAAGAAGAATCAGCCCTGAACAGTGCCTTATTGTTCAGCATGATTTGTCATCGCTATTTACAGTGCTGCAGCTTCCTCACATTAACCAGGCTATTAAACTAGCTGGATGTTATCGATGGGAAGCTTTGGCATTATCCAGGGAAGATAGCTGTTAAAATAGGGCAAAGAGAAGCTCATTTCTTACAGATCTGTAGTTCAGTTATATCCTGAACAATGTCATTGCTAGACAGATTTCCTTTCCTGTGAGACAGTCTTAAGACCATAACCCAAATGGGAATTAAATCTTTTTCTTAAAAACACAAGCAAACAAAAAAGAACCACCCTAACAATTTCAAAACAATGAGAGGGCAGCAGGGGAAAGGGAAAGTTCCAGAGCAATAGAAATGTCCTAATAAATCAGTACGCCCTCACAATGGGAGGCTGAAACTTGAGACAAAAAGAGTGGAAGTTAATCCAGAGCATCTGGAGCATCAGGGGGCAGAGCAGGACGCTCACTGGAGAAGGGTCAGTGGGAATAGGGCTCAGGAAAGGGGAGCCAGAGTTTCTGGGGAACTCTCATCTGCTCTTCTTCCTAGAGGCTGGTTGGCAGACCTAGGATACATTCTTATACTCCAAGCTGGAATTTAATAAACAAGCAGAAGCGCAGAGGTTCTGAGGAGAAGCAGAACACAGGCCGAGCTTTCCTGGTGGGCACAGCTGAGCTGTGAGTGGAACTTCTCAGTGAGGCTCATTAGGTTCAGGGAATGCTCCCTGTGACTTTTTGTGAAGGTAGGTTGCTCTTGAGACAGATAAGAGTGTTTGGAACAAGGCTGCTGTCTAAAAGGGCAGACCTATAAATGATATATTTCTTAGGCATCTGTATGCAAAAAGCAACACTGTAAGTCGGTGGTAGCAGTAGGAGCAATGTGGGATTCAGACCAATGAAAAGAGATGGAAGAGTAATATCTTGCTGAGCAGCTCGTAGTATTGAAAGGTTTTTAATGAAATAAATCAAAGAGAAATGAAAACGTTAATGCTTCAAGCTTTGTCAAGAACTCAGTTCCAGAGATCCCGTTAATTTGACAGTTTCTTCTCCATTGGTAATGTATCACTTTGGATTTAAGATCATATATGCTCTAAGCTATGGAGCAGTATTTATTTGGGGGAAGTAAAGGGATGCTAATTTGGGGAAGACTGATGGAGAAGACAAAAGTAACCTGAAAATAATCAAACGCAGATGCTAGTTTCTGTGATAGCCAATTGCTTTTGTACTCTGTGGGAAGGGATAGAATTTCCTACTTTGTGTCATTGAATTGAGCTTGAATATATCCAGAATGATGTAGTTTCATAAACTTCTGGATAGAATTACCATGAGCAAAGTTTATCAGAGCTCATGACTCCCAGATCAATCAAAGAAATCATTCAAATTATTATTCTGTTTTTTAAATGAAGGAATAAATAGGGATTGTTGTGTGCCAGTTGCTGACATTGGCGGCTTCTTGCACATTATGAACCCAGAGCATGGGCAGAGAAGCAGTCCACATTTTATTCAATACTCTCTCTGAAACCTGCAAGAGCAACAACATTTTCTTTTGTTTCAATTAATCCATGCAATCAGTGACCCTGTTCACAGTTCGCATTCACTCTTGGTTCTGTGTTCTGGAATAAAGGAGCTTTCTGTTCAGTGTATTTGCATCTTATTTATGGATCATGGGGATCTGCTTTCCTCACACCCAGTATGTTGCGATGTTCCTTCTGACTGTGTAACTCATCAAGAGTTTACTTTATACACTTCAAAATGCAGTTCTAAAAGGCGGACTTGCTGATTTTGTGTGCTGAATTTTGTTGGCCTTTCTGTCATTAGGATTTTTGTAGAGGTTTTGCAAATTCCAAATATCTCCACATCTTCATATTTTCATTGCAAGCTGAGAATAACATGCATCATCCTCAGTGTTGATCTCCAGACTTCAGCTTCTGGCACATGCATCTTGTCTTGCCATTGCAGTGACCGAAACAACTCATGTTTTCAAATACTGCAACTAACGTGCAGCAGCTAAATGTGTCAGCTGGGTTCTTTATTGGCACTTTGAGGGAAGTCGGGCCTTGAATGCTAAAAGCTAAACCAGCAAGTCGCTTAGCAAACGCTGAGAAGATGTTTTTGGATGGTTTGTTTGTTTCCTAAACTTTTATTAAGAAGAAGGTGTGAAAAGGAAATGTGTTGCACATTCAAAAATTGTTAAGTGTGATAACCAGAAATAACCATTTTAGTACATAGATATCCAACATAGCTGAAATCTACAATGTGGTTAAAAGGCAGTTAAAGCAATTGGAACTATAGCTGCCTGCCTTTCCATGTTATTATTGGGGAAAGCACAGCAGAAAGGGAGTGTGTGGGTTCTGTATCAGTTAGGATTACATTCGACTCTACGATGATATGTGTGCCAGCAATACTGAAAAAATGGAACACCAAGCCTGTTTGGAAGTTTTCCATTTTTAGGTTGCAGCTTTACTGGTAAACTTAATTCTTTACACAGAGTGGGCGTTTCTCCTTGACTGTGGTTTCTGCTGAACCATAGTGGTGTTACGTAGTGTGCTGACAGTCTTTATTTTGCTTTGTATCATGTTGGGAAAAGAGAATTCTGTAGACTTTAAATAAATAAATAGCACTTAAGAGCTGTGAAAGAGGATCTGAGGTATCATATGCGCATCCAACCTGCAGCCCTCTGCACAGCATTAGCCAAGCTCTTGCAGGGCAGGGAGGGCTCAGGGAGTTTCTTCCCTGACAGGCTGGGCTTTAACTGGCACTGCAGGTTCTTGGGTGCCTTCCTCTGAGCTCCGGGCTTGTTCTCTGGCATCTGCAGAGCTGGATGCTCTTCAGTTCTGATTCAAGACCCCTGTTGTGAACCTGGGGTTCTTTGTGCTTTGACTTTTTGTCCCTCCTTCCCACCTGTCCTTCCCTCTCTGTGAGGCAAAAGAGCAATTCACAGTGTCGGTGTTTTTAAACTCTGGATCAGAGCTAAGATAGCATATTATGCTGAAAATTACAGTGGTTGCCGTCAACTGCCTGTCTGATTTGTTAGCTCTTGAGAGAGTTGAAGACAGTAGGTCTGATTAAATAATATTTCAGGAGCTGAGGGCATTTTCCCACTTCCCTTCCTGTTCACCAGCATGGACAGAAAATGTCCCGAAGTTTGGAACTGATTGCAGGTGAGTACCTGCATGTGCTCAGCACTCCTCCATTGGCAGTGTCAGCCTGCAAGGGCAGCGGGAGGTGAGGGCTGTGGCCGTGCTCAGCGGGGCATGGCACCCAGCGGGCAGCCATAGCGGTCTGCTGGCAGCCAAGGCTTACAACAGTTCTAGAAACGCCCATTGTGCTGTTACTCATCTGTAGGTTACGACTTCTTATGAGGCGGTTCTCCGCTTTCAGGTGAGCAGAGAGATAGCAAGTGGGCTAGTGATGCTGGGGTGGATACGCTGGCAGCCACTTGCTAGGTCCCAACCCGACAGGGTCATCTGAGCTATCCTTGGGCCATGCCCCACAGAATCACAGAATTGTAGGGGTTGGAAGGGACACCTCCAGAAGGTTCCAAGGCAGTTGGGGTGTGCGTGGGGTCAGAGGCTGCCTCAGATCGCCAAGAGCATCACTGCATGCACCACTCTGCTGCAGAGCAACCCAAGGTAACGTGAGGGTCTTCCTGCTGGGACCATAGGAGCAGACTGTGAACACCACACTGACAGCTGAGCAGGGAGGAGCGGTTAGCAGTTACAACCATAAGATCACAGCAGAAAAACACAGCAGTAGTAGCTGAGAAACCTACAGTGTCAGAATGTCATGAAATGTGCTCATTTGGATCTTTCAGCTGTTTCTGAGAGGAGCTGAGCCCTTCCCACCCAGAGCCGTGTCCTCTTGGCAGCCCCACAGCGTGGCCCCTCGCACTGCAGGCCACAGGCTTGCTGGGCCAGAACTTTGCTTCTCACCATGTGGGAAAGCAGAATGCATCTGTGAGATAACCACAGCCTGTGAGTCCTCTGCCTGTTACTCCTGGGTTTGTGTGCAGACAGCTGTCTTGGATTTCTTCTTTGTAAGTGCATCTGCAAATCTGGTCTGGTAGCAATGTGGCAGGCAGCAATGTGAGTGCTGCCATCATTACTGTGGGGAAAGTTCATCTGATGCAGCAGTAATCAGTATTTCTTGTAAAATGTCCGTAGTGTTGCCAGTTTCCTAAAGGATGAAGTGCATCTTTATATGCAAATTTAATCCCTAAACCAGTTATTGGAGCCATCTGCTGGCTAACAGCAACGCTAGCTGCAGGTTGTGGTTGGGCATGACTTCAGTTGTCAGTGGCACCGGCACAGCTTGCCCTGGGCTCCTCCTGGAGATTCAGTATGGTATGCTTTGCTGAAATATCTACAGTATCATAACTGAAATTTTTGCACTTCACATCAGTGCTACTGATGCGGTATCTATACTCTGCCTTCCTTCTTAAATTTTTTTATAAGTGCTTGTAGAAACACTGCAGTGCCTTCTGGAAGAGCGTATGAGGAAGTGATGGACTGTTTATCTTAAGGTGATTAAAACAGGCAAGAAGCTGCAAATAGCCCTGTACAGACCACAGTCTGAATGAAATAAATCGATAGAAGGCAGAGAAAGTCAGTACTAACATTTTCCCAGTTGGTATTTTCAGAGGAGAGGATCAGCAGTTCTGTGCAGTGACTTTGGAGCCTAAGAACTGAAATTAAAAGGTTAAATAATCCATTGTCTTAAACTGCTTCTGATACAAGCAGAACCTTATACCGTCAGGTTGCTGTTGCTTTTAAAATCATGCATAATTTTGCAAATTTGTATATGCTAACAAGTGTGGCAAAGTGATGTTAGCCCTTGTGCCTTGGGCAGTGAGCACTCGGCAGGCTGTTGGCTTTCAGTTCTGGGGTTATTGTGGATCAAGCCAAGATATCTGCATCTTGCAGAGTGCCAGAACTTATTATTCACCTCATAGTTAGCCAGAAAGCCTTACGCAACATTTTTCATATCACTGAGATTGTTAATTCAGGAATAATGTTTGGCTCTTAACTCTTCACTATATAGGAGTCTATATAAAGCTCTAGATAACAAGGGCAAATTTTGTGGCATTGCATGTATATACATACATTGCAACATATTTTTATATATTGTGTATATAATAAATTAGCAAACTGTGAATGAGATTTTTCTCTTAAACTTGCCCACAGTACTGTGGGCCTAAGATCTCTTGCAGTACTGCTCAGCACCACTGATGATGCATCTGCAGAACTGGCACTCAGCTGCACGTTCTGTACTCTTGGCCTCAGCTCCAAGCAGGTTAGTTCTGTCTTTCCCCTGCCCCTCACAGTTTCTGGATATCTGTGGCCTTGATGTTGCAGTCTTGGTGCAGCCCCGGAAAGGCACACCAGATAAGGACCCCTGCACTGCAGGCAGGCAGCCGCACTGGCTGTGCGCGGTGCTGTGCCCCAGGAACCTGGCATGGATTTTCAGTGAGACTGTCATCAGCTCCCTGCTGCTGGTGTCTGCTGAGCACCTGGAGCCAAATTAAGGATGTCTCGCTATGGTGCTGGCCTAGTTTCTTTCTGGTAATTGTGTTCTGCCTCTGTAGACTCTGCTGCTGGTTCAAGGTTTTTTGTTCCCTACAACTGTTGCTTGTGACCTCATTTTTTCAATCTCACAAAATTCACTGCGTCTGTGTTAGTTGCCAGCTTCCTTTTTCCTTTTCCTCCACCCTCCACCCTTCACTCGTCATGTCTTTTTCTCTAACCTGACAGAAATCTCCAGAATTGCTTTTGTGTGAACAACTTCTGGTATCTCCACACCAGTGGTGTTTATCTTCTGCCATAGATCAGACTTTGTATTGCTCTTTCTCCACGAGATGCTTTTTTTTGCCATTCGTGTTCTAAGTGCCCTTTAAAATATACTTGCTTTTCCAGAAATGTCGTCTGAGATACCAGTATAGTTCAAGAGCATGGTTTTTTAGCTGTTTTTTCCTCTAGTTCTGGCCCCAATAAAAACTGAATTGTGCTCTTAAGAATATTTTCTTCCACACTGCCTGTGTTTTGAGTCAGTCAAAAGTTTTCTCCTAGTTTATACTGCTGATACTAATTCATACCCTATGAATTAACATTTCAGCGCAGAATTTGATCACATCAGAAGGGACTGGACTTTAGAAGGTAGTATGGGATCATACTTGTGTATAACCTGTGCATTGCTGCAAGTTAAGAGAATGGGGAAAAAAAAAACCCAAACCCATCCACAGCAACTATTAGAGGCCAATTTGCATTCTGGTTTTGTTGGTTCCTGAAACCCTGAAAGCATGCTGCATAGGTATTCTGAATTAATGGTTTTGAAGATGTCCAACTCAGATTATACGTAGCTTACCTTTGAGACCATCCGTCTCTGTCCTGGGCAAGTAATAGTAATATTTGCTACAAACAGAAAATGCTAATGAGACAGCAGTGAAGACCGAGGGGAGGAGAAGCCGTGAGGTGAGGATGGCTTTTCAAAAGTGAGTCTGAAGGAGCAGGACTTAGTGGCAACTGCTGGTGAGGGTCAGAGCTCAAGTGGTTACAGACAGGTGATGCGCCTTTGCTTTACAGCTTCTGAACAGCAGAGCAAGGCACCTTTCCTTTGACACAGTCAGTGCAGTTTCTTCTTGCACCAAGGACAGCTGAGGTTACAGTGCTGTTGCTGTCTCTGTTTCGTACTTGATCCCTTATATGACAACTGCTTCCTTAGTAGAGTTCCTTCCTCTCGGAAGATCACAAAAATCTTCTGAAGTTTTTATTCAGTGATTTTTTAAATAGCAGTGTTTCTGTGGTGGTACGAATAGAACATATGGTTTAGAGCTGGATTTGTGTCCTCTCGTGCATCTTTGAATCTGTTTTTAATTCTGATTATGAAGTGAACTGCTTTCTGTGTGCCGAGGAATGTGTCATCCTGGTTCTGTTGATTTGCTGCTTATTTGTCTGTCTGTTATGCTGTCCAACTTATAGGCTAAAACGTGCAGTTTTAGAATAGTGCCACGCGTAGAACGTGGAATGGAAAGCCCTGTAGCTTTAAATCCAGCAGACCCGGCCCTTCTGTGCATCTAAAGCAAATACTCGGGCAGAAGAGGCTCACAGCTTGAGCATGACAGTTTGCTGCAGCAGCGCAGGGGCTCGGCAGGCAGTGATGTCTGCTGCGGGGCGATGCCCACAGCCCTCCCAGCCCTGCAGGCGCATGGAGCGGGGCGGGCGGCAGCTGGGCGGCGGGGGGGAATGCGGGGATGTTGATGTGGTGCTGCTGCACCTCCGTGTGCTGCCAGGGGGACTTCTGTGAGCCAGCAAAGGTAAGAGGAGCGCGGGGCATCCTCCTTAGAACGGCGTCACTCATCTTATTTGGCTGCTCTGTTCGGATCTCCAGAAGAACTTGACCTCATTTTGTAGCATTAGCCTTGGAAATGCTGCATTTTCCTCTGTTGGTAAATTTATATAAAATATAAATATATAAATTTATATAACTTCACTTCAGAAGCTGGGAAGCGTGAAGAAGGCTTCTGTCTGAGTGACTGCTGCAATCTGTGAAGATCAAATATGGTGCTGCTCCTTGGAGTGCTCTGGTTTTTCTTGTTCTGGGTTTGGTGTGTGTAGTGCAGAGAACTATGAAGGGAGAGGCTCCTGCATGCAGCCTGGTATCAGGGAGATGTTGAACTGGCAGCTTTTTAAATATGATGTTTTGCCGTTCTGATTGTGCAAAATGTGTTGTCAGGAAGTAGTAAACAAACTGCAGATTCAAATTTTACTTCAGGTGAAAAAAACAAGAGAAAACAGCTTCCCATGGAGTCAATGACCTTCAGAAATGAATAAGTAGTTTTCTTTGGCCGTGGTTAGCCCTGTATCCAGCTGCAGCTGTGTCACAAGCTTTAGTTAACAGTGAGCTGTATTTCCCCCACGTTTATTAAATACTGAAGAGGAAACAGTGAAGAATTTAAGACTGATCTCTGGTACAAATAGAAGATAATTCTTTTTGAATTGCTGCACTTAGCTTTTCCTTGCATTGTGACTCCAGCATTTGGAAAAAACAAACAAACAAACAAACAAAAACCAGAAATACGGGATGCTGATGTTATGCCTTTGCCATAGATGGATGTTGACCTGAGATTTGTTATCTGCAGAAGGCCTTGAGAAATTATATCATGTTGCGGTTGTGCTGGAAGCATGTATGTCTAATCACATTTGTTTAACACACTCACTATATTCCTCTGGGAAGATCTGGATTTCCTATGCTGGGATGTATACTTACTGCATTCATCATTGTCCATAATGCAAGCGTTGCACAGGTGGCTCTTGAGCACAGCTATGTTGGAAATGCGGAGATGAAATGCTTCAGACAACTGTGAAGACAGAGGACAGTAAGAAATGTTTTTTATTCCACGTTTCATTTTGATAGATCTGTGTACTTTGCATCTTGGCATCTGTAACATCAGGCTAATACATCACCTCTTGAGAGCTGGAGGGAAAAATAATTAGAATAGGGTACCGCGTTCTTGCCTTCTACGTCAGATCTGGGCAGGTTGCTCTCACTGTAGTTAGGAGAAGCTTTTGACATTGGGTAACAGGGATGCTGCCAGCACTGTGTGTGCTGCCATCAGTGTGATGTGTCTCTAGGTGGAGTTCCAAATCAGGGATCATAGTTTTCTTAACGGAAATACTGAAAGGAGTGTGCTGACTTCAGTATTTACTGAATACGGTGTTTGGTATGGACCAGCCTTGTTCTGCTGGGTACCCGTCCTCTCCTCCCTTCAGTGCAGCCATCTCGTTGTAGTCACACTGCATGCACTTTCCTTTCAGATGCCAGAAGGCACGTGCCACATGCTGGTCCATTCCCTGTGCTGCAGAGACTGCCCTTCCTACATTGCTGCTGCTTGCATGTTAAGTTTGCTGCTTTGAGCAACATTATGGGTTAAGTGTAGGAGTGCCTTTTCAGCACATAGGGCTGAACAGCAGGCTGTGTTTGAACAGGAAAGGGATCTCTGGGGGCCAACTCTTTTGCATAGCTCCCTAGCATGTGTAATATTAGCTGTGTGTATGTTACATTAGAAAGGCTTAAGTAAGAGAACAGTATGTCAAGAGATTATATGTAGGAATGACAGAGAAATGTGTTCACAAGAAACATGAATCCTGCTGTTGTGAAATATTTATCTTTTACTATAAAATGTTATTTGAATCAACTTTGAAATATTGGTTACAGTCACACTCTGCGTTGTATCTTCAGAAAATACAACTGAAAAGTAAAAAGAAGTGACAGTTGTGCTCAAATACACGGGCTGTTAGAATAAGTGTGTGGTGGTGACTTGCATGTTAGCTTGTAGCAGAAGAAAACCCCTCGAGAAGGGGTGAGTCCTGCTCTCAGTATGGCAGTTTTGTCCAGAGTGGTCATGGAGAGATGTTTGTTCTCCCACACTCCAGACGTGGGTTTGCTCAGTTGCTTTACATGTCAAATTTAACTTGCAATCTGAACAGTCAACTCTTTTCTTTATTAGTGTATATGTAAGATTCAGTAATAATCTGTATTTTTCAGATAGCAGCTTCAAGCATGAGAAAAATAAACAGTACTCTCTGGGAAGTGCTAAATGTTGTTTTGTCTGTAAGTTAATGAGATGTGATTTGAACATTCTGGGGAAACCAGGATGTGTTTATAAACGGAAGGGAAAAAATCATTTTACATAGTTATTTTCAGATAAAAGCTTGTGTAAACTTGTTTCTAAATCTATCCTCTCCTCCCAGTACCTACACTTAACTTTTTGTTCAGCTTTACCTCATTTCCTACCCTTATTATTGTAACTTCTGTCCTGATTGGCAGCCTGCACTTGATTAAAAGTCTGCAGCTGCTAAAATAAACATCCATTAATGTTACTCTGGCCATATTTTTATTGTGTCGTCCTCTTTCACCTCAAAAATCAGGTTCCTGCAAGTCCCTGCATATAGTTCAGTTCCTTCCTATTTTTCTGTTCAGACTGTGTTATTCATTCCTGTTGCCCTGCTTTGCCCATAACGCTGTCATTGTCGTCCTGTTTATTCAGCTAGCACTGCTCATTTTCTTATTGACTTATCTGTAGTTTTGGGAAACCATTCCTGAATTGGACCACTAGGCTTTACTCCTTTTGCATTCAAAAATTTGCTTTCTAAAAATTTTGTAAATTCAAGGTTAAGAATGGGAAGTCTTTGACAGCAAGTGGGTTTTAAAAAGAACAGAAGGCATTTTATAATAGACGTATTATAAAATGTTGCTCTGCTGAGGTTAGTGGCTCACCCTCCTGCCCTTTCCTGGTGATCTGCCATCTCCTCCCCTTTCTGCAGCATGCAGATGCACTGGCCATGCAGGAATGCTGAGAGCCACATGTGTTGCTCTGGATTGGCAGAGTTAATGTGAGTGCAAATGTTTTAGTAATCATCACTCGTCATTGTTTAACTGCTGTGAGCAAGGTGTAAAGCCATTTCCTCTTGGTGTTACCTGTGTTGGTTCCTTGCTCCAGTTATCTTAGATGGGCAAAGAGATTGGATTTCCTTACTGTATTTTTTCAGAGCCATTTTTCATTTCATTGCATTCTTTTCCCCATAGCAGGATGTTCTTCTCGCCAATCCTTGAGGATTAATTGCCTGCAAGCAAAGACTGTTTATGTCTTTCAGAAATCCTAATTATGATCTAACCATTGAGCTGCAGGAAAATACACAGCGAGACTTCCTTGAGCTATCCATCTGTTCTTGTGCTTTCCTTAGCCAGTTTTGAGTGTGTTTAGATTTAGGCACTGCTCAAAACAGTTTCTGAAAATGGTGACTAGCAGTTTTTTTGTGAGTGAGTAGAATGCAAAGCTGCTGTAGTTCCTGAAGATTTAGTCAGCCCATAAAATCCTGCAGGATAGCTGCACAATGTGTCATAAGAATCATGCTGGACCTGTTCTTCATTGTTTTTCCTTTGTATTCTTGTTGGCAGCAAAGCCACAGCAGAAGGTGTTTTACACAGCACAGGAGCGTGTGTGCGTACTGGGCACTTACTGAGGGGGTGGCAGGCTGTAGTTCTCTCTTCTTTGAGTCCACGCATGAATGAGCTGTTGTGTCCGTAGAGGTGGTTCAGTGCAGCAGTTTTTGCCTCTTCTGTTGGTCCTCAATTTAAAGGTGGATGAACAGAAATCTTCTCCCTTACAACTGCTATTACATCTAGATCATGAAGCAGCCTAGACACAGGATTTGCAATGACATAAAAATATACTTTGCCATGAATAGTGAACCAAAGAGTTGGTAGTATCAAATGTATGGCAATTCTGCAGCAGGCTGATAAAAAGGGATATAGGCCCAAGCTTTTATTACCTTCCTAGACACATCAGAAGGTGTAATATGTGGTTGTGGAATCTCCATCCTGGGAAATGCTCAGAAACCACCTAGCAGTCTGTATTAGGTGGAAATCTGGTCAACCTCAACCAGTCTGTGAATTTGTAACATCCTGTAAGAAGCAAAGTATTAGAAAAAACTGCCCTAACCATAGGTCATAAATGACTTACTACACTACCAGAGTAATTTTTAGTGGTTTTTTTTTTTTTTTTTGGATGATTCAGGACCCACAATAGATTTTGCAGTATTCCTTATCTTTGTAGTATTCCTACAGGATCCAGTTCACTGTCTACTCTCCTGACAGTAGGGCTGATAGCACCTTGACTCAGACATTGTCTGAAGAATCATGTGCTGCATGTTGTATGCAGGGGAGGTGACATGTGACATTTGACTATTGACCGCCAATTACATTTAGTTTAATATGTTGAATATGCCTCTCAGTAATTCACAATGTTTATATGCATCTTCACTATACCTTATAGGGATTCTATGCATGGCTTCATAAAAACAAGTGTATTTAATGGTTTAATGCAGATGTAAAATCATTTTGTGGCCTAGTGGAAGTCACTTTCTGCACTGTGCAAATACTGAGATAGGGGGAAGTGAGGGAAAATACGGGGCCAAATGTGTGTAATTACAAGAAACTGAGGTTAACACCTCTATTTTTTTATCAAGAGTTGTGGTTTTTCTATGGCTGTTTCTTGCCAGATTCTTGGTCTCATACCTTTTGACGACACAGCTCTCTACGAAATGCAGGACACCTAGAACTAATCTGAATTTTGGGTTTGTTCTTAATGCAGCAGAAACTGCAGCAGCGTCCAGAATATTGATTCTGCTCCGTGTGGTTAGTTGAACAGATGCTGGTCTTCTACTGTTTTGACTCCTCAAAATAAGAGATGTTACCACAAACATATTGGGGTGAAAACAAGAAAGATAAAAATAAATTTAAAAAATCATTTGTTTTAAGTGATTTCTCATCCCTTTGGTGCAGATATCTTCCTGCTCATAGAATTTTTTGAATCTCAAGGGACTTGATCCTGAACTTTATCAAGATACATTTATTCTAAATCTACTTAGTGCAATTTGCCATCTGTTTGGTTTTAGAAAGGAAAATAATATACAGTATTCCACACTGACATATGGAGGAATAAGCTTATTGGAAATGTGAGAATTTAGTAAGGTCCATTCACCAGCTATGGCTTACAGCAAAGTAGGAAAGAGGAAAAACCAACAAACTCCTGTTCTGTGGCATTTAGTTTTTCCATCAGAAGCAAACCGTGAACAAACTTTGTGCAGAACAGAGCGTAACACTGCAAAGGTGCCTCTTGACCCAGCTGCTTCCTCTTCCAAGTAGTAGAAATTGTAATTCTCCCCAGCACATGTGACTTACCCCTTAATGGGGGGCCACAGAGCACATGGCTGCCACAGGATCACGGGACTTGTGACTTTTTGAAAAAGTTGTGTATTATGAGGTAGGAACTTCTAGTCTTTTATTTCTTTTGCTGCAGCTAAAAATCAATGATCAGTGTTTCTTGTTTACAATATTACTCTAAAATGGCAATGAAATGGCTTACCCAGTTGGACATCAGCTGCCAGAGATCAGTTTCACTGATTTGTATCTGCTATCAGATTATTTTTAGAACTGCAACTTGGCATTTCTGGGAATAGTTCTTCCAGGCTTACACAAGAGTGGAATCACAAAATACCTGTTCCCTTTATTGAAATGTTTTTAAAAATTTATTAGAGCCAGAAGCAATGAAAAGTGAAGTCTTCTGGTACAGAACCTCTCATAAGGGACATCTGCGATAATTCTTTATAAAACATGACTGTGTTTGCATGGGAGACTGGATCAATTTTAACATTCGAGTATGATCTTTTCCAAAAGAATTTTGATCCTGTTTTATAGTAATGCTCTCCAGTTCCAAGATCCACTGTTTTTTTTATCTTTGTTTTGATTTCCAGAGATCTCAAGAGCTGTTCTGCTTGTCTGCATCCACTTGTGAGTATTCTTTCTTTCCCTTGAAGCTTACCTTTTTGGCACAGAAAATATAATTTAAAAAGTGCCTTAAAACAACCTTTCAATTCGGTGCTCAGAGTCACTACTGAACATATCAGAGTAGAAAGTAAATGGCTTTGTATCTAGCTGAAAATATAAGGAGACACGGGAGAGGTCGAAAGTAATTATCCACCCCAAGCTCATAGTTAATAGCTTTAGTAAACACCAAGCATGTTGTGGGAGTTCAGAGGCCGAGCAGTGGGGCCTCGCTTGCTGCCTCTGCTCAGGGCAGCGGCTCCGTGCCTCGCCGTGGCCCCGCAGCCCTGGCTGGGAGGGTGCAGGCCGGGCCCATGGGCTGTGGTGCAGGCTCAGGCCTACAAGGCGCCGTAAGCTGGCCGACGAGGTCAGCATGAAAGGCTGTCTTTCTTTTTTCTCCACTCTGATCTTTATTCCCCTGAGGTGTTTTAATTACAGGCTATTTAGTAAGAAGTCTCGTGTCTGTCACTGCAGACTGCTGTCCCCACTCTGCTGCCTGAGGCGGGAGGTTTCTGTCTCCTGCTGGGCCCTCCTGCAGTACCCGCTGCACACCTGTGCCAGCGCTCTGTCACATCCCCAGGCAGGGAATCCAAGGCATACAGCTTTCTGGTGGTATTACTTGCACTGCTTTAACTACAGCAGGGTGGGATAAATGCCCGCATTTATATATTTAATTAGTTTATACAGCTGCACAGTGCTCAGTCACTGGGAGATGATTAATGGCAGCTTGGGAGCTGCCCAGCACCCTTCCGGGGTTGCTCTCAGCTCTTACGGTCCCCATTCCCTTTTCCACTTCCCTACGTACTTCTCTACCAAGTAGCACAGTGCCACGCTTTTAAAGCTCTGCATGAGGGTGGAGGGTGCAGGAGCAGAGTGTCTCCCTGAAGCAGACGTGTTTGGAGTGCTGCTGTTTGCCTCAGCCAGCTGCCCAGTTTGTTCTCAAAAAAAACGAACAAAAAATGAGCAGAGAGAAACTTTGTAAAATCCAGAAGTGGTTTCTGTAGAAGGGTGACACATCTGAACTGAGCATTTGTATCATCTTCAGCAAAGCCAAAAGGCAAAATCATAGGTTCGTATGGGCAGTGATTGTGAAACGAGCATGGAGGAACACTTGTACAGAAGGGAAGACCCGATGGAGGTTCTATGGGGAGAAGGAGAAAGGTCCTCTGTGACTCGGTCTGCTGGCAGCTCAGTGCCAGAGCAGCCTCCAGCTCCCCGCTGGTGGGCGGCCGGAAGGCCTTCCTGTTTGGACTGACTCGGGGGTACTACCAACCTGTATTGCAAGGGAGAATTTCTGATTGACTGTAATGCCTATTTATATACAAACATTGACCATTACAATATTTTGTGTACCGGCATACTTTCAAGACGGATTGCCAGTCATCCTCAATCGATAACGCATCACAGCACTTCCTGGTGTGCTGAAGGACCTGATTGTGCTGAGTCTTCCCTTCCCAAAGCCCCAGTTCAGATCCAGAACAGAGCTCCATACAGCCCTTTACTTTTTAATTGGAAAAGGCTGCTCTTGTTCATCCAGAGTAATGTCCACACAGCTGATAATTCTAAAATGATTAACCCTGGATGTTTTATTCTAACACAGTTCTTCTGATTTATTTTCTGTCATGAGTATAGGAAAACAACCCAAGAAGATATGCTGAAGTTGGTTGACTTTAGAAGGGAGAATGTTTCTGCAGACTTTTTCCTCCCACAAAACTCTTGTCTGAGAGGAAAGAGTATACTGATGGCGTAATTTATTATAATTATGTACAGGTGTTAATTAGAGCCAACTTGCAGTAAATTAAGCTGGTAGAAACTGCTTATTGCAAAGTAATGTTGAAGTCTCATGTAGCTCCTCAGCACTGGAATGTGCCAAATTTTGCTTGGAGTTAATCTGTTGTGGGTGAGCTCCCAGCCACTGGGGTCGATGGTACTGGGCATGGGATCAGGCACTCACCTGTACTGCCACCAAGATCAAAAGTGCTTCTGTATAAAAAGAGTTACTTTAAATTAATTAAAAAAAAAAAAGCCTACTCGTTTTGTGAGGCAATTAAGAGGAATAATAAGATTGTGATGGTGTACTAAATAAAGAAGTCTACAGTGTGCTGTTTTGCAAGCTGGGAAAGCAGAAAATGGAGCGGTGTGCTACAGCTTGTAAGGATCTGCTGACAGGGAGCTCTATGCGCTGCCACATGGAATCGGTGGGCACTGTTTAGATCATGCATGCCTGATGCACACAGGTCTTTGTTTCCTTCCATTCCGTAGGAAGACATTGGCACAGTGACAAGCTGAACGCCTGTAGAAAATAAGGCAGCTGAGTGTTCCGTGCATCCAATTGGTTCCTCTTGGTGAGACAGCAGAGAGCCCCAGTGCCAAGCTGCTGAGGGGGTGAGCTCTGAACTGTCTGGTAATTGTGTAAGTAAAGTAGTCGGGATGCTGCCCAGTGCTTTGATCAGGCTGCTGGCTCCAAGGAGACAAATGTGTAGCACTAACACTTGTTCGCTGGACACAGAGGGAGGGCGTGGATCAGCCTGCTCATCCAACCTGCTACAGAGCTCCTCGCTGCATTTGTAAAAGCCAAAACACGTATTTGTTTTTGCATCGTTAAATAGAGGTGGTACAATGGAGGCACCATGTTAGAGTCTACTTTTCAGAAAACCGCTACAGCAGTCCCGTAGATGAGCAGGTGCTGGTAACATGACCTGGGACCGAAAGTGAAATTGTTTTTAGCTGGCCAAGTCCTAAGAATAAATAAGGAGAGGGAGGCACGCCGTCCTCCTGCCCCGCTGAGCAGCCTGGGGGGCCGCTCGGGGTTTGTTTACCCGGCACCGGGGGTGCGCGACCGGCAGACACCGCTGCCGCCCGGTTCCGCCCGGCCGAGCGCTGCCTGCTGATTCTCGGAGCCGGGTTTCCGCAGCCCGCCCGGGGCTGCGCGGCCGCTGCACCTTATGCCGCCGGGCCGGACGGGCCACCGCCTCCGCAGCGGGGCGGGCGCCGCAGCCGGGCGGGGCGGGCCGGGGCCAGGTGGGGCGCCGCGGCGGAGCCATGCGGGTGTCCGGCGGGAGCCATGCACTGGGAGCGGGCGCTGCTGCTCCGCGCGGCCAAGGTACCGGCGCTGCGGGCGGGCTGCGCTGGGGCTCGGGGCCCGGGGCCGGGGGCTCGGGGCCCGGGGCCGGGGGCTCGGGGTGGGGGCTCGGTGTTCGGGGCTCGGCCTGGCCGCGCTCAGTGGCGCCGAATGAACCGCGTCGAAGAACGGAAGGTGTCACGGCTCGGCTGAACTGCCGGGCTGCTTTTTTTTTATCCCAGCCGAGGGAAAAACTTCAGCGCTTACTCTGGTTACTTTGTATGGTTCCTTCGTGGTGAATAGTTCAGCTCTTAGGGGAGGAAAAAAAAAAAAAATTCTTTGAAAGTTGTTGCCTGTTCTCTTCGTGCCTTTAGGCGCCCACCCGCTCCTGTTGCTGGCCGCACACACTGCGTGCTGAGAACCTGAGGTCTCGAGTTTGCTCTAAGCACTGACCTTTGTAGATCTTTTGCTTTTCTGATAACTTCTGTTACTCTCTTGCTTTCTGGTAAATACATAAAGTGCTGAGAATGACTTGGGCTCACTGCGTACTTGAGCTGCATGGTTTTTCTCTTTCACAGTTGCCTTCTCTCCCTTTCTGTTCCGTTGCTGTCTGAGCTGTGGCTACGTATCAATACTTTGTAGGTACCAGTCTGTAAACTGGGATTCTCTGTCTTGCTTTGTTCGACTCTTTGGCTGCTCAGGGCCGTCAACTGACTTAAGCATTTGAGAGTTTTCCCTCTTTTCATCTTTTGTTGGATGTCTGTAGAAAGCATGAAGCTTATGTTTTACCTTTAGAAGATCAGTTTATTGATGCTGTATCTTAGCCAGCTGAACAAAGGTGCATTTTTGCAGACTTACATCCTTGTCAATTTGATTGGTACAAAAAAGGGCAGGTTCCTGCATTAGTAAAGCTGGACTTTAGTGCTCATGTTTATCTTTCTCCTTTTCTAGATTGAACGACTGGAAGTCAGCAGCCTAGCACAGACCTCCAGTGCAGTGGCCTCAAGCACTGATGGCAGCATCAATGCAGACTCTGTTGATGGCACCCCAGATCCGCAGCGTACAAAAGCAGCCATCACACACCTGCAGCAGAAGATACTGAAATTGACCGAGCAGATCAAAATCGAACAAACAGCCCGTGATGACAATGTGGCAGAGTACCTGAAGCTAGCCAACAATGCAGACAAGCAGCAGAGCGCCCGCATTAAGCAGGTGTTTGAAAAGAAAAATCAAAAGTCTGCCCAGACGATCTTGCAGCTGCAGAAGAAGCTAGAACATTACCATCGAAAGCTGCGAGAAATTGAACAAAATGGAATCCCTCGACAGCCAAAGGATGTCTTCAGGGATATGCACCAGGGATTGAAAGATGTTGGAGCGAAAGTCACTGGATTCAGTGAGGGAGTAGTAGACAGTGTTAAAGGTGGGCTTTCCAGTTTCTCCCAAGCCACACATTCAGCAGCAGGAGCTGTGGTTTCCAAACCCCGGGAGATTGCCTCTCTCATCAGGAACAAGTTTGGGAGTGCGGACAATATTGCTAATCTGAAAGACTCCTTAGAAGAAGGCCAGGAAGATGGGACAGGAGGCAAGGCTCTAGGTGTTATCCAGAACTTTCAGTCAAGCCCAAAATATGGCAGTGAAGAGGACTGCTCCAGTGCTACGTCAGGCTCAGTGGGAGCCAACAGCACAACAGGGGGCCCTGTGGGAGCTTCCAGCTCCAAAACAAACACTCTGGATATGCAGAGCTCAGGGTTTGATGCAATACTACATGAGATTCAAGAAATTCGAGAGACACAGGCAAGACTGGAAGAGTCATTTGAGGATCTTAAGGTTCGCTATCAGAGGGATTACTCATTAATAATGCAGACTTTGCAGGAGGAACGGTACAGGTAAGTACTTTTTTACTAGTTTCCATATTAAGTACTGTGAGTGTAGAGCATGAGAGTCCTGGAGAGTAGTACTCGGCAGCCTGCTTCAGGTGGGATGCTCTGCAGTCAGTTTGGGATTTTGCTTTCCTAATATTGTCTTTTGTAAATATCCTTATTCTACTGCTCATTTTCCTCTCTCCACAAGAAAGGAATAGCAAGAATAAAGGTCATTTCATACTTTTTTCATCACAAAAAGTCAAGCCAAAGAAGTTAGGAAGGTGTCCCCAGGAAACAGGAGTACACTGATTACTGTTAGCCAGACAGTGCTTTGCCCTTGAAAAAGCCTATGAAAGTCTGGGGTAAGGCAGGGTTCAAGTGGTTCAAGCGAATAGTATCTTGACCCTGACCCTTCCAATGCTCAGAGCTGTGAATCTACAAGGGAAAAACATATCCAGCTTTCTTAGTCTGTAAAAATACGTGCTTTTCCCCTATACCAAAACTAGAATTTACATTCTTGGCTCTGCTCCACAGTGGCAAAATTCAAATAAACGAAGGTAAATGAAATGTTAGCTAATGGCAGTGTTCTTGTCATGGAGGTAACATGGCTCTGGAGGTGGACCAGCCCCATGCTTTGGTCACTCTTTGTCTTGCTGGAAGGACTGGGGAAGCAGTGAGGCTGCTGCTACACTGCCAGTCTCCAGCACTGCAGAGTATGTACAGTCCCCCTCATCAGAGCAGAGGCTGCTCCCCAGTTCCACGGGGCAGGAGGAGGGGACAGCTAGAGGCTGCCTCTCTGCCAGTCCCCCCCAGGACACCATAGCCTAAATTCAGTGAGTCTTCTACTGCACTTTAAAAACTTTAAATGAAAGATGCAAGGCACCCAACTCCTCATTCTGATAGAGGACAGCAGGCTTTTGTGAAAAGCTTATTTGTGGTCTTCATCACTTAGACCAGGCTGGAAAGCACAGCCTATGAGGCTCAGCACACCTGTTGGGTTTGGGGACAGGCTCTCTGAAGTACTCTGTGCCATTTGCTGCCTCAGTTTGATTTGCTCCATGCTTCATAGTCACTCTAGAGTTTTTCAGACATGCCAGTGCCAGATCATTGGAAAAACATTTGAAAAGGCTTAGCCTGCTGGGATGTTGTAGTGACAGCAAGCTTTCTATGTGTTTTGCAAAGCTTGGCTAGACAAAGCCAAACCAGCATCGCTTTCTAATCCCACATTGCCACAGTCAGCAATTTGACTGAAACCAGAGCCCAGCACAGCAACTTTGGTTCCTAGTACCTCACTGTCATCAGGTCACACTGTGAAGCGAAGGGGGTTAGCTCTTCCTCTCCACAGCAGAGAGGGGTCTTGTTGTTTGGTGCTGTGTGGGTTGTTGTTTTGCACATACAGCAGCAGCCATTCATAGTGGAACGCTATATGCAAGCACTGTGCAGCTGAAGGAGTGGCCTGAAACTGCAACAAAAGAGCTTGGTTGGGGACTAATGTGTGTTGGCAGCTAAATGGACTAGTTATTCTCTGACAGCATTCAGCAAAGTTCACGTAGGTCCTTCTGTGAGCCCAGCATGAAGCCCTCACCTGAGGGTAAGCCTAGCATCTACCCTCTAAGGCAGCCTGGAGTGAAGAACTTTCAGGAGAGTCTATATTTGATTTATACTGACAAAAATATAGTGGTTGAGACTTGCCATTTGGAAAGCTGATGCAAAGTAGTCGAAGGTGTAACCTCTAGAGAGGACTGGTTGTACTATGCTAAGTGCCCTTGCCTCTGCACGCGTTCAGAAATGAGCAGGTCACACAAGGAGCTCATGGATTAATACATTGAGAGAAAGTGCATGAGTCTAGGTTCTTGTTTGACAGCCTCCATCTTTTAAAATATCAGGAAGATAAAAGCCAATGTGAGATGTCACAGCAGAGAAGATGTTCCTGCCCTGTGTGGAAAGCTGGCACTTGTTTCTCTGGCCATTAACCCTTCCTTTTCTTCAGAAAAAGAAAGGAAAGATGGAAATGGAAGCTGATGTTCAAGATGGGGGACTCAAACTAATCGTAGCCTGCCTTTAAAAGCTATTAATGCCTCATAACTCTGCTGTGTTTCTGGACGCTTTCAAAGCACTGAGTCCTAGTTTGGGAGTTTAAAAACGTGTATTTTAGAGAAGCTTTTGATTATAGGGCTACGTGGAATATTTGCATCATCTGTATAAACTGGAAGAAACAAAGCAGATGTTGTGATGTTTTCTCATCCAGTCTTGGTCCATTTCCTTGTTCCTAGATGTTCTGCTTTTCTGCAGGTTCTAGTCTGTTTTATCTGCGTGCTCATTTTGTTTCTGCTTATCAGCCAGGGTCTGACTCACTGGTGTTCCTTGACCTGCTCCATCTGCCTCCTGTCCTCACTGCAGCTCTCCTTGTCAGCACAGCTGCTCTGTCAGCCATCTCCGCAGGCTCTGCTGGTGCAGCCACTCCAGCCCTTGGCCCCGGGGATGCCGGACCAGCCTGGCAGCACCCAGAGGCACGTGTTGGCAAAGGATGGCCCCACGAGTCGTGGGGGCAGGAGGACTCTGGCCTGCGCCTTTGCGCTCATTGTGTTGCCTCCATGCTGGGAGCAGGCCCTGGAGCAGCCTGCCGCTTATCGCAGCAGTTGGAAGGTGGCTGTTGTTTACTGATATGAGCAGGGACTTTCTGTGCTACTGAGATTGACATAAAAGTTCCTGCTGAGTGTTTTCATCTTTCTTGTCCCTTCAGGAACCTGTTTGTACACAGTGAAATAATGAGCTCATGCAACTGGAGTGTGGCCAGGCTGAGGTCTTGGGCTCCTTCCCAGCCCAGCATCCTTGGAAAGTGTGTTCCGATCCCCCACGTTCCTGTCAGAGAAATCCACCAGCTGAAATGCTGGGAGCTCACACTATCCTTGTCATTTTGTTGTTGGGCTTCAGTCTGTTCTCATTTATTTTAAAATAGATCAAGTGTGCTAAAATTCTGGGACTGGAAGACTGAAAAGTATAAGCTAGGGCAGCAAATGCTTTGTGCTCAGCATAGAAGGATCTTCACCCAAGTATGAAGCACTGAGATGTTTCCACAAAGCTATTTTCTCTCACCAGAAGAGGTCTTGGAGCCGAAAGCACAGCATGAATAGTGACACAGAGAGCAGCTCTGCCCCTTGAGTGTTGCTTAGATAGAAGTCTTGGAATATACTGCTAATAGGTATTGCTTTTAGCTATATTGCTCTGCTGCTGGAAGCAGTGTGTTCAGCGGCATGAAAAACATATTTGAGAAATAAAAGTTGGGTGACATTCTGTAGGATATAGCCCCTCCCTCCAGAAAAATGGTATCTCGAGAGCTGTTTGAAGAGAGAGATATTAAACCCTCTGTTTGTGTGTACTGTAAAGATCTTTTAGCATTTGTTCAGTAAGTTTCTTCACTTGCCAGAGCACTCACTGAACAGAAGTAAAATGTCTTCATCATGGCTCTCTGATGCATATGCTATACTAGCTGTGTATTTTGCAGCTATTAAAATGCTTTAAATGCCTCAAAGCTCTTCAAAAATGAGATAGCTGTAATCCTTTTTCTTAGTAATTTTTAAGTTAGTTCCCTGATTTCCAAACAACGAGCCTCAGAAAATATGTGGAAATCTGACCTGGCTGTTCCCAGTGAGGTGCTTCCACGTGCCTCGGCTCAGCTGAGCACCCAGCAGTGTGCCAGTGCCTTCCGTTCGAGCGTCTCTGATGATGGAATAAAGGCAACAATTGTTACTTTTCTATTAGATAGAAAAGTTTCTGTGCTTGTCAATCTAGACTCCAGAAATTTTAAGGAGAGATTTCACACTTTGGAGGGTTCCCTTATGTTTCCTGTAGACAGGTAGACAGGCAGTTTTGAACTTATTAAAATACGGTTGTTTCTTTTTAAAGAAACAGGATTTAAGCTGCTTGGCAACAGCTGTTTTGTGAAGGGGGTTGATGTAGGAGGTTAAAGTAGATAGTCATGATGTTTTCAGAAATGGTTTAGTTCCTTTTGGTGTGAAAACCCACTGGAGGACTTTAAAATACATTAACAAATGGAATATGTTTCAAGTGATTGGTGCTGCCTTTGGGACTCCTGAGTGAGTTTAGTTGTGCTTTCTTGGTTGATGGCAAGTTTTGTGTGTTTGGTTTTTTTTATTATTTTTTTTTTTAATGAAGTGGAAACAAATGGCAACATTAATTATGTGGGTTCCTTCTTCATTAGCCAGCCTTCACGTGACTGCTCTCATGCTCCAGCTTGTAGTTCCTGGGAAACCAGTTCCCTCGTGTGCCCTGCTGCAGTGGCACAGCAGCCCTGGCACCTCCAGGGTCAGCTGTCTGGGGCTCACTGCTGCTCAACCACTTGTTGGAAACTGTTCTGCTGTGCCTGACTCCTCCTTTTTACTTTAAGTGGTTACTGCATTGAGAATGTGAATGAAAATTCGCTTTAGACTTTTCCGTTTAAAATAAAAACCCCAAAGCGTTGTTCAGTACTAGCTTATGCCTATGGATTCTGAATATGTAGCTCATGAAGCACTAAAAAACTTGGGAGGGGAAGCAGAGTTTTAGGTTTACTTTCAGAACTTAAATTCTCATTTATAGAGAGGTAGTGCTTATTTGTTTTGTGTGTGTACATCAATTAAATTAGGCTGGGGTCAGAGGGGGACAGAAATTAAGGAATTATCTGTGTTGAATTCCACACAGATTTCTCTGTTAGTAGTATCGAGAGCAGACGATAAGAGCTGTACTTTAAACTTTTTCCAGTGAGCACAGTCAGTGGAAATCAGAGTGGGAAGAGCACGGTGGCTGCAGTAGTTGTACCCATACCTTCCTTGGCATCAGAGCATTGCTGATAACGGACCAGGAATGAGGAAGCGGGGGGGAGCACAGAGGAGAAGGCTGGTGTGTTGTTGGCTGTTCTCACCCCTGGGCTAAGCTCTCTTCAATGTTTACCTTTTGGGAACAAGACAAATACTTGCCCAATTTTTAAAGCATATTGAAACATGAGTTGCTTGTAAAGGGCTTGAAATTCTGAGGATGAAGTGCTGCATACAAATACAAAGTATCCCTAATGCATTTTGAAGATTCTGAAATAACATGAAGCTATTGCTGAAGTCCGTTTAAAACTCCTTCAGTGAGAAACAAAGCTTTCTCAGAGATGTCATAAATCCTTTTTTGTGCAGCCCTCTTCTGCCAAATTGCTCTCAGACTGCTCACCATAGCAAACTGAAAAATAAGCCTGCAGTTCAGTGATTCGTGTGTCCTTCTTGTAAGTAATACACTGATCTTTGCTAGTTAGCCTGAATCATTTGCAAGAGATTAAAAATACATCAATAAATCAGACCTCTGTGCAGTCTCATGTGTAAAGGCTAGAATATGCTATCATGTTCTCCAAGGCATGTTACTGCATATAATTTCATTGTCATTTTTATTGCAATTACTTTTCCAGGGATAGAGGAAAATGCTTAAGAGTTTATAGTTTTAGAAGGGAACTTATTCCGGTTAAAACAAGAGTTTGAAGAATAAATACGCTAATTCTGCATTTGATTTCTTCCATCTCTTTACAGTTGTCCTCTCTGCTTGTTTTTCCCTGGCTTAAAACAAGACTAATGCTATCTTATCTGGTAGAAGGGCTTTCTTGAATTCCCAGTGGGAGGCCCTCACATTATCTATAAAGCAAAATTCTGTAGGCACAGTCATTTTTAAATAACAAGTCTGTGGTATTCACTACTCAGTTGTCATTGGTCCAACAGTTGCCTCCCTCTTCTCAATAAAGCTGCTGTACCATGTCATCTCATTTCTAGATGTGAAAGACTCGAAGAGCAGCTAAATGACCTGACTGAGCTCCATCAGAATGAGATCCTGAATCTGAAACAGGAGCTGGCCAGCATGGAGGAGAAAATTGCCTATCAGTCTTATGAGCGAGCCCGGGACATCCAGGTGGGTGACAGAAATGGGAGCACTGAAGTCATTTGGGATGCATTTCTGTGTCATGAATTTTAGAGCAGTCACCAAAGATGTTTCAGGAAAAATACAGTTGGTTTTGTGTATCCACTGCATTTTGTCAGGAAACAGTTATTTCTGTTGGTTTGCCCAAATGCAGAGATAGTTTTAAAAGAAAGGTTTCTTCAGTGTTTTAAGGACCAAAGCTAAGGATAGTCCGTACGGTGGGAGG
This sequence comes from Meleagris gallopavo, assembly GCF_905368555.1. Taxonomy (NCBI): domain Eukaryota; kingdom Metazoa; phylum Chordata; class Aves; order Galliformes; family Phasianidae; genus Meleagris; species Meleagris gallopavo. The sequence goes on along the minus strand of NC_139417.1, from coordinate 19,465,291 downwards.
GCCTTCCACAGACCCAATCAGACACAGAGCAAAGACCTGGGCAATGATCTGAGCAGCAGCTAGACCTTGTCAAGGCCTACTCAGAAACAAACCTGTCATCTATTTTAAATTCTTGCTGCATTTGTTTTAGCAGGCATCTCAGCATAGATAACTGACGTGAGATGTTTGTAACGTGAGTGGAGAACTGTAGGTCAAAGTTCCACCCAGGTGAGCGCCTTTGCAGAAGGCAGGCCTGGCTGGTGGCTTGCAGGCTCAGCTGCAAGGCGAGTTGAGTCAGTGTCCATTTTGGGTTCCTTGCTTCTTGCAGGTGTTGTTCAGTATTACCCGTTACCTTCAGGTGCCATAACTGAAGAGAAGCCCTTGTGCTTCATTGACTTCCACAGATGTTACACAGAGGCAGAGAAATGTAACAGATGGCAATGACTTTTAAGTTAAGTTCCACAGAAATCAGTGTCTGTGGCCTCAGGCAGTAAACAGCAGTTTCTCCCTTTGGGGAATGTTGCAATATTCACATTTTATCCTCCTTTCTAATTTAATGCAGCAGGAAGAATTGAGGTTGGAAACTTAAACTGAAGAGGGATATTCTCAATAGCTTCTTCTATTCTTCATTCCCTGGCTCATCACTTTTAGTATAAACTTCAGCACAAGAAGGGACCGGCTATTCCGCAGCATTGCTGGGGAAAAGATAAATGTTCAGTTTTCTTGCGTGAAGGAACAGTCAAGGGCATAGGCTGGTGCTGCAGAGGAGCAGCAAGAGAGTTTGGTCTGCAGGCACAGGTCCTGGTTCTGATTTGATCATCAGTCTGAGGGACATCACTGCTCTGCTCAGACTTCTGACTGTTACCAAAGTCAACATTCAGGTCCTGGGAAAAGCAGTCCAGAGGGAGCACTGAGGGCAAAACTGCAACTTCGTATCTCTGTGAGCAGGTTGCCTTAAATTCCCCTACTTGTTCTAACCCACCCACTGCATGTTGGTGGTGGCTCTGTTGGCCAGGTGTGGTAGCAGCCTGCAGCTACTTCTGGTTGCCAACTGGGCAGCCCCAGCACTGCATACTCAGAGCCTTCCCTGGGCTTGTTCAGCTCAAACAGGATGCAGCTGAGCCTTTTCAGTTATTGTTGCTGTTGACTTAGTATTGTGCCAGGCTGAATAGAGGGTTGACTGGGAGTCAGATGAGCACAACCAAAGGAAAAAAATGATGGAAATGAGAGGCTCTGGGAACACGCAGAATGAGGGAGGAAGAGGAGTGCTGGCAGAACACAGTGCCGTCATCCCCTCGGGGGTCTCTTGAAACAAACTGAGGTGGGCAGCCCTCCTTTCAAGTAGGTGAAGGCTGTCTGCTTGCTGAAGGCTCTGTCTTTCTTCCTGTGGATCTGACCACAAAACAAGAAGGATGGTAAGACCTCTGCCATGTGCAAGGACAGACAGCTTATGTGCAAAGTGTTGTAGCAAAGCCTGGCTTCTGCCAAAGCTGTCACCTTACGCCTTCAAGACATTATCAGGCATGTGAGGTCACACGGTGTCTTACACGCTGCCGCACTTAGTTGATGAGGACTCCTCAATCACATGAAGTGGCACCGCCTCTTCTCCTGCTGCAGGATATGAAATCAGCGTCATGACTTACATCCTGCAGAAGGTGCATGAGGAAGGTGGCCCTGCTGTGGTTTGGTTGCTAAGATGAGAGCCCTGGGCTGCTGCAGCATCAGCCCGTGAGGTGCTGGAACCGAGCGGTGTGTTCTTATCTACAGGAGGCCCTGGAAGCATGCCAGACCCGCATCTCCAAGATGGAGCTACAGCAGCAGCAGCAGCAGGTGGTGCAGCTGGAGGGTCTGGAGAATGCCACAGCCAGGAACCTGCTGGGGAAGTTTATCAATATCCTCCTGGCTGTCATGGCCGTCCTCCTTGTCTTCGTCTCCACTGTGGCCAACTGCGTCGTGCCCCTCATGAAAACTCGCAATAGGACGTTCAGCACTTTATTCGTAGTGGTTTTCATTGCCTTTTTGTGGAAGCACTGGGATGCCATCTCTGGCTACTTGGAACGGTTTTTGTCTCCCTCCAGATGATGCCATGAGGAATCGGCTGCATCGCCCCCTCCCAGCACACTCTGTGAGCAAGCGTGGCAAAGATTAGTCAGCAACTACTCCGCTGAAGTTTTAAAGTGTCTGAGTGAATTTGTTTACATTTAGAATAACGTTTTTTCTCTGCGAGATGCATTGCAATAGTATTTTTTAGATTTTATTCAAGAACTCTTTTTGGCGAGAATCCCGGATAATTTTTATGTAGCATGGTTCTCTTTGGATGCAAATCTTAAGATTCTTTAAAGTGTACAAAATAAATAAATAAAACACAGAAATTTGGAGCATACCAATGGGCAATTTAAACTGTGGCTTGAACTACTGTACTAAACCTGTCAGGAAGAGGAAAATGTGATTAACTTAGGATGAGCAAAAATAAATGTAGTGCACGCAGCCTTGAGGGATGGTACCACAGCAAACCTGTAACACTAAACTTTTACTGTGAAGTCTGCTCACATTCCATGTCCAATTGTATGGGTTCGGAGTGGTTTCTTTACCAGAAAACAAAACAACGTGTGGATCTCTTTCCCGACTCAGCGTCTGGGTTCGCCGATTGTGCTGACCTGACTGAACAGTGACTTTCTATAAGGCTGGTTAACTTTGCTAAGTGTATGAAGTGGAAGCCTCATGCCACATACAGAAACTGCACAGTCGTGCTACAGTATTTTGAAGTAGTCCTTGAAACACTTACCTTGAAGCAAAGCCCTTGGTCGCACTTTTAAGGTTTTTTTTTAATGTATGTATATTCACAGATTTAAAAAAAAAATCCAAACAGCATACTTGAAGAGTGTTATACTCAAACTCTCAGTGCTTCCTTATCGTTTCTAATAGGATTTTTTATTATTATTATTATTATTATTATTATTATTATTATTGGGTTGTTGTTGGTTTTTTGTTGTTTTTTTTTTCTTTGAAGGGGTTGGGAGGGTCTTTTTTTTTTTTTTTTCCTTTTTTTTTTTTCCTTTTAAATAAAGAAGCGATGTTTTTAAATGAAGAAATGTGTGAATAATTGTAAGCTGTCTTGTCCTGAAACAGTTTTGAGGAGGGCAGACGGTAGTTTCTAGTGCCAGCCTGTCTGGATTACAGTGCTGTTCGTATGCCATTTGTGTCCTCCCATGCACACAGATGCAGCATCAGGAAGAACATCCATCCTCTCCGCACTTTCTTGTCAGGCAGGTGTTTGTTTTCTTTCTTTTTCCAAATGTGAAAGAGAATATGTTTATATTTCTTGCTTCAACATCATCTTTCATTCCTGGCCTTGGGTTAAGAATAGGGAATTTCTTTGCATACCTTCTTAGGCAACAGATTCTTTTAAGAAAAGAAATGCTGAATCAACAGTCTGCTCACAGGAATGATTGCCTCAGAAATATCCCTAATTCAGTTTTTAAATAAACTCCTAAAGAGTGAAACCAAAGTTTTCCTCCTGTCAGGCTCTAATCAGATCATCTGTGTAGAGATTTTGTAGACTGTATCTGTGTAGTGTGCCAGAGACAGCATCCTCTTCTTTGTCTGTGAGGGCAAGCACTTGTGTAGGTACATTTTCCAAGTCTAAAGGAAATGTCAGCTTCAGCCATAACTCGCAGGCCCAGCAATGCTGCTGTTGCTGATGGATGTTGGTACTGGCAGGCAAGGCTGCATGTCTAAGGAATGTGGATTCACTCTGGTTTATTAAAGTTTGGTGCCCCTTTCTAGCGTTACAGTGTCAAGATACAGCTTCCATCTCCATGAAATGTTAACAGACTCCAGGAGTCTTTCAGCACCGTTTGTGGTGTTTACTCAGATGTTGCTGTTATTCTTCCCTCCAGGTTTATGTTCTCTCTAGGAACTAAATGTTGCTCAGGTGACCTAGACCAGTTGAGATCATACATACACATACATGGAACATGCATTATATATACTATATTTGTATATGTGTATATGTGTGTGTGTATATATGTATATATGTATATATATGTGGGTGTATATATATATATATATATATATATATAATATATGCCATGCCATGATGCAAATTCTGGCCTCTAGAAATTCCCCTGACTAGGTTAACTGACTGCTGGCTGATGTAAGCCCTCCATAGCTCACCCATTCTTCCGAGATTCTTTGTATGTTCTCCATACTCTCAAAAAACTCAGGTACCCCTGCAGGGATCCCAGCACGCCTGCCTTTGTCACTGTATGCACTAATCTGCTCGTACTTAAAACGCAAATTGCCAATTGCAGCTTCCTTAAGCCAAAAAGAATCATTCTTCTCACAGAGTTGCAGACAGAGCAAAGGCTGCATAACCATTCCCTCTCTGGACAGTTCTAGCTCAAGTGAAACTGCATTCTGTTTACCATCCTCATCTGGCTGGTACAGATCACATGGATAATCACCTTCTTCCATTAGGTTTTGTCAGAAATAACAGCATGAATAACAGTAAGAAATAATTTGGTACATAACTGAAAAGCGTTGTTGCCTTTATTTGTGGTTCCTGGCCTCTGCACCTCTGTTCTCCTCATTTTGGTCACTCTAAAAGAGCTCACGGTAGGTTTTCCTGTGGTCAAAGCAGGAGGCAATTGGAAGCCAATGGACTTGGAGGCTCAGTGCCACTAATCTGTAGTATCTGAAGGCAGTGATTGTCTCTCTTCTTTATAACCTAACTTCATTTAGCGTCTCAGCTGTGTCACTGTCAGTAAATGCCATTTGCTAATTTGCCAGGTGTAGGCTTAATAGAAACTTATCACCTCAAAACTGTTTGGCGAAGGCCACGTGTATGTGGTTCTAGACTGTGTCTGTCTGTGTCTCTTTCTCTCTCGACACTTTTTTTCCATTCCAGAAAGTCACCTGCAGTAATGCCACACATGATGCTGCATCCACTTTTCTTATCCTAATAGGACTGCCATGTGTTTTGCCTTTTGCGTTAGCAGAATGTTTTGGGGTTTTCCTCCCTCTTCGATTTGACGGTCTCTGACAATTTCTGATAGGTTAACGATGATTATATTGTTGGAAATGTGATTCTAGCTTTAAGGCTCCCTTTCCATGTAAGTGGTTGTGTTTGCTTTCTTGATTAAGCATTCCTGGATGAAGCGTAGAAGAGTACGTGGTGTGGGTGTGCACGTGTGAGAACCTGTTGTGGACCTTCCTTATGGATGTACACTATTTTAGTGACCATCTCTGAGTTGCAGAATGGTTTCCCCAACATTTCATATTCAGAGTTGGAACAATTCTGGAATTACTTGGACATGTTTAGCACATATCAACTTGGGATATGAAAAGGGAAGAATACAATGGACTGTGTTAGTTGGGAAAGCAGCAGCTCTTCAGAGAAATTCTGAGGCTTGAGTGAAGTTCATCTGTTTTTTCCTATTTGTTTTCTCAATATAAAAAAAAAAAAAAACCAAAAAACAAAGAACTCGTCTTGATGCAAAAAAATGACTGGTTTTGATTTGATGAATTTCCCTTTCCTCTCAGCTTCATTAGTTTAGTTTAATGATACCGAGCATGCAGATACAGCAATGATTTCATTGGTTTATTCCAGTCCTGTGAGTTTTAGGGTCTGATCAGATTAATTAATTGAGTTCTGTACATGTTGCACTGGGACAGAAGAGCACTGTCTTTCAGCTTTGACAAATATGCATTTTTTTAAATTAAACAAAAAGGCAGCATTATAACAAAATAAGCCAAGCTGCAAAGGGGTCCGAGATTGGGTAATTCTGGCAGTTTTTAAGTGAATTCTGAATGTGGCTAAAGAGTTAAAACCGTGTGTCTGTGTCGTGCGTGCCAGGTGGTGTAGTGGTAGGCAATTGATTTAGCTGTAAGTGTGTTTTAAAAGTGTAAAAAATAAACTGAAAAACTCACTTGCACGGATTGAAGAGTACAGAAATGACACGTGAACGTAACACTGTAGTTTGTAGATCTTAAGCTGCTAATTGTTGAGAGAGATTTACATTTGTCTTGTCTGATGGTTGCAGATTTATCTGTGACACTTTTACTGTATATAAAAAAAAATTAAATAAAGACCTCAGCTATTAACACTGGATTAATTAGAATGTTTTCATGGGGCTGTGGGTACCAGACCTGTCTGTGCACCCCTGGGAGTGTGTGCACGTGTGTGCGTGTGCATGTATGTGTGTGTCTGTGCATGTATGTGTGTGTGTGTGCATGTATGTGTGCGTGTGCATGTATGTGTGTGCGTGTGCATGTATGTGTGTGTGTGTGCATGTATGTGTGCGTGTGCATGTATGTGTGTGTGTGTGCATGTATGTGTGTGTGTGTGCATGTATGTGTGTGTCTGTGCATGTATGTGTGTGTGTGTGCATGTATGTGTGCGTGTGCATGTATGTGTGTGTCTGTGCATGTATGTGTGTGTGTGTGCGTGTATGTGTGTGTGTGTGCATGTATGTGTGTGTGAGCACATATGTGTGTGTGTGCATGTATGTGTGTACATGTATGTGTGCGTGTGCGTGTGTGTGCATGTATGTGTGTGCATGTATGTGTGTGTGCATGTATGTGTGCGTGTGCATGTATGTGTGTGTGTGTGCGTGTATGTATGTGTGCATGTATGTGTGTGTGCATGTATGTGCGTGTGCATGTATGTGTGCGTGTGCATGTATGTGTGTGTGCATGTATGTGTGCGTGTGCATGTATGTGTGTGCGTGTGCATGTATGTGTGTGTGTGTGCATGTATGTGTGTGTGTGTGCATGTATGTGTGTGTGTGCATGTATGTGTGTGTGTGCATGTATGTGTGTGTCTGTGCATGTATGTGTGTGTGTGTGCATGTATGTGTGCGTGTGCATGTATGTGTGTGTGTGTGCATGTATGTGTGTGTGTGTGCGTGTATGTGTGTGTGTGTGCATGTATGTGTGTGTGAGCACGTATGTGTGTGTGTGCATGTATGTGTGTACATGTATGTGTGCGTGTGCGTGTGTGTGCATGTATGTGTGCGTGTGCATGTATGTGTGTACATGTATGTGTGCGTGTGCATGTGTGTGTGTGCATGTATGTGTGTGTGCATGTATGTGTGTGTCTGTGCATGTATGTGTGTGCGTGTGCATGTGTGTGTGCATGTATGTGCGTGTGCATGTATGTGTGCGTGTGCATGTATGTGTGTGTGCATGTATGTGTGCGTGTGCATGTATGTGTGTACATGTATGTGTGCGTGTGCATGTGTGTGTGTGCATGTATGTGTGTGTGCATGTATGTGTGTGTGTGCATGTATGTGTGTGCGTGTGCATGTGTGTGTGTGCATGTATGTGTGTGTGCATGTATGTGTGCGTGTGCATGTATGTGTGTGTGCATGTATGTGTGCGTGTGCATGTGTGCGTGTGCATGTATATGTGCGTGTGCATGTATGTGTGTGTACATGTATGTGTGTGTGCATGTATGTGTGTGTGCGCATGTGTGTGTGTGTGCATGTATGTGTGTGTGCATGTATGTGTGTGTACATGTGTGTGTGTGCATGTATGTGTGTACATGTATGTGTGCGTGTGCATGTATGTGTGTGTGCATGTATGTGTGCGTGTACATGTATGTGTGCGTGTGCATGTATGTGTGTGTGTGCATGTATGTGTGTGTGCATGTATGTGTGTGTGTGCATGTATGTGTGTACATGTATGTGTGTGTGTGCATGTATGTGTGTACATGTATGTGTGCGTGTGCATGTGTGTACATGTATGTGTATCTACATATGTGTGTACATGTGTCTGTGTGCGTGTATGTGTGTGTGTACGTGTATGTGTTTGTACATGTATGTGTGTGTTTGTACATGTATGTGTGTGTGTGTATGTATATGTGCACACTCCTGGCCTGCAAGGCTTGAGGCTCAGCTTGGAGGTTGGGTGCTAAGAGGTGACTCTCCCAGGTGTGCTGCCTATTTCGGAGCTGCACGGATCCTGGCTGTATCCTGATCAGCCTGCGCCAGTGGGGAAGGGCCGGGGCCGGGGCTGGCTCTCACGTGTTTGGTTCTTTTCTTTATGGGTTGGTGGGATGAGCTCAGTGCTAACCTGCACGCGTAAAGGGGGGTGTGCTTGTGGCACAGAGGGGCCGAAGGTGAAAACCCGCAGCGAGGAGCGCAGCGGAGCGATCGCCCCACGCACGTGGGGGGGACTGACGGCAGGACGGACAGGAGGACTGACGACAGGACTGACGGCAGGATGGAGCGGCTCAGGCGGGCGCACAGCACCATCACGCAGCGCGAGGCGCTCCGACGCACGGAACGGGCGGCACAACAGCGCTTCTGCTGAGGCACCCGGGCCCCGAGTGCCCGAGACTCGAGCGGGGCCGTGAACCGTTCTCACTTCAATTGTTTTAAAAGATTGTCGTCGTTCTGACGCGATCTACTTTCATCTGAAAAAGTCGCAGGCGCGAAGCCGCTCGGAGCGCTCCCGCAGCTACGGGCGCTGCCGGGTCGGGCCGAAGAGCGCGGGACGCGGGGCGCGAGCCGCCCCGGTCTCTGGCGCCACCTGGCGGCCGCGCGGCGGCACCGCGCCCCGTCCTGCGCCGTCTCGCGCGGCCCCGCGCCGCCGTCCGCCCTGCCCGACGCCGCCGCTGCGGTCGCTGCAGAATTACCGCGCTGGTCGCTGCCGCTCGGATCCGCGCCCGTGTGCACGCGAGCCCACGAAGGGCCCCGCCGCAGCCCGGCGGGAGCTGCTCCGCGCGTGGCGGTGGCCCGCACACGGCTCTCATGACGCTGAGACGCGGCCGCGGTTGTGACCGCAGTGAGAGTCATTTGCCCGACCCCGAGCTTTCCTCTCCTCCTCTCACAGAGTGCCTGGGGTCTCCTAAGAAGTAGCAGAGCGCTGTTCGCTGCCTCACCCGACGCAGCCGAACCAGCCCGGCCCCGCTGAGTTATGTCTGCCCCGGGCCGCCACGGAGAGCGCACATAAAGGTGCCTTTGCTGCGGTGCAGGACAGGCTCCGAATAAAAAAGGAGGAAAATCATGAGACTGGGACGTCCTGTAGGGCCTGGATAGAGGATGCACAGAACAACGGCCACATTGATAAAGCCCCGAGTCCTGCTGTGGCTGGGACAGAGGGACCCTCACTGCGCCGTGGGGTGGCGAATGTGTGGAGCCGCAGGGATGCTGTAAGGCTGAGCAGTCCTAGGATGCTCTCTCCTGTCATCAGAATGCTCCTCATCTCCTTGCCATGTCCCTCACCCCAGGTGCTGCTTACTGCCAGTGCCTTCTGCTAATCACTAATTAATGGGGCCTGGTAGTAGACAAAGCCAGCACCACAGTGGGGGGGACGGCACCGCCTCCAGGGCAAGGATGGGGTTCAGTTGGGGCTGCAAAATCGGCAGCCTGTGTCTTTGACAGGGCACTGGTGGGGAAACACCTCATAACAAGACATATCCCTCCAAACTCACAGCGTAGTGCTGTGACCAGAGAGCCTCAGTCCCAGTGGCAGCAGCAGAGCAGCCCTGTTTGTGCTCCAAGAGACTCTCCAGGCAGTGCCTCACCCCTTGGGCTCATGGGCTGAACTGCTCTTTTTGCCACACTTTCCGTTTCCGCTACTTGTGGCCATCCCTGCAGGCCAAAGCCAGCTGCAGCTTCTAAAGATGCCATTCTCACTTCACCACCAGCTGCTCCAGCTCTGACTCACTTCCTTTCCCACTGCACTCCATTTTGGCCGGTGCTGGAGGAAGACCCACAGTGAGCAGCCTCAGGCACACTCCGGTCACCTCCTCCAGCAGGAACACACCACATAACACTGCGTCACGCACATCACGCTGAGCTCAGGCTCTGTGAATGCCCCTGTACATGCTATCCCTGCCGCTGCCTCTTCATAGGAGCAAGCAAGCCCACATGGATCAGTTCTTGTATTTGTCTCCTCTTATTGCTGGCACTCAGCCTGCTTGCCCCGACTTGGAATGTTTGATTCTTGTCTGCAGCACCCGGGGACACTCAACATTTCAGACAATACAGGTTGCTGTCACCACATAGGTTACCCATTGCTGTTGCACCTTCAAAGAAGGAAGGTCTGGGCAGGTCCTGGGGGAGGGCTACATGTTTTACACCAAGGAGGCTCCTAACACACTCAGACCTTTGTCTGAGGATGCAGTAATGAATCCTCAGGGCCTTCTGCCCAGCGGCCTGGAAGGGCAGCCCTCTACCAGCTCAGCACAGAGTTGGAGTGGCACATCTGAGGGGACAGACCGTGGCTCTGGGAAGTGGGCCCTGAGCCCTTTGGCCATAGGCCAGGAGCCAGGCTGCCCCCGTGCGAGGGCAGCACCACCGCCCAGCGTGCAGGGCGGGCTCAGGCTGCCCGTGTTGGTGCCGCTGTGGCTCAGCACGAGGGTCTGCACTGCTCCCAGGAGCCGCAGAGTGGGAGAGGCTCCGAGGCACACACAGCTCTGCGCACTCCTTCTGTCCTTCAGGCTGGGACACAGAGCGGATCTTGTCACGCTCAGAACGAATCCCATGAAGCCTGGTCACCTTTTCACTCTGATTTACTATCACCTTTCACAAGCTCCGTCTTTTGGCTCCTCTGGTACTGCCATCCATGGCTACTGCTGTTGATTCGATAATGTATCTAATCTGGCTTTCTTGAGAGCGGCCGTACCTCAGAGCTGCTGTTCTCCTGCTGGAGCCATCTTCCCTCCTCGCGCTCTTTCTCTCTTTCCCAGCTGGGGCCAATCTGTCTGGGAAAAAGTCCAATTTGCTTCCATCTGATGGGAGCAGATCCCAGCTCCATTCCCTTCATCTACGCTGGAGTTAAAATCAGCCAAGGTCATTACTCTGAAATCACTCATTTTTTCTCCTCTGCATTTTTGCTGCCGCTTTTCCCCCTCTGTGCTGGGCCAGGTGGGGAGCGGAGGCACTGCTGAAGGTCTCCTTTCCCTCAGGGTCTGCCCTCTGCAGGTTTGGTGCCACACGGCACCGCTGCCCCAATGAGACGTGCCCCAGTTTGTGGTCTCTCACTTGTCTTCAGTGGGAGCGCAGCACAGTGCCAGGCAGAGCTCAGACTCTCAGTAGTGCTTGGCAAATCCACCACGTGCTGCCCCAGGGCTGCGAGTCACATGGGGATGGGATGCATTGCCACAGGAGCTCCGTTCCCCCCCTGAGCTCCATACCCAGTGCCTCCCTTCTCCAGGCCTGCTGCAAAGTGCCAGCTCCTGCAGTGCTCCCAGAGACGGGCATAGCCCAATCCAGACCAAATTGCGGGGGCTGCTGTGCCCAGCGCCAGGCTCACACCTTGATGGCCCTGAGTCCTCACTCCCACCTCAGAGCTCACTTTAGCTCAGGGCTTAAACGCAGGGGAGAGGGACTGTCCCCGAAGCATAGGGCTGCATGGTGCTGAGGCCTGCATCTGCTATGAGCTGCCTCATGCACTGCTGTTGGCTGGGGCTGCGTGCACATATCCAAGGTTAAACACTCAGAGCCCAGCTATCAGCCCCAGGAAGCACCATCAGACGTGACCACAAGAAGCTGCTTGCACCTGGCTCTGAAGCATGACTGAGCTGAGGGATGTGCAGATCCTTGGGCAGGGGGTCCCGCACCAGGTGCGTCCTGCGGTGCTGCAGGTGTGCAGTGAGCTGCTGGGATGCCCTCCTCCCTGTGCTGGGAGTTGGCTCACCATCACTTCCAGAGATCTCCCGGCTCTGTGAGGTGGCATGGCTGTGGGGCAGTGGTGCTGAGGGGGGTGGGTTGGACTTGCAGGGCTGGGCTCAGCAGGACGCATCCTTGCCTGTGGGTGGGCACTGGGTGGCTGCTGCCTGGGGGGCTTTAAGACATAAACTTGTAAGCAGAGTGCTCTGAGTTTGTAAACAATGAAGGTAGGCTGTGGCAGAGCCCAGTGCTCCTGAAGGAGGGCAGTAGCTGTGCGTATGGTGAGGAAGTTGGAGTGCAGTGCATGGGTATCTGCACCCACTCGAGTGCTGAGGGGACTTCATGCTGCCATGGAGGAATTGCGTGCAAAAATGGTCACTGAGGCTCTTGTGATGTGATGGTGGTGAAAAGAGAATCGCTGCTGAGCTGTGTCATTTATAGAGCCCCAACATTAATTAACTGTGATTGATAATCCACTGCCAGAATGAATGATGCTGTGGGCTTATCCATATAATCCATTCTTGTGTACTTGTGTGTTTAAAGACTGATAGGAGAGAAAAAAAAAAAAAAAAACACATCGAGATGAAAAGATACGGCTGAAGATGCATGGTGATGTCTTGGAAATCTAATATAGCGTAGAAAATATCCCTTTTAAAAATACATTATTAGCTGCTGTCAAGTGACAGCCATTTGGCCCTCACGTGCTCCAGATGAATGCTGCCAAGTTGTGTCAGAGCTCTTCTGAGAGCACCGCCTATGCTGCTCACCAGGCTGCTTCCTGGAGCACACTGGATGCATGAAATCTGCATGAAGGCTTTGTGATGGGGCTTGTCAACAGAGCCCACAGCTGGGTTATGAATCACCTCAGCTTGTCACGTGAGCTGGTTTCACACCAATATCTCTAGAGGGAAAGTGCTGGAGGGCTGAGGGAGGCAGGAGTGGGAATGTCAGACGCAATCCCCCGCCCTGGTTCCTGATGGAAATGTTTCTCCCCCTCGCCCAGCTAATGACTGGTTCTAATGTAATAGAATGGAGTGAAGTGGCCAACATAAAGTGCATGTATTCTGTTTTCGCATCTGAGCCTAATATGTCCACGAGTCATAGTCTGAAATGATTGGGGCTGTTATTGGTCACACAGTCTGACATTTTGCCAAAAGGTCTCTTTTGTCTTTTCTCTGAAGTGTGAAAATGAAGGATGCTATTTCTTGTGTTCTGTAACAAAAAACGGAGCTGCTGAGGCTTAAGAAGCCATTGGATGAGGGAAACCGAAGGAGAAAGAAGATGGAGGAGGAGGATGAGAACACCACTGCTGTACAACAACAGAACCTAGACTCCTGATAACCACACAAATATTGGATCTTTAGTGATGCTTAATGGAATACATTGTAGGGAGTACCTGTAAAGATGCTGTGGAAATTTCCCAGCCCGGACATCACAACATATCATCTCTTGCATCCTTTACCAGGATGATCTTGAAAGCTCAGTTTGATTTTGCTTGGTTTTATATTTATTTATTCAGTTGTCATCAATAACAATGAAAATGAAACTGCCCACCCCGACCGAGTTCCCTTGGCACTCAGCTGAAGCATACAATTATGCAAAACAGGCAGACTTCCACTGCACGTTATCCCAGGCAGCGGAACACAAACCAAACATCAGAGACAAATTACTCACCCACCAGAAGAATTACTCACTGTGGACAAGGAGACTTTTACAAGGTTGATTTAAGTGTGTGGATGAATGTTACAGCTGGTGAGAGTTCAGCAGGCAATGAAAGCGCAGCAGAGGAAAAAATAAAGAAGAGATAAGGAGGTGCAGGTTTGTTTTTGAGTGGAAGAGTCCTGCACTGCGCTGCTCAGATGGAGTGCCCCATCCTCTGCCATTCTCAGACCAGGAAGGCATTTGATCATCTGTCAAACTTTAAGCTCTCGATTATCCCTAACAAAAGTAACCATTTATCTTAAATACAGTCACACTGCTGGATATCTTGCAAAGAAAGCTCTGCTTCCCAGGAGAGCAGTAAGGAGTGAAAACGTGTAATACCAACGCCTTTTTCTGACGCTCTCTCAGTGTGCTCCCCTTCTTTCTGTGCTACACACAGAGCTGGGGACGTCGATATCTGTTTTGCGGCTGCTGACATTGGCCAGCGCTGCGGCTGGTTAACGTGCTCTCTAACCATCCTCTCCTGGTGCTGAGCAGCCACTCCAACCCTTCAGCTCTTCCCTGCATGTCACAGCTCTGGCCTTGTGACAAGCAGCTCCCCCAGCAGCCATGCTGTAATGCTGGTAAACAACATTTCTGGCGATGTGCTGCCGTAAATGCGTCTGATGCTTTTGCATCACTGCTCCTTCTGCACAGACGTGCTGCAGACCAGAGCCCACCTGTTGGCAGCAGAAATGCAGGCTGCAGAGCACCGCAGTCCTCCGTCCGAGGGCGTTCATCTCCCACAGGAGCAGAGCAATGCGCTGCACCGTGCAGGCGGCCCTTCCCCCGAGTGCCGCACGGGCGCAGTGTTAACCCAAACGCGGCAGGACCGCTTCCTCCTCTCCTGGGCATTTCCTAAACCTCTTTGTTCTGCAATCGCCTCCTGAGATGCTTCTTCCTCTCCTTCTCCTGTCTGTGTCCGCGCTGAGCACTCGAGCAGGGTGAGGAGCCGGACTCCCCCAGCATTACGCGTTGGCTTCTTTGCTTTGGGAAGAAGAACTGCATCCAGTTGTTGGGATTCAGCCTCAGTGTGAAACAGATGCAGAGTTTCACACATTGGCATAAGAGAGAGCAATTGTACTGCTCTCTTTCCTCATCTGTTGTGTGGGATCAGCATTGTTAGATCTGCAGCTGGTTAAGTGTGAGACCCCAGCCTGGGAACAGAAGCACTGGCTGTTGTTTCTCAGTGATTGCCTGGGGGCGGGATGCAGGGCTCCCCAGAAGCACAGCCCCACACACACTCCTGCCTTTCTTCCTCCCCCAGCTCTCCGGAGTAGAAAGAAGGAAAGAAAACAGGCTTGCTAATAGTGCCAATTTGGAGGCAAGTAGCGCATTTACATTCCAGACCTGGCATGAATGTCCAGCTACAGGAGTCCCAAGCAAGGTGACAGCCAGCAAACAAAAGGAGCCAGACAATTGCAGCCATTTTTCTGCCTTGTCTTCACTGAAGTAATTCAGACAAGGCCAACTGTGTTACTTGGTTTCTCTAAGGTATAATTTAGGCATGAGTTGTTTACAATCAACTCTCATTTGCATCAGCCAGGAGGAAAGCATGGGTTCTGTTGGATATTCCATCGGGTGGGTTAACGACTACTTTTTAACCGCTAATATTTGTTCAACCTTCTGCATCCAAGCAGCCACCAGCTGAGCTCTGCCCTTCGTACCTCTGCGCTTACTCTGCAGGACCATGCAGCAGGGCTCTGCAAGCATGGTTTCAATTTTGCTGAGCAGAATTAGTGCCAGAGATGGTTGTTTGACTGAAGGCCCTATGAGTGCTGGGTCTGCCGGGAACAACATGCACTCCCTTTCTACAGTCCTGAAAATGACCTCAAAGAACAATCCTGTTTGCTGTGGTCCATCCTGTCATCCCTGCTGTTGAGCAGCTTAGTGAATGGCATGATGGAACCACTGTGGGATAGCAAACATCAGTGAGCTTGAGCTCTGTTTCAGAGTGTGTTTGGATCATCCAAGAGACAGGATGTTTCAGGAGCAGAGAGAGGCGAGCAAACTATGAACTCAGAGCAGCACAGAGAGTTACGAGTTTTATTACACAGACACAGACCTCCACTTAGATAACCCTAGTACCCTAGCCGCTCTCCTGCTTTGATTCTCCCCAGGCTCTGCAGGGTTTGCTCCATTGCATGCTGTACCCACGCAGCCAATGAATGATACAGAGCCCAGGTGGAACACCTGCTTGCAAAACAAGTTCTTGCTCAAGATAAACTACCACCGTCAGCTCTCTCTACAGAACAAGATATTTGTGGCTATAGCCACAAACACTTCCCTTAAAACCATCAGAATACTTTGTTCCATCCCAGAATCAGTCATCGGCCTGCAGGTCCCCAACATGAGGTCTGGCCCCCAGACTCCTTCCTTGAATGCTGTGCAGAGGAGGCCAGATGCTGCTCCACAAGGCTGGACTGAGCAGGACAATTGATTGACAGCTTTGATTGAAAACAGAAGCAGTTTTGCTTTTTTTTTTTTTTTTTTTTTAAACCCAGGCTTAAATAGACATCACTTAGAAGAAAAGCATTGATTGAAAGATAAACCCAGTGCACAAGAAGACCTCAAAGGTGAAAGTACTATTAAGTGGGTTAAAAGGAGCCTGCCCTTGGTGACAAGCCATTCTCTGTGAGGACGGAGAGCACCGAGAGGGAGATAAGGAGATTATGAGGTTGGATTGCAGGTTACGGAGACCTCAGTGCTTTGCTTTGTCCTGAGCCCCTTTTTGGGCTACAAGTGGGAGTCAAACATGTGCCAGCTGCAGCAGTGCTGCTCACCCTGCTCTGGGAACCGGGCCAAAGCATCTCTAACTCTTGTGTTCCAGTGGCTTCTGAGGTGGGAACAAGGCTGGGTGTCCCTGCCCCAACCCACCCTGCCAGCTGCTGGCTGAGGCTCCGGGAGGAGTGAGGCCATATCCTGCCTGGTCGGTGCTGTGCTGCAGCACTGCAGGGGGATGCAGAAGCTGCCAGAGCACAAACCTGGTCCGACAACATCGGAAATTGGGTTTGCGTGGGTCCCGGAGAACAAAGATCCACAGCACCAGCTGCTGCCACCTCCAGCACAGAGCCGGCACCTGCAGCTCGTTAGTAATGCTTTAACAATAACAAGGTGTTCTCTTCGGGTGAACTCCATGAAGTTAAGGGTTGTTGCCATGTCAGTAACCCTCCCACGGGTAGGCAGGCTGCAATGTAATAAAGCCACTGCTCTGCAACCCAATGTAAGCAACTGCACCACTTGCACTAAGCTCAGGTTGGATGGCAGTGTTGTTTGTGTGACTCTGTCTCCTCTCCTGGGGGTAGAAATGCTGAGAAAGGGGCTTCCTGTAGCAACCACAGCCCCTGAAATATGCCTGTATACAATGGGATACGTGGATGTATGAAAATAGTATAAAGATCACTGTTTAGCTAGAAAGATGGAGTAGCTGACATTCAGGTGACAGAAATACTCCAGTTTCTATATGTGTGGTGCTTACATTTTAAAGAAGAGTGAACTTTGAAAGGTGATTTTAATCACTTAGGCTGTGTGTTTGCTTCTCCTTTTTCCTTTCCCAGCTGTACCAGCAGATTGCCCACCTGCTGTGCAGGTTTGGGGCCACAGTTGCTGGTGGGTGAAGCAGAAAGGTGCCCGTTCTCCCAGGCTGTCCCAGTAAGCCAAAGACAAAGCTGTTTCCATTATTATAAAAAGACTTGTGGATGTTTCCGTTGCTACGCCGTTTTCAAACTTTGCATATTTTACAGGATTGACTTTTGCAGTGAGTTCACATACAAATACATCTCTGTGCACGTAGACATGCATACTGTATGCTGTCCCTCTGCAGCCTGAACCGCCTCAGAGCTCTTTGTCTTAGAGCTTTTCTGCTACAAAGTCCAAAATGCCACGACTGCTCCCACACAGGACTTGCTGACACTTTAAATGTGTACTTGCCTCTGTCTTTTGTGTCTGTGTGTGTGAATGTGTGCATTACGTACATGTGAGACTTCTACATTTTGGCTTATCTTCAAGATTAATGAATGTGTTGACTGCACGTAAGAAAAGTGTAAATCTCTGAGTCTGTTGGGGCCAGCAGGGAAATTTCAAGAACGAGATTGCACTGTTTACATTAGGTCCAAAAATACATAACACCAGATGACACCCCGCTGGTGACACTATAGTGACAGCTATCAGCATCAGTGCAAATCACACGCTGCTGGGCTTCACGTGCCACAGATTTATCTCAAAATTGCAGAGTAGGGCTCTGCAGGATACAGGTATGGAAGTGTTTTAGGTTCCCTGGTAAAAAGAAGTGGATGAGTGATTTGTAACTATGTTTGTTAATGAGATACCTGCGTTTCTATTCCAGCACCAGGGCCACAGTAAGAGGACTGCAGGACCTGATCAGCCCCTGTGGAGAACAAAGAGGTCAAAGAGGACATTTACCTACAGCCGGGTGTTGTTTGCCCTTGCATGGGGTGGCATGGGCACCTTCTGGGCAGAGTCTGAGTCCAGGCAGTGTACAGGGCAGGGTCTGGCAGATGGTGGGGCTGGTGGGGATCTCAGACATAGCACTGGGTGAAGGTCAGGGTACTGGAGGTTGTGGCCAGGATTGGAAGTAATGCCAGCAGAGCCCCGGCAGGATCAGGGTTAGAGGTGATGATGAGCCCAGTTCATATCAAGCTGTGATATTCACTGAAGGGGTGAGTTGCTCAGATGATGCTGTGGGGTGATCCGAATAGGGCTCCCAGCTCGGGCTGGCTGATGAGAGGGGGCTGAGGTCAGGCTAAGGGAGTCATGAGCAGAGTTACAGCTGGGTACAGGATCTATGGGATTGTGCCTGGGGCTGGACTGGCAAGGGCTGGGGGCCTAACCCACAGCTAGAACAACTCATAACAGGAAGCTGGAGCTGAACTCACAGGAGCATTTGGATTCACACGACCCTGGGTCCTGCAGCAGCTGCTGGGCGGTGGTGCAGCGAGGGCTGTGCAGAGCTCAGAGCAGGCCCGCTGCAGCTGCACGGTGCCACCAGAGAGTGGGCTCTGCTGCTGGCGGGGCTGCAGGGCCAGGTGGGGCTGTCTGGGGTCCGCTCCGTGACGCACAGCAGAGAGCAGAGATGTGGGAAGTGGAACACAGCAAACAGAGTTGACTCAGAGCTCAGTGACATGGTACATCCCTTAAAGTGCTGTGAGATTTTAATCAAAATACCTGGGTTTGTACTAAGGTGTGCAAAGCAAATGACATCTGTTCAGTTAAACACTTTTTTAGTCCTTTCGTTTAAAAGCACGCAATGAGCATCAACGCTGAATCCTGAGCAAGGTCTGCAAGCGTGGGAGAGAACTGCACTGAAGCTACTGAGGTAAGTCAGATTTCTTTGAATTAACCAAGGGGAGTGCAGATTGCAGTGATGAATTTATGGCCTGATTGTTATACTGTGAGAAAGAGGGGAAGGATTTAAATCCCTGTTTAAGCTGCATTTTAGTGCAGCCGGCCCTTCAGCAGTACAGAGTTAGAAACGCAGTCTGTCAAATCCCGCTGACATATTTTGGCAATAGATATTTCCTCTAATCGAAAGCAATTGCTGTGTTGTAAGCCTTCCTCCCTTCCCTTTTGTTTTCGTTAACGGGTAGCGGTGGCCCGTCTGCCTGAGCACGTATTGAGCAACAGCTCGCTGCAGGGTTAGCATATTGCGAGCAGCGCGGCACCATCCTCTGCCTTCAGAAGGAAAAGCTTCCTGCGGGGGCTGCTGGGGCGAGCGGGCAGGGCTGGCACCGCCGCAGATCTCGCTGCACGGCCAGTGCAGGACTTCCCATCCCAGCCCCGCGTACAAACGAGGCCCGATCTCGTCATTGTTCGGAGCAGCCAGCCCAGCCCTCACCGCGAATCCCACGCGGGGATGCTCTGCTTTATGTTGCGCTCTCTTCCTCTGCTGAGAGCCAAGCGCCGCGTCCCACGCTGCTGGAACTCGGTCAGAAGCAGCAGGGCTGGGCTGGCGGTCCGGCGCTGCCGCGGCTCCGGGCGGGGCTGCCGACACCGGCGCTGCCCCCGAGCGCTCCGAGCCGAGCGGTGCCCGCGTCCCCGGGCTGGCTCCGACGGCAACGGCCCGCAATGACGAGGGGCGAGCAGAGGGTGAGGATGAGGCTGGAGGGGCGTCACCGTGAGCGTCACCACCGCCAGCCACGGCCAAAGCTCTCGCGGGGCGCAGCTGGAGGTGCGTTTGGGCCCATGGCCTTTATCTCCAGCCACAGTGGGTGCGAACTGCGGGCGGTGAGCACAGTTCTGAGCCTTCGGAGAAATGACAAAAGGCAAGCAGCACATCACAGGTGGACCTGCAGGAGGGAGGAGCCTGGGACTTCTGCATCCTGACGGACAGCCCCACCTGTACAACCAAAACTCTGTTCCACTCACAGTCGAGTGACAATTTCCAGCACGGGATGCGGAAAACAGACTTTTTTATTGCCTTTGACAAACCTCTTTGTCTTGAGGATCCCGTCATAATGTGTCATTATGTGTGTATGAACTTTCACCAGCGTCTAATCCATCACTCACCAGGGAAGGACCTCCTCGTGCTCCAGGCTCTGTGCACAGCTCTCTCTGGAGGCAAATCCCTCACAATGCGCGCCAGCCGCCGTGCTGCTGACAAGGTTATGGCTGTGTTACGTACTCAGCTCTATATTACTCTGGGAAGGGTTCATTTTTGAAAACAAAGAGGGTTGAGGAAAAAAGCATCATGATGCTCAGGAGGCACAGCACGTCCCATAAATCCCTCCTGCCCTCACTTGAGCTGGCGGCCGGTGGCAGAACAGCAGCAGAGCACACAAGAGCCATTCCTGCTGTAGCCATCTGCAGAGGAGTGTTGGCCCTCACCACTGCCTGTGCTGGAAGGATGTTTGGGAAAGGACCGTGCCTTATTCTTTCTGCTGAGCATCTATCAGAATTCCCATGTGCCAAATCAGTAGTAATGACAGCCTAACCTCCATGAGCTGCAATATAGATCAGTAATAACAAAACAGGGGCTCAGTCCTTGCTCATCCAAAAACACACTGAGCATTACCAGCCAGTTTGTTTCCACACTCTGTGGTTTCTGAATGCCTTGAGGTGTGCCTGAGCACTCTGCTGCTGTATCCAGCTCAGTGCCAGTCAGCACTAACATCAGGCTGGCAAGGCAGGCAGGGCTGGTGAGCACCAGGTAAGTGCAGTGATTAGGGCTGTTTGAGAGCAGGCAATGAGTTCTATGTTTAAAGGAATCTCTGATCCCCTTTGGTTCCCTTGGTGCATGGTACCAGGCCAGCCCTGCTTTGCCCACAGCTCCACCTCAGCTTCTCCTGCAGCCTTCGAGGTGAGAGCAGTTCACATGCTGTGCCCTTGCTGTGACCCAATGCAGCTATCCAACGGTGGTTTTCCATTGTTATGCATTTAAATAGCAAAGTGTAGCAGAAATGCTCAGTCACGGCCCAAAGCAGGGATGGAGCACCTGGTGGAAGGGAGGGCCAGCCCAGGGAGTTCAGGTGCATGCAATGTACCCGAGTGATGGAAGAGATGGAGCCAGGATCCACCCCTTCCCAGCCCTCATTTAAGGGTTGGCAGTGAAGGTGGGTCTCTAGAGGTCCTTGCATGTCTGAGGCCTTCTAAAGGTAAGCAATTTTTCTTCTTATGTTTTTCTATCTATGGTTGCTGTATTTAGGCTTGTCCTCATTTGCTGCAGCCTAGGATCGTGTGACTCTGCTATTTCTGCTGTACTTTCCATCGCAATGTAGCATTACAGCATAACGCAAAGCAAGTGACCAAAAGGGACTCAAAACAATCGTCTGCTGAATGTTGGTGAATCTTCCCTGTCTTCTCCTGCCTGCCATCACTTTGAAAATGAACTAATGCCCCGTTCAGAGGCACAGCAGGAGGGAGCTCAGCAGAACTGAGCACTGCTTGGCCCAGAGCAGTGCATATCTTGACCACAGCATTCCCCATGTGCCTGTCCTGGGCTCAGCTCAGCTCTCAGCTGCTGCATCTGACCCTGCTCACCTTGTGCAGCTCTCCTCCAGATCCATGGGCAGTTACCCTGCAGGAAAACCCCACCACATATATAAGTATTTATGTTCCCTGTGTTAAAGCGCTCAGATCCCGTCAGTGTTGAGTCAATAGAAACTGAGTAATTGCATGAGTACCTCGTGTTTCCCCTAAAGGGAAACTGTTCTCGTGTAAATATATTTATTAATAATTAAAGTGTTTTTGAGTTCTGACACACGCGGCCCCTTTCACCCGCAGAGACGCTGAAAGCCCTTATCTTTGGACCTGTGTAGGGGTGGCAGGGGAGGGGATTTGGGGGCTGAGGGTCTATTGCAGGCAGCAGAGGTTCAATTGTGACCCCCCTTTTTTTTTTTCTTCTTTCTGAACAAAAAAATAGCACTGAGAAATGTGTATGAGAGACTGAAACCCTTTACTGCTCCATTAGGAGTATTGCCCTGAAATATTCTAACAGCCCAGATAATAGGGTGGAAAATCATTTCTGGAAAATATTCCTCTCAAAGCATCTTACCAGAAGATTGTTTCCTAATAGCAAAGAAATCTTTGTCAAACAATCCTTCAATACCACAAATATTTGGGCATTAATTGTACCAGCATAGATAACAGCTCAGCAGCGGAAATGGGAACCAGGGCTCCTGGGGGATTTCTCTCTGGCAAAGGCAGGGCTGGATACCTTGGCAAGTCACACATTTCTCTGTGCTCTTTGGCCTACATTATATATATATATATATATATATGTATATGACTGTAATCTGGAACATAATTCGATGTGCTTTAAAAGGCTGATTTCTCATGGAAGATGCTCTGCTATCAGGATAAGCAGCCATAAGGAATCCTAAAATAGGCAGATTAAGGGTTTGGGATCATGGAGGTTTATTTCTATGTAATTAAAGACACAATCACATTTAAATATTGCTAACTTGTAGTTTTAAAAAGACCAAACAACTGGGAGCCCCACATTCACAATTAGCTAATAACTCTACTAATTAATGACATGATCAGCAGAGACAATGAGTTAGATAAGGTGAAAGCACAGCGTTTTATTCAGTACGTTTTTGGTAGACGTGGTGTGGCTGAGGCAGCTGTGTATTAATGAGCCCTCTGACGAGGGTGAGGAGGACAGGAAGGGGGCGAGGGAAATTGGCAGGTGTAGAAATGAGATTAAACAACAAATGAGGATTTTCCTCTCCAGAACAGCAGCAGTGCAGAATCCCCATCAGCTTTGCTAGTGTTTTGTGTAAATGGAAATAAGCACCGTGAGGGCGGGCAGGACGGAGAGAGCTCCTCGCCAAGCGGAGCCTCGGCTTGCCAGCCCCGCGCTGAACGCTGCCGGCTGTTTGTGGGCGGCGAAGCGCCCCTGCTGCAGGGTTAGCCGTGCCGTAGCAGTGGTACAACTGCCGCCGTATGGCGAAAGCAAAGCCACAGCCTTCCCCTCGGCGTTCCTTGGCTCGGCTCTCCGCGGGCGCTGCGATCGGACGAAGATACCGCAGCTATTGCTGCTCTCGGTGCTCACGTCAGGGTACGGCGGCGCCCGCCTGTGCCGCCCGAGGAGCCGCGGTCCCTCCGTGAGGTGCCCCGCTCGTTTCCCACCTACAAGGAGACGAGCACCCCGGGTAGCCCTCTGCCCCAGCGGCTCCCTGCAGAGCCCGCCCGGCTCCGAGCATTTCCTCCCGGGGCAGAACGGCGGAGGTGCAGCTTTCCACCTTCGGCCGCCCAGGCAGAGCTTTCCCACGGCGATAAGGGAGGGTGGGTCAGAGGCTGCGCTATCTCGGAGCCGTTTCCCCCGCTGCGGGTTTTCAGTGGGTGGAATTTGGGAATATTAAAGCTTCTTTCTCCCTTTCTCTTCCCACAGTTAAAAAAGAGCCCGATGGAGGGCAGAGGAGATGCACGGTCCTGTTCTCAACTCTCGTGTTTGGCAACACGCGGGCCAAGCTTTCTCCGGGAGTGGGGCGGTGCTCCCCGCGGCGGCTGCCGGCTCCCGGTAGGACCGAACCGAACCGGGGCAGGGGCGGCTTGCCGAAGCCCCACTTCTCCCCAGGGCTCCCCTCCCCTACCCCGCCCGGATGGGACGGGACCGACAGCCCCCGGCCCTGCGGCCGCGCTACAGGAAGGCGCGGAGCCCCGGCCGTTCTCTGTTCCGTTTGTCCGCTTCGTGCGCCGCCCACCCCGGGCTCGGACACCGCGACCTGGGGGGGAAGGGGGTACACATCCCGCCCGACGCGCCGTTGGGAGAAGAGGCTGCTCCCATCACCTCCTCCAAAGCCCTCCGCCCATCCTGCGCGAAAACGGACGGGAAAAGGTGGGGAGGACGGAGAAGAGCCGCTCCCGAGGCCGAGGGTCACCGCGTTTGCGCCCCTGCCCGGTGCGGGGACGACAGGCGGCGCGGGGAAAACATCCGCAACTTAATCACGTTCACATGACGAACCCCAAATAAGAAAGACGCGAGGAACGCCAAGAAGGGCGGAGACGGGGGCGGGCGGAGGGAGGGAGGTGCGGCCGTGAGCGCGCCCCGCCGCGCAGCGCCGCGCACCACCGCGGCCGCCACTTCCCGCGGGCGTCGCTCGGCGGCGGGCGTGCTGCCCCCGCAGGAAGCGGCCCGGCCCCTCCCGCCGCTCGCCGCGGGCTCATGCAGTGTGCGGCGCGGCGGGATGGGCGCGGGGACGGGGATGGATCCGGCGGCGAGCGCTGAGCCGCAGCCCATCGCGCTGCTCCCGCTTCTGCCGCCGCTGCTGCTGCTGCTGCTGCTGCCCGGCCGCGTCGCCGGCCTGGAGGTGCAGCGCAAGTTCCTCTCGCCCACCCCCACCAACAACTTCGCGCTGGACGGCCCCGGCTCTCGCGTCTACCTGGCGGCGGTCAACCGCCTCTTCCAGCTGTCGGGGGGCGAGCTGGCGCTGCAGGCGGAGGCGGCGGTGGGGCCGGTGCTGGATAGCCCGCTGTGCCACGCGCCGCAGCTGCCGCAGGCCTCCTGCGAGCACCCCAAGGTGCTCACCAACAACTACAACAAGATCCTGCAGCCCGATCCCGAGCAGGGCGTGCTCGTCGTCTGCGGCTCTATCTACCAGGGCCTCTGCCAGCTCCGCAGCATGGCCAACATCTCGGCCGTGGCCGTGCGTTTCCCGCCGGGCGGCAGCGACCCGCTGGCCGTGTTCCCCAGCATGCTGAACGTGGCCGCCAACCACCCCAACGCCTCCACCGTGGGGCTGCTGCTGCGCCGGAGCGGCGGCGGCGGGGGGGGCGCGCGCCTGCTGGTGGCCGCCACCTACACGGGCTTCGGCAGCCCCTTCTTCCCCCGCAACAGCAGCCTGGAGGACCACCGCTTCGAGAACACGCCGGAGATCGCCATCCGCGCCCTCAACGCGCGCGGCGACCTGGCCAAGCTCTTCACCTTCGACATCAACCCCTCCGACGACAACATCTTCAAGATCAAGCAGGGTGCCAAGGCTCGCCACAAGCTCAGCTTCGTCCGCGCCTTCCTGCAGCGTGCCCGCCGCCCCTACGCCTACCTGGCGCTCAACAGCGAGGCTAACGCGGCCGAAAAGGAGAGCCCCTCGCACAGCCTGCTGGCTCGCATCTGCCTGGGCGACGCGGCCGAGGCCACGCTCAATGGCAGCGGCGAGCCCAAGAAGCTGACCGAGTCCTACATCCAGCTGGGGCTGCGCTGCGGCGGCGCCGCCGACGCCTTCACCCGCCTCGTGTCGGTGTTCCCGGCGCGGGCGGTCTGGGGGGGCCCCGCCGAGGAGGAGCTGCTCTTCGGCGTCTTCGAGCGCGCCGGGGCGGGCGGCGGGCGGCCGCACTCCGCGCTCTGCGTCTTTCGCTTCGCCGAGATCGAGGAGACGATCCGCGCCGCTCGCAACTCCTGCTTCGTGAGCCCGGGCGCGGGCATGGTGACGGTGCTGGACAGCGTGGTGCAGGGCACCGGGCCCGCCTGCGAGAAGAGGAACATCCAGGTGGGGCTGCGCGGGCACCTGCTGGCACCGGGCGGGCTGCGGGACGGGACGCGTTGGGACGGGCCGGGCTGCGGAACGCTGCGTTACTCTGTGTTGTTCTGCGCAGTTGTTCGGCAGCCTGCAACTCGGGGGGTGGTGGCCCCACCGGTCCTGTCGGGCCCCGCCGCTGCTGGACGCCCCGGCGGCTGCGTCCGAGCCGGACGGGCTCCTTCCTCTCGTAGCCGAGTTTGCGCTGAAGAGGAGAGAGTGTCCGAGGCGCGGCTCTGACCGCTGCGCCGGGGGAGAGTTTGATTCCCACGGTCCTCGTCCCCAGCGGACGGACCCGCGGTGACTCACGGCTCTGCGCGCTCCCGGCGCTGCGCGGCTGGGGATGCGGATCGCGGAGCGCCGCCAGCAGCAGCCGCTCCTTTCCCACGGGACGGCCCTGCGCGGGGCGGTGCGCGCACCCACGGCCGTGCTTCTTTTGGGGCAAAAGTTTGCTGTTGTCGTGATTTGTTACCGAGTGAACGAAAATGTTAAGGCCAGGTAAAGACGTCTGTTTTCCTTTTCACTAAGGATGTATAATGCTTTGGAGGGTTCGGGGGGAAGAGAGGAAAAAAGAGCTGTTTTAACACTGCATTTTTCCTGCCCTCTGGGAAGGATGCATAACTCAGCTCCATCAAAGATCGTAAAAACATCTGTTTGATTTCAAAAGCAAGATCGAGTGTTTGGGCTGGGGCTTCCCTGAGCAATGCCAGTGGCAACGAGAAAGGTTTCCCATGGTAACCAAAGTGTTTAGTGTGGCATCTCCATGCTGCGTTAAAATATGTAGTCTTAATGCACTGGTTCATGGACCGGCCCTGTCAAAGTTGGATAGTTTTTTCCCTGGTGGCAAACTACAAGCTGCCAGGGAATCTGGTAGCTGTCCTGTCTTCTGAGTTTGTACTGCTAAGACTCAGTCTCCAAGTCCTGGCATGATCATGGCTCTCCAAGAAGCCAGAAGCAGTCAGGAATCCCATTCACTGAGCAGGAGGCACTCGTGGGTCTCCCTGGCCGTGGCTGAAGCTCAGCGCCTGCAGCCAGAGCTCAGCACCACACCGGGCTGCGATGGCTCCATCAGATGGGCTCAGTTTTAAGTGAACCTCTGTGGCAGAGACAGCCAGTTCCCCTCCGTGCTCCTGCATGGTCAGGCAGAAACTGTATTTTTCTAACTATTATTTAATAAGGAAAATAACTCCAAAGTACGAACGTTTACCGTATCAGGTGAGGTATTCAAACAGCTCATTCCCAAGAGATTCAGCAATGAAATGAGGATTCTCTCCTTCTCTGGAACTGTCCCATGCTGCTGCCCTGAGGTGTGCTCCTGCCTGCTTCCCACCAAGTGCTTTGTGGGCTGAGGATGACCTGGAGGATGGAGGCAGTGTGTTGGCGAGGTCTGTTCTGGGAGGGTTGACAGTCAGGTGTGTGCATTTGGAGGAGCATGCTGGAAAGTGCTGAGCCTCCAGACCTGTAGAAGCCAGCAGATATCTGCTGTGCACAGCTCTGCAGTAAGGTCAGGCTGCAAGGAAACTTGTTTACATGGAGACAGCAGCAGGGCTGGTGGGCAGGGAAAGTGGGCTCTGGTCCTCACAGCACTGGTGTGGCACTGCTGTCCCTGAGCAGTCACATCACCGGATGCCCATGTCTCCTGATGTGAGGAACACTCCCGTATTTGTTACTCTTACTCAGAAGCCTAGCTCACATAGAATGGAAGATTACACTTGTAAAGCTACTTTGAGAGCCTTTGAAGTCGAGTATGGCAGGGTGTAAATGAAGCATACTATTAATATTTGTTCACGCCTAATATTTCTATACTTTCTTCTTATTTGAAGTGTATTCCTCTAAAAGTGCTGAACAAGCCTTCTAGAAGCCTTCCTACTGAGCACAGGGACAGCCTTTTACTTGTTTTGCCTTTTTTTTTTTTTTCTTTTACTTTTCCTTACCCGTTAGAACTGCCAGCAATTTAACAAGCTGTTTTCATTTTCAAGGTCTAGAGTGGCAGTGTCGGAAGTTGTAGTGTTGTGTTTCTTCATGGTGCAAAAATGTAAAATCAGTTTCCACCTTGAAAACAAGGAGATACTCTGATACATTTTGTGTTCCAGCCCTGGGAATGCAGTAGGGAAACGTTCTGAAGCACATTGGTCTGGTGGTGCAGAGGCACGTCCCGCTGCCTTCCCATTGTGAGCGCTGCTTTTCCACCCATGAGTGGGTTCCCAGCTTTTCCTTTGCGCGTTACTGGTAGGTGCTGCACTGTTATCGGAATTGTGGTTTGTTAGCTCTTCCTGCAGTCTGGGTGGTTGGGTTTTAAGCTCCTTCTGGAAAAAAGAAAAAAAAAAAAATCGAATGATGGTCTGATTAATTCTGAATAGGCATTGGACTGAAGTAGCTGGTTGGTACAAATAGGAGAATGGCTGTTAGGCATAATGGTGTGTGAAAGGAAAATGATTGCCCCCCTGTGTGCAGTTCTGTCTAATTGAATGCTCCTCTCCTGCAGCACCCCGCCCTCTGCAGCCGATGGGTGCTGCGGTGGCACAGCAGGGCTCTGTCCTGGGCTCTCAGGGAGCACCACCAAAAGGTCAGCGAGAGGTGAAGGGCAGCAGCAGCTCCATGGAAGGAGAGTGCCTCAGGGAAGGGTCTGGTTTGATTGCGTTCCCGCTGTGCCAAGAGTGAGTGGGTGAGCTCTGGGATTGCTTTCCCACAACAGAAATAGCTTTCTGTGATGAAGTTTGTATCAAATAGTGGACTGCTCTCTAACACGAGGCTTCAGGGAGCCCCGTGTGAAGGCATGGCTGCTGCAAGGCTGGGAGCCCGGGTTAGACCGCCTGAGCCCTGGAAGGGAGGAAGAACACAGATGCTCATCAGCGCCTGTCCACATCCCTGCAGCAGCCACTGGCTGTGCCCATGGGTTAGGCCTGGCCTGCTGCACCCCCACATCTCCCTGAGCCCCCTCAGGCAGCGAGAGGAGGCAGAGTGGTGCTCGTTGGGGTTAGATGTGCTACCCGGGGATCTGCATCTCTCCTGGGAAATGTTTTGGACTCTGCAACTCCAAAAAGGCTGAAAATGCTGTTTGTTTTCTGTGCTGAAGAACTCGAGCATGGCGGCATAGGATTACAACGTGTTTCTGTGCTAATCCTCGAGTTTCTGGCTCTGTGGCTTTGTGTCAGATCCTGCGTGCTCATAGAGCACAGTGTTCTGTGGTGCACTGATGAGATGCCATCAGTGAGCTTTGCTGTGAGGGGTGGTTAAATAAAACCAGCTCCTTGGCAGGCTGTACAAACCCGGTGCCTGTGTGCTCAGGCAGAGGAGAGCGGTCTGAAGCCCCAAAAAAAAGCTCAGATTCACATGGGAATATGACAAAGCATCCACTGCGTCCAAACGCTGCGGTGCCTCCGTGGGACTGGGTTTTATAGGAGCTGAGTCACTTTGAAGTGCTGGTTTATACTAATTTAGAAATTCCAAACATGAAAATAAATGTGATTTAACCTTCCATTTACTCACAGAAAACTGGAGGGTTACCCACAGAGAGGAAACTGGAAATTTGCACTTAATTTTTGCATTAGGAATAAGGAGGAGCTCCTGCAGCACAATGGGACGCAGAAGGTTGCTGCACGTGGAGGTGCTGCGATCGCCTGCGTGGAGCACAGTGTCACACAGCACTGCAGTGCAATGCTGTGATCTCTGTCTGCTGCTGATGCCCCAAGAGCAGTCAGCCCCCACCTACCCCCATTTCCATCCCAGCCTCCCTGGCCCGGGCAGCAGCAGCTGAAGGGACC
Organism: Meleagris gallopavo; assembly: GCF_905368555.1. Classification (NCBI taxonomy): domain Eukaryota; kingdom Metazoa; phylum Chordata; class Aves; order Galliformes; family Phasianidae; genus Meleagris; species Meleagris gallopavo. The sequence goes on along the minus strand of NC_139417.1, from coordinate 19,436,254 downwards.
TCTGGTGCGCCTCTGGAGGTTTGGGCCGGAGCAAAACCTCACGTAGATTTGTGCAGCTTTACAGGATGTCAAACTCAGACCTGGGCTGGGGAGGTGAGTGGGGCACCTGTGGGTGTGGACGGCACTATGAAATCACCTCGCCTCACCTCCTAACTCCTGGTGGGCATCTATTTAGACCTGTAGGCAGCAGCTCTGTAATGTTCCAGTCTGACAGCCTCTGCCAGCAAGTCACTGGAAATATAGTAAGGCTGAGACCCCAGCTGTGGTAATTTATTGCAAACACAGGGCAGGCTGGAACCTGTGGTGGTTGGAAGAAATCAATTAGAAGCACCTGAGTGCTGCCTCACACTACCTACAGCAGTGCAGCTTGGCCCCATGGGCTCGCACTTGTGGCCACCCAGCAGCAGGGCTGTGTGTGCATGGCTGGCCCTTGGCATGCGCTCACAGCACCATGTGATGGATGGCATTAAAGCTCCCAGCTGCTGTCTGAAGGACAGGGTGTGATGGGGGTGACCTGGCCCAAGCATTTCCTGGAGGGCTTTGCTTTTATTTTTATTGCTGGATTGGTAAAGAAAAGGTTGCAGTCCTTGTTTTCCTTTCAAATGGGAATGTAACATCTTGTAGTAAGTGGGGGAGGTGGTAGACTGACAGCGGTGATCTCCTACTTTGGAAAGAGTGGCAGAATTTATTTCTGAGTGGAAGAGTCCCTCTGGATCGCACACCTGGGCAGCAGTTCTGCTGGATGCTGTGTGCCAAGAGTGCCTGCATTGAACCAAGCTGGGAAGAGCCCATGCAAGTATGCTGTGCTGATAGATGTGACCAGCCAGTCCCAAAGCTGTGGTGGTTGTGCCTCATGGCCTGCCGAACGTCAGCAGGGCTTGTCCACATAGGGAGCACATGGAGGCTCCTGGATAAAAGCCCCTCCAGCCCTCCGGTTTTCATCCCACTGTTTGCTGGCCATCGCCAGCATTTAATGGTCTGAGAGCTGCTGGAGGACAGGAGTCGTCTCTGGTGGATATCCCAGCAACAGCGAGCTGCTGAAACACAGAGTGTGCTAGAAAATAGCTGTGTGCAGAGCTATCACTTTAGGAAGGAGCTGAGAAAAGTTTATAGCACAGTGAGAGAGAGCACTCAGTAAGGAAAGGGAGATGTGGAGGGTGAGGGCCTTTTAATACAGCATAAAATAGCTACCAGAGATGTTGAACCCGTCACCCTTCGGTATTTCTCACAGACCAGGGTTGGGCTGGAAGCAGTGCAGAGGCACCAATGCTATGTGCTGCTGCATGGGATCCTGGGGCTGCAGTGGAGCTGCAGAGCACTGGAGCGAGGGCTGAGGAAAGGCTTCATGCCTTCTGGGGAGGTCAGCACCATGCTGACAGTCCCTGGCATCTCCAAGCTGTGATGCCATGTTCTGAGGTTTGGTACCACGTGAATTGCAAAACGCAGTAGATCCTCCCAAATAGTTTTGGAAGGGTCAGTTTATACAGATGTTGAAAACAAAAGGAAAGAAACGTACAACAGTAGAGAAAGGGAAACTCTTCTGTGCTTTGATTGAAAAAGAGATGTGCACAATTGCTGAATCCAATAGGACAAATTTTGAAATCCTTTTCCTAATTGAAAATAACCTTGCCATAACATAGGCCTTGCAAAGAAGATGGGGATATGAAATCCTGGCAGGCAAAAAAGCATTGTGCTTTCAGAGAGGTGCCTGGAGAAGGCTTTCTGGGTTACGCCAATGCTGTCTCTGCAGCTTGTGTTCAGACCTTAATCCCTTCTCCCTTTCAGTAACCATCCATGCAACTTGTTACTTGGATTTCCTTAGTCCCAAAAATGCGGACAGGAGTGTAAAGGCATGTCTGGGAGAAGCACGTGTCCCTTCTGGCATAGCTATTCTGAGTGGGGGCAACAATGAGTATGGGAGAAGCACCCAGGTTTTACTGAGGATGTGTAAAAGAAGAATGGAATTCTGCTCATTACCTCAGTGCTTAATTGATTTGGTAGAACTAACTAGAATACAGCAAAACATTTACTATAAGCTATTGCTGACTGAAATAGATTTGAACTGACACATGAAAAGGCCGATGGTGTTAGGTAGAAGTTGTTACCCTAATGGATGCTTTTTGCAGCACAGCCGTGCAGCACTGTAGATGTGAAGTGCTGAGTGTGAGCAGCAGCTATAAGGAAAAGTAACCCCTGACGATCGAGCAGCCAAAATGCTCACCCCAGACTCCTTCCTGTGGAAAGGAGCTCGGATATTTTGAAATTGGTTCCTGGAGCCAAAGCCAAGCATAAATGAGAAATACAGCTCGAGTGGTGGAAGGGATCCTCTCCTAAGGAAAGAGCAGCTCATAACATGCAGTCTGAATAAAGCAGATGTCTTATTCCCAGTAATTTTACAAGGACCTTCAGCCATGCTCAGCAGCCGAACGCCCTGGGATGGAGGCAGTATGTGGTGGTTTCTGCTCCAAGTCCCTACAGAACAGGGCAGAGGAGCAGCAGTCCCGGGGGGGAATCTGACAGCCACGCGACCTCCGATGCTCTGGCACTCACTGCTCTGACTGTGAGAGCCCCCCTGGAGCCTGTTGTTCATTAATTCTGCTGCCTGCCCTTTTTGTGGGGATTTGGTTGTTTAATCTGAAGCGCTGTATTTATTGCGGGATGAGGACCAGCGCTGTAAGCATGACTGGTCTTCCTGGTGGCACCATAGAGGTGCAGTTTGCAGCCTTTGTTTCTCTGCTTCTTGCAGTGTGTGGGTCTATGGTGCAGGGGCATGGTGCTGCCTGGGGGGGGGCGTGGGGTGAGCTCTGCACAGAGCTGTCATGGTGGGCTGCTGGGGGCCTTGGGGTCGGCCCTCCTCTTGAAACCAGCGGGCGGCAGCTCTGGTGACACTGGCACCTCTTGCTTCTGCTTGTAAGAAACCCTGACTGATTCTTGTGCAGCTGCAGAGCGGGTGTAAAAAGATGAGAAGTCGCAGGAGAATGCTTGTCCATGGTTCTTGTTGCCTGCCTTTCCCTTTCCCTTTGTCACTGTGCCCACCTGGACAAACTCATTATTTGCTCTGCTTCCTTAAGCTGGGGACGCTACTCTGAACTCCACGGTTGTTTCCATCAGGTGAACTCCCCGAGTGATACTGAGGATGTCAGGAGTGGCAGGAAGAAGTCAGGAGTGAGGAGAGGGGAGAAGGAGGAAAATTAAAACATTCCTGTAAACTAAAAGTGAAGATAGGAGGCTAAAAAAAACTGTGAGACATCAGGAGCTGTGCTGGAGCTAAAAGGACACTGGTGTGGGGGTGACATTTGTCTGCTGCAGAGGGCAGGAACTGGGGAACTGATACGGTCATTTTTGTCTGTGCAACAAATTCTACATCTATTCTGCTGGCTGCCGCTAGCTTTGGTACAGTGAATGCTCGTTTGTCAAGGGAATGGTGATTCATGGGGGTTTGACAGAGGGAATCTGTTGATAGCTTTTCATAAGCAATTACTGCAATTCAACAAGCCGTTAACTTTCCCAACTTACGGCTGGAAAGCTCCTGCTGGGAAAGAGCAGCCGGGGCTGGGAGCAGAGCTGGTGGAGCCGAATGTTACCCACACACTGCACGGACACGGCAGCATGAGGGATGTTCCCCACAAAACGTGGGCAAAGCCATCACCGAGCGGGGCTGGTGCTGGGGCCTGCAGTCTCACGGCAGTGCTTTGAGGGCTGGCAGCCCTGTGCCAGTGCAAAAACAGGCACAGGGGTCAGCAGCGGTGTTCCAAGAGCTGCACGTGGCCTCTTGCACACTTCAGACACTTAGGGATAACACCTGGGCAGATGTTACCTGCTGGCAGTGGTGCTGTGCCAGGTATGGCACTGTGGAGTGGGTGGCATCGCACAGAGCACAGCAGTGCTGCTTCCTTGCTCGCAAGACTTGCAGCCTGTATAAACAGTGAAACCAGGCGCAAATTTCATCTGAAGTCTTTTTTAAGGACATCTGTGGTGCTGTGGGGAAGCTGATTGCACAGTGTGTGTGATTCCTGCATTGTGATTAATTTTACGGGTGGAGCTCAGCCCAAGTGCCTCCACTGGTTAGGAGTGCACAGATTTGCTTTATTGCTTTAAAACCATGGTGGGAAGTCACAGGAGCTGATAATGACCGCCTTTGCAGCAGCACCACAATTAGAGACCGCTTACATTTCAAGTGCCTGAACAGTGGAGTCCTCTTCGGAGGATGACATTTTCCTCCAGGCATCCTACAAGCCTGTTTTTGACAGCTCTGGTTGCAACACTCGGGCGGATAAACGCGTGATTGTGTGTACAAACTGCTGGCTGTGCTGAGAGGGCTCTGCAGTGAATAGCTGTGCCTGGGGAGGGGCTCTGGTTGAGCCCAGTGCTGCTGGACACAGACCAGCAGTTGAGATTTCTGTCCTTGCAATGCAGCTGAGAGCTGCACGGCTGCTCACCCTGCCTGTTCTGTGGTCGTGTCCACATTTCTCTCCCTGTTCAACTCTGACTCTGTGCCCTGCTATTTGCTTTGGACATATCCAAATCATTTTCGGTGTTCTGTCTGCAATGTGAGAGATTTCCCTGAGTCATATCTACATGTTCATAAGAGCCCAGTGGTTTATGTTGAGGAAGACGGGAGATAAGGCCAGAGCCTTTTTATCACAGAATGTAATGGCCTGAAAACGTCAGTTGTGTGGAAGCAACTGCCAAATTTTGAGCCTATAAAGACGGTTCTAAGTCCCACAAATCAACAAGTTTGGAGCGGATTATCGGATGCTGGCGGTGTCATTTTCCCAGGACTCCAGGCATGTTGGGAGCCAACGCTTTAATCCACTCTGATGCGGTGCCCGGCGGGGCGGGCGGCTCTGCTGCTGCTGCCGCACTGCGAACCGTTCGGTGGCTCTGCGGTGCAGCGAGGAAGGGTTTTCTGCTGCAAGCAGAAGCTGCAGGGCTTTTTCTGGTTTTCATTCAGAAGTAAACTCCATCTTTGCTTAAGGACTATTTTTAAGGTCACAAAGGCAGGATACAGAAGTCAGTACGTTTCATAGATTTCCTGAGTGCTGCCTCACCACTCCTCTTCCTCCTTCTGTTTCCAGCAGACTTCCTTCCGAAACCGACATCCTGTGAGCCTGCCTCTGGGGTGCAGCACGGGGCTGGGCCTGCTGATGGAAGGCCTGGCACACTGCTGCTTCGGTTGGTACTGGTTTGGGCCTGGGACAAAGGCTGAACTTGCACCGTGAACACAGCCGAGCTCCTGAGCTCTGATGTGATCGGAGATCTTTTATCTCTGTCCCGTTTTGACTTTCTGGCCACACTTGTGTTAATCTGACAGCCCTCGTCTTAGATGTTGCTCCTTGGTTTGCATTGATTTGCAGCAGCTTTGCAGTGTTGTACAAATTCCAAGCATGCCCTCCTTGGCATGGCTCAGCCTGGCCTGGCTGAGTGCTGGCAGCAGCTCACACCCACGTGGCTCCTGCAGGGCATGAGCGTGGCATGGCCGAACGTCTGGGGCGCAGAAGGAGCTGAGTCGTACCTCCCCCGGTACTTCTGTGAGTTACTGAGGATGTCTGCAGCGTCTAGTGGAAAAATAGTGGAAACACTGTAAATACTCATGGGGTTATTTGGAAGTGCAGATGACAGAAAGGTGCTGTCTTGGGAGAAAACTTCTGCTCCTGCTTTCCTTGCTGCAGAGTAGGTTAGGGTGGTTTAAAATGGAGCAAAATTTCACCCATTCTGTATCAAGAATCCTTTCCAGCACAACTTCTAAGTGAAATTTCCCAAGCTGCAGTGTGATTGTCTGGTGCCTGCGTGAGGATGTGACTTGGTCATATCCTGTTTACCCTAAAATGATGGAGCTAAAATATCTCCTTGGTGCTGCAGTTTACAGACAGAAGTGGCATATTGTGTCACCCCACCCGAGAGCCCAAGTGAGGGAAACACCATCTGTCTCCTCCTGTCCTTCAGAAGAACTGATGTCATCAACAGAAAGGTGTTTTGGAGGAAGGATGTCTGTGACCAAAATAATGCTTGGCCTGCTTTACAATAGTTACATCCTGTTTACCACAAAAAACACTTTGCATTTATATTGGGTCTGTAAACGTGATTTATAAACAGGTGGAGGTGACAGATAAGGAACTTTCATTGGCTTCATCCATCTGCACTCAGAGCAGTCCCGCTGTGCCCCATGAGGCTGCTGCGGTGCCACGGCCCAGCAGAAGGAGCCCACGGAGCTTTGGTTTGCAGGTGTTGGTAATGAGTAGCGAAGAGGAGCCGGAAATGTGTTCCCAAGATAAATTGGTAAAACCAAGTGCTTTTCTAAAAGTTTGGCTGTGAGTGAGAGACCATTAAATCAGAAAAATGAATGGCTTGCCATACTCTGTGCAGAGCAGGAAGAGATTGTGTTGCCCAGTTACAGAGAGAAACATATACACTTGGGAATTTGGGCTGCAGTTTTATTTTTTAATGGAATGAAATGTCGTAAAACTGCAAAACACGTTTAGCAGTCGCTTGTGTCTGCCACTTGATCCTTTTGTCTCGCTCCCATTCGCACCAGGCAGCAGCTTTGGGAGCATCCATTCCTGTGGGGCTGAGCGGGGCTGTGCTCGCTGTGCCCCCCAGACCTGCAGCCAGGAGCTGATTAGGGCTGGGGGCTCTGAGGAGAGAGCTGCAGGCAGCATGATTTGATCCCAGGAATTCAGGTACAGGACTGGTGAGCTCAGCCCAGGAAGGAAGGGATGTGCCAAACGGGACACTCATCAGCTTCTGTCTGATAGAAGCATGCAGTCCAGTATCCTTGCATTTGTTCTGCCTCAGTGACGCTCCTGGTTACTGTTCTGGGTGGGATATCCACAGCGTGGCTGATTTCAGCAGGGCATGAAAAATGTGTGGCACTGGGCTGCAGGCTGAGCTCCATCAGCACAGAGCTCCATCGGCGCGGCCTGGCGTGGTGTGGTGTGTGTGCCTCTCGCAGGCAGGGCTGTGGTTGCCACTGCTCCTTGGCTGGCATCCTGCACATACTCACACTTGTTGGCCCTTAGCTGTGTGCCAGCACCTGCGAGGGTGACAGCTCAATTGCAGCTTTTGAGATGAGCCTGAAACGATGCTGCAGCTGATGTGGCAATGGTTCTCTCTGTGCCTGTCGCTGAGCGGCGCCGGCTGTCCCCACGGTGCTTCTTCACAGCTGCTGGGGGAGCGACAGCAGGTAGATGGTTGGCAGCCAGACTGCCGTGGTATTCAGGCGCTGCTGAATCCATTCACGTCGTCTGAGCAGAAATCGTAAGGATAATCTCAGAGGACTCGGGGTGAGAGCAGTCATAAATCTTGGGTACATCTTGAAGGGGAAGGAGAAATACGAAGCGTCGGTCTGGTTGGTAAATGCTGCTGTCATGCAGCAGCGGCGCTAATTAATTTAGCACAGGGTGGTTGGGTCGGTTGTGTGCTGTGGGCTATGGACGCCAAATATCCTCTCACAGACTGCATTCATAGATAAGGACTCCTTACAATTTGTCCTCTGCCATCACTCTTTCACACCTGACATGGGTGCAAAGCCACGGTACCTACCCAGTGGCTCCAATTACAGTGTCAGGCACCCAGCTCCATGTGAGGGCTTTCTGCCAGGACTGCAGCTCCTGGCCCCACGATACCTTCAGTTTAGCCAGGGTAATGCAAGCAGCTGACAAAAGAAGCCAGATGCACACAGCCAACATCTTGTGAATGGCTGCAGGCCTGTATCACCCTGTGTTTCCTTGCTTGGTGGCAAGGTGCTTTGTGTGGGTCTGGCAGTTCGTCCCAGTGAGGAGGATCTGCTGTGCTGAACCCCTAATGTATGCATATCCCTGCAGCTGCAGCCGGAGCAGCTGGACTGTGGAGCAGCGCACCTGCAGCACCCGCTGGCCATCGTAAACCCCATCACCGCCACCCCCATCCTCACCTACAATGGCCTCACTGCTGTGGCGGTCACCAGCATCAACAACTACACCGTGGTGTTCCTGGGCACTGCCAGCGGAGGACTCCTGAAGGCAAGTGGGGGAGTGGGGGCGGGGAGTGGGGGTACAGGGCAGCCGCCGTCGGTGTGGTTGGCCCACGATGGGAAGCGTGTTACCAATTTCTCTTAGCACCTGCTTTCACTTGGCAATAAAGAGGTAATTGGTTGCTGCTGTGCTCTGCACAGTGACGTGCACTGCCTGCTGACTGGTGGCTGTTAATTACTGTTCAAGGCTGCCGCTCGAGCGGGATGTACTTGATGAGACCTGTGCTGAAAATGTTATTGTGCAGCATTTAATTATTAACGGCTCTTCTAATAAACTTTCCCTGTGAGCTGAGGGCCTTGGAGGGCTCCATGTGGGCAGGGGAATGCCAGGCAGTACCTCGCTGAGCCCTGCACAGGTGCGGATCCCTGAGCCTGACGGTGTTGATTTTATGCCGTGTTCCAAAGGCAGCGCGGAGCAGCGCAGTGCCTGGAGCCAAGAGGCAAGCTGAGGTTTCAGTAACTTAAAGGCTTGAAGTTTGCCCAAAGAAGTTTTGATTCCAGCCAGACACAACAGGTTAGTGTGTTCTTAGCATCAAAAGTCCATAGAGGAGGAGGGGGGAAGCCCTGGAGGAGAAGCATGGCTGACAGATAGCTGCTGTGTGTCAGCATGCTTTATGTGGAATACAGGATGCTTGTGAAGAAGAAAACGGATCCTGTCTCTTCCCTTGTTTCCAGTGCTTCTGACAGAAGCATGGGAGAGATCAGAGGGCGATGGATGCTCTGAGTCCTGCCTGCAGGGGCTGTTGGAGCCGGCACACCTGCAGGTGCTGTGCTGGGGGAGCGTGTGCCACACACAGCACAGTGCGATCACACCGCGCTGACAGCTCTCCTTTCACTGCCATTGCAGAGCAAGCAGCCTTATCTACCGAGCCTCCATTAGGGAGAGGCTCCTGGCTCCCTTTGCTGGGATAATTTGCTCAGATAGCTCTAATCCAATTCTGCAACACAGCTGCATAACCAGAAGCCCTTTTACCTTCGGGGTCCTTGTTGTTTGGCACGGGATACGAGATACTTTGCGTGAGTTATCACTTAGATTTGCTGCCTGAGAAAAGACAGCAAAGGGGCAGAAATAGTGCTCGGCCAGCTCCTTCCAGCAGCAATTATGGCTGCCAGGGAATGGGGAATTAATCAGATAGTCTGCAGGCGGGCATCTCACGGGGCCGTTATCTGTGCCATGGCCAGCAAAGTCATTAAAGGAGCAGCAGCTCCGTGTGGCGCAGCGGAGGGTCTGGGCAGGACGAGTGTGGGATCACTGCGCTCGGAAGGAGGGACCTGGGGCAGCAGCTGGGAGCAGCAGGCACTGGAGGAGAGCTCAGCGAGGAGGGAAAGGGTGGCATAGCGCTGAGGTGGGCACCAGGGCTTGGTTCCTGTGTGCTGTGGGTGATCACAGGCAAATTATTTGGCTCTGAATAGCCAGGTTTTAAAAGTGGCAACGATAGCTCCCTTCTTTCTCTAAGGCTGCTCGCATGGGAAGCACTGTGTGTTCAGTCTGCACTAGCTATCTGACCAGGACATATCAGTGCAGCTCTAGTGTAAGAATTAATTAATCTTATGTTCGTGAATTAATTCAGACTTTAGAGAGAGCAGGCTTGCTTGGTCCCTGCAATTACTGCCTCCTTAGCAAGGAGGAATTTTCCTGACTCCCTTTCAGGTTTAAGCTGAAAAGTGACTGTCATGTGAAATTGTGTAGCCCTATTGTTATTTCCTCTCAGCAATGCCACATTTAATTTGCTGAGCTCTCAAGTCAAATGCCAAGACATTCTGGGATCTGAAAAGCGGGCTGACACTGTGCAGCCTTTTCCATGACTGCTGGTGGCTGGCGGGTGGTTGGTGAGGCAAGGTGGGTGCAGCTCTCCTGCTGTGGCTGCTGTGGTCCCCAGGAGTCAGCAGGGATAAAAGCTTCTGGCCACGAATGACACACTTATTTTCAGATAAGCAGGGAGGAGGGAATGCCACGTTACATGTCTGCATTGCTGATTGCTGCTGTTTTTCATTAAGCTTTAGAAATGAAGTGTTCTTTGTAACAAAAATGCAGATATGTACGTAGTGAGGGCTGAAGGCTGATGCCATTTACATCAGGGTGCAGTGAGAGCAGCACTCAACATGTGCTGAGATGGGAATGGCCTGGTGGCCATGTAGGCAGGCAGTGCTGCAGGCAGGACCTGAGGCTGAAAGGATTCCAGGTGGCCATTGCCTCAGATAGAGGGACTGAGGGGTGGGAGGTGTGTTCAGCACGAGGCATTTCTCCTGGCGGAGTGGCTTCCCCGTGCCACAGAGATGGTTTTGCCATAAAGCTCTATGTCTGCAAGCTGTAAAGCATTTAAAGGTCTGCAGCACCCGAAGATACAGAATGTCTTTAGATACCCTCTTGATTCTTGTTTATAACTGAGGAAAAATAATCTTCTCTCCATAGTGTTTGAGAAATACTCTCAGTGAGTGGCTTCTTCTCACTACAGATTAACCTGGACAGTGCCATGAGGGTTGTCAGCAGGAGATCCATCTCAGTGGCTTATGGAGAGCCTGTCCACCCCATCATGCAGTTCGACCCCTCTGATCCCACCTACCTCTATCTGATGACATCCTATCAGGTGAGTTCTGCATTCACCGCCCATTGAGCAGCGTGTCTGACCTCGTCTTGAGCACAGAGCTGAGTTCAGGAAGGAGCATTACAATGTGCTGTGATGCCAGTGGGCAGAGCAGAAGAAGCTGGGGGATTCAGCTGCTGTCGTAGCACCCCTCCACCCTTCCTAATGCAGTGCCCATGCCTGCCATGCTGCTGGCAGCAGTCCTGCAGTGGATGGGCTCACCATGCCTCCACCCTGAGCGGTGCAGTGACAGCAGGGCCAGTGCCCTGGGATGTGGATGATGGGCGGTGGGCTTCGGCACTTTCCCCACTGCTGTGTCCAGTTGCAGTGGTGAGGTGTCGGCTGGGTCTCTGCACCTTCCAGCTGGGCAGCAGTTGTGCATTATGGTTTGCTGGCCATATTTCTGGAGCAGTGTGATTTCAAACACACACAAGACTTTTTCCTGCCTTGTGATGATTCGTTGCTGCCTGGGGCAGGGAATATTCCCGTTATTCACATTGGTTTTCCTGTCTTTGTGGTGGTGAGATGAAAGGAAGAGTGGAAGATATCTAAACTGATCCCACTTGTGGGAGAGTGGAGATAAGCTGAGGCTGTTGCTTTATAGAAAACAGAGAATTATGGCATGTGGTCTGTGAGGAGGCTTTGGGGAATCCCAACAGAAAGGCTGCCTGCCAGGAGGGCTCTGCAGGGGCAGCTCCTGCACAGCCGCCAGCGGAGCGGGGATGGGGCTGTGTGAGCCTGCAGCAGGTAGGAACAGACGGGCTCGTCTCCCTCAAGTGAGCAGGGGAGGAAGATGAGAGCTGAGCACTCCGGGCTCTGGTGGTTTGTCCTGAATTACATTTTAATCTGTAGAAACAGATGCACAACCAAAACGTTACATGTTGCATTTATATTTCTAAGTCCTAATTCCCTGCAGATTGGTCATTATCATTTCACAGAACACTCCCAGGATGCCTCTCCAGCTGATATTTCTGACTTTCTCCTCTCTGCTCTCAGGCTGTGCTGAGGACCTCATTCCTGGCTGGATAAAGCTCTGAGAGCAGCACCTCTCTGCTGCTCGTATGCTCATTCCTTTCTCAGCAAACCAGACATGTTGATGTGCCCCCAATACCTGAGGAGCAGAGCATGGCCAGGGCACTCCTGTTGTTTGACCTCTGAGTTACCAAACTTGGTTTTTCCTCCCAACAGTTCAGAAATTGACGGAGGAAGAAGCAGAAACTGATGCACACTTTCCCTTGAAGTGTGCCTGCAGAATAAGGCTGCAGCAGTACTGTGATCTTTTTAGAAACTAAGGTTTTCAAAATGGTGTGGCTTTCTGATCAGTTTATAAGTAACCAAACACCATTTGGCTGTTTTAAGAAAGGAGCTCTCTGAAAGCTTGAGGAGCTTTTCAAAACCAGGGAGAAGCTGTGAAACCCCAGCCATCTTCTCTGAGGCAGAGGAGAGGTGTCCCGTCACTCCCCATCACTTTCCCATCACACACTGGTGCTGAAGATGCTGGCTGAGGAGGAGCAACCCAGCCCTGCACAGCTGCAGCACCAGGCTGTCGAGTCAGGCTGCCTGCGGTGCCCGCTCCGTGCTGGTGGCTGCAGCAGTGCTGGGCTCTGTGCCTCACTGCTGGAGCACCATCAAAGCCAGGTGCAGCATTTCTGTGGCATTATGAAACATTTGGGTGCAACCATGCTGTTGTTGTGCAGATGACACGAGTGAAGGTGGCTGCCTGCGAGCAGTACTCAACGTGTGCGGAGTGCCTGGCTGCAGCCGACGCATACTGTGGGTGGTGCACGATGGAGACCAGGTAGGACCTGTTGTGTCCCGATGTGGGATGGCAACAGCTTTGGACTTTGAGGCCACAGATGGGCATTCTTGGTGGCTTTGTGTTTCCACCAGTCTCTGTTCCATCCTCACAAAATAAATACTTTTAAAAATAATCACATATGAGGTGCACTTTTGAGCCACCATGTAACAGTAGTTGCTACGCTGCAGGTAGCTGCCAGTGCAAGGAACATCTTGCAGGCATCCAACCATGGGACTGCCAGCCCCAGCACCCTGCCAGAGAATGTCTATAACCCTTGCAATTATTAGTTATTGGTAGAAGACGATGCTCAAATGGAAGTTTACAAATGTAGACTGAGTATTTACAGACAAAATTTCACCTTTCCTTCCCTATTATCTGCTGAGCATGGCCCGCTCTCACTTTCACTGAAACCCAGTGGTGCAGGTGGATGCAGTGGCTCTTATCATGGCACCAGCTGCTCAAATGTCGCAGCAGGGCTTTCTCCTTAACTGCATGGATGTAAGAAAAAAGTGCAGATGGGATTTTTTCAGGCTCTTTGATCGCAGGAGTGTCAGTGTATTTATCAACTCTCTTTGAAAATAATCAAGCACCAGTTGTTCCCTTGTGTCCTGCAGGTGTTCTCTGCAGCATGAGTGCATGAACTTCACAGAAGCCAATTTCTGGGCGAGCGCAAGTGAAGGAGTGCAGCAGTGCCCTTCCATGACCATTTTGGAGCCTGAGATTAATATTGACAAAGAGAATCCGGTAGGATTGATTGCTTTTCACACAGAGGGTGGTGAGGCACTGGAACAGGTTGCCCAAGGAGGCTGTGGATCCCCATCCCTGCAGGCATCCAAGGCCAGGCTGGATGTGGCTCTGGGCAGCCTGGGCTGCTGGTTGGCGACCTGCACATAGCAGAGGGATTGATACTCAGTGATCATTGTGCTCCTGTTCAACCCAGGCCATTCTGTGATTTTTCTATGATTCTATGGTTCTGCTGTGCTAACATGTGCACATCCCATGGGGGCCGTGCAGGGGCTGGCAGGCAGGTGCTGAGAGCGCATTGTGTCAGCTGATAATGCACCAGTTAGTGTTTTTAGAGTTCAGAATGCACAAAATGAGGGCACACAGCTGTCTGTGTGCTTGTTTTGGAGTTCCCAGTTTATGAAACACTTCTGAAGCACTGACTATGGTAAATATGATTTTCTAAGCAAATAACTGATTTTTTATTCCCCCATTTGTAGGTCCTGATAATACAAATAAATGGGACTATCCCAAACCTAAACGGAACAAATATTTCATGCAATTATGGAAATAATATCCACACGGTAGCCAGAGTTGCTGGAGATTATGCAAACCAATTTATTTACTGCAGTTTACTTCCACGCCAGAAATACCCTGCGTTTCCAGAAGACCAAGGTATGTGAAGGAATATAAGCTCAGCCCATTCTTGCTACTGCTATGGAAATAGTTTTTCATAGGCCTTTTCTGCCTGGTTGTATGTGCAGATAATGCGAATGGAGAAGAAAGACCCAAGCTGCTCCTGTTTCGTAGGGCATATGACTTTAAAGTGTGGATGTTCCACCATCTTCACACGGATTGACAGTATTTCAAACCTGCCAATTTTTGTTCTAAAGAGAAGGATGTAAAAGTTCATTCCCATGCTTACTGTATTGAGATGTATCTGGTTAAAGTTTCTGCATTAGGTCAGTAAGTACTAAAACAGAGCAGGTCTATGGAAACTATCAACTACCTCTGTCAGTACTTCCAATTGCTTTTGCTTAAGCTCCATTTGAAACCTACAGTGCCCTTCAGGAATTCCGGAAAAAGAGCAAACACGTACCTAAATATAGTTCAGAAACTCTAACCTCATTAATGCAACCAAAGGCCAGTCTGACATCTTCCAGTATTCCCTGCTTTGAGAATTGCCCAATGTCTGATGCCCACGCTGCGGCAGCTGGCAGCACAGTGGGCACCCTCAGCCCTGGCTGTTGGCAGCCCAGCTTTGCACCCGAGCTGCCCAGAGCTGGGTGCTCGGGGACAGTCAGCCCCGCTTCATTGCTCCTCTGGGCAGTGTGCTGATTCCTTCCAGACTCGAGTGTTAAATTTTTATCTTTCAAGCTGAGAGTGAATGCCCTATTGAAGATGACTGACTTCAGTAGGAGAAGAATTAGCCAGTCCTTTTGAAAACCCTACTTTTCATAAGCAAGTTTATAAGGCTGCATTGTTTTTCCCCCTAGCTATCCAAAGAATGGAAGATTATTAACTGTTTTGTATTGTTAGTTATGGCAATATCCAGATGAATTTCAGGAATCCAGTGCATTGATTTATTGTACATATTCTGAAAGAGGCATTGTTTCTTGTCCCTCTGCTTATATGGCAAAATTGTGGGGGAAAAAAAAAAAGCAGAAGCGATTTTTGTGGGAGGGGGAATCCAGCATAGCAGCACGATGTCACCAAAAAAGGGATCTCCACTCTTTCTCTGGGTTTGTTGTTATGGGGAAAGTGAATGGGGGTTTAAGACATGTTAACCAACGTGTTTTAATTACTTTTTTTCTTAAAGATATCACTTAGCACCTACTGTAAGGAAGGACAACAATTAACTCGCTAGTTAACCCTCGTGCAACGCATTGGAATTTTCTGCTGAAATTTGCAATGTTCTTTTGGCAAGGGTGTTGTAAAGTGTTGATTTAAGAGGGAAGGGTTTGAAGTCAGAGGGCATAAGATGAATGGTCCGAGCTCCAAAACACAGCTTAAAGGAAGCCCTAGAGAAAACAAATCAGATTTAGCTGCTGTTTTCCCAAGGGCCTGTCTTGTCTTCTAAGAGTGAGCTCTGAGGAGCGAGGCTCTTGCAACCCAGTGTTCTTTGGCTTCATTCTCTCAGACCATGTGACTGTTGAAACAGCTCTCCAGGTCAACAGCAAAAATATTATCCAGGCCAATTTCACCATCTACGATTGCAAAAGAACTGGAAACATTTACCCAAAGAGAGCGTGAGTGATCCACGTTTGCATGCGGCACTGCTGCCTGGGGCTGCGCTGGGGCAGGGCAGGATGCTGGTGGCTCTGGTGCCGCATCTCCTGCTGCTGTGCACTGGGGAAACGGGGACAAATCCGGCAATTTGAGGCCAGAAGCGTGTGCCTGGGTGGTGAAGGCCTCCAGCCTGGGGTTAATTGGGCGAGCGCAGTGCCTGCCAGCCCGACGCTGGGGGCCTGGGCAGGATTTGGCAGGAAGGTGGCTGCTGCGCTGCCAGGGACTTACAAAGGAGGGTCCTAGAGGCATCTCAAGCCATCTGGACATGCTGGCTTTTTTAAACAAGAATAATATTTCTGTATGTCTGTATGAGACTTGTTCTGTTAACCCTCAGGCAGCCAAGCTAGCCTCCCTACTCACAGCACGCTGGGGCGGGTGGCTCCGTGCATGTTCCCAGCCTGCTCAGGTGGAAGGAGAGAAAATGGCAGTGCCAGTGGTGGGAGGGTTTCTCCTGGGCACATTAAAGACTGAACGCAATCTGTGAAGATTTACTGTGTGACTCAGCTCTGCTGAGCACCTCCAAATCTGCTTTTCATCCCTCTCCTTTGGCATTGCAGGTGCACCAGCTGCCTCTCGACCAGGTGGAAGTGTTACTGGTGCCCCTCCAGGTACATGTGTGTCTCCAACCGCTCGTGGTGTGAGGATGCGCTGCAGATGAGGGTAAGACCTGGCACCACTGGCAGTACTCATCTGAAGGAGAAAATCGACCCTTTCCAAATTAAAGCTTTTGCTAACCCAGAGCCTCAATGTGTTCCCACTTCTGAAATTTAAATTGAAGTTAAATTAAATTGGCTTTTCTAGTGATCAGTCTGCCATAGCTGTGAGCCAAGCTTTGCCACTGTACATCACATTTTTTGGCAGTGGTGTTCTGAGCCCTACCTCAGCTCCTCCAGAGCTCCGTGTGCTCGCTGCCCTGGTTGTTCAGCCCCACCAGACCTGAGGTGGTGCTCCAAGAGCCCGAGTGGGACGGGCGGACATGTACAGCACATGGCTACCCCACACCGTCCTGTCTGATAGAAGAACAATATGGAATGCTTCCTGTCACTGCTGGGTCGCAGCTGGTGGATTGTTCCCTGGGAATGCAGGATGTATTTCTTCTGCTTTGTGAATTGTTTCTGAATGGATTGTGTTTTCTTGTGAATGCCGTCGCTGTTTATAATGAGTGGTTAAGGAAAGTGCCTTTTGCTTAGCAAATGTCCTGTTTCATAACATTCCTGGTGTTTTACTTTGCTGTCTGGACTGGGGCTAAGCAGCGAGCTGCAGACAGGCCAGGCACAGTGCTGGTTTGGGCATGGTCCCATTCTGTCTGTGGCCTTCCCAAGTGCTTTCCTGGGGAGCAGCCTGCAGAGGAAGGTGCTCTGTAGCCCTGCAAACATGGCTCCTCATGCTGCATTCTCAGCTGTTAGTAAATAAACCATTGCTGGCATGGCTCCACCTGCGAACAGATCTGCAGAGAAGCCAGCATCACACTGGCTTCGTCCACGGCATCTTAAATACTCAGACTCTTCACCCTCCTCCAGATGTGAACAGTATATACTCAGCTGGAAGGCTCTGTTTCTACCTTCTGACGAACAGCGGGAAAAAGAACTGCGAGGCAACGAGTTAGTCAGTCCTATAAAGTATATTTATCTAGCAAGCCATGCCAGCTGCTGTGACATGCAAAGACACACCTGGCCATAGGCATGTTAGCATGAATTTCCAGCGGCAGCCCTGCTGCTTTTATTTTAACTCTTTTGGTTCAGCTCAAAGCAGCTTGGGACTGAAGTCGAAGTCTCTTTCCATGGCTTTGCTCTGTTGTACTACTTCTCCTAGCATGTGCATCTCTGTTATTTCATCTCCTTGTTTAGGCAGCACTGAGTGTACCTGATGAAGGCGAGGCGTGCTTCACGCAGCGCTTGCACAGCTCCCTGATCTCTCCCACCCGACGTGGGAAGGGCAGGCAGCCCAGCTCCATGTGTGCCCCCTGGAGCAGAGCACGAGCAGCAGTGCGGTCAGCAGTGGGCTCAGTGCAGGCGGGCAGGAAACCCTGCCTGCTGAAAATTATTCTGCATAATGGCCCAAATATTTTGTTGTCTTTTACCCCAATGGCTCCACTGTCAAAGGCATTAATCTGGATATACCCTGGGGCAGCGGAGAAGCTGCCTTCATTTTTGCTGTAGTTTTGCAGTGTAATTTACATCTTGTGAGAGAACAGGATGGGCTTGTCATACGGATTTTAATTCTGAGTCAGCTCCGATATCTGAGCCATCAATTTGAAGTGAGAACAAAAGTGAGGGACAGATGACCTTTTAAAATCATTGTTCAGCTTCGTTTAGGCCTTTCATTGCAGCTGTCCTGCTGCAGTCCCCTTCCCGAAGCCCCCTGCAGCCCATTACACCCATTCCTCTGCATGCGCACGCACACAGGCCTGCACACTTCTGAAATAATGTGCGGGAGGGAGACTGCAGAAAGGGAAATCCCTGCAGGGGTTGCAGAAACACGCGTGGCAGTGGATGAGACATCAGCTCCCAGCCAGCAGGAGGGTCATGCCTGCAGAGCTGCCCTCATGGGATGCACTGCACCCCTCTAGGGTCACTCCATCCCCAGCTCCTACCACTGGGGTGTGTGCAATGAGTGAGCTGCCCGGACTGGCAGCGGAGAAGTGCATGCAGGGTTGTGCTTTGGCAAGGAGTACATCTCTCCCGGTGCAGGATGGCGATGCAGAATCACTGCAGATGATCAGAACACACTCTCTAACATCTCTTTTTTACTTCTCTTGTCTGTGACAGAAGAAAATTGACTGCCCACAGATTGTACCAGCCCCAATGGACCCAATGCCCACAGGAATGTCGCGAGACATCACGATCACACTAGCCAACACGATCTTCTCTGAGGTAGGAGAGATTCTAGAGAGAATGGAAAGGCTCAGCTTAGCCATCCTGGTTATCTGAGCTGGGGTGGGTCGACTGCAGGGCATCTGAATACAGGGTGGGTTCTGCCTCAGGGTGGGCGATGGACCCAGGCCCACATGTTAGCTTCTGGCAGTCACTGCAGAGCCGTGTTTTGTGTGTGAAAGCATCCTTTCTGTAAAGTTTTCAGACATGCAAATTGTAGTAGGGCAAAAAATGGGAGTGGACATCCAGTGCTGCTTTCTGAGATGTTCATACCACGAGGATTCAGAGGAATTTCAGCTAGGAAAGCTGGGCACTGGGAAAACATGTGACTGAGCTCTGGTATTTGTAGAAGAGTGCTCTGTCATTTCAGGTCAAGTCTTCAATAGAGCTTCTGGGGCTGATTTGCAGCATGCATATGGACAGTGCTCACACACCATGCAGCCAGGGGACTCGTCTTCCTCGAGAAGAAACCCTCTGAGAAAGGGTTTGGAAGGATGGGAGGAGCTGTGTGACCCAATGAGCTCCCCTGGCCCAGCCCGCACTGTCGCTTCCTGCTTGAGGTCCAGCCTTTGTGAGCACGGATGTGCTCCTCTGCAGTCAGCAAAAAAGGGCAAGAAATCCTTCTTCCTCTGTGGATGCTGGAGGTGGCTGGAGAGGAAGCCATACCACACGTAACCTGATAGGAAATGAAGTCAGCAGGAAAGGGGCTGAAGCTCCTCCATCCCCAGGGGTGACTGCTGGGGCTCCACTTCCTTTTGCCACCATCTGCAGGGCCGTCCTGGGGCACCACTGGGACCCTTCCTGCCTCAGTGGGCTGGGTTTTCTGCACAGCGAGGCTCCCTTTCCCCTCCGTGCCAGGAGACTGCAGATTTCTTTCATCTCTGTTGTCAGATCTGTCCACTTATAAAGAGCAGATAGTCCTCAGTAGCAGCAGAGCAGCAGTCTGCTTGGAGATAG
Source organism: Meleagris gallopavo (assembly GCF_905368555.1). Taxonomy (NCBI): domain Eukaryota; kingdom Metazoa; phylum Chordata; class Aves; order Galliformes; family Phasianidae; genus Meleagris; species Meleagris gallopavo. The sequence goes on along the minus strand of NC_139417.1, from coordinate 19,417,018 downwards.
GAGTTCTACCTGACCGATGGGGCATGACATTAACTCGAGGCTTGTGTTATCAGTAAAGCAGCACTGAGAATCTGCTTTTGAACATCCTCCCAGCTAGATCCTCATCTGAATTAGAGATCTACTCTGTGCAGCTGCTGGGAGCAGAAGAAAGGTGTCTTTGAGCCCAGGTCCCTGTTGGTGTCTCAGGTGCGGCTGCAGAGGATGCGTGGGCCCTCGGTGTGTGACAGGCCAAGCTCTGAGCGTTGGTCCGAGGCCGTGATAGGGCCTGGGCCGTGGCTCTGGGTTGTGACAGGGCTGCCCCATGCCAGTGTGCTTGCAATAGCATGCAGGGCACGCAGGAGCCAGGCAGCTCTGCCACCACACTAACAGAGCGGGATTAGCCAGGAGCAGAGCCCAGCCCCTTCAGCAGTGTTAGCTATAATTTCTCTGGCCGTTGTGCAACCCAGGCATTCGCAGCAGAAGCTAAGGAAGTCACAGCGCTTCTTGCATCCACTGATGGTGGTGCAGAACTGCAGAACACACTTGCTATGGTCCTTCAGCCGTTGTCTTCCCTTCCCCAGGAGACCGCCCTGGAGTGCCACTTTGGAATGGAGAGGACGTTTGAAGCCCGCTGGGTGAACTCCTCTGCTGTGGAATGTGTCCATGTGTTGGTGAGTCAGGGTGTGGCCGTGAGCCCCCAGTGCTGCAGGGCAGGGCTAGAGCTGGGAAATCATCCCTTGGCCCCCCAGAGAGGGATTGAGACCCTCTCCCCTCCTCCTGATCCGTGCTGCCAGCTGAAGAAGCACGAAGCAGGTTAGCGCCCCAAGCAGAGGCTTGCTGCGTGCTGCTGGCTCAGCCCTGCTCTGCTGGGGCTTTGGAAAGGAGCTGCCTGGTTCATCTTGTTAAATGGAAAAGTTCAGTAACACAGACAAAATTCTGGCCACTTTCCAGTGCTGCTAATTCTGGCTCTTTACTTCTGAAGTAGGATTTGGCCTGAGAAAATGCTCAGACGCTCACCAAAGAGCGGCGTGCAGTTTCTGCAGGACAAATTGCTTTTCTGAAATGCAGCAAACATTTGGGCTCCTGCCAGTGGGAATACGGAGAGGCCAGAGAGGAGCACTTCCCCTCCCCATCACCTGCAAACCCTGTATCACGGCCCAGCGCTGAACACGAGCAGACTGGCCAGGCTTTTAATTGTCCTGTCTGTTTCTACTAAAAGTGTCATCAGAGCAGAGTTCAGCTCTCACTGCAGTGTGTGCGGTGCTTGTTTACCTTCTGCTGAGATCAACAAAACAATTGAAAGAGAAAATACTCTTCCCCTTCTTTCCTTCTGTTACCAATGAGACCATGCTGTTCTGAGAAGCAGGGCTAGGAGGGGCACCAAGCAACATTAGTCAGTGCAGCGTGCACATGTAACCTTGTGTTTTACTGAATGTCCTTAGCTTTTGTTCATTGCTGTTTTCCTGCAGCTCCACACATCGGAAAAAAGCCATCTCTTCCCAATAAACCTTCAGTTGAAGGACAGACCAGACAGATTTATCGACAGTCCAGAGATGATGACAGGTTTGAGTTCTGTTCCCATCTGGTCAGTATGAATGATCCTAAAACCCTGGCAAAGTTTAATGGCTCAGGAGAGATATCGTGGCTCAGGTGGGCATAGCCCTTCCCTTTCTCTCCAGCACATGTACAAAGCACATTTACCCAGACTTGTGGGTGTGCAGATGTGTGTGCAGAAACCAGATGAACACTCACCAGGCAAACTCAATCCCTGTCCTTGAGTGCGTTGTTGGCCTCCCGCAGTGTGTGGAATGGAGCGCGTGGGGGCTCAGCACAGGGCAGGGGAATCCCAGGTCAGCAGAGGAATGTGTCCTGAGCAGATAAGGGACAGGGAAGGGCCCTGTCATTGTCCAGGGCTGTGGCATCGAAACTCAGCAAGCTGTAAAAATGGAAACTTTTTTTTTTCTCCTGTGCTGACAAAGAATGAAATGTGTAGATGCATTTCAACCATCCCACTCTCTGTCTCTGGGAAGAATGCTTGGATTCCTAAAAAGCCCTTGCTACATCAGCAAACTGGAAGGCAAAAAGTCAGATGAGAAATGCACCCAAAACATGACATTTAGATAGGACGAGCCCAGCCCAGCCTGCAGCGCCAGAGCTGCACAGCAGCCTCTGCCCCCTGCCTGGCCAGAGCCCTGCTGTATGCTATCGCTGTGTGCAGCATCTTTGGGGCGCTTCCTCTCTCACTAGTGTTAGCAGTTCTATACAAGGTATTGATCTGTACTAGATGCAAAAGAGGACTATGTCCTTAAATATGGAGATAGTCCATATTTACACAAAGATAAATATTATCTTTGGAGGGTGGCTGTAGTACGTCGAGAAACATTAGCACCATCAGTCAGTGACCCCGGATAAAAAGGTTTCCCCATAGTAAATCCCAGTGTATAAAGGAGATGTATCTTGTAAAGCTTCTGAAATATCCACATAAACTTGAGCCATAGTTTCCTAGCAGAAAGAAGAAAGTGTCATTTTTTATTTTTTATTTTTTTGAGTTGCAGAGAGGTAAGTGATTCGACATGGAGAAAAAGGAGATTTGAGCTAAGATCATTCTGACATGCAGTGGAGGATTGTGAATTCCGCGCGTGTTGCTGGGAGCAGGAAGGCAGGGCAGAGAGAGGAATCCACATCTCCTCCTGCAGGAGAAGGGGTTGGCTTCTGTGGCCTGTACTGACATCAGTTTGAATTTGCCAGAATATCTGGAGTCCCGTGGGACTGCTGTAATGTCCTGGCTCCTCCTTGCCTTGAGCAGATTGATGCAGCTAAACTGGGGGTACTTGCCAGCAGAGATGAAGACTTGCCTTGCCAATATAAGTGTCTTTTATTCTGAATTTAATGGAGTTACTGTTGTTTTCTGGTGTTTCCTGATATTTATTATCCTTTACTGTAACTGTGTTTTGGTGGCTCGCTGAAGGAATTCCAGCTGGCTGCTGTTGGGTGGAAGGCCAACCAGTGTAACTCGCTGGTAGGCACAAATCGAGGTGAGATAAGCTCAGCTTTTTGTGGAGAATGGGAGTTCCTCTGTGCCAGTGGCGTTTCACTGGGATAAGCACAGGCAGAACGATGAGGGCTGAGAGACTCGTTAGTTGTTTATGAAGCACTTTGAGATCCTCCTGTCAGCATAAGTGTCACACATGAGTGTTGCTTTATTTTATGTTCTTCTGCAAACTCTCCTCTGGGAAAAAGGGTGTGAAAGCATCGTTTCCTGAATGTTTCTGGCTGTTTATCTCAGCGGATGCCCACACTCCGCTGGCAGAAGGCTTTGGGCTGGAAAGGAAACATAACCTATGGCACTGGCTAATGAAGAGGTGAAAGTCTTGTAGGAAAACAATTTGGAAGCTAAGCAGATCTGAAAGGAGAAGTTGATGAAGAGAGCCCATGATCACCGGGCGGAAAGGGAATGTAAACATTGTACAAAGCATTGTAACAATCACATTTTGTCCAGGAGTGTGGAAGCGATGTGATTGCTGTGCTAAATGATGAAGCCAGCCTTGTCAAGCAGCTTCCCGTGTGGATGTGGAGAATTGGAAACGTGTAGTGTAAATTGACAAAAGGTTCCGAGTTTGAGTGTTGTTTGCTTTTCGTAGGGAGGAGAAAAGGAAAAGAAAGTGCCAAATTGTATTGCGATGATAACAAGCACCCAGTCCTTCTGGGAATTCTGCAGGATGGCAGCCAAACGCTGCCTCATCTCTGCTGTGCGTGCAGGCACTTCTGCTATTCCACTGGATTTCAGCTGTTAGTTGGGTTAATATAGCTGTGGGAGCTTTCCTTACTGCCTAAAGCTAAGCGAAGCTATGAAATCCTCTGGCCCAGAAGCTCACATTTTCTGTTGTCTCTTGTGGTGTAGTGGAGGTGTACAACTGCGCGACAGGAAGTGCTGACTGCTCCCAGTGCCTGGGCAGGGAGGACCTGGGACATCGGTGCGTCTGGAGTGAGAGCAGCTCCAGCTGCAGGCTGAGCACTGAGTCCCCCCAGCCCTCGGACGTGTGTCCAGCTCCTGAGATTAAGAAGGTGAGACTTGGAGGGGTGCGGGGCAGGGCAGGTGCTGGCTGTGCTGTCCTTGGCTGGGAGCTGTGCTGTAGCCCTGGCACAAGGCAAGGTCAAGACCAGTGCTGAATTATTCACTGAGCTTTTTTTGCTGTTGAGTCACCTGAAAATAGAAAACCACATTCCAAAATCATCTCGCTAGTGACAAGATTCAATCTTCTTCATGATAGCAGGAAAAACAACAACAGCACAGTCAAAATGTACTAGAGATCCTGGGGTTGGTAAACCAAGAAGGATTTGTAGGATCAGCTGAAGGATTCTTATCAGAAATAGCATTTAATGGAGCACGGCTGAAAGATGAATGTGAGCCCTATCTCCAGACACATGCTCTGCAGTTCTGCTGAGATTAATAGTGGTGGAGAGGCCTTTGGCATTATGCATTTTGAAATGAATTTTATTTAAACTACAGTTGAATTAATGTTTGGGGAGATGTTTGGATCGGGGGTTCCGCTTTGAGAGATGGTGTGAGACAAAAAAATTTGTCCCCAGTGAGTAGAAAAGAAACTAAATGGAGCAGATCTTAAAACAAGCTCACTAGGAAAGGAGAGGAGGCTTGAGAGGGAAAACAGCTAATGTGGCCATCGTAATACGGGGTTTCTGTTCTTGGGAGGCATGTGGTAATAACTGCTCAACTTCCATGTACTGTAATGCTACACAGAGGGACTGCAGGGACCGCCACTACCTACCCCTTCCCTCTTGTCACCGTGGGAGAGAGCCGCTCCTCCGTGAGCCACTCCTTCCCTAATGCACACTGAGCGTTATCAGCACCTTGCCAGAAAATAATGGAAGGAAACCACAGTTCAGGTTGCAAAGTGCCATGGAATTCTCTTGCTATTTCATTAGTAGATGGTAAATACAAATCCTTTGGAGTCATACAAGAAAATAAGGCCTCTCAGAGCCCTCCTGCAGACACGGAGCATTGTGGTGGGTGAGGGAAGACACCAAGGCTGTGGAGGGCAGCGGTCAGCCCTGGGTGGGGAAGGAGCTGCCATGCACGGCTGATGCTGGGATGTGCTGACAGCAGCCTTGGGACGTGACCTCACCAAATGCACTCTGGTACTGGTTGGTGTTACCAGGCGGCTTACAATTGCACTGCCACGGTTTGCCATCGCATTTGCAATTGAGGGGATTTATCTAACCCATTTGGTGAGGAAATAATACTGGCCATTTCCTCTTCATTGTAGCATGAGGTCAGAAATGCCAGGTGGAAAACCAGCGGTGGCTGGAGACGGATAGGGATCAGCTTTCTTGAGTCATTAGACATGTCCTGCGTCACCAGTTGCAGGGATGCTGGCCAGATGTCCTTTTTTTCCTTCTTTTTGTCATGAAAGACCCAGCTGTGTATAAAAATGCAGTGGCAGGACTCTCTCTTCCCAGTGCAGTAGCACTGCACCCCAGCTCTAGGTTTCTGCGTATCCAGTATGTCTCTATCTCACCTCCATGCGGTGAGAAGGGATGATCATTCACCCTGGATGTGCTTGGAGCTGGAGTAACCCCTGGCCAAGCCCCAGTACCAAAGCTGCCCAGAAGCGTGTCACTTTCTTGTTTGCGAAGCCGCAGCGTGGGCAGTGTTTTGGTGGCGCTGCGGAGAGCCGCAGCATGAGCAGTGGGTCGGCCCTCTTCACCGAGACCAAGGGAGCGCGGACACAGGCATGGGGACGGCTCGGGGACCGAAGGAGGTTCTCCTCCAACCTCTTCCCTGGTGGCGCAGATCGAGCCGCTGCGCGGGCCGCTGGAGGGGGGCACTCTGCTGACCATCCGAGGGAGGAACCTGGGCCGCCGCTTCAGTGACGTCCGCGGGGCCATCAGGATAGGGAGCGTGCCCTGCGTGCCGCTGCCGGACAGATACGTCGTCTCCGAGGCGTGAGTGCCAGGGCGGGGATGGGGCGGGGTGGGGCGATGGGCGGTTTGGCCTCAGCGGCCCCGGGGGCGGCCGGGACTGGGATGGCCGGGCCGGGAGCGGTGCCCAGCGCTGCAGGAAGAGCCGCGGCTCTGCCCAGTGCTGCACAAACCTTCTGGCCCGCAGGATCGTGTGCCGGACCGGGGCGGCTCAGCAGGTGTTTGCTGATGTGGTAACAGTTAACGTCAGCCGGGAAGGGAAGTCTCGGGAGCGGTACTCCTACATGGTGAGTAACTGCCTGGCGGAGGCTTCCGTGGCGACCCTCACACATTCCTCGTACCCCTAAAAACAAGCCTTGGTCCTCCAATCCCCCGGCTGCCTCAAGAAAGAGGTTCCATGGCAAAACTTGTCAGAGTCCATGAAGAGCAGCCGGTGTGTTTTCTTATCTATAGTTACCAGAACAATAGAGGCAAACCCAGGCATGAGAGCAAGAAGCAGAACTGCAGCCAAGGAGTCACAGTGCACTACTTGTATCGAGAAATTTGGTTTCCATTCTCAACTCTTGAGATGGTTCCTCAGTTGCCCTACTTGCATCTCTGTTTCTCCTGCTATATAAAAGGAGTTCATTTTTCTTCCTTTTCTTTTATGAAAGGGCTGTTGTGACTTGTGAGACTTCATACAAATTGCAAAGTCTCTTGCTATGTAAGCTAGGTACCATGAATTACTTAGAACTTGTGTTTTTTGTTGCAAAGATTGTCTTAGTTTTCACATGAGAATCTTGTGTACGGATTAGACTGGAGCTAACCCCGTGTCATTATGAAAAGAAAAGCCCTTTATAGACTTGTACTGTGCCACTGCACTCAGATGACTTTCATCTCTATAAACCTAAAATAAACCCATGCAGCTCTTCTCTTTCTTACAAGCACCCTCATCTCTGGCTAGACACTATTCATGAGTAGCCCCATGCATCCAGGGCAAACAGAATGGGATGGGTGCCGAGAGCATGCTGCTTATTCGGAGTCTGTGCTTATGCTGTTGCTCTTGCTGGGGAAGAATAGACTATACTGCAGTCTAGTGGCTTGAGGGAATACTTGAGCCCCAGGAAATAGCATTTGATTCCTGGTAGCTCTTGTGAGGAATTTAGGATGGGATCATGGAGCACCATCCCTCATGCTTGTAACTGGTGGTGTGTTCGGTGTTCGGATTGGCACAGACAACCATGGCTGGCAACAGCCATCAGGAAGAGCGCTGGGGAGGGGAAGGCATGGCCAGAGCTGGCTCAGTGCTCTTTCCTGGAGGGCGACTGCTGTGGGACCCATTCCCACAGTTTCCAGAAATTTCTGTTCACATCCAAAACATCTAGGAGATCATGCAGCGTGGTAGAAATAGGGTACCCCCCCTCCCGTAGGTAACCTGGGGTTTGAGATTTTTGGGGCTTGAGTCATCGGGATGGGTGTGCTGCCTCTAGCAAAGGCATCCCATCACCTGCTGCAGCACCAATTGTTTTGTTGACAAAGCGAGAAGGACTTGAAGAGTGGAAAAAGCTCAGCAGCTTCTTGGTGTGCAAGGAAAAAATCTCTCAGGAAGCACCTGTAAAAGCACCAAATAAAGCAAGAAAACAACAGCCAGTCTGTGAACTTGAGGCCAGTCTGTGCTGGATCCCAGCAGGCTGATGGTGAAGGCTGCTGCTCCTGGGGAGCATGGACAGGAGCTGTCTTTGCAACACGGTGCAGCAGAAAGCTGTCTCGTGTCTGTGTGTCTCAGCCTGGTCAGCCTTTTTCTCAGCAAAGTTTGGACAGCGGATGAGATGATGCCCTGCTCTGTGTGCATGTAGACTGCACCACACAAAGCTGTTGTCAGTAAGATCTGAGCATGAGCAGTAATACCAGTTTACCTAGAGAAGACTATAGGACTTCTAGAACAGCCTTTCCAAAGAAGTACTGGTCCTTTGTAAGATAACAGATACTCTTTGGTATTGGTATTGATGCTGTGTCCTTCAGAGTCACTGTTAGACAGACAGAGTTTGGCTGTAACTCTGACGAGGAGGAGGGAGAAATGCATTCCAGACTTTTCCATGGCATTCCAGTGGGCTCTGAATTATCTGAATTTGCACAGTGAGCTGAATTTGCAAAGGTTGTGATGGAAGCAATTGGTGCTGGCAGTATGTAAGGAGCAGCAACCACTGGCTGTTGCTGAGGAAAAGAACTGGAGGGCTTTGGGGAGCAGGAATAATCCTCTCTGTTGTTGTAGCTGCACACTTGAATACGTAGGTTTGGGGCCAAGGGCGGCAGACAGCTGCCTGCAGACACTCAGAGAAATACAAATTAACAAAATGAATCTCGTGGAAGTGGGTAATGATCAGAAACAACAGAGGAAACGGCTGGAGAGGGATGGAAGCAGCGTGAGTGTAGGACAAGGGCAAGGATAGCTATTAATAGTTTGTTTGTGTGGCTGAGACTGACAGGGAAGGAGACGAGTGCCGGGCGGACGGAGCCGCTCACCCACATGGGCTGCAGCCGCCTCCGGGCGGACGAGGTGAGGGGCAGCGCTGAGGGGCAGCGGTGAGCGCTGCGCAGCCCTGAGCCCCGAGCTCCGCTGCTCCCGGGTGTGGGAGGGCTTGACAGGGGATTACCGAGCCGTTGATGCAGGGTTCTTGAAGTAATTACTTGCTGTGCCCTCCGTGTCCTATCCGAGCCCCAGCAGGAAGGTTGCCCAGATGACTCTCCTGGGGCAGTGCGCTGACGTGCAGGCTCAGCACTGCATTAGTCATCAGGGCCTCAGGCTCATGAGTCTCGGGGAGATTTCCAGGGGCTGCAAATGCAGATAACAAACATGGTAATTTCTGCTGAATATGGTGAGAGGCAAAGTAACTTCCCCCTTAGTTCCTGTAGCCTCAGGAGACTGGGATTTGAAGCTTCCTTAAGAGCAGATTTGATATTGTTCTCTCGAATCAGGTGGCTGTTTCCACAGATCTCAAGGCCATTGTCCAACAGGGCTTTAACATTGGCTTTGCACTGAGAAGCAGATGGATCTGAAGGGTAGAAATGGTGGGAGTTGCGATGAATTAGGAATTTCCTTTCCTGATGGCTCATGAGTTTTTCTGATGGCTCTCCTTGTTCTGAAACCAAGCCAGCCGAAGCTTTTACTGTGCTGCTGTTTGAGAGCCTGGCAATGCTGGATGCTTAAATTTACTGCAGCAGTTCCCATGTACACTCTGGAGTGTCCAGTTTACCAGGCTAGAAGACTATTGAGAAATGTCTCCTCTGTTTCTAGCTTCCCTTGGTGCGGTCCATAGCTCCCCAGAATGGCCCGAAGGCTGGAGGGACCAGAGTGACCATCAGAGGCAGCTGGCTGGATGTGGGCTCTGAGCTCCGTGTCCTCGTCAACAGCTCCAAGCAGTGCACGGACCTCAGGTGGGAACGGGTCTGCCTGATGCTGAACTAGTAACAGGAACTGAGGTGCTGGAAAGTTGGTATCATCCCCAGTATGTCAGGAAGAGCTGGATTTTGAGAGGGAGGCTCTGCATAGTGCTGCTAGCATAGGATCCCTGCCCAGCCAAGGTCCCGTAGCTGCTGCAGCCCACTGGTTCCTGTACTGTCACTGGGGAGAAGCGGGAGCCTGCCCTTTTTCTGTTGACTGTATGGGAAGTTGACTACATGGCAGTCTGAGATAGTGTATGCTCAGAACGGCATACGTGGGTAATCTCGTTAATAGGTGTGTGACTTGAAACTCCTTCTTGCCTGTCTCTTCTTTGGGAAGCTCAGCCCCCTGGTCCCCAGCCCCCGCCCCGCTGCCCCTGGCTCTTTGCAGCTCACCCTGCCTCTCCCTGTGCAGCCGCAACGACAGCACCATCACCTGCACGATGCCGTCTGCGGAGCTCACCACGGCCGTGCGAGTCTGTGTCCAGTTTGAGAACAGGTCTTGTGCCAGCTACAACATCACGTTCAAGTACGAGAAGAACCCAGTAGTAACAGATATCAACCCAAAGAAGAGCCAAATTAGGTGAGATCCCCCTCTAACAGAAATGCTGATTCTGCCAGGATTTGTCCTTCCTTTTGTGGCTTTTGTTGAAGTATTGCAGAATGCAAATGTGAATGTTGCACCTTCATCACAGAACTAATTGGAATATCCTAGTGTAGCCCCTTGCAGGCAGTGTGAGCTCTCTGCTCTGAGCCATCCCAGCACAGAGCAGCTCCCAGGCACATCACATGCCCAGAGCACCAGCAGTATCAAAACACAACCAGGAGGTAGCATATGTTATCTGGGCCCTGCAGTGTGCTGCTGCAGCAGCATGACTTCCATTTCAGAGCAGGCTCATGGTGTCTGCATCTGCCTGCAAAGGAGGGGGTTGGCCCCAGGCTGGGAGGAGAGGATCCAACAGGGAGGAAGGGCTTTCTGCTGGGTCTGGCCCACTGCCTTGCAGGCATGTACAGAAGAGGCATTGCAGGGCACAGAGGAGGGCGATGCAGGGCAACCTGGCTCTGGAGCAGAAGAGATCTTGCACACTAGGACTGGCTGTGGTTCATTTCAGTGCACACTGGACATGGGAAAAGGTCAGCTGTGGTGCTTGTACTGTCTGCACCTGATATGTGCTTTAGGGAGTTTCAGATGGAGGGATCTGTGAGACCCAAAGATTTTTCTTGTTAATTAAACTTCTGGAGAATAGGCTGTGATTTGTTATTTCAGTATTCAGTGTTCCCCAAGGCCACCATGTTTCATTTTTAAAGCATGTTGCTTTTAATTTCACATCTGTTCATGGAGCTCTCTGGCTCCTGTTCCTTTGGTGAAATCCCACCTTCCTCAGCTGCGGAGCCAGGCAAACCTGGCTGACCAGGACATCTGAGGAGCGGCCAGTGCCCCCAGGGCAGCAGTGGAAGCAGCACGCTCAGGGCACACAGCAGGCTCTGACGTACTGCTCCCCTTGGAGCAGAGCTGTGTCTCGGCATTCCCAAACACAGAGCCAAAGATGCAGGCTGTGGGAAAGCTAATAACAAGGCACAGCAGTGACTCAGCCAACCTCAGCTCCCAGCCAGCTTGTGAACTATGCTGAGTGGCAAGAGCAGCATCTAAACACAGAGACAGTGAAAGAATGTCACTGCCCATAGTCACAAGGGAAACCACCAGGATATTTCTCCATCACCTTAGTCTGCTTTCTCAATATACACATCAGTCTCCACATTTTAGACCACTGAGAGACAGCAGCCTCTCCTCAGACTGCTTGGTCACTTGTGTATTCTGACTGCTGTGGTGTTGGTGGGGTGTTGGCCATGAAGGGTCAGTAAGCTGTGCAAAGATTCAGCTGGATCTGATTTATCCTGGAGCATTGCTGAAATGAACAGTGTAAGCAAGGTTTAAAGCAGAACAGAAGTTGTGAACTAGTTTGCAGGCATGACAGACACTTAGAGACTTGGATTTACAGTGTTGTACCTACAGCACTGTAAAAGATTTCTTAGGGCCTTGGACCCAAACTCACTGAACATTTTGTAGTCTTGAGATAATAAGGTTTGTGAATCCTGGCTGTTCCCTTACAGATACCCCAAACTTTGGGTATGATATGGAGGAAGGGAAAACTAAATTCAGGGGATAGTTTCTGCTGTCCAGAGCAGAAGAGTTGATGCACATTCTCCAGCCCTTGTTTTGCCTAGGAGTCTTGTGTGCATCAGGGTCTTTTTGTTACTGTCACTAATTGGCTACACATTGAGGCCCAAATTTCACATTCCACAGGCAGCGGAGCTGAAACACAAAACAATTTTCAAGTGTTGATCTAAATCTGAAGAGGCCGGGAGATGCAGGATCCATGTCAACCTCACAAGGATTCTCTTCACTCCCCAGGAGGAGTTCTCTGTGGGGCAGGGAAGAGGGATATCCATTTGTCCCTGCTTTGAGTGGTCAGGTTAGCTTTTTATGACACTGATGGCCTAGGCAATGTGCTCTGTACCCCAAGAATGCAGAGGGAGGCTGCTCCTCTGGGCACTGGGAGCAGGGAACAGTCTGCTGTTGCTGGAAGAGGCCACCTCTTTCCACCAGGGCAGCTGCTCCCCCTCCCTTCCCTCGTATTGCACTAGCAGTGTGGATGCCTGTGGCAAATAAGAGAAGACCTTTGGCTTTTGGGTTACATTTTCCGCTCAGACAACTGGGAAGTATCCCTGGGAAAATGGCAGGAGGTGAGACCCAGCTGTTGTACCTCGACACTTCATGTTGTCAAGGGCACCTCTTCTGTGATCATTTTCTCTTTTTTCCCATCTCTTCAAAGCGGGGGCAGGATCATCACCCTGGAAGGAAGAGGCTTTGAGCTGGTCCAGAACGCCTCCATGGTGGTCCGTGCCATTGGCAGAGAGCAAACGGTGGGTGCCCCTGGATGTCACCTGGTAATGGGGAGCAGGGAGTCTGGGTGAGAGCACTCGGATGCCTTTTCTGATGCACGTGCTCTCCTGTCTCCAGAGCTGTAAGGTTCACACCGACACTGTGATCACCTGCCCTTCTCCAGCTGCATCCAACATCACTGCAGGGAGCAAGCCCGCTCCTGTTGATTTCTACCTCAATGGCCGCCTCTACACAGATGATCGGCCAGCTTTGGATGAGGAGATGTACCCGGAGGAGGCCCTGCACATCAGCAAGTTCAGCCTGGAGTACTACGCTGACCCCCAGTTCTTCACAGCCAAGAAGGAGAAGTGGATCAAGCACCACCCTGGCGAGCCCTTGACGCTGGTTATACATGTAAGAGAGCAATATTTACAGCTCTGCTTCTTTGGGGTGCTGCCTGCTACTCGCTGGGAAGTCCTAAGGAGCAGTGCAGCATCTGTCTGCAGATGCGGTGGGGAGAAAGGAGGTGGGTGAGGACGGGAGCAGCAGGAGTCATGCTCAGGCAGCTCACACGTGGCCTGCTGCCTCTGATGGCTGCTCACCAGGAGGTGCAGCCAGTCGGTCCTGGCGGTGCCCGCTAAGGCATGAGCACAGAAAGCTGCATTTCATGTCATAGCAAGGAGCGAAATAAAATGCTGGATGTATGGAGAAGAACAGCAGCACTGGCATAAAGTCAGGCAGGTTCTCCAGAAGGCCCTGACAATAGATATTTGTTCCTGCAAAAACAAGTCACGCATTCTTCACTTTTGGCTGCTGAGTTCAGTTCAGTTAACAAGGAAGTTGAGGTATGGCAGTTCAGAGGGCTTAGACAATGCGCAGCACTAATTGAAAGGACGTTGTTCCCTGCAGGATATCCTTACTGCTTGCAACGTGCTCCACAGGCACTCACCCCGTCTCAGACCCTGCAGTCGCATCCCCTCAATGTCTCCTCTGGTGTATATCCTTCCCCCCCAGGTGGGCGTTCAGATCCTTATCTGTGGCACTGAGCCAGGGCAGATCAGAAGCAGATCTTCTCAGATTCCACGAGGGGCTTGTTCATCCCATATCCCATCCTGAGTGAGGAATGGGAAAGAGCAAAAATGGGAATGGTCCAATTCTGGCTTTCCCGTGGAGCGCTCAAAGAATGTTCTTGGAGAGGGAGAGTGCTCTCAGGTCTGAAAAACCAGCAGGGAATAAGGAAAATACAGCAGGAAGAGCTACTGCCGCTCCAACTGCCACTCAGGAGACTGACATCCTGGTTTTATTTTTGTCTTTAGAAAGAGCCTGACAACCTGGGCCTGGAGAGCAGCGAGTACCAGGTGAAAATCGGCCTTATCTCCTGTGAGATTCAGATTGTGTCGGACAAGGTCATCCATTGCTCTGTCAATGAGTCGCTGAGCACCTCGGAAAGGCAGCTGCCTGTGACGGTGAGTGCCAGCAGCCCACTGGGCAGCAGGGCTCTGTGCTGAAAACCCCGTGTGCCAGGGAGCTGTGCACAGGCAGGGCTGCGGCATCACAGCTGCCCAGATCCACTGACAGCAGCCTGCCGGGGAGCTGTGTGGGCAGAAAGATGGGCAGAGCGTGCAATGCCTGCAGCGTCTCAGGGCTTCCCGTGCTGCAGGGCAGATGCTGAGGCTGCCTGGCATGATGGGTGTTGAGGGTCTGTAGAGTGCCTGGCCGTCAGACGTTGAGCTGTGATTTGTGAGCAGGGATTTCGTCAGTTCTTGTGAGGCACTGTGAGCCCCCAGGCAGGTGATGTCTTTTGCTACTTGCAGTCATTTTCTTTCTGGCCCTTGTGAAATGAGTTTGGGGATTTCCACCCACTGTCAGTTATCTGACCTCTTATGGTCAGCAGAAGAACTACGTGTGGAGATGAAGACCCGAACCCAGCACAGCGATGTGCCACCAGCGTGCTGGAGGACTTTCCAGTGTCCTGGCTGTGGTTCGTTCTGTATGAAATTCAGTTGCAAACTGAAAACGTGGAAAAGCAGAAGTAAGAGAATTTCCTAAGTCATATGAATGGAAATTTTAAATAGGGCAATTTTGTTTTTTAATGAGAATTGAGAAAAGGGGAAATTCCTCTGGGAATAAAAGGGAATTTTTGAGTTTGCTAGTTTGGGTTTGATGTAAGCCATTTAGGGTAAGTCCTCCAGGAAGCAGGGGAATGATATCCAGCACTACAGTACTGCACAGCTATTGAGCGTGCCAGCAGCTAAACAACCAGCTTGTTTTCATCTCTGTGTGCCCTTACCAAATCTTCATATGTGGCTGGAGTTACCACGTGCTGGCTTTTTGTAAGTCACAGCTGCCTTTATAACACACTTCTAATAGCTTTGGTAGCACGGGGCCAGACTCACACGGTGTCCCCACCTGATCTGCACCACTGATGGTTATCAGGACCTGCAGAAGTCCCACTGGCTTGCTGGCTGATTAATATTCTTCTGGAGAGCTCATATGCCTGCTGTGACAGCCAGGATTCTGTTATTTGCTGTTGGAGCCCTGCAGTGATGGAAGACGGATTCAGCAGTATGTCCTGCTGCTGGTCTCTGTCCTGGTTGGGGGTCTGATGGTGCCCAGGTCCTGCCTGGCTCTGGCCATCCCCACTGATCTCTGCACTAACCCACAGCCTCATTAATTCCTCTTACCAAAATTATATTGAATTGATTGTTGAAATAAATGAGAGAAAGCCACTGGGGGCTTCAAGTCCACTTTTGCCCATGACCACACTATTTAGACACAAAGGTGAGCAGTGGATGTGGGACTGCTGCTCTGGCAGATGTGAGCCAGTGGCAGACCTGTGCCCAGATCTGCTGCAGCATGCCACAGCGTGCACCTTCCCCGCAGTGCCACAGATGTAACCGTAAGATCCTTCCATCTCTTCTCCACCTTGTTTCCACTTGTTGCTCAAGTTTCTCTCACTTCCCATTCCTGTAAGGAAGTGAAACTCATTTCCAGAAGTGAAAGACTGTAGTGTCATGAGTTTTCCTTATCAGATGGTGCTGTTGAACCCTTTCATCCCAAAGGCATGGAGGACCTTTTTTAAGCTGTGCTGAGTAGACTTGCCAGCGGCCCATGGCCCCTTCCTTTATGGCAACAGGAGGCTGAGGCCCTGCACTTGGCTGGTTTGTGCTCTCACTTCTCCCTCTTTCTCCCTCTTCCCTCTTTCTCCCTCTTTCTCCCTCCCTCCCAGATTCAAGTTGGAAAGTTCAACTACACAATTGCAATGCTGCACCTTGGTGGAGGAGAGACTGCTATCATCGTCTCCATCGTCATCTGCAGCATCCTGCTGGTCCTCTCTGTCGTAGGTGAGGGAACAGGACGGCGAGTTTCCAGGTTTTCTTATTGCATGTGGAGGGGTGGTCATGTCTCACTCATGTTAGGAAACCACTGAGTGCTGCAGTTCTGATCCAGAGGCAGCAAGTAGCCATTCTCTGTGTGGGAACCACACCAGTGCCCCAGATAGAAACTTACTGGAGCGAGGAGATTTTTGTTGACTGAATCTATGGCTTATCTGTTGTTTGAGGCTGTGATGTTTATAATTAACTTTTTTTCCCCGAATGCTTCTCAATGGTATTAAGTAGGCATTCTCATGCATGGCTCTTTGGCAGCAGAGGTCTGTCTGACCCAACAGGCACAGCCAGCAGCAGGTGCTTGCTGGAGAGTCTTAGCTGCAGAGCTGGAGTAGGCACAACAATTTGCTAAGCTCACTGGAAGTTGCACAGTGCACGTGTATGCTCTGTCTGGCATCTTTTTGTTACATGCTTAGAACAACTGTACAGCAAGAAACTCATTATTTCCCAACAAATGAGGTGTTTCTAATAGGTATTTAATTTATTTTTAATAAAGGTTATAAAGCACACCGTTTTCTAATGTACCACTAATGTCTTTAGATACATATTTTTGGAGGCATGGAAAGAATGTCAGATATGAACACTGTAATACAGGTAGTAAACCTCTGAAAATCTGTAATCATTAATTAGCCAGGACTCACTAATATAGCAGTTTATCTAAATATAGACAGCCCAGACATAAACTGAAGGTGACAGCAAAAGCCTGATCGTTAAATTCCAGCTGGCTTGACTGATTTACAGGTAAGAGCCAGCTGCCCAATCAGTGCCAGTTTTGTTGTAGATGTTAAGCTAAGGCTGAAGTTAGCTTTCTGCACTCATGTTAACAGGGGACCATTCAACAAAAAAGCTCATTCCCTTCCTCTCCTCCAGCTCTCTTTGTGTTTTGCACAAAGAGCCGCAGAGCAGAGCGCTACTGGCAGAAAACCCTGCTGCAGATGGAGGAGATGGAATCGCAGATCCGAGAGGAAATCCGCAAAGGTAAGGTACCAGTCAGTGGTACTGGGCACAGTGCAGGAGCCCAGACTGGGAGGGAGCTGTCAGAACAGCAGAGTTGAAGCCATTCACCGTCTCCTTCGTAGAAATCTACAGAAGTACTTATAGAAAGCTTTCTGTCAGTGCCATTTTTCTTCATCAGGATGTGTGTGTGAATGGAAGTGTGGCCCTGTCCTTGTCTTGCTGCCTGACTTGGGTGAGGTTCTTAGCTTTGGTGCCACCGATGTCCACATCTCAGGGTTAATGGCCCTTGGCCACATGGAGGGCTGCCTGAAGGTCATGCTAATCTTTAATGTGCAACAAAAACTGCAGCACACTCCTGTTGGAGCAGTGGGAGAAGCAAGCCAAGTGTCTGCAATTGCTGTCTGCAAAGTACATCATTGTGCCGTGGGTGCAGAAATCTGCCTGCAGAACCAGACCTCAGGGCTGGTGTCCTGGAGGTGGGGAAGGTTTTTTCTCTGTATGTGCTGCAAAACATGATGTGTAGTGCTGACAGGTAAACCCTGAAAGTAGTCAGCTCCGCTGGAAAACCCTGCTTCAACCCTCTCAAAGAAGAGAGGTCTCCTCAAGAGGAGACATGCAGCATGTTTCAGTGCCAGCCTGCCTCAGCTGGTAGATTATCAGAGCTCTTACCATCTGGGTCTCTTTACCTTAGGTTTTGCAGAGCTGCAGACAGACATGACAGATCTGACCAAGGAGCTGAACCGCAGCCAAGGAATCCCGTTCCTGGAGTACAAGCACTTCGTGACCCGGACGTTCTTCCCCAAAGTAAGGCCATTCTGCATTTTATGGGTATCTAATCACTGTAATTCCCTAATCAGATCGGGGCTCTGTCCTCCCTCTGCCAAAGGGTAACAAAATCATTCTTCTGTTATATATTTAGATGTCATATATTTCAGCCTTAATTATCTTCAACGCTGGAGCCACAGCTCCCGGGGTGCGAAGCAAGGTCAGGATGCTCAGTATGGCTGGAACCTGGCAGAGCTGGGAGGCAGATGAGGCACAGCTCTGGGAGCTGTGTTAACTCACCAGTGTGGTGCTGCTGGACTTCCTCCTCTAAAAGCTGTCTCTCTCACATGAGTAGGACGTGCTGGGGGCTCTCCATTCTCCCCAAAGTCTTCAGCTGCAATCTGCTGTCTGCTGGGAGAAAGCTGATGCTGAAGGCATCTCTCATCAGTGCTCAGGGAAAGGTGGCTTTATGTTCCACGCAGCTTGCCACCAGGGATTTTCAGCTGCACTGCCACTTCTCAGACCTCATTAGATGTCTCTGTCTCTCCCTTTGCGTTCCCTCCCCCAGTTGCGGGGCACGCAGTGCCTGCAGCACAATGCCCCTCAGGCATGAGGTCTGGGTCTGTCTGCTCAGAGCCCTCCTCCAGGGCAGCAACAGATGTGTTGGTGCTGAGATTCACTTCACCAGCTGCTCTGCTGTGTTGCTATGTGCTGCTAACCGTGGCCGTATTTCACCCCTGAGGCTGTTGCATTTTGCTGGTGAGGAATGAGAGGATGATTTATGACTGCAGAGTGTTTCATTACAAGTTACTGCTCAGGTTTTTAAGTTACCCAGTCTCTGTGTATCTGTACACTAGGCTCTTTAAGATTCAGGCTGCTATATGAATGTTAGAGATTTATACATTTTTCCCATCTGTTTCCGAAGTTACATACGTTAAAGCACCCAGTACTTCTCTATTTTGACTTACTCTTCTATAATGCTTTCTCTTCTGGGGTTTTCTAGCTGTCAAATGTCTATTTGCAGTCTCCCCACCCTAACAGCCTCGTGTCTGGCTCAGACATCTGCCTCCCCTTATTCTTGTGGTGTTTGCTCATTCAAGACAATCTTGGAAAGTGTGTGAAAGCTTTATAAATTATTCCAGTGCATTTCTTTGTAATGGGTGGTCTCCAGTCCTGAAGACATTTCTCTCTCTCGTTCCCCTGTGGCATGTGGCACATGAGGAGGTCTCTGGCCCTTGCTGATGGCTGTGTTTGGTTGTGTTGCAGTGTTCCTCGCTCTATGAGGAGTGTTATGTTCTGCCTTCCCAACAGCTCAGCTCCCAGGTGGGCCCCCAGGTCCAGGAAACCCATCCGCTTCTGGTGGGGGAATGGAAAGTGAGTAACCCACTAACAAAACAAATGTTCTTCAGTGGTTGCTAACCATACTTGTGTGTGTTGACAGTGCCATGCGTTTTCTTGTGGCATGTGGGGAATGCTTGATTACTCAAAGCAATTAACACGTGCCAGCATTGGATCAGCTTTCACTGGTTGTAGAAGAGAGATCTGTGAAATTCTGTTCTCACATGAAGGAGCTCTGTCCCATGACCCTCCCCAGCTTCACTGTGGGCTTTCTTCCTAGGTGTACCATTGTGTATGTTCCGTACACAGTTCTTCATAAATGAGATTAATTACAAGTGAGGACTCATTATAAGCTGTTGTCCCAGAGCTGGGTTTTGGATGCACAAGAGTCAGGAAGTGAAGGATCAGCAAGTCATTTAGGTTGAAGAGAGATCTGCTTACAGCAGCTCCAACTAGATCAGATTGCTGAGGGCCTTGTCCAGCTGAGTGTTGAGATATCTTCAAGAATGGAAATCCCACAGCCTCTCAGGCTCTTTTTCCAGTGCCTGATGACCATGAAGATGGAAACTTTCTTTCTTTCATTAGTGTCCATCTGGGATCCCTTGCCTCTTATCCTATCATTATAACCCCAGAGAAGAGCCTAGCTCTGTCTTTTCTACCCTGCCACAGTGCAGTTGAAGACTGCAGGAAGTTATCTCCCTTTTAAGGCCAAATAAGCACCAGCTCTCTCTGCCTCTTTTTGTACACAACTGCCCCCTAATTGGCATCCCCTGCTGTACTTGCTCCAATCTGTCAACATCCACCTGGCACTGGGGAGCTCCCAACTGGGCACGTTACTCTGTTTGGTCTCACAAGTGTTGTATAGAGAGGGGCAGTGGCCTGGTGACTGTGCTGCTTCTGATGCAGCCCAGAATGCAGTCGTGCCTTCGCCAGGAAAGCAGTCTGGCAAGTGCCAAACAGGGAGAATGGAGGCATCAGCACAGCACTGTGTGCTTAGCAGGGACATCACTGCAGTCAGGTAGGATAAAAGAAGCTGGGGTGGGGGGAAACAAGGAGTGTTGTTCTCATTCTGTTTTCTGTTTTTTTCTCTAGATTCCTGAAAGCTGCAGACCCAATATGGAAGAAGGAATCTCACTGTTCTCTACCTTGCTCAACAACAAGCACTTTCTCATCATTTTTGTCCACGCTCTTGAACAACAGAAAGACTTTGCTGTGAGGGACAGGTATGAGCTCCAGCAGACTGAGGAGCCGTGCTGGCAGCCAGCTCACCTGGGAGGGGTTCCACGTGCCCACAGGAAGCTCAGTGGTGGGACTGCTGCCTCACAGTCTCTGCTGTGGAGGGTGGCTCTGTGGCCCCTGCCTGGTCCCATGAAGATGTTGAGGAGGCAATTGAGTGCGTCTCTTGTCCTACATGGACATTTTCCATAGGCCTGTGATTTGCAGGCACTGATCATCTATGCTAAATTTCAACCAAAGACCTGGCAACTAGACAAGACTGATTCATTCCTAAACTCTAAACGATCCAGATGCTATCTAGAGTCATGCGTTGCAGCTGAAGGTTACAACTGGCTTCCCAGTTTTCTTTTAGAAATGAGCAGCCAAAAACCTTTTCCATTTTCCTGCAAAGCACCAAAAGGTGCAATGCATGACCAGCTCTTGCAGTGTTTGTATTCCTGAACACATATGATTGTGTGAGTTGACCTGAGGTCTGACAGCACAGAAAGAGCCTGTGGAGTTTATCCCCATTGAGAGAGCCTGCAGAAACTGCCACAAATGCTGCCTTCATGTTTCTTATACTAGTTAACAGTCTGCCTCAGTGCTTTACTCTTACAGAGTTCTGTTTTTCAGGTGTAACCTGGCCTCCCTGCTTACTATTGCATTGCATGGGAAACTGGAATATTACACCAGCATCATGAAGGACCTCTTGGTGGATCTAATAGATGCTTCAGCTTCCAAAAACCCCAAGCTGATGCTGAGGAGAACTGAATCTGTGGTAGAGAAGATGCTCACCAACTGGATGTCCATCTGCATGTACAGCTATCTCAGAGTAAGAGAACCAGATGAGTGTATTGTAGTTGCATTGCATGCAGGGGTAACAAGGGACATGTGAATCAGGTGAGGAACTGAATACTTGCCAGTTGGGCCAGTTGCCTTGTCACTAATGGTCAAGCATAAAAAAGCAACTGGAAGTTTGATTGCATCTGGTGACTTGATGGGATCAAGCTTCATAGCAGGCTTCCTAGTGTGGCCTGCTTTCTATAAGGCCAGGGCACTAAACTGGCATCTATTGCCATGGTTGAGAAGACAGCCACAGGGAATTGGAAAATAACCACAATAGCTTGAGGTTTGGAGAACAGTTCCAGCTGTTTGTTGTTTTCTCTGACCAATTTGGATAGCCTTACTGATGGTTCCCAGCTAGTTCAGCATTTTGCTTCAGCACAGGACCCCAGGAGGTGCTCATGGTGTGGGGCAGAAAGGCTGCTGGGCTGTCAGTGGTCGTTTGGGTTGGGGCTCCTTGTGCTGGGCATGTCCTCGCAGTGCCACACTGCCCAGGTTGTCTTCGCAGGAGAGGGGGATGTCCAGAAGCCTGACTGTCTTCCTACATAACGTAAAAGGAATATATTTGGCATCTCAGAGCGTCTCCATCTGCTCACTGCTTTATTTCCAATGCTTGCCAGCTCTGGTTGGAATTTCTCAGAAGAGTTGAGCAATAACATAATTGATTCCACAGCAGCTAATTGGAGGACACCCCATTATACCCACAGGGGAAAGCCTGGAAGAGGCCTTTAGAAAAATCTCTTTTTCAAAGTGTTTGCTGTAGTCACAGAAGCAATGCTGCATTGTCTTCATACATATCATAATGTCTTCTGAACACAGCTGAAGATCACTGTTTGTTCTAAAGCTTGTGACTTTGTAGTTCTTAATCTTTCATTTCAGCTCACATAATTATGAACTATAATGAAGGAAAAGTCACAGGAACAAGTAGGGTTGCCTGTGCCAATGGAGCATGGCTTTCCAGCCTGTCAGAGAAAAAAAGAGTGAATTAGTGATTGTTTATTTATTTATTTATTTAGTAATCTTTCAGTTTTGTGCCTGTAGCTTAACCATGGGGGGAAAAAGTGCTGCTCTCTTCTCTTGGAGAGCGGAGCCGCTGTATGAGGTGTCTGATCCAGCTCCGGTTCTGCTAAAAATGAACATTGTGCAAGAGGACTTTCTCAGGAAAAAAAAGAGGAAAGAAATGTAATTCTTATCGCACAGGCTGAGGACATGGGCACGTTACAGAGCTAATTATGGGTGCTGCAGGCTGTCAGGGACTGTGGCCATGGTAGTCGAGGTGCCCATGCACAGCGAGGGTCGGGACCAGGGCTGGGACTGCCTGTGATGAGCCTGTGATGAGGGCTGGTGCCAGCTGTGAGCTGAAGCTGTGTAGAAATCAGGGCAGCACTGTCAGGGAGACGGTGGAACGAGGGCCGAGCCAGGCTAGAATCACAGAATGACAGAAGTTCCCAAGTCAGAAGGAGCCCGCGGGGATCGTCAAGTCTAGCTCCTGCCTCCACACAGCACCACCCAAACTCCGTGTTTGAGAGTGGTGTCCAAATGCTCCCTGAGCTCTGCTAGCATGGGGCTGCCCTGGGGACGCTGTTCTGTGCCCACTGCCCTCTGGTGCCGAGCCTTTTCCCACCATCCAGCCTGTCCCTTCCTTGGTGCAGCTGCATGCGATCTTGGCATCAACAGTAAACATTTGCTAACAGAATGCAGTGAAGATTTGATTTCCAAGAGCACATCACATACTCGGGTGAAGGTGGGGAAACCTCCGTGGAGGAGAAGCTGCTGCCTGCTGATGTGGGGAGGAAGAAGCTCTGGCTGTCCCTGCAGGAGGGGGCTCCAAATGGGTTCAGGCTGCTGTGTGCAGGGATGGAGGGCTCTCAGCAGTCTGAGCAGAACCGGCGCCTTCCTCACTGCAAAAGCCAAGCATGGAGCCACTGCAGCACTCCTGCCCACAGACTGCTTCTAGCTCGGGGCAGCAACTTAAATATTAGTGACAGCCAGGCACCTCCCATGTGCCTTGCATCCCTCTGGGTCAAACTGTTGCCTTCAGAGAGGCATTCTTTGGTTAAAAAGAGTCTCCTGCCTGCCTGCAGCACTGTGCTGCCAGACGTGTGATGATGGGTCTGGTTCTCATTCCTGAATGATCTCCATTAATCACAACATCTATTTGAAACAGCTGCTGCAAAGGTCCCTGCCATTGTTCAGTGGAAAAATTCCAAGAGCTTGTATTTTCCCTTGTAAGTCAACGCTACATGCTCAAAACATTTGTTTCATATTAATGCTGTGACTAGCAGTCCATCCGCTTGTGTTTTAGGCAAAAATAATTTGAAGGAGCTGTCTTCAGCTGCAAAGAAGAGGCAGGCCACAGCCACTCACAGCTGCACATGTGGAGGGCACCTGAAAGCAGAGGGTTTGTCCCTCTGAAATGTGACAGCATGCAGGAACTGTGATCGTAGGCAGCAGGAGACTTGCTTCTTGGCATTGGAAGCAGAGGGGGCCTGAAAAAGTTTCTGCATAACCGTGTGAGAATCACCAATAAAATGGTCTGTGTCTGCACTTCCTGCTACCACTATAATGGAAAATGCTGAGAACTGCCTCCCCCCGTGATACCTCAGCAGGATGGGGGGAACTGACGGCTGAGTGAAAGCCAAGGTCCTGGGATGCAGCATTCAGACCTAGGTCTAAGCTTCCCAAAGTTTTGCCTGGGGGATGGAGCTAGGATTGTATTTGTTACATTACACAAATAGATAATCACCCCCAAATTACCTGCGAGAAAGAGGCTGCTTTCTGTGTTTTCCTTACACCAGCCTCACCAGGGCTCATTTGAAATGACTGTAGAGTGTTCGCGGAGGACATCTCCGATGACTTGTTGGCCTTGGTAAAGAAGCAGCCACACCAAAGCCAGTCTGTGCTCTGAACCTTTTTCTCAAGAGCATAAAACCTTTGTCTCCCACGCTCCCCCAGCATGAAGCAGCCCAAGCAGTGCCAGCCAGAGCTGTGCACTCCATTACCACGAGCTTATTGCAGTGCCCCGGATCGCTTTAAGAGCCTGTGATGGTTCGGTCAAAAATGAAAATGAAGTCTCATTAAAATGCATTCACAATAGGAGGAAAAAAAAAAAGGCCCCAGAGTGCGGTTTTTTAAAATAATTTTTGTCCTGAATCAGCACTGATCTCTTCTGGTTAGACTTCCTTTCTCCCAAGTAGCAGCTCTGGAGACACTGCTGGTTTGTTTCCAGATGCATTTTCTGAACAATGCTCGAGGTTTCCAGGCCTGCCGTTTTATCTGCAGCCGCTGCCTGCCAGCACTTCTTTCCCCTCTTTGAAACTTGCAGTCTGATTAGTGCTTTTGCAGATCTCCATAGCATCCCACAGTTCCTGGGTCTGAAAGCCAACAAGACAAACAGAAATAGCATCTCGCAGGCTGAGCTGCCATTCGGTTCCTATGCAGCCCATCCTGAGGACAGAGCTGGTTCGTTCCCACAACACAGGGTGTGAGCACAGATTGCACAGGCTGTCCCTCTACACTCAGCACGCTGGCAGCACGGTGCCATGTGGTCAGCTTGACCCAGGGAGCACTGCTGGCTCCAGGCAGTGAGGAGCCCCAGTACCTGGGGGGCTCTGTGTCGTGGTTTTCAGCCTCTTCTCTTGCTGCTGTGGCCAGAGCTGTGTCCAGAAGCAGTTTCCCCAGGGGGACAGAGCAGGCTCCAGACCCGGTGCTGAATCTCAGGGTGGGCGCCCTGCACACGTGAGCACCGTGACACGGGCACTGTGCCAGCACCCCTGCATTGGGCTGGGGCAGCGGTGCTCCTGTTCGCATCGCGCAAGTGGTGGAAGCAAACAGCCGGACCTGGGCATGCCTGTGTCAGCATAACCCCTGCCTGCTGGCTCACTGTGCCACCTTCCCCTCAGACGCTGACTTTTTGTTACCTTCTGCATTTTGTTTGTGGTCCTCAGCTCCTCTGCCCCACAGCTTCACATGTTTCTGTGCCTTTCTCCAGCACAGCAGAGCCCATGCGCTGCTGTGCACCCAGAGGGAGCGTTGCAGGAAGTCCTTCCATCCCGGTGGGAGGCCCATGCACTTACCCTATGTTCGTACCAGCCCTGCCCTGGGAAAATAAAGCATGTGCACCGTGGCACAGATGGTGCGTGCCCACCCACAGCCCTGCTGCAGCCCCATTGCTGAAGGCAGCCGAATCAAAATTGACATCGAGCTAATTGCTTCAGCAATTATAAGGCAATTAGAATAAAAGAACCACCGAGTCTTAATTAAGAAGCAGATTGAACAGGATTTAGCAGCTCCTAGCTGAGAAATACCAAAACCATCCGATATCTGTTGTCTTGAACAGGATTTCAGATGGCAGCGATGGCTGTGCAGGGCTGCGATGGTCGGGAAGTACAGGAATGCGCAGTAATTTGCATTTGCCTCATCTGAAGGAAATTGCACATGAACATTAGGGAGAATGGGATGTACTCCAGTACTGAAATGTTTTTTAAGAAAATAACTTGTGTTTTACTTGCACATCGGCATAACAGACATAAGTGGATCAGAAATCTGGCATTACACCATGTCGCTGAACCATGTCACAAATTGCTGGTCTCTGTTAGGCTCCTTGTTCCTGTTGCAGCACTGTCACAATTCACAACACTCCTGTAAGATGAAGTTTGACAAATATAACGAGTTAGCTGTTGTCGCATGAGAACAGCATGGTTGACTCTGATCTTTCTCTTTTGCTGCAATCAGGGCTCTGCTGTGGTATGAGAAGTATGAGTGCTGCTTCCCAGAGCCATAGGCTACACAGTGGCCTCACTCCCATAGATCTCAATGGCAAACCAGGCAGCACAAAGAGGACTTCAGACAGCACCTTTAATAGAAAGCTGGCACCCCCAAGTCTCTGTAGGCCTGGGGGTTTGTATAGAGCCTGCCCTGGATGCACCGCCAGGTCCGTTGCTGACATGGACTTCTCTCTCTTTCCCCAGGAAACAGTCGGAGAGCCATTCTTCCTGCTGATCTGCGCCATCAAGCAGCAGATTAACAAAGGCTCCATTGATGCCATCACTGGGAAGGCCAGATACACCCTCAATGAAGAGTGGCTCCTGCGGGAGAACATCGAGGCGAAGCCAAGGGTGAGTACCCGAGGTGGGGTGGCCCAGAGGGAGCTGGTGCCTCCGTGAGTTAGTGCCCATTGCACCTTGCTGCCATAGGGCTCCCACTGCAGAATACGACTTGTGGTAACTGCTGGTTTGCACATCCGGCCTCCGTGGTCACCCATGTGGCTCCGGTTAGAGGTGGAGGGAGGCAGGGAGATTTGTTCCGCCATGCTCAGAGAGGTAAAGCAAATCAGCATCTGTGCTCCCAGTGAGAAGGTTCTGGCTCAGCCTCGCATTGCAGGCTGCAGGCGGGGTGTCACAGAGCTGTGCAGCAAACTACCTCTCGCAGGGCTTCGGCAGAGCTGTGCACATGGAGGGATTTTTCCCCTTCAGTGTCAGACTGAGAATCCAGCAGATGCCTTTCCAGAGCCTGGGTCAAACCCTGCTTCCAGTTACCTGACACAAATCTGCAGCAGTTCCATTGAAATCCATGGGTTATCCCAGACACGTATCACCATAACACAGAACATGTTTAACTCCACATAGTCTCCGATTCTTCTTACTGACTGACCTGTAAATTCACAGCACAGACAAGAGGGGTGAGCAGCAGGGCACAGAGCATTGGCTTTCCCAGCAGAAATGGTAATGTCATGTGTCTGAGCAGGAGCAGTGCAGCTGCTTCCTACTTTGTGAGAGAAAAAGCAAAGTGATGAGCCGAGCATTGGAGGAAGGCAACCACCTGCAGGCCTGGTGCTTGCTCATCAGCAGTCCTCTACACTGCTGGTAACTAAACCTCGCTTTAAAAAACAACCACTCAGTATACAATGTGAAAAGTTATTTTCTATTAATGCTACGGCAAAAATCTGGCTTCATCTATATACTGAGATTGTGCTCATCACCGAGGGAGCTGGCTGCATGTCCTGACAGCAGAGAGCAGTTGCAATGCTATAATGGGCTGGAAAGTACCACAGTAATAACAGGGCGACAAAGTCTTCAACTACAGCAAACTAGAATAAGCCCAAATGCAGCAGCCAGAGAAATAAAGAAAAAGAGCTGCTTACCTTCAGCAGATCTCAGAGGTGCCTTTGTCCCTACTGCCAACCCTTAAATGAGGGCTGGGAAGGGGTGGATCCTGGCTCCACCCTTCCAGTCACTCGGGTACATTGCATGCACCTGAGCTCCCTGGGCTGGCCCTGCCTTCCACCAGGTGCTCCATCACTGCTTCAGGCCATGACTTAGCATTTCTGCTACAACAGTGACCGCAAGGAGCCTGCGGGCTGTGAGAATTCCAGATATTGGGCTCACATTTATGGGTGTCTTTCCCAGAGGCAGCTGCACTCACAGCAGTGCTGCTTCTGGTCTCTGCACAGCGTCCTGACCTCAGCTCACAGATTGAGTAGCTGGCTGGCTTCAGGACTGCACTCACAGCTGAATGGAGGCCCCTAGTTTGTGTGCATCAAGGAGAAGAGGGCGGAGGCAGAGCAGGGGCTGCCTTGGGTCAGCTCTATGCAGGTGGCATTGGGCCAGGTGGAGTGCATGTGTGGAGGAGGTACCTGCTCCCTGCATTGCTCCTCACCTGACTGGCATGGGAGCAGCTCTCAAAGAGGGTTTTTGTACAAAGGGTCACTCTCATTACCCCACAACTTTGTCCTGCAACCAGCAGAAGCTGGGCGTCCCCAAGGAGTGAGTGGTGTCTGTGGCAGCCGGCCTATGATCCACTGTTCAGGTCCCTTCTTCAGCAGGGAATTGGATGCTGATGGTGGTGAATGCCCACGCGGCACCAGACTCACTCTTTAGTGTGCTCAAAGCTTGTTTACGCCCAAGAGCTCAGCCCGTTGCATCAGGCAGAGGACGGCAATGAGCCCTGATGGCCCCATTAATGACCGGTCAGAGCTGAGAAGCTGAGGATGTGGTGGCAGTGGAGGCTGACCTGTCCTCCTTCCTGCCTCAGAAGTGATCTCTGCATGTCAGGGCTTAGGCCCATTAGCAGGGCAGCAGGAGAGCAGGGCACAGCATTGCTCCCTGTGTCCTCTTGGCTCCATCAATAAATTGCATCTTTCAGTTGCCAGGGAGCATAAATCGGCACTTTTGCTAGCAGTAAATTGTAGGTGACAGCCTTCATCCTGCCTGACTGCAGCCCCAGAGCTCTGTGCATCCATGGGAGCCCCACTCACCTCTAACGCAGCCTCTGCCCACAGAACCTCAACGTCTCCTTCCAAGGCTGCGGGATGGACTCCCTGAGTGTCAGAGCCATGGACACAGACACGCTTAGCCAAGTGAAGGAGAAGATCCTGGAGGCCTTCTGCAAGAATGTCCCCTACTCCCAGTGGCCAAGAGTGGAAGACGTCGACCTCGGTAGGGGGCACTGGCCAGACCGTACATCTGGATGAGGGAGCTGGTGGTGCACACCAGCCCCTGGGGTCTCTTGGAGGGTGCTGGGTAAAGGAGCACTGGTGATAGGGCAGGATGGAGACAGCCTTCTCCTGAGAGCGGTCTTCAGGAATAAGAGATAGGACCAGACCCTGCGGACAGGAGGGAGCCATGTCATTAGAAAGAAGCTTTAGAAAAGCCTGAGCTGAGCAGAAGGGTGCTTGGATTTCCCCTCTTTGAAGCCTAGTGTTAATTCCAGGAATGGATGTGTCCTCTAAAACTCTCTTGGGCCTGCACATGGCTCATTAATGTACCTCTCCACAAGCAGCTATAAATGAGCCCATGGACTCCTGTCTGGCTGTGTGTTTGGTCACTTATCTACCCTGTGGCCAACCCCTTTTTGTAGAATTTAAGTATCCAAGGTAAGTGCTGCGAGGAGAAAACCGCGCTGGCCTTGTGCCTGCGTGCCATGCGGGGCTGATGCTCAGTGCCAGACGGTGTCCTCCTGGAGGGACAGCTGGGCTGGGGCAGCACCAGGGCCCCACTCCTCTCCCCGATGCCCGGGGCACATCCCCCTGTCTGCAGGCTCTGCCCCTCAGGAGCCACCGCTGCCCCTTGGTGACCACATGTGCAGCTCCACGGTGCCTTGGCTGTGGGATGCTCCCAAAAGCAGGTCCCAGCCTCCCGGCTGCCTGCTCAACTCTGCCCTCCCCACACAGAGTGGTTTGCCACCAGCACCGACAGCTACATCCTGCGGGACCTCGACGACACCTCGGTGGTGGAGGATGGCAGGAAGAAGCTCAACACGTTGGCACATTACAAGGTAAATCTGCAGGTGCTACAGAAAAGCTCTGCCTCAGAGCCTGCCCGGCCCCAGGGGCGAGTGGCAGTTCCCCCTCCAAAAACAGGATTATTGGGGCCAAGCAGGAAGGTTGCCATAGCTCCGCAAGAGCTTCCGGGGAATAGACATCTGCCCTGGCGAGGAGCTTGTTAATATTGCAACACACTGAAACTAATTAAACACTCTTCATGCAAAACAAGTTATTACTGACAACAGAAAGAACAAGAAAAAAAAAAAGCTCCTATTTCCAATGGCCTCAGCTGAGCTGATCAGCATCACCGAGCTGTTGGGCCATGCCCGGCTGCTGCTGGAGCTGCTGCCTGCCCTTGGGCTGGGGATGCCGCTGAGGATGGAGGCCAAAAACATGGGGCAATGCGGCGAAGAGAATTGTTCTCCTGACCAGTTTTCCTTTTAAAACTAAATGAAACCAGAAAGTTTATTTGGTTTCCCCATTCCCTGGTATGCCTGGAAGCATAATCCTCACTAGTCTGCAACAGCGCATGGAAAATCAGAGCTGCGTGCTGATTAGCGTTGTTATTTGTGCAGCAGTGCCGCTCCTGGCGCGGTGCCTGCTGTGCTGGAGCCGGGCGCAGAACAAAGAGCAGCCCCTGCCCTGCAGGTTCCTGCTCCCCTCTGGGAGAGGCCAAGCAGCGCCTGCACAGCTCGGTGGTCTTTCTTCTTCGACTTACCTCCTGTAGATGTGCCAAAACTTTATCTTGCATACATGTATTTGCCCAATTCCCATTGGAGCTGAGGGCATCATCATCTCGTATTGGCACTTAAAAAAGCCTCTCCCAGCAGGGCAGCATGCTGCTGCCAGTTCCCACAGTGGGGAGCAGGGGCAGGGCGGTGGCGGGTGCCCGTGGCTGGCATCGAGTCTCCAGGGCTGGAAGCTGCCAGGCACTCACTGACAGCCGCGTTTCCCTCTGCAGATCCCCGAAGGGGCGTCACTGGCCATGAGCCTGTCAGACAAGAAGGACGGCACGCTGAGCAGAGGTAAGGCCCATTTCCTGCAGCAGCAGCACCTGCATGTTTCAAGGGTGGCTCTGAGGTGCCGCTGAGAATTGGCAGCCGTGTTCCCCAGACCCTGCAGTATGGTGCAGTGCGATGCGATTCCCTGCTGAGAAAGGTGCTGAGATCCTGGGAGCAGAAACCCTGGCTGGGCACTGGTGCTTCTTGGGGATAGCAAACGTGTTCTCATGTGGGTGGAGTGTTCTGACTGAGCTGTTGTATCCCTCTTGTTCTTCACAGTGAAGGATTTGGACGCCGAGAAGTACTTCCACTTGGTGAGTGTCCTTCTCACCCTGTGGCCGTGGGCATGGCTGTGCTGCACCGTGTGGTGCTGGGGCAGTGCCTGGCCACAGTCTGCTTCTGGCAGCAGCATGGGGCAACCAGGTGCTTACCTTAGTCTGGTTGCTGTCTGTATTACGACGCTCGACCTTACAAAGACTGCCCATTAATAGAGAGAGGGGGCTGCTGCTGTCACTTCGGCACAGGCTGCCCAGAGCTGTGGGTGCCCTATCCCTGGAGGTGCACGAGGTCATGGATGGGGCCGTGGGCAGCCTGAGCTGGCAGGGGGCAGCCAGAACACGGCGGGGTGGGGCTGGGGCCTTAAGGTCCCTTACCACTAATGCATTCTTTGTTTCTGTGTGGTGCTGAACACAAGGCTTGTGGCAAAGAGGAGGTGCCCTGAAGGCAGGGCCATGCTGCAGCAATAGCAGAAGTGTTGTGACTGGAGCCAGCTGAGACCAGCAGGGCTGGGGCGGGAGGTGGGGCAGGCAGCCCCAGGCCCACACTCACCTTGGTGGCAGAACATGACCTGAATACTGCTGGGAGCGAAGGTGGTCAGTGGGGCTGTGCGTGTGTGGTGATCTTCCTTCTCACCTGCGCGGATCCTATTTTTTCAGTGTTTGTGATGAAAGAGAAGGAAATCTTTTCAGCCTCACCGATACCGACTTAATTCATCTCCATGGGCTGAAGCATCAGATGTGATGAACAGTCTGGATCAGCAGTCATTAGTTCTCTTCACAGAGGCCCTAATTGGAGCAGAAAGGTTATCTGTAGAAAAGCTTTAGCTCTGTGGGACATAATAAAAAATTACCAAGACAGCACAATAATTGCTGTGGCCCAATCCAGCCATCAGCAGCCAGAGTTCAGCACCGTGATCTGAGCGTGGAGCAGCACTGCCAGCAGCATCCCGCGGCCTCGGGGGGTCACCTCGCAGGAGCTGCTGGCACTCTGCCCCTTCCCAGGGCCGCCGAGATTTATGAGTTCCTGCTGGTGCACTGCTCCAAATTGACGAAGTGCTAAATGCTGTTAAAAGCTGTTATGAGAAAAAATGTTATGGACAACAACAGCATTTTTTAGCTTGGGCATTTTTCTCTGCTGAATTGTCCATGCTCAGATGGAATACAAACACACAATGCACGCACGCACACATATCCACAGAGTGAGGAGGGAGAGGGGACAGGAAACCGAATGTGCACATCTGAAGCAATGCCAAGATGTACTTAAATTGCTTGCTAGGTCATTACAGGATGGTAATTAACTGATCTGACCAGCAGAATATTTATTTTTGTTTTTAAAAAGGCCAGAGTAGGAATACTGGCTGATTGTTCTTGCATTTTTTCCAAACCTAAGAAAAGCTGCTTTCCGTGGAAGCCGCCTGCTTTGTTTCTGGGAACCTCAACTGCAGCCACACAGGAGCACTTCACAGAGGCCAGAAAGGCAAACAGGCCTACATCCCAGTGAGGCCGATTGTTTCATTTCCTTTGTCTAGATTGAGAGAGCAAAAGAGACAAATGTCAGAAAAACTGACCATTATGAATTACTTTTTTAAAGCCATATAAGGCTGTATTTATAACACAGTAACTGGTTTTCAACTGGATTCTATATGCGGTTGAAATTCTAAACTTAAAGGAGAATTCAGTGTGACACATCCAGAGAGGAGTGTTCTCAACGTGTGTTTTGTGTTGGACCAGGTTCTCCCAACTGACGAATCAGTGGAGCATAAGAAATCTCACAGACAGAGCCATAGGAAGAAAGTCCTGCCAGAGATCTACCTGACCAGGCTGCTCTCTACAAAGGTAAGAGCTGGGGGCACTTTTGCAAACAGCAGACGATCATTGCTTGCAGTCTGTAGTCAGAAACCTGATTTAAGTCAGGATTGCTGCATGGCCGGTCGCTCCCAAGGGCTTTAGGACCCATCTGTCACAAATGTTTGGAGAGGCTCCAGTAGGGCTGCTGGGCTCTGCTGGCTCCTTCGTTCCTCTGCTTCCCAGCTCTCCCTGAGGGCAGTGCTGCTGCGGGAGCCCCATGCGATCCCCCCGAATGCAGGTCTGGCATCTCCAGCCATGGAAGGATGCTGACTGCCTCAGGGCTCACAGTGTGCGATTCAGACCTGAGCCCATCTCCCACACAGTGATCCTGCTGGGAAGAGGGATGGAGGAGGGATGTTTGTGTGGCCTTAATTCAGATTTGAACATCCCCACTCACTGTGAGTGCTCAGCTCCAGCAGTTGGGCTCCCAGACCATCTTTAGTCCCAGCATGATGCTTCACTGGAGCAGAGATCACAAGCATGGCCAGCAGTCTCCAGGCTTTTTTGTATTTACTGTGCAGAACAATCACAGATGTGAGATCCCAGCAATATGAAAGAAAATCTCAACGCCAAAAGAAATTAAATCCAAATGCAAGCTAATTATATCACTATGCACAAACAAACCTTTCCATCCTTGCTCCAGCATCCCCTCCCTCTCATGGCTTATCCAGCCAGCAGCCAAGAACTTCCCCAGTGTACACAGTCACAGCCCCTCACACTGGTTTTCGGGTCTCAGGTGCTGCTGCTTTCTGCAGCCCCCACTGTGTGTGCTTGTCCCACAGGGCACACTGCAGAAGTTCCTGGACGACTTGTTCAAAGCCATTCTCAGCATCAGAGATGACAAGCCGCCTGTGGCCGTGAAGTATTTCTTTGACTTCCTAGAGGAGCAAGCAGAGAAAAGAGGGATCACAGACCCTGACACCATGCACATCTGGAAGACCAACAGGTCTGGAAGAGAAGACATTTCCTTCCTTCCTTCTGAAAGAAGCGGCAGCTGCAAAGCCTTGGTATTCTGCATTAATCACCAGGCTGCTAAAAGCAGAACCAATGAGGGCCGTGAAATACAGGGAGGGGCTGAAAGATGAGAGCAAATGTGGGCTTGAGAGCTCTGAACAAGCACAGAGCTCTGGGAAGTACAGAGCTGGAAGAGCAGGCATAGGCAGAGAAAGGGCAGAAGAAATGGGCACTGTAATACGCATAATTAAGGAGAAACAGAAGAGAGAATGGATGACAGGATGCAGCAAAGATGTAAGCTGTAAGCACTGAAGAATCTGAGATAGATTCCAAAATCACATCAGGTCTTAAAAACCACACAGATTTTAAAATCCACACCTGGCTCCTTTTTGTTTGGTTTCCAGCTTTCCAATCCCTGGGGATCCTTCTCACTTTTCTCTGACACCAAGCTGAGGCTGCAGGGTGCTCGGTACCCCAGGAGCTGCTGCTGTGGCAGCATCCTGCTGGGGGTACGCAGCACCAGGGGCTGCCGGCAGCAATGCTGAGGGATGTGCTGAGCAGGAATGGCATGGGAGAGCCAGAGTGAAGGGAGGAGAGAGCACGGGAGAGAGCGGAGGAGAGAGCACGGGAGAGAGCAGAGGAGAGAGCAGGGGGTTCAGTGGGGCAGAGCAGCAAGGCTGGAGGCAGCACTACGCTTCTGAGGCTGCAGGGGCAGTAACTCCAGCACAACATGAAAAACAAAAACCAATTTGTCTGGAATAGCAGGTGTGCAGATATGACATGTGGACTGCAGATCTGCCCAGCCTTCATTACCTTAATTGCCAGTAGAGCAAATACCTCTACAGATTTTAGTCCCCAGCTGCAGAAGGGGGATAGTAGCCAGGACAAGAAATGTACTGTGTGGCCAAAGGAGCACTGAAGCAACTGGAGAAGAAAATGATGAGAAAGCAGGAAAAGTATATATGAAATGTATTTCATGGGGCCGGGCTCACCAACAAAACCAGAGGATGGGTAGTGTGAGGGAAAATGGAAAAGGAGCTGACACTGTCACTACAAAACTCCGCAAATGAGGAAGCTGGATTGCAAAGCCCACACAGCAGAAGTGCTTGAGCCCATCCAGCAGCACGGCCAGCCCACAGCTGCTGGGGGAGTGGGGCAAACACTCACCTGGGTAGGGCTGCATGTGGGGCCTGAGCAGGTGCTTCCCCTCTAGCTAGGCAGGGAAATGTGCAGTGCCAGGTTATTAAAGAACAGAACGTTGCTCCCCATTTTTTTTCCTCTCTTTGATTCACATTCTCTCGTCATCTTTCTGCATCTCCTCTCTCCCTTGGAAATTCACCCAGTGTGTGTTCCTGGCCTGTTTCCTCCACAGCCTACCCCTGAGGTTTTGGGTCAACATCCTGAAGAACCCCCAGTTTGTCTTTGACATCGACAAGACCGACCACATCGACGCCTGTCTCTCTGTGATCGCCCAGGCCTTCATTGACGCCTGCTCGCTGTCCGACCTGCAGCTGGGCAAGGTATGGTCCGAGGGGACGTGGCGCCGTGGCTCCGACCGGCGGGACACAAAGCAGCGTGTAGGTGGGAAGGGGCTGCCAGAGCTGTCCTTGCCCCCAGCAGCGGGCTGTGAGCCACGTGCCCGGCTTCATGCCGCTGAGGTCTGAATGTATCTAAGGATGAGTTGTCCTCTCCTCCCTCCTGCGCCGCGCGCATGCTCGCTGCTTTCCCTCTGCCTTGGTTGAGTGTGGTGCTGACATCTGAAACTTCCCAACAGCATCAGCTTTATAGCGAATGCTGAAAATTGCCCCTCTCCCAGGGCTGGGTGTGTGACGTAGGGGCCCCTGCACGAGGGAGGGGCACTGCTCAGGACATCCCCAGGAAGCCCCTCCTGGGAGAGATTAACTCTGGAGGAAGATGTAATGAGCGCTGGATTTTTGTTTGTTTGGGTTTGGGACATTTTTTTGCAAGCGTTACGAAACACCTTCAATCTGTCCTTGTCAAGCTGCCGGTGAGGGGAAGAGGGGTCAGCAGGAGTCAGACAGCAGATGGAAACATTTTGCAGGAATACAATAGTGTAAGTGAAGGAACTGTTGAGTAATGAGGGGAGAATAAATCCTCAGCACGAAAGTCAGTCTACATCCACATGCTGTAGACCAGGGGTTGTCCAGGCTCTTCCTCTGGATACAGGGTGTCAGCAGTGCCGCTTCTGATACTGCAAACGTGAGAGCAGGTTCACTCCGCACACCTACAGTGTGCAAGCAGTTAATGAAACATTCACCTCTTCCTAATACACGGAGGACAAACCAGACACAAATTTGAAAAACAACAGAAAGGAGGCAACATGGATTTCTGTTGCGTTTCCAAGGGGAAAAAGAAAATGTAAGCAGGCTCTGTAACTTGGCTCTATTCCTACAATGCCTTGCCATTGGGTTTGAAAGTAAACTGCTTTGGGGCCCGGTGCCCATTTCCCTTGCAGCCTTCCCACATATTGCACAGCAGCTTGCAGTTACCCCTGGCTTCCTTATTTACTGCTTGTACAGCAGGAGATCCCATCTCCACAGCTAGAACCCTGCTGGGCTTGTTTTGTCTGCAGAGCCTTCCTCCCCGCCTCCACCTGCCAGCACAAGGGAGCGTGTCAGGGCAAGGGGACACATTGATCTCACTCCCCTCCTGTCCCAGCACCTGGGGCTCTTTTCCCTCTGGGTTACAGCGCTGGTGTCAGCCAGGTTCATTCCCAGGGTAATGATGTCAGCGGGACAGCATTGCCTTGAGGTTAAAATCATTCATGCTTGTGTTAGCAAAGAGTGCAAGTGGGGTTATGCCTGTGCTGGTACCACTCGCTCGTGGCCAGGAGGTTAAGACTGCTTTGTCCAAGCCGACATTAATCAAGAAAACTCACAGTATTTTCTATTAATTACTTTCCATGCACTCAATATAGGTCAGACAGGCTGAGTTAGCCAACGCAGAATAAATCAAAGTTACATTAAAAATCCAAGAGCAACATTTCAACTGACAAAGTTCAGCTTTGTTCTTTGGTTTAAATCAAGCTGGCTGCTCAAGAGACTGGAGTGACGCGTTCAGAAGCCCATCCTTCATTACCACTTTCCACACACGGCGCCACGGAGCAGAAGTGGATTATCTAACACAGTGGTGGTACATGCATTTGCAGAGCATCGCCTGCAGCAAACAACCCCCCTGGCCCCGCACACACTTTTCAGCCCTGTCGTTGCTGCAGTTGCACTCAGTGAGACCACCACTGCTGGCATAGGAGCCAGGAAGGCAGGCAGGGATGGCCGCATGCAGAGAGTGCTTCAGCTCTGCAGGCAGGAGGTGATGTGCTCTGCATGCACCACTCATGCGGTTTGTGCCTTGGTGCCATCCCACCACGCTCCTGTCTGCTTAAAGCCAGGCCCACAGCTGGTTCCTGAGCCCAACTGCAGCTGAAGGCCCTGTCTGATGGCCAGTGCTTCAGCCAGGCAGAATAAGAGGGTTTTCAGTCAGAAATGATACGGCATCCGATCTCAGTATCTTGCCCTCACTCTAGGACTCCCCAACCAATAAGTTGCTGTACGCCAAGGAGATCCCAGAGTACAGGAAGATCGTGCAGAGATACTACAAGCAGATCCATGACATGCCACCGCTCAGCGAGCAGGAGATGAACGCACACCTGGCAGAGGAGTCACGGGTGAGGCACTGGGCAGTGCTGGGAGCAGGGTTGTGCTGGGATGTGGAGCTGTGCTGCTGGGGCAGCGGGGTGAGCAGGCTGAATTCAGCTCCTGCTTGAATAGGCACTGGAGGAAGCAAACGAGAAGGGATATTTTGCCTCCAACTTCCAGACAAAATTCATCTGACCTAATTCCAAGCATCTTTAATGACTGCCAGTAAACATACATGAATTCGCTTGAAACTAACAAGGCTTTGGCACCACTGGGAGTTTTAAACAGAATGAAGTGCCAAAGAGCCAGAAATTTGGAAGAGGCTCTGCTGGCCCTCGGGTGCTCGGCCAGCTGGCCCCTGTGCCGCCAGCGTTCAGAGCTGGCCCTGAGTCCCCGGCAGCCTGCTGGCAGCGCTCCCTGCCAGCCTGGTACCAGCTCGGGAGCTGGCAGCTGCGCTCCGGATCCCAGCCCTGCCAGCAGCGCGCTGCAGCTCCCTCAGAACGCAGTCATCTCCCCAAGGCAGTTCAGCCTCAGCTGTGGAGCGTGCTTTTCCTGGGTGCTCCTCTGCCCAGCTCCAGTGCTGCCCCATCCTTCAGAGTGCCTTTGAGCTGATCAGGGCTATCGGCTGCAGTCACTTAAGGCTGACTTTATAAAGACTCAAACCATTTCTCATGTAAGCAAATGCAGCTTCCTTAAATGAATAAGGCAAAGCCCAGCTGCATCAATGCAACAGGAATAAAAATAGCCAGTCTAAATCTTCTTTTAATCTCGCTAATGCCTGCAGATTGGACTTGAACTTGCTTGCTGTGTCAGGTTAATGTATCTCCCCTATTTGTTCTGTCTTTTTAAAGAAATACCGGAATGAGTTCAACACAAACGTCGCCATGGCAGAGATATACAAATATGCCAAGAGATATCGCTCCCAGGTAGGCGAGTTTGGCTGTGCTCAGGCCTTAGACTATCTGCAGAGGGAATAACAGGAGGTGTTTTGTAACCAAGCAGTTGGATGCCTTGCAGAAAAGGGATTATTTTTCCTTTGTGTAATCTGCCCAGGCAGATGTAATACATACACATAGGTGCATCTGCTCTCCCATCCCTTGGTTGATAACTTTGTAGAAGCAAAAGCCAGCTCTTCCCAGTTGTTTTTAGCAGTGCTTAGCTGGGCAAGTTTGGAGCAGGGTTGGCCAATGCGTGGACTGCTCGAATCCTCTTATGCTCACAGGAAGCAGAGCTCAAGGATGCCTTCCCAATAACTTACCCTCACTGCTGCCCTGGCTGTGACCCAGAACGCAGAACTCACTGTGCCCTGCCTCACAGGGACAGCTCTGTGCTAGGAGGTTCCCTGCAGGGTTTTCTGTTGCATTTTCTCCCTCTGCCTCAATGTGAGAGCAGGGACTCAGCCAACCCCTGCTGCACCTGGAGGGTGCGGGGCTGTGTCCCAGTACTAGGCTCTCCATCCTGGCTTCAGCTGGGATTGAAGCATTATGAGGCAGGTGGGGTTGGCAGACAGGGCTCCGTGCTGCCTGTCCCTTATGTGCCCACCTCTCCTGCAGATCGTGGCCGCCCTGGACTCCAACCCCACAACAAAGCGCACCCAGCTCCAGCACAAGTTTGAGCAAGTGATTGCTCTCATGGAGGACAACATCTACGAGTGCTGCAGCGAAGCCTAGGCTGACTGCAGCCTGGGAAGCGGCCCCTAGAGTAACTGTTGTAGGGAACTTGCCTTGACCATGGGGACACCTTGGTCCATGTCCATGAGGGTCGTTCTCAAATCAGCCTTGTGTCAGTGGTGGGCCTTACTTGCAGCCAGAGAGCTCCCTCACAGATCAAGAAGCAACAAGACAGCCTTTGTGCAGCTAGAAAACCATCTGGTCAACACTGTAGCACCCGTAACTTACTGCTGTTGCAAGCCAGAAATGGAGGTGTGACACCTGTGGCAAGCTCTGTTCGTCACTTCTCAGTAATTCATTCCTGAGCAGCTGGCTCCCCACATCCCTGTCTGCATTCCTCACGGACAAGACCACGCTGCAGAAGCCATAACAAAAGAGCAGCCTCGGGGAGTAACAAGCAGAGATGGCATAGGCCATCAGAGCAGTGGCAGCACGCTCTCCATTCCACACCAGCCCTCTGACATCTGCATTTCTCTGACACCATGGACAATCAGCTGTTCACTATCTGCTGCATTCTGTGTATTTTTGTGCCTTTTAATTTTTGTATTGTATGTGCAAACACAACCACTCCTTCATTTGAAATTTGGGCAACCCAGGGAACTGGGGGTGAGTTAAAGCAGTTGCTTCCTATGTAGCAGGGGAATGCTGAAAGCACTTTATCCCCTAACAGCTGCTAGCTGGCTGGAGGGAGTGCACTGCATGTTGGTGTGGGAAAGACTGTTCTGCCCTCTCCCAGTTCCCCAACCTGCATGCAGTGAACTGCAGCATGCAGGATAGGCAGATGTCCCCTTACGACCCACCCTCCAGCCAGATAGGCA
The DNA here is from genome assembly GCF_905368555.1 of Meleagris gallopavo. Classification (NCBI taxonomy): domain Eukaryota; kingdom Metazoa; phylum Chordata; class Aves; order Galliformes; family Phasianidae; genus Meleagris; species Meleagris gallopavo. The sequence goes on along the minus strand of NC_139417.1, from coordinate 19,377,800 downwards.
GGGGCATCACTTCCACCTGCAAGCAGTGAGCTGCTCCTCGCACTCTCCCCACCCTACTTGCTGCGTACACAGCTACGGTGCTGACTTGAGCTCACGTCACCAGAACAGTCCTCTGACAGAGCAAACTGAGCCACATGCAGGGCAGGACATGCAGGCATCATACTTCCTCACTGTGTCCCACGCTCTCTGGTATCTCACCATGATCATCATCTAAAGCGGGCCGGTGCTGCAGAGGGCTGTTCCTAAAGCAGCTTGCTTTGCTTGCCTTGGAGCCAGTACACCACAGTTACCACCCAAGAGCAACAAAAATGGTTTTGTGACACATTCAGCTTGTCAGCCCATAAAGGCAAGCAACGCATCCTTGTCCCCATGGCAGCAAGATGCTCTCACTCACACAAGTCAGCAGAGCAAGTCAGACATCACAAGGTGCAAACAGGGGTAGGAAATGTCACACTCCACATAGTGATGTCAGCAGAGTCCCACTGCAGAGACAAACAGGACTTGTCTGAGATCCAGGAACTTCACTGCTATCCTGCAGCACCTGCTGGGGTCCATCCCAGCCTGGCATCCATTTTCTCTCTGCTGGCAGCTCCTGTTCCACAGCCAGGGCAGCCATGACTGCTCTGGTCTTCTCCAGCATCACTCAGGCCCTTCTTCAGAAGCTGGACCACATGTCCGAAGCCAGCATTCCCCTGCAGATAAAGGCAACCTGCCCATGAAAGCTAAACCTAGCTGTAGGCACCACATTTCCAAACTGCCAAATATATATTGAAAAGTGACTACCTCACTCCAGGCAGGGTCTCAAGGTGAGCCTCCATTACTCATCCAGCTGGAAAGGATGAAACCTGGTCCACCAGACTCCTCCTGGGTGACTTACTGCCATGGGCAGGTGGTTGCACCCCATCATTTCCAGTAACACTGCATTTGTCAGAAGTTAGAACATCAGAGTTGTGTATGTGTATATAGATATCTATTTTAAAACAAATGATAGACTTTATCCAGTATGCTAAAAGGGGGTAGGGAGGGGAGGGAAAGAAAAGAGGATTTGTTTGGGGTTTTGTTTTTGTTGTTGTTGTTTTGTTTTTTTTCCTTTCTTTTAAAGAGAACTACAGAAAAAGTACATACACTGTAGAAGTTTCAATGTCTTTGCTGAGGATGTGGTTTCAGAATAGAAACTAATAATGTAGCTGGGCTACATTTTATTTTGAAAGTGATTTCACACAAAAAATAATCTTGACTTTTTCTTTAGAAACTGTGAATAGTTGCCATAGATATAGACAGGCCCAGCACAGGGAAGGTGACAGTGAGAAGGACCAGGGTAGTAGAGAATGTTGAGCTTGGCTGGAGGTGAGGAAATGGCCATGGAGCAACAGCCCCATGTCATTACAGGAAAAGGACACAGGTGAGCCAGTAGTGAGCACGGTTTGACTCCAGGTGATGTGACTGGGCCACGTATTGGGGTCTATTGCTGTCTTATTTAATTTTTTCCAAAGTAGAAAAAAAGCTACAACCATTCTAAAGAGGTAACTTTAAAAGAGCAAACGCTTGAGGGTTTGTAGTGTTGCCTTGAACCCCTGAGCCCTTTGTAACATGTTTTTAAACTTTGGCATGTGTTGTGGGTATAGTGCCCTTACCTGCTGTGTAGTGGAAGTGGCAGACTCTTGGAGAAACCTATCTTTGTAATAAAACAAGGTGCTGAAACCCTGCGTAGTGAACTTCCTGCTCCTGGTACAGAGCCTAACACCAAGAGGCCATCCCTTGTCTGAGACATCTTTCTCTCACACAGGCCATGCAAATCCCTGTGCTCCTCAGGAACACGGGGAGGCAGGCAGCTGCCAGCTCCACCATGCAGCACCGCACTGCTCAGGGCTGGCAGCTCAGCAAGAACCATCTTCTTTCCCAATGGCACAGGTCTTACCCTCTTAAGGCTGCAGCAGTTCACCATTCCTGCCTAGCATGCAGGAAGGTCCCACCAGAACAGGATCTGACACAGAAGGTAGAAAAGCCACGTGAGGACCTGAACAAACCACAGCAACGCACAGCAGGACCAACATCACCATGCCAACCCACAGGGCCAGACAGCCTTGCACTGCCAGGAGCAGCCAACCGTGCCTTCACCCAGCAACAGGCAGCCCAGCACCTGCTCTGCACTGCCACAGCACTCGAGGCTTCTGGCCTTAGCAGTGACACCATCCCCAGCCTGCAGGGCTCGATAACCACAGCATTGCCGAAATCCTCCCACTTCCACCGTCTTTCAGTAAAAACTGCTCTTCCTGGACACCACAGGGATTTTCCTGTGTTAAAGCTGATTCTCAGTAAAGCTAAATCCAGTCACTTAATAATATAGCCTCTCGAGGAGCTTTATGTTTTATATTTAGTGCCTGATGAGAGAGAACACAGCTCCTGCCCTGTTCCACTGCAGGACATTTAGTGTTGGCAAGCAGTCATTTGTGACTGACCACTACAGAAGGTGCAGCTGAGTTCTGCTGGGTTACTGCTGCAGTATCCCTCACCCTGACCCCAGGGAATATGAATTTAGATTTAAAGATACATCAGCATGGCCAAGGCTAAAGTTTAAAAGTAGTTAGTTTGCTCAGCTCTTGCTTAAGCTGCACAGCAAGGCCAGAAGCCTTGGAGGGCATTGGCAAAGCCAGCTGAAGATTAGTTAAATCCTCTTTAGTAAGAGAGTTTTACTTCCACTTACTTTCTCCCACCCAGGAGGACTGACAACCTTTGCGTTATCAGACTGACCTTCAGAAGGGCTCTGTTCTGCACAGAGCAGGAGAAATTCAGGCATTTAAAACTATCATAAGAAAGCTTTCATATACAGGCCAGCAGAAGCTAGCAAGACAGGTTTTGGGGTGGGTACTGTGGACAGGCAGATAACAATAGCATGAGCAATCCTACAGTCTGTTGCAAACACCCAAACTCTTTTTTGAGTCCCAAAGCACTTCTATCTTCCTCTTTAGTGTGGGTGGAGCTTAGGCAGCTCCAACCACCGCTGCGGACCACGAACGCACCCATCCCTACTGCCCTGGCACTGCTGTAATCTGAGCTCAGCCAGGCATTAGCACAAGGGCAGCTGGGAGGGCAGGAGGCCAGACACATCCCCTGCACCAAGGCTGTGGGAGTGGTGACAAGCCCTGAGCTTCCCAGGCCTCGTTACCACTTCAAGTCCCACCCCAGCCCAGAGTCCCCGCCTGGGCATCACCTTGCACTGGGGCTCACCACCAACCTGCATACACACAGTCCCTCAGAGTCACTCCAGCACTGCTCACAGGAGCCCACAGCTCACTACCACTCCACAAGTCTGCGTGCCTTCCCATCCTACACGGGGCAAGGCTGCGGATTCACTCTGGGCTGAAGGTTGTTGGCCTTGAGTGATGGGCATGCAGGGCAGGAGTTGTGCTAATCCATGAATCAGACAACCTTTATTAGTAGTAGATGAACAGAGAATTAACACCTGGGAATTAAAACCAGCTCCTACCCCAAAGCCTAGACTCAGCTGGGGATGGTGCTGTGCTTCAAAGTCCTGGGGCCCCTATGACACCTTCCTGCCAGTAGCTGCCTCCTGTGCTCTGGTCTTTCCCCCCTGGCCAGCACCCAGAGCAGCCTGGGGCTTCCTTGCCTTGGCTTTACCTCCCTTCTTCAAGGCAGCTTCCTGGGCCTCCTCAGGAACCTCCCCTTTGCTCTTGGCTGCTGGGGTCTTTTTGGGTCTCTTCACCCCAGCACCAGCAGGGCGGTCGGCACTGTCCTCCCGCACACCCCTGGCAGCAGGAGCTGCGGGGGGCTGCGACCGCCCTTTGCCAGGGGCCTGGTGGGCCTTTGCTCCATCACTCCCGGGCTTCCCCACCGCTGGCTGTGCCTGGAGGGGACAGAGTGCTTCAGGCTGCTGCCACGCCACATCCCACAGCTCGGATGCAGTGCTGGCATCCCCTGGCCTCGTCACCCAGCTGTACTCACATCTGCAGGCTTTGCCCTTGGCTTCCTCTTCACTGCTTTTGGCTTCTCCTTGGCAGTGCCTGCAGAAAAGGAGCAGCAGATGAGCACAGGCGGAGCACCTCACGGGGGTCCGCCCCAGACCCCCTGCCATTACCTTGCCCTCCATCGCTCCGCACCACCGCAGGGGCTCGGGCAGCCTCGGCAGCCCCTCTGCGTCCCGTCTTCGGGGCCGGTCCCTCCCCTGGATCCTCCCGGCCCGGCGCCTGTTTCTGCTGCAGCCTCTTAGGACCGAGCTGGGAGGAGGGAAGGAGCAGAACGTGGGAGCAGCCGGCATCGGCAGCGCCCAACCCCAGCCTCGCTCTTGCAGCCCCGCTCACTTTGAAGCGCCCCGTGGCCCCCAGGGCGGAGGAGTTGTGGGGCCGCACCAGGAAGCCGCGGCTCAGCCCGGTCGCCAGCGCCCGCTTCAGCAGATACTTGAGGCGCACGGGGTCCACCGCGGGGTACTTGGCCAGGATGAAGCGCTTGATGGCGACGACTGAGACGCCCTTCTTCCCATCCTGCGCCTGCAGCGCCTCGAGCACCATGTGCAGCGTGGGGGGGTGGCGGCTCCGCCGGCCCCGGGCGAGCAGGCTGGAGAGCCGGGCAGCGCCGGCGGCTTTGGCTGCGGGGGATACAGAACGGCAGCGTGAGGCGAAGGCGCTCACAGCCCCGAGGGCTGCAGTCCTCCGAAGCCAAACGGCGTCACCGCGCCCGTTCCCAGAAAAGGGAACCGCGGTATCCGCACCCTGCAGCCCCGACCTGGTTGGGACTCCATGGCAGCGCAGCTCCCAAACGGCAACCAGGGACTGCAGAACTCAACCCTGTTCTCAGGTCCACCACACCTGCAGCTAATTTATCTGATTCGGCACGGTAACGGCGAGGGCCGGTTGGGCAGCCGCTAATCGCCGGGTCTCCACCGCAGCGGACACAGGTGAGCCCGAGAGCTCCTGCCCAAATCTTTGTGAGAGGCTGGAAGGAGAAGGAATGCTGCGAGCAGACGGTTGGAAAAGGACGGGAGGGCGAGCGGCGGCCCCGGGCACGTGCTGTGAACTCCTCTCAGTGCGCTGTGGGCCGGGTGGGGCTCCTGCAGCAGCCACAGCTGTTTGCTCACACCTCGCGTGCTGCCGTGCTCAGAGGCCCCGCGTGTGGGCAGCCCTGCGTGCCCCCCTGCGTGGCCAGCGCTGCGGCATTGGTGCCGTAGGACTCAGCGCGGGTGGCGGAGCCGCGTCACCGAGCAGCCACTGAGCACCGCGTGGCTCTGCGGAGTGCGGCCTCGACGGGCAGCAACAAACACCCGACCGTCCTCCTCTTCCCTCCAAAAGCAGCTCTCGGATTTGAAGTACATGAATCAGACATCAGCCTAAACACTGAATTATTCATAAACTGCTAATCTTCAGATTTCACTGAATATGCAGAAGTATTGATAAAAAAAATAATGAGAGAATTGTACTTGCAAATTGCTCTTTATTAAAGATTTAACTTGCATGGGTTCTGTATGTTCCTTATTAGACCTCGCAAAGCTGCATAGGATTAGAAATCAGAGAGGATAATAATGTACAAAAATAGTTTCAAATGTTGATAACGCTGAACAGCAAGAAAAACATCTTATTTGTATAACTGAGCTAAAAATAAAAATGAAGAACACTGCTACAATTGCAATATGCCATCTTGTAGTGCCTGGAACATATGCCTGTGTCTCTGCACCATATGCTCCCATGTCTTGCCTGCTCTAACACGGAGGAAGCTCAGCAATGCACCAATCCGTCCTCAAAAGCACGAGCACCGGCCAAAGCCTCCTACGTGGGCTGATGCTGAGCTGGGCTGCAGCTGACAGGGAGGGTCTGCGGATGGCTGGGAGAGAAGGGCTGCGTCCTGCCGGGGGGCAGTGAGTGGGGCTGCCAAGGGGCCAACACCGGGAGCACCCAAGCACGCCCGGCCATAGCGGGACACAGCTGCACCATGCTGTGCCACCTGCTCAGGGGTGGGATCTGCACCATCACCTCTGCCGCAGGGAGAGCACGTGTGTGCCAAAACCCGCCCATCATCCCAGAGCTGTTGCGATGCCCTTCTGAGGTGCTGGGCAGGGCCGGGCACGGAGCTCCGAGCAGTGGGCATCTGGCAGTGCCCAGCCTGCCCCAGCACAGCCCCCTGCCCTGGCCCAGCGGCTGCTGGTAGCTGCCAGGCTCTGTCTGCAGCAGTGGAGCCGGGAGGGGCTCAGCCTCTGCCCCTCTGAGGCCCTCAGGTTGGGGTGAGGGCAGTGGCAGTGGCTCTGCTGTGCCCGGGATTTGCAGGGCCCGCGTGGTGCAACAGGTGAGAGCTCTCAGTGAATCAACAGAGAGAGAAGCACGGATTTATGCCAGTGGAGGAGCTAAGCTTTTGCATTTTAATTACAAAATGTGTACATTTTCACAGCCTTGTTCCCAGGGTTCCTATGGTTGGGAGAGCAGCCCACCCCGCAGGGCTGTGCTGAAGCGGGCAGGCGCTGCAGTGGGCAAGGTTGGTGCGGTGGGACCTATGCAGGGGACACCTGGCTGGTGGAGACGGAGGAGGTCTCTGTCTTTCCAGCAGATGTGTCCTCATCGCCCAGCGGGTTCTTGCCGCAGCAGAGGGTTGTGATCATGCAGTTACGGAACTGGAAGAGAGGGGAAGCAGGGTGGTGAGGGTGGAAGGCTGCTGAGGGGCTGCCTTCATGCTGGGCCCAGAGTTGGGGGTGGTGAAAAGCGAGCCCAGCAATGCCATGGGCACTGTCCAGCAGAAAAACTGCCACAGCAGGAGTAAACGCAGGTACAGATCCCACGTGCTGCAGTGGGAACTGCACAGAACCCTCCAGCATGTCTGCACCAAGGGCACTGTGCTGGTGAAGTCTCCCTCCCAGCACTCGGAGTTGGGGGAGGCAGCCCCAGCTGCTGAGCTAGGCCAGCATGCACATTTCTCAGGTGGGTGCTTGCATCAACGAGAGCTGCACAGTGTGAAGGAGTCAGCTGCACTTCACTCTCCTGCACACCAGCACGCAGTACCTGGAATCTCCTTGTGGCTCGAGGTGTGCTGGAGGTGTGGGAGCTCCCCACAGCTGTTACAAAGAGAAACACTACAGAGGCGATCAGCTGGCAGTTACCTGTTTGTTCATTACGATGTAGATCACAGGATTGTAGATGGCAGAGCTCTTGGCAAAGAATGCCGGGATGGTCATGAAAATGGGTCCGAAGTCTGAACCCTGGTTGGTGAAGATGTAGAAAGCAACGCTGGCGTAGGGAACCCAGCAGATGAGGAAGGCGATGACCATGATGATCACCATGCGGGTCACTTCCTTCTCTGCCTTCTGGGTGGTGGCAGACTCCTGCTGCTGGGCGGCAGCCTGCGGGCAGAGAGTGGGGGGGGGTGGAATCCAGAGGGCTTGGCCTGTGTGGGTGCAGGGCCGGGGGGTACCGCTCCCTTCTGTCACCGCATGGAGCCCGGCACAGTCCCCACCCCCTGGGCAGCACCCACCTCCTTCACAGTGCAGACCAGGTTCCCATAGCAGAAGAAGATGACGGTCAGTGGGATCATGAAATGGACCACGAACATGTAGATGACAAAGGATTCATTGTTGATCTCCGGCTTCAGCGTGTAGTAGTCGATCCCACACGAGCACTGCATGCCCTCAGGGATGTACCTGTGAGCACACGGGGCGGTCAGCGCCAGCAGAGCTGCCCACACCCTGCGCTCCGTGCCCAGGCCCCTCCCTACCGTGACCAGCCGAACAGCGGGGGGGCCGCGCAGGCCAAGGCCATGATCCAGGAGAACGCGACCCCCATGATGGCGTGGTTCTCTCCGAAGCGGAAGTTGCTCATGGGCTTACAGACCACTACGTATCGTTCCACGGCCAGGACGACGAGTGACCAGAGAGCAATTTCACCTGCACCAGGGAGAGAGGGATGGAGATACGGGGACCTCAAATGACGGGAGGACAAAGGCACCCATTCCTGGCGTGTGGAAGACCCCCATCAGCAGGGAACCTCCATCCAGTGCTCAAGAGGGAATGGAACAGAGGATGAGTACCAGTGCGGTGAGGAGGAGTCAGAAGATGGCTGCAGACACCCAGTGGTAACCACTGTGCTGCTGTGCTCGGGATTCACTGCTGGATCCTGCCCTCCTCCCGCACAGCACTGCATCCACATGCCCACGGCCCCGCTCTGATCTGCAGCACTGCCTCCGGGTTCTGCTCGGATCATCTGTGCCTGGGGGCCCGACCCCGCCTACGGCTGCCTGCAGTATGGTTGGGAGCTGAGCTGGCCAGGGGAGGCCGTTCTCAGACACACAGCCCTAATTTAACACTGCTAATCACCGGCTGGATGGCACAGTGGAGGCGGTTTTGCTGGGCTGCACTGCACTGCACGCCGCCTCACAGCAATAACTCTCAGCCCCACAGCTCCAGAACAAACTGTCAGCTCTCCTGTCAGAAAGCAAGCCAAAAGGATGTGCAAATCCAGCAGCTGCACAATCTGCTGTAGGTTACTTTTCATGGCTACACTGTTGCTCACAGGAGATGGAACAGGTGGCTACCAAAATAAGGCTTAAAAAAAAAGTGCCATTTGCCACTTTCTTCACCTCCCACCCAGTAGCACTGCAGACGCCGCAGCCCGCAGCAGCAGCAGGGCCTGGCACGCACCGCCCGGCTCTCCAGGAGCAGCTGGGCATCCTCACGCCCTCTCCTGAAATCTAGGGAAATTTCTGTCAGATTTTTGAAAGTTTGGAGAACTCACCGCCCAGCGTAGCAAAGAAGCCCTCGATGTAGCACCCTGTTACTCCGAAGACAAAGTACCCATTCATCGAGGTGTACATGGTGGTCGTGAAGCCTCCAAAGACCATGAAGAGGTCGGCGACCGCCAGGTTCAGGAGAATGTAGTTTAGAGGCGTTCGGAGTTTCTTGTGCTGGATGGTGACGTACAGCGTGAGGAAGTTGACGGGGAAGCCGAGCAGGATCAGCATGAACATGTAGGCAGCCAGCGCCGAGAACTTCCAGGGCTCAGCCAGGTAGTACTGGGGGTACTCGAAGGGGCTCCGCACCACCCCGGTCTTGTTGGACATGGGCACGTAGAAGTCTTGGCCTTCCGTCCCGTTCATGGTTGCGGTTTGTGGGGCGCCTCTCAGTCGCACTCAGTGTCAGGTTTTGTGTGTGGGGGAATCGCCCCTGCAGTTGGGCTCCCACCACCGCCCAGCCTTCGCTGTCGCCCCGCAGAGAAGCGGCTGTAGGGCGTCCCTTATAAAGTGCCCCCTGTGGTAAGCTCCAGGCGTCGGTGTCAGCACGATTAGGGCTAAGAGAGTTATTAATCATAATCATCCAGGGGTAATTGGCTTTTCTGGGCAGATATTAAGGTGACACCTGTTTCTGGCCCACACTGTCATTGTTGGAGACCACGGTTCATGGTCATACACAGACAGGTAGCTCTGCACTGCTTGTGCACTGGAACTGAAGGGCAGCCCCACCTGCACACCTCACTCCCCAGCATGCTGTGCCACTGCCTGAGGGCTGAGCGCCTGCTGCCTGGGCCCAACGCACTCATTGCATGCTGCAGCCTGGGCTGGACCCCCACTGCCTCTGCCCCACTGAGTGCCCCGACAGCCCATCATAGGCTGCAGTGCCCATCAGTTCAAAATGCTTCAGTTTACCCACAGAGGGATGTGGGAAACGGGACACGTTACCACCAGGCCCACAGGCAGAGAGTGCCAGAGAAAGACAAAGCGCACAGGATCCTTCTTGTGGTTGCGCTCAACCAAAGCAAACAGGAGTGAATTTTGTGGTTCAGAACCCCCAGGCCATGAGTTTGGGCACTGCAGCGACTGCTGGGCTGGACATGCTTGGTGCAGTCCCTCCATAGCAGGGGTCTGCTCTTACAGTAGGACTGCAGGGCTGTGACAGCAGCCTGTCTCATCACAGCTGCCATTACAGGGGTAGGCTGATGAAAGGCTGTGCTTGGCAGCATGGCCAGCAGCAGCCCTTCTTGTATGCACTTTCAGCCACAAAATTTGCTCTCTGCTGCAAAATTTGTCTGAGAAGGTTTGAACAACACACTGAAGCACTGATCCTGCTAGCAGGTTTCCAGTTGCATCACCTCCTTTGTTCTTGGCTTTATACATGGTTTGCATCATGGCAGCTACATCAGCAGCACCTAAAAATAACCTCGTCCATCTGTCTTGGACAGATATCGTTCTGCCTTGATCCAGAGAAGGGTTGTGGACAAGGCACAAGTTCTGAGCTGAAGCCAACATTTGACCTCTTATTCTGGTGACAGACATCTTCAGCCACCTTGAAACCTTGCAGAAGTGATGAATTCCATGTAGGTGGGCATTAGAGCTGCAGGGGAAGCTGTCGTTGAATCTGTTTCCCTACTTGATGTGCCCAGTGTTGCTTGGAACATTCTTCATGCCAGCCAGCAGCTGTTAGATGTTATCTGGTTTTAACTTTTCAGAAACAGTGGGACAGGATGTATAGCAAGGGGAACAAATCAGAGCCTACCACAAAGGATCTCTTTGCTGGACAAGGTTATTCTTTATAGTTCACATAATTGTGATTAGTCTTTCAGCTTCCAAAGCTATTTGCCCCCATCTCTTCCCTTTTTTGCATCCTCTGTTTATCACTTTTCTCACTATGCCAGTGTTATTCTCAACATCAGTACCATTCCAGTTGGCATGCCAGGACCGGCCAGTGTCCCTGCAGAGGTCAGAAAGGACTGCTCAGCCCTTGGCAGCAGCAGGGCTCTGGCAGGATCTGAGCATCTCCACAGCGATTGCATTTCAAACTGCACCAGGGAGCTGGGCTGACCTTTCCTTGCAGCCAAGAGCAGAGGAGAAGTATCAGTGCCCATACAGCGGGGGGATGCACCAGGCCTGGAGCTCGCAGGTGACAGATAAGCAAGGCCTTGTGTCACCTTGGCCTTAATTAACCAGCTTCAATTCCTGGCATGTTTTTACCAGTGTTCCCTGCAGGTTAATTCGGTGCATGCAAAACAGATCAAAGGGAAAAAGCAGAAAGCTTTGTGTTCTCTTCAAAGAGAAGACCAAGCCGAGAAACCTTTCCTCTGTGTGGGGAAGATCTCACAGAAGTGCTGCTACCACTGAAAGCCTGGCTTCCCATAAGCAAAGGTGGGCCTCGATTGCCCTGCACAGCCACCAAAGTCCTCCTCCTGTCAGTGTGCAAATGCACCTCCTCACACAACCTCTGCTGGTACTAAGTCCCTCCCAATTAACTTTTCATGTGTTGCCAAGGCCGGAGAAGTGCCTCTAGCTAATTGCAGATGCAGCTGTTCATATCTGTACACGGGCACATCAGATTATCTTCCCAATACACAAATACGCCACGTAAAGCTCTGATGCAATAAGCCCCTGCTGAGGTTAGCAGCTGCTGCTGAGCTGAGAGCTGACATGCGTCACCACGGGAGTCCAGCGGTGGGAAAGGTGAGTGGTGAGTGGTGACAAGGTAGAGGTGCAGGGCAAATGGAAGAAAGCAGTTGGTGAACCGCCCACAAAAGCTTCAGAGAAAGGCTTCATGGTGGGACTTCTGCACATCCAGAGCCTTCTCATCACGAAGTCACCAGGGAGCTTCAGTTGCACAAGGCATCTGGAACTGGCACATCTTTCCAATTTACGAGATGTATGGAGCACAGCTTTGCCTGGAAAAGCCCAGCATGCTTTTCAAACCCAGGCCATATTCACAAAAAAATTAAAAATAAATAAATAAATGAAGCTTCCTCGTTTGATCCATTCCGTCTCTATGTAATTACAAACCTTGCCTATTTATTTTTATAATTTTTCATTTCTGCTAGCTCTGCAAAACCAGCTCATTTCTGGGAGAATGAGCTGAATTGCATTCTGGCTCACATATCAAACAGCACTGTTTATCAGTGTCAGTTGCAACGTCTTTATTGCAAACAGTGATATACGAGTCAGAAAGCAGACAAGCACTAATTAGAACAGAATGTTTTTAAAGTGGTAAATTAAGCAAATTTGGTCAGGAACCATTGAGGGATGCAGAAACCCTACAGTACCGTTTGATGGAATCACAGCACGGTTGGGTTGGAAGGGACCTCACAGCCCCCAGCCCTCCCCCTGCCATAGGCTGGCTGCCCCTCCGGCTCAGGCTGCCCAGAGCCCATCCATGGCCTCAGGCACCTCCAGGGATGGGCAGCACTGCCAGGGCCTCATTGCCCCAGCAGTAAAAAATGTCTTCCCAGAGCTAATTTAAGACCACCATCTTTTACTTCAAAGCCGTTACCCTTTGTCCTGTCACTACGCTCCCTGACAGAGCCCCTCCCCAGCTCTCCTGTAGGTCTCCTTTAGGTACTGGGAGGCCACAGCGAGGTCTCCCCAGAGTCTCCTCCAGACCTAACATCCCCAGTTCTCAGCCTGGCTCCATAGCAGAGGTGCTCCAGCCCCTGAGCATCCTCACAGCTCCTCTGGCCCCACTCCAACAGCTCTGTGTCCTTCTAACACTGGGGGCCCCAGAGCTGAAGGCAGCACTGCAGGTGGGGTTCACAGGAGCGTAGATTTCAAAGCATCACTTTCCAGAGGAACTCAAGCACACACTGATATCTCATGCAAAGTGCTGTTGCTTACACAGTAGCTGTTTTACCAGCAGCCACCAATCTCAGCCAATAGCTTAATTCAATAACATAAAATATAATTTCCCAAGCAAAACGAAGAGAGGCTTATGGAAGAGAGGATGTCATAACAACAAAACTTATGCTGAGGCAGGCGCAATTTAAACTGGATTAAAGTCAAGAGGCCTATCACTTTTCCATTCAAACCCGGCCCAGCTGGTTGTCCACACGAATTCTCAAGCTCTTGCAGAACAATTCAGAGAATGCCCTCCAGAGATTCAACTATACAGGAGTACTCCTGTGTACTGGGCCTGACTAGAATGGAGCTAACATTCTTCAGAGCAGCCCACGTGGTGCTGTGTTTTGGATTTGCAACTAAAAACAGTCTTGATAAAACGTCAGTGCTTTAGCTATTGTTGAGCACTGCTGGCAGTGTTGAGGGTTTCTGTTGTTCTCCATTTTGCTGCCCAGCAATGGGCCGGAGGTGGATGAGGAGCTGGGAGGGTACACAGCCAGAACTGCTGACCCAAGGGGTGGTCCATGCCTGATGACATCATGCTCATCTTCCCACATAACCATGACTCATATTGAGTCTTGTTTTCCAGGAAGTGGCTGGACATCTGCTTGCCATGGGGAAGTAATGAATAAATTTGTCACTGCTTTGCTGGCAAACATAGCTTTGCTTATGAAACTACCTTAATGTTGACCCACAAGTTTTTCCACTTTGGTTCTCTTTGATTCTCTCCTGTTCTGTCAAGGTGGGTGGGAAGTGAGCAAACAACTGCATGGGGGCTTAGCTGCTGCATGGGATGAAACTACTACATCTGGTTAAACAGCCAGGTCATTAAAATCCCCTCAATCTCAACACTTAGTTGGCAAAAGTTAAAAAAAAATAAAAATAAAAATTGGAAGGTAAGTCCATCTCCTCCTACCTTCTTACTTTGCTTCCCATGGCTCTGGCATGAAGAAATGCTGGGAAAACACTGACCAGAAATATTTCTTCAGCACATCACCTCTTCCAGTCAGCACGATGGTCAATGGAGCCGCATTAGCTCAGACAGGCACGTGTGCCCACACCACAAAGGTACAACTCAGATCACACCACAGGAGCTGAAAGGATGTCAGCATTCTTGGGAGCTACCCCATGATTTTATTAACGCAGTGAGCTGCATCACAACAATTTTCTTCTCAAAGAACTCTCCTGCCCTTAGGTATAGAGGAACTGTGAGAAAACACTGGCTGTCTGAGTCCTCAACTTGCTTTGATATTCCTGCCTGGCAACTTGTCAGCATGCAAATATACTCATTTTAGCCCATTAGGTGAGTGGTTTTTCTTTCATTAATGGTAAACACACTGATGTTACTAGAATCAGCAGTGTATCAGTAGACAGATAAGGAACTTACATATGGGTATCTCAGTTAACATGAAATATGTATTTCCATGCTCAACCTGCCATTTGGATTTTAACAAGCACAAGTTCTGCACAAGGAAATTTTGAGACAAACAGTACCGAAAAAGAGTCCCATTTATTTGAAGTTCTGTCAATAACAGATACATATTAAGGACAAATTTTTAAGTTCTAACACAAGTCGGAATAAAAACAATTGCGTGGGTTAATTTGACCCTAGAAACATTCCTGTAAAAAAATCTGTGGCACTTCAGCTGCTTATCTGGGAAATAGAGGACATTCACCAAAACAGACATTTCCATTAAAAAAAAAGTTTTCTTCCACACTGTTTCACTCATGTCCAAAATAGAACAAGATGACAACGAAGTTGTTAGGAAGCCTAAGAACGCAGGAGGTGCCTTGCCAAGTCAATAGGGAAGGCTCTCAGCTGAGGTGTAAGATCACCTTTCTTCACTGGTTTGACTCATCTATTCTCCTTCGACAGAATGGACAACAGTTATGCTGGAGTACAAGAAGCTCATAGTCTTCTGTGTGAAACATCTATGAATTAGAAACAGATTGAGGTACAAGTTAGCCTCTGACTAACTCAAAGAAAATGGAATTTCAAGGGGGTTTCTTACATCTTCTGAAGCTACTATTAAACAAGAATTGTCTTTCTTGCTTCCAGTTACTTACAGAGCTATAACCCAGAATATAGAAGCAACTTTGCACAGACCACTGCCAATGTAGTTGAAGATGCTCAAATCAATCAATTACTTTTCCAGAGGGAAGGATGAAAACTGGAGAGCACGTAACCAAATGAGACTGAATTCCTGCATTTCAGAAAGCCGTTCTTGAGAGGGGAAGAATTACTAGAGTGACTGAACCGAAAGCCAGCCGAGTTTACCGGGGTGACTCCCTGCTAGACCAGATGGAACGTCAGAGAGGCAGAGCAGAAGGGTGATTTGTAGTTACTCATCTGCTGTTCAGCTGAGGTTTGCCCATGGAGCTCAGACTACTACTGCCAGTGCAGCTTCTCAACCCTTTCTTCCCAAACTCAGCTACCTCAAGTTTTTAGGAATGCAGCCACTTCTCTGAGCATCACATTGCTTATTTTGTTTTCCATTGCCTTCTGTCTCTACATCACTCGTTAATTTACTAAATATATTTCAAAGTATGGCATATCAATTATTTCAATTTACTGATTTCTCAGAGGCAATGGGCTTTGGGGTTTTTGGATCCTCTCAATGAAGAGTACCTGAAAACACGACGGGCACATGGTAATGGAGGCATCGGGCAGCAGGGAACGGTAGTACTGCCATCGCAGCGGCTTGGGCCAGCGCTTAATCAGGACGTCCCTCCGACTCATTGACTGCAGAACAGCACGATTCACAACCACAGGAACAAACTCTGAGCTGCCTTGCTGCAGGTAAGAAGGTTTAGAAAGAATTACTGTTGCCAACTGCAAAGTCCTTCGAGGATTAGTAAGATCTTGTGAAATGCAAAAGTACAACTCTGTAGATAAGCTAATACAGAGCTGGCCTGAGCCCCGTCCTAACCTCACTGTCACTTTCACCAACAGCTTCAGTGAGAGCAGCGTCCAGCCGCATCTCTAACTTGTTCTCCATGAACTTCTGTTACACGTTAACACCTTGCAAATCACACTTGTGCCCAGGGGCAAGTATTAAAACCTCACAGTAACGACTATTTTATGGCTATACTGCCTGACACAGAAAGAGCCAGGGAAGACGCTGCCCAATGGTAAAACCAAATTTCAGGAACGTTTATTTTAAAGTCTTTGTACGTGCCTGTTTCTCAGGGCATTTGCCAGCAGAGGAAACATTTTGTTTTTATTTATTGTAAGACAGGAGTTATTGTCTCATAAATCCCTTTCCCTCATGTTCTGGGCCTCTTCCTGGACCTTTGCTTTGTATCTCTTTTGTGGGAGTTTACATCACACATTCATGCTAGAAGACCAGCGTGCACTAAGGCAAAATTTCCTCTGGATTCCTACTGGCAGCAAGAAAGAAATGACTGCAAGATGCAGGTACAGCTCTTACCTCAAAGCTCAGTTTTGCAGTAAAGGGATCATCGTCTTCAATAATAACTGCGCTGTCATTAAGCCTCAGACTCTGTGCATCTAAGTGTATTTCTTAAGGAAGAAGTTCCTCTGAGATCAGCTGTGAGCTCTCTCTCAGAATAAACAGAACATCATTCCAGCAGGACTGGTACTCTTGTTCCTCCAGAGGGTCAAAGTATTCTCAAACTGCTAGACTGCCCGACTGTTATAGAACATACTGGAGAAGGGCTTGCTCTGATTACAGTAACTGCAGAATTTTATCACTGCAACTGCTGTAGAACAGCTAAGTTGACTATAAGCAAATATGACATGAGCTCTGTTTATTTCCTGCCTGTCTGCTTCTCACACTGCAGAAAGCACACAAAGCAACCTCTTTAAGTTATGTTTCAAGCCATTTTAGTTAGGGACTGTGTTTTCTTGTGCACTGCTCTGCTCCCAGTGCCATACAGCCCCTCCAGCAACTGGGGGCTCTGGGTGCCGAAACATTACAAAACAAATTGATATCAAGGAAGGCCACGTGAAGGAGAAAGCAGCCACTGAAGCAAGCTGTTACTGGGAGGAAGTAACACACTTCAGGTTCTCCCCACTCTCCACAGAAAGCAGTTACAACAGAATAGGTACAGCGTGGCACTGCGCTGCTAAAAAGTGCAATACTGCATGATGAGAAGTGTTCTTGTGATGAACAAGCTTTACAAAAATATTAGGTTAAAAGACCACTCTGGTTGTTACACCAATGTAAAAAGGAAACAACATATGTTTTTTGCCGTATGGCAGAAAAAAGATACCACACACAAAAACAAACACACATAAACAACAACAGTCCCAATTGTTTTTCCTGAAAAAGGGACTGGAAGCAATTTTTAATCAGCAGGATACCATCACTCATCATCTCTTGCCATTTATTCCCGCTTTTATTCAATCTTGGAGCTTCGAGATCAATGAGAGATACAGCTTCTTCATCTGTGATACCATCTTCCAAATAGAACTCAACCAGATGCAGTACTTCTAAAGGGTGTGAAAACAGGGAGCATTGGATGGACACGATGACAGCACAGCCTCCTAGAAAACACTGTGCCCTTTAACATCCCTCACCTTCTGTAATGGTGTTTCCCCCACGTTCTCACGATGAAAAAAAAACAAACAAAACCACCCCCCCCACACTCTCAAAGGATGGCAGTGGCACCGAACACTTCATACATTCAGGTTTCCACAACACAGCAATGCTCTGCTGCTGCTATCGTGCAGTGAAATGCAGCTATCCCTGGGACAAGCAGCAGTCACTCAGTCCAATCTAACAACGCTCAAAGGAAAGGTTTGTCCAAACAACATCGCATGGGGAACAAATCAAGTACTAGCTGTCCCTGTTCACCTTAACATTTACCTACTTTACCTACTTGAAAAGCACAACAAAAATGTGATACTCCAACGCACCATAGGAAGAAGCGGAGAAGACGAAAGGCTGTCTGCAGTTAATGCAGACGTTCCCTAAGTTATTTAGCAAAGGGTTGTTGGTAGAGCACCTATAGCACAAGGGCACAAGCTCCTGCAAAGACACACACATAGCACAGTGATTGCAAACAGGTCGGCACAGTCAGTTCTCTTGGTTTCAACTAAACATGAGTCCCTTGGGTTTACACCATTGATATTACAACAGTCCCTGACCTGAAGAAATACTGCTGTGAAATCACATCCTTTAACATCTGAAAATGCTTTTGCATTAGAAATAGCTGTCTTTGCCACTCTAACAATGAAATTTCTCCTTGTCTTTGTGGTAAGGAGCAGAATTTTGCATCGAACACACAGTGCCAAAGGAAGTTGAAGAGAAGGCTATTGAAGCTTTTTTTTTTCCTTCACAGATTTGGTCAAATTCAAGTTCACCAATCAATTCATCTCTCTTATTTTCAAGAGCATAGTTATTTTAGGCCATTCTTAAGACTCTGTTTCTATTATTTCAGATGGCCAGGTACATGTTCACTTGCACAATACAATTTATTTTTAGTGACTATTCCATGAGACATGGCTTTATAGAGCACCGCAGAAATTCAGACTTCAGTTAAAGAAGAAAAGGTGATAAAATAAGACTTGAGGAAGGAAGGTCACCCAAGGGATAGGGGGAGGAGGGAAGGAGTGCTAGGAGTTAGGACAAATGAAAGTGACCTCCAGCTGCAGAAAGACACAAAGACCATGCAGAAAAAGGCTTGACAGAATTAATAGGCAGAGAGGAAGGTAGATAAAAGAGAGGAGAGGGAGGAGAGAAGCTGCCTGCCCATAAAGAACGAACTGGTTTTAGTTTGTTCTCGGGAACAAAAGGAAGCCTGCCCTAATGGATAACAATGAAAGGACTGTTTCCAGCAGAAATGGAATTCTAACACAGACCTACGCATAATATGTTTCAGACTTCGTGTATATGGCAACTCAGATATTAATGATTAGCACGAAACTACTTACTTCGCTGTCATGGAATGGCTTGGATCGGATCGTCAGGCTGCCCAACTCTACGGATTTCTGGAACCTAGCTGGGATCTGCAGTCCCTGTAACTTGTCGTAGGCATGACGTGCCAGTTTATATGCACCCAGAGCTTTACTTTGTTTTGCCAGGGTAAATAATGTATTACTGTAATTAAATTAAGGAATAAAAATACGTCTTTAGGAAAAATACAACGTTCTTTCTAATCATAGAAGATGTGCAATTTCTCTGCTGCACAGAGCAGCACCAGCTCTGTGTCACTGAACAAGGACTGTCTCTTTCATTAGCATGTAACAGTAACTGCAGTTCAGAAAGCTACCAATCATAACCACAACAAAGCATGCTAGGAAAGACATTTTGAAAGAACATGTAAATGAGGAAGTTACTAAAAGGAAAGCAAACATCCCATCCAGAGCCATAACGGAAGCAAAACTGCCCTCCCTACGGCAGCTGCTGACCCTTTCTGTTGTCTTTTACTGACAGATGCATTTCTGCAGTGTTCACAAAGGCCTTGTACGAGGTAACCTGATCTAGCTGTGGTGTCCCTGTTCAATACAAGGGATTTGGGCTAGACGGCTTTCAGAGGTCCTTTCCAACTCTAAGGATTCTATGATTCTACTTCCAAAATACATAACACGCATTCACAAAGTTGTGCAAATGTTAGGTTGAGAGACACTGCACAGCTATAACAGCCTCAGGTGAAGCAGAAGTGCCTGTTTTTTTCCCCCTGCACCCATCTTAGCTCAGGATCCTTGCAACAGTGCTGTCAAGATTCAGAGGCAGCATCCTGTTGGGATGACTAATACTCCTTGACAAAGTCACACATCATGCTGGGTGGGTGGCTGAGAATTACAGGTTGATTTGTACAGCTCTCCAAGACTATAAAGAAAAAAAAAAAAAGATAGTGGAGTTAAAAACAATAGTTTAAAGGTGCTGATTATTTCCTTAGGGGCACAAGTCGATTTCCATTAGCTATAACCCACAGCTGAAACTGAACATACCCTAACGTAGATCTCTGCACTGTGGCTCAACATCAATTACTGTTTTCGTGTACCTCAGCCTCTAGTTTCTGTGCAGTGTTGGAAGGATACACTTTTGAGATCCCCAAGGGAGTCTCCTTTGTTAAGCTGTGAAGCAGAAACCTGGAAATATTGAAGAGTGTTTCAGGCAAGTGGAAACTGAAAGGTTCCTCCTGTGGAATTAAAAACAGAGACATTTCTAAGACAATTCACATCACTACCCATCACAACACTAGGCATCCTAAGTATTGTCCTTCCTTCATGCAGCTGCAAAAAGAGGAGATGCTGACAGAACATACCAAATGGATTTCACATGTTTAACACCAAAGTTCATGCCTGTTACATGCAGAAAAAGACAGAAATGGATCCATGAAGCTAAAATAGAATCCTTACCAGGCTATTTAAAAGCAAGGCATGAACAGTGTGCAGCCTCCACTACTGAGAGGCCTGAAATAGTCTGACTAGCAGAGACCTCAGTTACACAGTCTTCTTTTGGGCAAGGGCAGAGGGTTCTCATATGCTCCACAGAAGATATTTTCACCAACAGTGGTTGGAACATTACTATAATTGCTGGGAGCAGCAGGAGCTCCCCACTCAAGACTGCATGTCTTTTGGAGTAGTTTACACGTATCACCACTGATAAGAGGTAACGTGCTGTGAGAATCTCTAAATGAGGGTGTGCCTGCTCTATAGATCTGCCTTCCCTGATTAAAGGAAGAACCCACTGCAGCCTGTAAAGAATTTGACATCCGGGGTGCTGGAACCAAACCAACACAGTCAGCAAAGCAAGTACTGGGGGTGGAGAGTCAGCCATGATCATACTGTGATATGAGACAAACACACATCAGCTAAAATGGCACTGCACTTTAAGAACTACGACAAGAGAAGTTCTTGTACAGTACAACAGAAAGCAGAGAAATGTTGCTATACAGTATCACTAATCTATCCTCTATTTAATTGTGTGAAGTCATTAAATGTTTGTTTATCTCTGGACTTCTGAAAGAAAACCATTCAGGAATCACAGATACACAACTTCTAAAATAAATATCTTACAGTGTATCTTTGAATATAGTGATAGACGTGGTAAACTTCGGCCAATTGCTGGAAGTGATGAAACTTCTGCAACATTTCAGTCTTCTGTTCTTCATTCTCTGTGGGAGGGAATGGCATTAGTGTAAACCCCCAAGGTAAACCTTTGGGAATCAGTGGGAAGAAAGCAACGTATTATGATACTCCCAAAAGGAGCACACACCAGTCCAAGTGTCTCCCATCTACCTATGCAAAACACAAGTTATACAGACTTGCTATTTTTGGGAGCAAGTTTCTACTCCAAACAAAAAGCATGCTTAAGTAAGTGGCAATGGCTTTACCACAGCTAGAGGCTACAGGTTAGGTAAAGGGAGAAAAGAGCAGCCGTGCGTCACTGGAAAGCTTATTCACACCTTCAGAATTTACAAATGAAATGAGTTTTGAAACGTTTCACAGATATTAAATACACTACTAAAAAAATTGGAACAATTCACATCTCCACACAACACCTGAGAGGCAACACATCAGCACTCTCGGACGCACTAATAAAAAGGCACTGGCAGCACTGAGCAAAACGCAGTCCTATCAACCTTCGTATTCTTTACCAAGTTTGTTCTTCTAAGCACTAGCTCTGCCTCTCTCCCAGAGAAATACACTCAGAAGACAAGATGATGCTCATGAACAAGCAGTTTTGTATTTGCTGGCAGAAGCAATTTGTAAGGCACCTCCCCTACCTACAATCAAGTACTGGGCAGATGTTATGCTCCAGAACCACCTTTCAGTTACCAGTACTTGCACCCTCCAATCACTTCTCTAGCTGCAGCACGTTGAGGGAAGCTACACGAGGGTACAGGCTCCCAGGAGGCACTGTTTTGATTCCAGCCAGATTTCAAAACAAGGCCTACACATGCCGATGTTGTTGTTTTGCTCATCTGGTTTACATAAGTGCATGGGAAAACCAGGAGACTACAAAAATAGCACAAGCAAAAACTACGCACAGTATAAAAGAAAAAAAACAGTGAAGGAGCTGCAGCAGTGCTATCACAATTCAGCAATTGTCTGTCTACATGCACAAGGAGGTAAAACTAAAAGCCTTTCAGTTACTTACCTTGGGCGATATCTAAACACTGCATGGAAAGCATCCAATAATAATAGGCTGCGTCGTTAAATCGGCTTTCAACCACAGCATTGTGTGTTAGCTGCTCCAGCACTCTCACAGCTTCTCTCTGCCTGCCAGCCTTGTGGAATGCTACAAAGACAAAACAAAGAGGATTTTACAGTGTGATTATATCAATTAGTTGAAATTAATGTTTTTAAATTAAGAGCAGTCTATTCAGCCAATATCAAATCATCTATTCAGGGCAGGATGAAGGGGATTATACACTGGTATTTTCCTCCTTGAAAGCAGCAACACTAATGGAACATGAGATGCAGCTGTAGGTGTTTTGTCCCTTTTGCACTGTCTTGGGGGCTCTTAAGCTGCTATATTTTGTACACCCCAGGTGTTTTTGTTGTTTTCTTTTAGTATAGAAAAGAATAAAAGCACAACAATCATTAGATCTGCATATAAGCAATTGCAATCTCTTAACACTGCAGATTACACCTGCATCTAAAACTACACAAAGTTAAGATTAGTTCTAGTCAGTAACGCCGAATGTTTTAAAAGATTACACTATTCATTATACCCTTCTAGCACTCATTAACAGCTTCTCTCTCAGTGAACCTCAGAAGCCAATATTAAGTTAGATTCAGATTCTCACTTGGTACAAACGCATTTGGCCAAACACTGTCTTCATACAGGGCAATAAAGGAAGAAAATAAAGATAACACAATTGCCTCTTGACTTAAGCCAGCTCTGACAAAACCACATTCTCACATCCCCATGCAGAGATCTGCTCACCCAATTTCATGGAGCTTGTATTAGCCAAGACACAACAGCACGGAGCTTTGTGGAACAAGCTGGGAACAACACACATTCACAGATCTGCATGTGCAAACCACTCAGCTGCTCAAAGGCTCAGTGCTGAGACATGCAGCCCAGTTCTGCATGGAGACAGCCCACGGCTGGCATCTCGCTAGCTTGGCCTTGTAAGCAAATGCAGTTACACTCTTAGATCCCAGCTGGCTCTGGAAACAGCAGATGCAAAAGTCACAAGGAGCTGCACCTGAGTAAAGCAACTACTGAAAACATGCTGGCTCCATATGGAGCTTGCTTCAACCTCTCCTTATCCCTGGCACAGCTTAGGAGTGAAGCCTGTCCACATGGTAGAAGCTTGACAGTTCTCTTTAGGTAATTTTATAAGCCTAACGACATCCATGAAAACTCTTAAAGATGAAAATGTTACTTATACAAAGTGAATGTTACCTAGATATAAGGAAAATTTATTATTTCCACTCCAGTTTGTGAGGTACTGGAATAAAAGTATTAACAAAACACAGTTCAGCTTTTAAGCCAAAGCCACGCTCAATTATGTAATGACATTGAAAACCTGGAACTATATTTGGATGCCACCATTTCTAATAGGTCCGTCACACTTTGCAGTTAAAAAAGGAGGCCTCCAGCCACTTCATTTTTAAGATAGGTGTGAAGATACTGATTGTACTTGTTTTTGAAACCACAGATAAGAAATTCTCCAGGGCAAAGACAGCATATTCTGCATAGGAAAAGTACAGAGGACATTTTAAGTGCTCCATCAGAAAGTCTTACCTTTTTGGGCTTCTTCAAATCTATCATTCTCTGCTAGCCACTGAGCATAAGGGACATAGACCTCATCTTTGAATTCAGGATGCTTTTCACTCAAAGCAAATGCCTGAAGCACATAAAGTCAGTTTTAGAATACTGCATGGTTTAAACAATTAAAGGGTTTAGATTTCATACAATCAATCCTCCAGCTCTAAGTAAATTCACTATAAAAATACACAGAATAAAGATTGTAATCCATCTTTTCTCCAGTATAAAACTAACATATTTTAAAACAAAACAAAAAAAACAATCAACAACAAAAGGAAAGCTATGCGTGGTAAGTGTGGGTTACAGACTAGTGAAACTTGAACATGTGCACACTGAGGGAATGTGGCAGAGCTCACAGCAGAAGACAAAAATATTTCCATTTTTACTGAATATGTATTCTGAGGAGATTGGAGCAACTCTATGAATGCAGTTTAGATTTGCTTCCTGCACTCACTCACTGGTCAATAAAGGACCAAGCCTACAGTTCTCCAAAGCACCCGTACAATTTAGGGGGGGAAATTGGACTGTCAGTTCTAGAAGCACTTTGAAAATCCTTCCTTAAGAAGCTACACCTATCAAAACTCAATTTGAAGAAATAAGAGCAGAATTAACAGCGACCCCAATTTTGAGGTATGTGATAGTGATGGGCTTCTGTTTCCATGGAAATCCCATAAGTCTGCAAAACTTCACCCGACAGTAAATCCAGTTCATAAAGTGGTGTCCACAGTAACACAGCAGATATTCGCCAGGTCTAAATTACAGCTATGAGATGCTCACTCACACACACCCAAGTCAGAAAAATACTCCAGTGCAGAACTTCCCTCAACACAATTACTATTCGTTCCTTCTAATGGGTGAGAAGCATTCTGTGCATTCATTGCACTGGAAATGGGCAACTACCCACAGGTAGGCAGAACAGGGTGCTGGGAAGCAAGGCCAGGGAACATTCAGCCACAGCACTTGAAAAAAAGAAAAAGCCAACCAAGCAAAACAAACAAACAAAACCAAACCACCCATCAAACTCTCAGAAAACAAGCAAACAATAAGCGTTAATTCTGCACTCTGAATCACAGTCCCCGGAAACCTGCCTCCGCCTCGCCTCTCCCTTCACTGCAGCGGACAAAGCAGTGCCCATTGCCCTCTCCTGCAGTCAGAGACAACAGCAGCAGCTTTAAATACAGGAACCAGAAGGCGTGCTTACTTCTTCCCAGCGGTGCGTCTCCACGTGGAGAGAGACCAACGCTTTCAGGTCACCAACCTTCATGTAGGTTTCTGCTGCATAGCCGGGGTTGTTGAGCTTCTTAAAATAGAAGGCACATTTTGACAGAGGCTCACGCTCAGCTTTATCCAGTTTCCGAGCAATTTCTATTAACCTAGATGCAGTAACAAAAGCCGTGTCTCAGGTTCAGCCTTACCACTTTACCTTTTGCTGAGCACTGTAACGCCCTCACTTTCCATCAGGGATTTTTTAATGCCATAGCAGTAGTACCACGCAACACGCTGCTGAAACAGCTGCCAGCAAACATTCAACATTAATTTTTTCTTTTACAAACTCAAAAGCTGTTTCTACAATCCCTACTCATGGGTGCAATTCCATACTGCAGCAAACCATTTCAGTGGAAGCAGTAGATCCCACATGACTAAGTCGCACAGGACAAGCTTCCCTAACCCTGACCTAAAAAAAGAGCCATCATAAACATTACTCCACTTGCCACCCAGGAAAAACAAGGCAAGGGAATGCTGAGTCACCTGCCCAAGCTTTTACTTCAACTCAGCAGAAGACCCAAAGCAGGAACTGCTGTAAATCAAGGAGAACTTGACCAGGACCAGTGCAGTCCAAGAATTTACTTCCTGGAATCCTGCACTCCAGTTGTCTTCCCCACCCGCTAGTTTGTTATCTCTTGCAGTTTAAAACAACAGAAATAGGCTACCACACACAAGCACGGCTGTGATGATTGCTGTGAAAACCTTAAGGCATGCATATTTCAGAAGATAGTCTCATAATACAGATTAACCCATTCATATTTCACTGTTGTAATGTCTCCACACCCTAAACGTATGCAACTTTAAAAACATTTTAAATTGTAGGTGTGCTTCAAATACAGCTTATACTCTATTTGATATAAACAAAGGTACATATCAAACAGGTTTTGTCTACTTGAAAAGTTATGCAGAATTCAATTACACTGAATTGCAAGATTCTATTATATTGAGATGAAGCTGTAACCCACATGTCAACCCAGCCGTGGTCCCCACTGATTTCTATGGCCTTCATGTGCTCGCCTGCAGAAAGGTACATCTCCACAGCTGCTTTTGGCTCATTAATATTCTTGGCCCAATCTGCTTGTTTTTTTATAAGCATCTTTGTGTCTTTGGGGTCTCCGGATCGGAGAAAATCCTGAAATAGCACAATACAAAAACGTTTGCATTATTTCCTGGTCACAAACATCTTTACATTTCAAATTCTAAAATACGCAAGGGTTTTTCTGATGAGTATCATTCTGCTTCCTAAGGAAAGACATGGTGAACAGTGCGACAGAAACCAGTGCCGCCTTCGGCAGCTGATCATCGGGCCAGCGTTGGGTAGGTAACTATGGCAGATTCCCATCTACATAGTTAACTAAAATAGAAGTGGGAGGTTCTGGAAAGGCCAGGTGGTGGATGGCACAGATGGCTCCGAGCTAATCAGCAGCTTTCCAGCAAATCAGGCAGGGAGGCATCTGTCTGGTGGTCCTGTTTAAGTAGGTACAATCATGACTTCTGCAAGCCATCCAGGTACACACCTTCCTAAAACAAAACAGCGCTGCTCTGAAAACTGGTAAAGTAACAATTCCAAGTGTCTTTTGCAAGTCAAGAAGGTGCTGTTTGTTTTGTTCTCAAAGACGACCCAACTCTGTGCGTAGATAAGAATAGTGGCTCCACTGTATCACATAGGCATCAGCACACCCACCCAGTTACAAATTAATAAAGGACAAAATCCCATTTTCTTCAAGTACCCTTGATAATTATATCACACTACATCAAACAAGTTACTTTATAAGGAGTAATGACAGATGCTCAGAAGAGTGACTCTGAGTTTGGAATTCTGCACAGCGATGCAGACCATGGTTCTGGATGCTGTGAAGATGACCATTTTGGAAGTGCTGTTAATAGTTCAGCTTCTCCCCACATGTCATGCAGCAGGAAAAAAAATGCACTTCAAAATTGGAAGATCAACTAAGGGCAGATTTGGGTACCATCCTTTAAAACAGCTTTTTTACCAACTGAAAAATCAGAACAGCGGCAGAATGGAAAGGTGAGAAAAAAAATATCTTATCCTCAATGTTTCTATTAGATCCTGATTGAGATTTAAGAAAATAAATTTTTAAAAATATCTCAAAAACCACACTAACAGCACAGTTCCACTACCATTATTCACCACTTTCCCAGATGCAGCCAGTCAGCAGGTACAGAATTACAACCAATTGTCAGTTCTTAAATGATCTCCATGCAGGATTTATTTCTAGCAGTAGCTCCTGCAGCACAGCTGGGATTCAGGTGAATAACTACACAGGTGGATGATCATCTTTGAATACGAAAAGCTGAAAGCCAGAGAACCAAGCCAAACAATTTGTGACAATTCGTTTTCCAGCTTTCCAGTCCTAAAACTAAGTTCAACATCAGAAGTTCATCTTCGTGGAGTATAAAGAGGTTTCCTGTGAGTTTCTGGTGCTGTGATAATGAGCCTATGACCAACCTATGCACCAAAAGGCCTCCTGACCTCTGCCTTCAGTCTGGGCTCTCTAGGCAGAGCTGATCAAGGTCAACCTCAGACACAGCAAATCAGATTCTGAAGGGGTTCCTTTGCTTAATTTTGGCAGCATCGACTCCCACTCCACACACATCTATCTTTCCTTGGAAAAAATTCCTGGCAAGCATGGGAGGTTCCCATGTTCTTCCATGTACCGTGCAGTCCCTGCACAAGAAGCTTCCCTCACATGGTAATTAACATCTTCAATTTCCTCTGCACAGTTACTCTCAAGGACAGGAGGTACAAGTCTTTTGCTGTCTACTGAAGATAGACACGACTACTGCCAAGAATTAAAAGATTCTTATGAAGATTTGTGGAAGAAATTTCATCCATGAATTACTCTATGTTTAAGAGCAGCCAAAACACTGAAGCTAACAAGGACTCCTTAGCTAAAAATAGTGAGTCAGTCTTATATTAGCAAAATTTACATATCAAATTCTTGGAAGAAGAAGATCTCTGCAGCACTATTCACGGGATCTATGCTAGAACAGTTTATACACATGTCATGGTAAAGTTCTTGTCCTGTATTGGTGTGCAATCAATGAATATACAGATGATAGTTGTACAATTGTACAATCAATGAATATACAGATGATATAGTACACCCAGGAGTTTGGCTGATGTAATTATTATACTGGAGTAGGAAAAGAAAGCCACTCACCCCATCCTGGGCTTGCGTGATAGACCTCAATGGAGCGGATCTCCAGCAGAGATCCTTCCCCACTGGCAGTCAGCTTTCAATGGGTCTAGGAGAGGTGCAGCCAGGCTCCACCCCTTCCTGCAGCACAGCAGAATTGCCTTCACCTGTGCTCCCGTGGCTGACTCACTGCTCGCCCCAGGTGATCAATCAGAGCTTCAGGCTGTGATTCAGCAGCCCCATACAATTGGCCAGAGTAAGGCTCTGACAAGTGACAAACAGCACTGAGCACTTATGCAGCCTCAGGAGTCCTCACAAGAAAATGCTGTAGAAGACCTGAAAGCTAAATGACACTTTCTTATCACCATATAAAAGCACTACATATTAAAACAGTATTCAATTTACTTCTTTGTGAGAACAGAAAAATGCAAAGACAGACTGAATCTTCAGAAGCAAATTCTCTAATATACCAGGTTAATATACTAGGTGCTGTGGAAAATACATTAATACAGAACTCCAACATTTGTTTAAATTCAAATTATGAAAGGAAAATACTTTTGTTACAATACAGAAGTGAATTAAACACCTGGTGCATTCACTTCCACTTCAGAAGACAAAAAAGGGACTCTTCTGTAAGACGATGGGAAAGAAACTGTCATGGAAACAAAAAATTTAGCTTTTTAAAAAGAAAAATGACTACGGATGGCACTGTATTCACAATCAAAAAGTCATCCCTCGTCGTGTCTAAGGAAAATCCACTGAAGAGCCACGAGCTACACAAAACACAGCCTGCTACCTCAGCAATGGACTCTGAAGAAAACTGCTACCAATGCACACAGACACGAAAGGTCGGTGTTTTGCCCACAAATGAGCCAAATGAACTTCCCACAATTAAGCTGGAATTCCAAACCAGCTTTTCATCCTGTCTTTTTATAGGATCATGCTTTCAAAACACTTGCAGGTACAACAGCAGCATTTCTGCATGTAATATTCAGTTGCAAACTATTACCTTGGCATAGTCAAACATGCGTAAATCGGAGTACATGTCCAGAGCCAGGCTTTCATGCCCACTCTTTTTGTACAGTTTTGCTGCCTCGTGGAACTTTCCTTGGTAGGCATAAACATCTGCTAGGAACAACTCATTGAGGTTCTCTCCGTGCTTCTTCCGCTCCTGGGGAGAAAAAAAGATTAAAAAGAAAGAGGGGAGAACACATTCTAGATGAGCAGTGAGAAACGGCCAGTAGAGCTGAATCTCAAGCTCAGATTTTAGCTGTTACTAAAACCCGCAGCAGGATATGGTAATGATGTTTCTCCCACATTTCTAGTGAATTTATAATTAAAGGATTAAATCTTCTAATTAAAATTAGGAAGGGCAAAATCAAATGTCACAATACAAACCAAACTGATGAAAAATCATTGCTCTCGATTTCATATAGAAAAATGAACACACGCTACCATTATGCTGTGTTATTAAAAAAAAAAAAAAAGGCTCCTGATAGGTATTTTCTCTTACAGAAACTCACTAGCATACAATTTGGTGAAATTAACAGTATGTGCGGGTGGGGAGAAAAACAAACACGAAAATAACTGCTAGCAACAAACGCATTCACAAAGTACGTTAACGTGCCTCTGAATCAGAATTAGTGCCACCACCAGCATCTCCACCCGCAGGAGCTCGAGGTTTGAGGAGCAGCCAGCACAGCACTGCAGAGCAGGGTCACACGAAACCCTGGGCGTGGATCAGACAGGAGCAATGCTACGTATACACATGTGCTTGTCCGACCCTCTCGTAGGAATGCATTACTGTCCTGCTTTGTAAGAAGGTATTATTCTTAGAAGACTATTCTATGTGAAAATAAATAGCTATGAACTAAATTTGAAGAAAACTGCACTTAAGAGGCAAAAGCATTCCACAGCTATGCAAACTCAGTTCTCTGCTGCTAAAGGAGACTCAGCCAGCGCAGCTTCTGGTCACACCTAACGACTGGGCTGCTGCTGAAAGGTTCCCTTTAAAAACTTTGTTCAAATAATTATCAGAGCAATTGCTACACCATTTTTTAATGAGTTCACAGAACCTTGTCAGGTATGGAGGCCTGGCAGCGAGGTTTCCTACTGTCATCCCTTAGAAAGAAATATGTCATTACAAAGAGAAAACCAGAACTGCCACTTAGTTACACCCTTAGAAGCTTTAAAGGGAATCCAATATCTGACAAGCAAGAGTAGGCACTGATGAAACTCTCTATTCAGAAAAAGTATTTTCAAGTCTACAAGGAGAATCTTAATTAAACAGACTATAACATGATAGTTCCGCCATATTCTCAACGGATGCAGATCTGGAGAAGCATGTGTAGAAAAGGAACTTTATTGCCAATGAGAGAATGCTCTCATAAATTTATCTACCCCAAAAACAGAAGAAAAGAAAAAAAAAAGGTAGCCAGGGGCATTCCTAACACAGAACTTTGTCCCATGTTCGACCCCAGGGAAGTTCAGTGCAGTCAGCAGAGGGCTGGCATTCTGACAGAACCAGGACAGCTCTGCAAAATGTAAGGTGAGGAATGGATTCCTTCAGAGAAGGTGTAAATCTAATTCCCAACAGAAAGAGGAATTCTCTTTATACCACCCCGACGTAGATCTTGAACCATCATGAAGTGGTCTTTGCAAAAGGACAAGAAGTGATGGCACGTCCTTTGATGTGCTCATGACAGATCGCTATTGTCTGGTGAAATTCTATCAAGAAGTGTGAGAAGAGTGAGAAGTCCCGATTAGAGCAGAGCACAGAAGTAAGGGATCCTAAATTCTATTTCCATTTGTCACAGACTTGTCATGAGATCTTGAGCTTGTCATTTTATTTCTCTGGGCCTGTTTCTGGCTCTGCAAGGAGGAGATAATAGTAATTACCTACCTCCAGGGGGTAAGGAAGCGCTTAATTAACTCACGTTTATGAAGTATTCCATACTAAACTCCATTAGCATAGTAGCATTCTACCAATTATTAATTGAATATTGAATGCTTTTCTAGTTTTCTTGAAAGTTTTTAAGTTCTCCCACCACGCAGTGCCCCACATCTGCACATTCTGCAGTGAGTTGCAGCCGTGTGACCAGAGCCCAGGCTCCCTGCTCACTGGGGCTCCTCACTCCAAACACACCCAGCAGTCAGAAGCACTCAGAACAGAGAGTACTTCTTTCAGCACGGTGTATCTTCTCACACTACCCCCAGTATTCTCTTACCTCAATGCTGCTGATCAACTCTAAATATCTAAGGTCTCGTATTCTGGTAAATGCCTATGAAAAGAAAAAGAAGAAAAGGAATTAACTAACTTGGAAAGCCAGGGAATCAACAGAACGTGGTAACACATACATGAAGCTGTCTTCACACAAGTAGAACAGAGAGAAATCTGCTGTTTCTTGTGTTGGTGCAGTCCCTAACCTGATGGGCTCTTATTGCAACCGGGGCCCCTCAGGCGTTACAATAAAGACAAGGGTCCGACCCAAGCAGCTGATCACCAAAA
This sequence comes from Meleagris gallopavo, assembly GCF_905368555.1. Lineage (NCBI taxonomy): Eukaryota > Metazoa > Chordata > Aves > Galliformes > Phasianidae > Meleagris > Meleagris gallopavo. Next base: position 19,346,595 of record NC_139417.1, on the reverse strand, counting down.
CCAACCAGCAGTGCTGGGCACCAGCAGGTAGGTACACACGTCAGTCCTCCAAGAAAAGCAAAATGCCTCTACCAGTACTAACAGTGCTATTCTGGCTATTTACAGCTTTTCTAATCAATGTGAGGCATCACATGTGCACAAATCTAAAGAAATGTTGCAAGGCGTAGCACATAACTGAGCGGACTGCTGAAGCAGACTGCGTGTGATTCTAGTTTTTATACCATTCTGGAAATTCAGTCTAGAAGCAGCCCAGGGAGAAGAAAGCAAATCAAAAGATGATACTGTGAGACGGTGTAATGTCTTTTGCAAACGGAGATAAATGTGCAGCCCAAAGTCCCAAGCGGCAGAGTCACGTGCGAGTTACAGCAGCTTAGCACTTATTCCTGTCAGGCATCAAAAAATAGAAATTTAACTCCTCAAACCACGTGGTTTAGACTCCTAACCAAATTTGTGCTTAAGAGGGCATAGAATATTCTGCTTACACCAGATCGGACTAGAAACTGTGAGAGCCTTTAATGTCAAGAAGCTGCTTTTGTTCGTATTAATCCGCTCTAATTCTAAGAGGGCACTGCTTTAAAATTCCAAGGAGGCACTGAAAACTTCTTTTTAAGAACATCTATTTGCATAAAATGATCTACAAAACTGAAATTATTGCCAGTTTCCTTGCCTCCACTTTGGAAAAAAGAAAAATAAGGCATGTACGTGCTAAAAAAATTTACGTTATTAAAAGATGCCTATCATTACAGGCCATTCCCTGCCCATTTTTAGAATGTTTTGTCTTTCATACAGTATTTATGACGTTGAACTCAGTTTGCCCTCTCTTATTTGAGAAAAGATGCTGAAAGAAAATGGGGAAGTATTTTCAGCCAGAGAAAAATGTGTCTTCAGTATATGCCCACCTATGGATTGCTCTTAAAAACAAGGGGCTCCAGGTAGAAGGTGATGAAAAAGACAACGTGTCGTCATTGATGACTTCAAAGAAAGCTAATATATAGGTAACAATCAGTATGAAATCTAAAATTCAAGCTAAGGTTATCTTCAACACTTAGTGGGGAGAAAAACAAAGAATATGGACTTACAGCACCAGGGAAGGGGAGGGGAAAATTCAGCTCAGAAATTCTTAGCTGCCACCTGGTGGTGAGCAGCACCCCTCAACAACCCCACTTCCCTCAAATTCCCAACTCATTCTTCAGCAGATGAAAAAAACCTTTTCCTCACATTAAACATCCTGATTTAGAACACGGCATTTACCTAGAAACATAAATTGGATTTCTGTTTTAAAATGTCATCTCAAGACCTTGTTGTGTGCATCACTGACTGAGATTTTCATACACACCTAAGAGAGTAACTCAGAGACCCCGCTCACTACCCCAGCAATTAGTAACTGCTTCACCTTTTTAGCCGTTTCAAACTCCAGCCCCTCCAGGGCTTCCATGGCCAGTTCTCTCCAGTCAGCATCAGTTACTCCCAAACACGCGATCTGATACGCTTCCTTAAACATCTTCCGTTCCAGATATTGATACATGGGTGCAGACTGAGGATTTCCATCAGAAAATGTGTGTTAGAAAGCATAATACTTAGTGCAATTCTCTGGATACAGCGAGAAAAAATGACATTCCAATTGCAATTGGTACAAACTGCTCAGAGAACAAACATGTTTTTGTACAACACACACAACAACATTCTGGGCAATTACCATTGCATCTTCAGACCAGTTTGGTTGTTTATATTCTAAACACACCCATCTTGAAATCTTCAGCTCCTAGCATATTAGAAAGCAGTTAATGAATGCTTCTGATTCCTCAGAGTGCTGAACATGCTAGATATAATATAGGATGAGTTGCTTTTTTTAAAAAAACAACATAATCAATCTGTGCAGTCAGAGTCAAGGCGGGGGTAGTTTGTTCTCACAGGCTGCAGCAGTCCAGGATGAAGCATCCCTGGAAATACTCCAACACAACAGCAGAGGTGCCATGAGCAAGCGGCAAACTCGTGACAGAGGTGTTCTAACAAGAGTGACACTCTGAAGCCCAAAGACACTGCCCAGTCTTACTGACCTGCTCTAACAAGGAAGCCAGGAGGGAAACTGATGGCTGCAGGCTGACACAGACAGAACAGGGTTCAGGGACGGGCAGCTACAGTTCGAACCCTTTCAATGAGCAGAGAGCATTGCTGCTTGCTTAACTCTGGGTTTGCAGGCACAGAAAGTACCCACATTGACCGCTGCTACCTTTACCAACTTATCTGAAAGTTGTGTATTTTTGGTACTCTCTCCCACCAAAAGTATAGTTTTGAATAACCTGCCCTGAAACACTGCACAACGATGTCGAGGCATATTAGTGCCTTGCAGCATGCTAAAGACAGACTAAAACAGCACACTGGGCTTGGGAGATCCGGCAGCTACCAACCATGCCAGACAGTGCAGATCACAGTGAAGGGATCGGCGCAGTTCTGAGGAGCAGATGTGGGTCTAACAGAGGTATCATCCGTTAATTTAACAAAAGCACACAGTCCTTTGCCTTCATCAATTCTGAATTTCAAATCCTGCCACGTTTTTGTGCAGAAACAAGTCAAAAGCTGTTTTGGTTTTTTTTTTTCTTTTTCTTGTTTGTTTGTCTCTTGGACTGCTTTATACTGTTCTGTTGTTTCCTGTAGCACAGCATTCTGTGGATGGCAATTTTCTATCTCTGAATTTCGGATATAAAAACTACACAGAAAAACTGTACAGTCAAACTAAAAGGCACAGCTTAAGTATTGCCTAAACACACCCAGACAGAGCAGGGCTTGGCGTACACATAGGAACATGAAATGAGATCCTGAAGAACGGTACACAGAGAGCCTGCAGTACAAATACAGGAAGAGGTAACACTCACATGTAAATGCAAAAGCTGAGATGAAGAGAAATGCATTTGCAATTAGAAAAAGTAGAAACAACCAACAACAGCAAAAAGGAAGTGAGATTCATTAATGCCAAACAAAAATGAAATAGACTGTGTATTATACCTTAAATAGTGACAAAGAAGGTTAAGAATGGTGATTGTTTTGGTAGTAGAATACTGGAAAATTTCAGAAGAGCTTCTTCACATCTTAAGCATTCATGCTTAAGAAACATAAAGCAACACTTTATGAGATTAAAGGATTACCTGCGGAACTTCAACAGCTGACATAGAAAAAACATGAAGACAGAAGATCTTGGAGCCGTTATATCCCACAACAAAGCCTTGAAGTTTTTGCTGATGGACAGGGAAATTACCAGCTTTGATATTGAGGTAACCCCCTCCAGAAAAGCAAAGCATATCCTCACACTGAGTATTCCAAGCCACACTATTAGCATTGGGTTCCTGATGAGCAAAATAATGGATGATTACAACAGATACAACCACATACTCTCTCCTAAGAAATATGCATCCTTCAGTTTGCACATTTGACCTACTGTAGCCAGGGAATACATGGCAAAGAAAGGAGTTCAGGCTTTATGCTAATATCTGTGCTAAAGCCAAAATGCTCAATAACATTAATAATGCAAAGAGAAGCAGGACAGAGCTCTGAATTAACCCGAAGTGGTCACAAGTTCAGGTGCCCTTTATACAGCTGTTGCCTAGAAATAGTTTTGATGGAAAAACAGATCAATCCTACAAAACGTGACAAATGGTTTAAATATGTTGGATGAATTTCTCTGTGTCAACATTTTGGTGAGATCTGCACTCTCGATTTCCTCCTGTCCGTGCCATTGTGTGTCTGTCCCTGGACCAGAGACAGAGAGAAGCTCGGTCTTACCTGGAACAACAGCTCTTTGGTATGAATATCATACACTAGGCAGGTGTCGTTTTCATCAACCACTGCCAGCTTGTTCCGAGATGCGCTCATATCCAGACAGCGCACAGCTGTGGATTGTTTCAGCAGGACGATGGCAAAGACATTATCAACGAATATCTTCAGAATCTAGACATATTCGAAACCAAAGTCAGTCCAAGTTCTCATTCCTCCAGCTAGAAATTGCAGTGTGCATAAATGCATAAATGCTAAGGCAGCATAAAGCATGCAATGATTGATCTTCTTTCAGAGAAATGGTGCATTAAAATTAGAAAAATGTTCTGAGGTATCTTGAAAATCAAGACCTGTTTCCACAACGTACTCTAGCTTACAAGCCCATACAAACACAACATACAGTACGTCTTGAATTTTGTAATGCTCCTCTCAAACAACTACGTTAGTATACAACTACAAGAATAAATATCTCATACATGAAGGACCTCAAATTCCTTTCCAGTCCCATTCTCAGAATCAATACTTATGGGCTCCACTTTGCTGTTTTCAGTGTACACACACACACACAACCACCCCTCCCAAAGACAAACCTTCCATCACTAAGACTTCCATTTTTGTCAGCAATATATGGTCTTCAAAGTCCAACTGGTTTGTGTGAATTTTGTAACCAGAGAGTGAGAAATACAGATGTGATTCATTTTTAAACGCAAAATGAGATTCTGTCCAATAAAACTTCAGGTTGTGAAGGAATATGCTGCTCCTAAGGTCTCCCCCAGAGAACGAAATAGTGTTTATTTGCAGCAGAAAGACACGTGCCAGACATTTTGAATTACCTGCCCATTCTTTAGACCAACCAAGAGGCCTTCCCTCCCCGGAGGTCCTCCAATTACTTTGATGTAACGGATAAGAGATTCCATCAGCCACTCTCGTTCTTTAACACCACTAAATGAGAGGCACTGCAATCTTTTCTCCTAGATACAATAACATACAAAATACTGTATGGATGGAAAGAAAAAACCTTTGTGCCTCCGGTGTTTTATATTTATATCTATATTAGCATGTGTGCCTGTTATACACGTGAGTGTCAGAATGTCAATTTAACAGGATGAATTCTTTAAGGCTTTTCAGTACTATGACAAAACAAACAAACAAAAAGCAAAATTGAAAAACCAACAAACCATCTTTCTCAACAGCTCACCCACCCAAACATTTCCCTTGGTGCTTCAGTGCTCCAGAGACTTTCAGTAGCACAGAGCCACCTGTGGCATACAGCAGCTATTTCTTAGTGCAACAGCACTGCGTTACAACAGCACTACGTGGTGCTGCCCAGCAGTATAATCCTCTGCAGATGTTCCCCAAGGTATCAACTTTTTGTACCAGCTATTTGGAAAGCTATCTTCAAACCCGAATGTACCCATTCCAAGGCACATACCTGGCATAAAATAATGTGTTCTGAGCATACAACCAGCAAGTTGCATTCAAATTTCTTTACTATCTTTTCCTTCACACGATAATACATGTCTGAGGAATCATCCGAATACAGCTCATAAATCAGGATTTTCTCTGGCATTTGGATGGCTAATCTGTTCTTGTAGATGGCGATTTTCTTCACCAGCTCTCTGCCTTTTATTCTAACTAGAGAGAAAAATAAAACATGTAGGCTGACAGGAAAATAACAGATCAAAAAAAGTCAGAGAAACACAGCGCTCAGTTGGAACTGAATCTTTCCAAAGCGCCTAAATTTAAGAGCAGATTGCAGCTAGGATACGTTTGTTTTTTTCTGCAACTATGTAATCTTCTACCTGTGTCACAATTTATCAACCTCCACTGTTTTTGCAACAGCACATTCCAGAACAGCACCCTGATCCCCTGCCATAAAGAGCCATTCCATACAAAGAAAGAAAAAAATCAGTACAGTCCATGGAGGCTGCAAGAAGAAAATAGTTGCTAGATGTGATGCACAATTTTTTCTTTTTTTAATCTTGGTTGAAGAGATTAAAACCTTATCTTAAAAGCCTCTCCCCCTCCCAGTGTCCTTTCAAATCCCCCTATCTTTCATTAAGCTTGTCAGCGCTGATCCCACAGAATCCAAGTTTGCGTTCTCACCCTGCAAACAGGATCTTCAATCCTCCCATTAAGTGGCAACAATCTGCCCGGTACACGAAGCATATATTCCAAGCCTTCTGACGGACACTCATTTAAAACAAACAACCCACAAAGAAGCCCACAGCAGAATGGCAGTAAAGGTTGGACCTGAAAGCAGGAAGGTACCTTTTTGTTCCGTGATGAGGTGCTGGACAATCACGTCAGTCATGCTGTCTCTGTAAGCATAGCGATCTTTATAAAGGCCATGAACAGTGCTGAAAATCAACTGATAAAAGGATATCGTTCCGTCCTGGCAGCCCACTGCCTGAACACAGGGAGGAAATTATTTCAGTGAACAGCTGCCCGTAGGTAAGACTTGGTAAAACACGTAGTATTCATAGCAATTATGTTCCACTTCCTGCATGCTACACAGATTGAAAGCAATTACATTACGTGTACTGAAACAGCTGCAAAAGTGCTCTTCAACTTTGTACTGCAAAATGAGGACTGATGCCATCATAGCTTGTATGTATGCTGTGGATTGCTTCGGTTTTGTTTGTTTTCTTGTGGTGCTTTCCAGTGCCTCCACCTCCCACACACACCCTTTTTTGTTTTTTGGGGTTTTTTTTTCCTTTTTTTTTTTTTTTTTAATTTTTAAAATCTGCTCTGTATTTCTTAACATTTGTGTATCAGCACAAAGTGCAGCATTTATGGTCATAGTTGTTGCCCTGTTGGTATTTTCCACAAAGTATAATTGTAGAAGCTCAAACAGAAACAGAACTCAAAACTTTCTTCCTATCATGGAACTCAATATCATCAGTCTAGATGTCATTTTTTTTTGCTGTGTGTTGTCTTTTTTCTTTTTTTTAAAATTCCCTTCTCCTTTTTAAATCAAAACGCAGGAAATTCCTTACCATCTGAAAGCAGGCATTACACTCATTTACCACCACCTTGCAGCCTTAAGTTTTAATTTTAGAGGCAGCTTTAGAGCTCACTAAATGCTGCTTAGGCTCTGCTGTCTCAGTAGGATATACAGATTAGGCAAATGAGTTTGAGATGTATGGTCTTAGCTTTTATGGCAAACTGCCTGTGAAAGTGCCAGTAAAATGTACCTACTCACCACATAGTTGGAGTCTGGCTTAGCTTTGCAAGTCCACACCCAGCTGCTTTGCTCTCCTATGGCTCCAAGACGGACACCATCCTTTGTGAAGAGGGAAACTTGTTTATCCGAGCCTCCCAGTAAAATGTACTCTCCCTTAGTAAAATAGCTAACACAGCAAGGGTCAAAATTGAGCGTTCTGTCCTTCCCAATCTACAAGGGAAAAAATAAATATGTCAACTGAAGGATAACTTCGTACTTTTCCAAGGCCACGAGAACAGATGAAAATAAACACAAGGTTCTTCTTGGTGGCACCTGCTGTCACTGAGAACATTCTCAGCCCTCCAGCCAACACAACTTCTCAACACCCTACATCCACCGAGCTTCCAAAAGGCAGCTCTAAATCAATCCCCCCAATTCCAAACCAGCCTGCTCAGGGTGCGAGCGAACAACAACAACAACAAAACAACTCAGCTGGCTGAAAGAAATACAGGGGACTCTAGGAACCAGTCAGCTGTAACACAGAAGTGATCAAAGCTATGGGGGCTTTAATACAAGAACTGGAGGACAGCAGCTGAGTTGTCACAGGGGAAACGAGCCGGAGAAAAATTTGGTTGTAAAATACTGACTCATAAAAAGCACTGGAAAACAGAAAACATTAAATGTGGCTAATAAAGCATGACTATACAAACACTTTGAATACAGGGCACAGAACTGAATTGAAAATACCCTGCCACTCCTGAATGCATTGTCCAAAAACATACCTGTTTGCCACTTAGCTGATAAAAGGAAAGCCTTTGACCCCAGTCTGCCACAGCTAAAGTATCGTTGCGTTCATCTCTGACAACAAAAAAGTTACATGGTCATAGCAATTTATCCATGTTTCTTAGGGCAGAAGAATCAAGCAGTAAGATGGCAGAACATATTTCAAATTACTCATAAAAACCTCCACCAAGGGGAAGCACAGCAGAGACGCCTCGCCATTTCAACTGAAGAAAACAGCTTGAGGACACAAAAGAAAAATCTGTCAACTTTTCAGGAATAACTGCAGAGTTTGACACAGCACTTTGTGCTCACTGCGAAAGCAGTGGGTACAGCGAAGCTGCACCTGTACAGCGGGTGCAGATCCTGATCTTAGGGATCTATAATGGAGTATAGACCCACTGTGACATCAAAGCCAACGCTGCTAAGCAAGACTGGACTGTGACTATCGGAGCATACAGCAGGAAATGAAATGGCTCCTGCAGGACTGGGACAAGCTGAGGAAAGGCTTCAGTATGAAACTGGTTAACTGCAGTGCTCCGACAGGACCTGCTGGAACAAAACTTCGGCCACCTCCTGCACACTCTCTCGTCTAGGAAGAAGGGTGATGGTAATCTGGGCATTCTGATGAAAATAATGCTCCTAATCATAAACTGAACAAAAAGAAAACAGAAAAAAAACCTACTGAAAAACTTCTCAGTAAGCACCTTCCCTCTGCTCAACACACAACAGATGTGGGAAAAAGCAACAGGCTATCACATACCTAAGGAACGTCATAATTAACACATACCAGTGGAATAAATTGAGACAATAAAAATGACACTTAATCCAGAATTTGGTAACTTTTGAATTTTGCACCCTACATAAATTCCCTCTGCCTTCGGTCCTTTTTGTAAATTGCTCTTCTACGTTATACATATGGATATATATGTATGTACATGTATATATGTTATCCATTGTAGTCTCACTCACAAGTCGCAATGCTTAGTCTCTTCTTTCTCATTGTCTTCTATCTTTTCCTCATTATCCTGCCCACTGTCAGGGTTGGGTTTCAATTCTGGCATCTCCTCTAACTGGCTGTGATCTGACTTCTCTAAATGGCCGTTATCTGACTCCTCTTCTTCATCTGCTCTACTCCAAAATTTCTCCCATCGACTGCAATAGCAATTGTTTGTTCACATATACGGCACAGTGAGTGCAAACAGCCCACCCTCCTCTCCCCAGAACCAAGCTGAAATCCAACAACAAAAAAAAGCAAAATCAATGTTTCATGATCTCTAGCTGGAATTTGTTCCCATTTTCTTTCATGTAATGAACAAGTGCCAAAGCCAAGCCCCAGTGCATACCCACAACAAAAGCAACGTACCGTTACCTGCTGTGAACCTGCTCCAGCAGGGATGCAGGTCAGGCCTGTTATCAATAAGCCAAGGACTAAGCAGACAGCGTTGAAAAGGGTGGGATGATTATTTACCTGGATGGATTCCAACAAATGGACCACACTGGAGATGAGGCAGCCCCGGCACGCTCTATTTTAACTTTCTCATCACCATTTTTATTCCGTATGCTGATGACTCCGTTGAACATCCCCAAAGCAAGGTACTGGCCATCGTTTGTCCAACTGATAAAACACACACGTACTGAAGAGAAAACAGCTAAAACCCAGCAGCAGGAAGGCAGAATGGTGCAGCATAATCGAGTAGGGATGGTATATTGAAATACGCTTTTTAAAGGGAGTTCTGGAACAGAGCCAGCAATCCTCAGAGCTGTTTATGAACCTAAATCCACATTTATGGCAACAGCGTGCAACACAGCAAGAACTTTTTATTACATACACAAATTAGAAAAAGGTGGAAACAACAACAACAAAAATTAAAGCTATCATCTGCTTGTGGTTTGTATCATGTGCTAATTAACAAATGCATTTTTGGGAATGAGTGCTGGCAGTAGACCAGGCTTTTCAAAGCCACATCCAGAACACTGACACTGCATGTGGTGGGGACAGGAGAGACCTGCTTTCTCTTCTTGTCTCTACTGCAGTCAATGGGATGACTTCACACAGATTAATGTACTCTTGCTTCAGGTTCTGCAGAGGAGTAATAACACCTTCTGCAAATGCCAACGACACAGAAGATGAGCAGCTCTATGAAAAAAGCAAACTCATCTTTCCTCTAACTTCATTTCACTGCTACTGCACAAGTTGGCTGAACAGATGGAGACAGAAGTTCAGACACTCGCACAAGACCAGAGCACCTCTCTGACACCTTCTGAAGAGTTAAATATATATAATTATTCAATATGTACAATATATGTACTGTTGTAAACAGTACCTAATAGAAACCAAAACCTCTGCTATCTAAAACAAAGAAAGAAAAATAGCTCTCTGAGAAGACAACACAGGAAAGAACAAGTCATCTTTGATAAATATTCATTTTCTACCTGAGTATTTTTAATACTACTCAAATATTTTAATGATGGGAATGGCAGAGTCACATGAAATGTAATGCTTCTGAACAGCAGCTTAGGAGAGCCTCTCTCCTGCTGGGTACTCTGTCTCCACAGACTTGAGCTATTTTGCTTAAACTTTTTTTCCATAAGCCTGCATACTATTTTAAACTGTTTATATTGAAACTAGCTTGAAGAACACTTACCTACAGCAAGTTATCTTACTGTTAGCTTTATGTTTAGAGACTGATTTCTGTTCAGGCGACCACAAGCCTTGATGAAAATGAAGAAAAAGCTGAAGTAAATGACAAGAAAACTTTTACCAGTGTTCAGATTAGAAACCAGCATTGTCAGGAAACTCAGCCCAGACTTCAGAGGGAACAAAGTCTCACTGCTAGGACATTTAAATACATACTACACAAATAGTAAAGAGGAAAAAATAGATATATCTAACACAGAGAAAGGGTCCCAGTGGAAAAATCACAGTAAGAAGATACATTTGTTCTGGGACATCTCACAGCACAGTCCTCATCAACTGATTTTTAGTGATACACATAAGTAACTTTGGGCAACATCTGGTTTCTCCCAGATGAAAAGAGCTGTACAAATCTGTTGTTAGCTTAGCAGTGAAACTTGTACAGAATTTGCAGGCTTAATGGAAAAGTGAGAAAAAGACATACCAAAATCACTGGAAGAGCAGGATGCCAACTGGTGAGTAAGAGGGTTGTATGAAACGCACTGTATAGAGTCATTATGCCTAGAATGAAGTTACAATCACATTTCAATAAATCATCCTTAAACGCCTCTTTCTGACTTTCAGCAAAGTAGCTGAAAGGCTCACCAGATGGCAGAAATAACTTGATCATCTTATATTACATCAAATTAATCTGCAATTACTGTAAACTAAATCAATAATAAATTCTAAAAACCACTGTCACTAAACAGCAGGATTCGCTGCTCCATCAAGATGAGTTCAATATGTGCATAAATGGTGGTTTGTAAAATGTGATTAACGGTTACATCCAAACTCTAAAATAAGTGCCCTTGTGTGTTCTCCTACCCAGTGCACTGGCTTGTGCATACCAACCAGCAACAATGCACAAACATATTCAGAAACAGAATTTGAAGATGTAGCTGAAAAGAGATGACATGAAACAAAGCCAAAAGAAAGATGAAAATATATCGTGTGGAAAAGTACCAAACCTTACCTTCAGCTTGGTCTATGACCTAGGATTATATTGCTTTGATTTATTACACAAGATCAGCTATATTCTGTTTCATTCCATTTAATCTTACAAAATTTCCCCAGTTCTTTCCCAGCCCTTTAAATACATCAGAGATTTATCTAGACTTTTCACCCTCATTTATGCCTTTAATTGCTTTCCTGCCTCATTCAGACACTTCAACTGCTCTCCTCCTCCCTCTCGCATTACTCACTGGCATTTTCTCTAACCTTAGCTAACCTTCTTCCAGCTCTAACATCACTTACTGAGAGCAGAAGTGCATAATGAAGGCTCGCACTGGAGATGCACAGGATTGAAAGCCAGCACTTACGTGTATTTCAGAATTCCTTCTAGCTTTGAAGTCCAAATGATCACACTTTTATCAGCTGAGCCAGATGCAAAACGTTTGCCTAGGAATTAAACACAGTTTAAATCCCACACATAAGAATCCCTTACTCACCCAATATTCAACAAAAGAGAGAGCAAGATGTTCTTGAACTTGACAAGGCTCAAGCCATGAAGAGCCTAACACTGCAAGTGTCCTGGTGTGCCTGTGCTTCCTCAGCTACATGAAACTCAGTGGCTTTTTTCGTGTAAAAAAAGCTCAACAGTACAAACAACAAAGCCAACACTTGCACACAACATTCAAAAATCCCCTTACTAGAACAACCCCATTTTTTCAGTTTGCCCTAAGGAGTGGAAAATATTACACACTTCACAAGCCAGACTAAGAAAGTCCCACAGAAGCGATATTTACCATCTTTAGCATAAGCCACACAGTACACAGTGTCCTTATGTCCCTTCAAAGGTTGAATTAAGGTTCCATCAGAAGTATCATATACCTGCACAAATAACCAGAAAAAAAATATCCAGGATGAGGACTATGACACGAAATTACTGAAGGCCAGGAAGATCCTACATTTTCTTTTCTGTTTACTTTTTTGCAAGCAATACAATTCATGCAGATTAAGGCATTTTAAAGTGTAAAAGGAGTTTTCCTTAGCAAACAATACTAACACTTGGCATGGAAGAAGTCTAGCACTAGAAAATTCCACACACAAATGAAATTTCTAAACAGCTCACTGGGCCTCCATGCTCCAGCTCACACCTCTCCTTCCTTGGATTGGACGTTTACGTATAATAAGCTGCTGGAAAGGACCATCATTAAATACACCACTGCCAGCCCCAGCAGCGTGAAGGTCCGTGTGCTCACAGCTCAGAACAGCCCTCAGCCCCGTGCCCGCAGCCCTGCACTGCGAGGGAGGCGCAGGGCGGCCCTGGGCTGCTGGTGCTGGAGCCGGGCACACACAGGCAGCCCCGGGAGCTGACAGGCTCTACTCGAGGCTCAGCCCAAAGCACGAACATAAATGCGAGTTTCTTTCTCCTCTGCACAGGGTTGGGACTGCCGTGAAGCTTAGCGCAACACGCTCACTGAACTTGCTATCAGTGCAGCAGTCACAGCAGGGAAAGCGAGCTGTCCGTACCAGGAGCCGACTGCCGGCGGCAACGATCAGCTGCGTCCCGTCCGGCTTGAACGCGAGGTCGTAGATGCTGGGGAAGAGACGAGTCGTCGTGGCGGCTGTCGATGTTGCGGCTCGTCCCGTTCCCGGGACCCCCGGCAGCAGAGCCCCGCCCCGAGGGCCGCCCGAGCCCGGCCCCGCGCACGCTGCCGGCCCGGCGCTCCCTGCCGCTCCCCGCCGCCCCCGCCGGCCCCGTGGCGCTCACCAGTGCTCGGCCCGGTCCCGCCAGGTGAGCGCGGCCCGCATGCCGGGCCCGGACCGCGCTCGGCCGCCGGCTCAGTCGCTCCGCCGGTTCCCCGGGCGACGCGCAGGCGCTCGGAGGCCCGCCGGACCGCCGCGACGGCAGGGGGCGCCGCTCGGCTGGGCCGCGAGGGGCATCACGTGACCGCGGCGTCCGGAAGCGCCACTTAACGAGGCCGCCCCGCGCCGGAGCGGTTTCCATGGCGACCGGCGGGCGGGTGACGTCGGAGCGGGGATGGAGCGAGCGCGTCGGCAACGCGCGTCTCCGGGAGGCGGGAGCGGCGCGAGCGGGTGAGGTCACTTGAGTCACACGGCCGGGGTCCCGCAGCTCCGCGCCGTGCCTCGCTGGCGGAGCCGCGCCGCCGGTTCCCGGCGCTGCTGCTGCCTCCCGGCGCGGCGGGAGCTGCGGGAGCCCCGTCCGGTAGCGGCGCGCCGGGCGGTCACGGGAGGCGGCCCCGGCCCCCTCGGCTGCCCTCCGCCGTGCCGCCCGGCGGCCTTCCGACGGGGCGGGCGGGGGAAGCGGCCCCGCTGACGGCTCGCCGTTCTCTACGCCCGCAGCGCCGAAGGAACGACGCTGCGATCCGGACGGGCGCGGGCGGAGCGCTGCCGTCCCGCCGGCACAGCTGGCGGCCCCGCGCCCGGAGCGGGGAGCTCCCGGAGCGATGGGTCCGAGCCGCGGCGCGAGGAAGGCGGCAAGGCGGAGCGGTGCCCGAACGGCGCCGGAGCGGAGGCGGCAGGGAGAACCGTGCGGGACGGCGGAGCGAGGAGCAGCTCCGTAGAAAGTAACGGGGAGAGCGCCCGGAGCGAGAGGCGGAGAGCGGCGCGGGGCCGGCGGGAAATGGAGCGCGCTCACAGCCGGGCGGGATGCGCGGAACCGGCCGCGGCTGGGCGGAACGGCCGCCATCAGCCGCGCGCAGCGCCCGCGGCTCCGGGCTCACGGCGCGCCACGGCGGCGCTGCGGGCGGCGGGGCGGGGCGGGGCTGCGGCAGCGCCGGCTGTGCGAGACCGGAGGAAAACCAGCGGGTGGAAAACGGGGGCAGAGCCGGGGGACCCGGGAGCACGGCGTTCCGAATCCGACCCCGAGATGGATGCCGACGGCTTGCGGCCTGCTGACGACGGGAGCTTCACGGCAGTTAAAATACAGCGAGGTATGGGCGTGTTTTTAAGCGGAATGTCATTCGAACGGGTTATCCTGAGCTACCCGAGAAAAGTACCTGGTTTCAGGACGGGCGCCTTCTGCACCGTGTCGTTTGTGGAGCCCTTTCGGTCTCTTCAGCTGCGCGGTGTATCGAGTGCTGAACGTGCGCTGCCTCTTAGGGAGCGGCACAGCACCGGCACCTTGCTTTGTGAAGAAGGCTTTACTTGTAGCTTCTTTCATGATGCAGTGTGTGGGGACGGGGTGTAATTCTTAGCTGTCATTGAACCTGTTTTCCAGGCTGCGTTGGAGTCGTGATTTCTCTTCAGAATGTTTTTCTCAGAGCTCAAATGCAGAAAAACACATCTGTGTTATGCATTCCTATGTGGAATCTGTGTAATTCCATCACAAATTAAGGAGGAAACGGCCTGTGAGCCGTGACGGCAAACTACGTGGGGTTTTCCATTTTAATACTGAGGTATCATTTCTTTACAGGAGAACCTGTCCCACGGACACAAGTGGATAGGAGGAAAACGAGTCCGTATTTTTCAAGTAAATACAGTAAAGAAGGTAGGATACTCCTTAGGGACGTGATTGCTATTTTGCAGGGGAGAGGAATAAGATGGCTTGGGATGAAGTGATGATGCAGGAAATGCACATGTGGCTGCACGTACAGGCAGCCTTCACTGTGGGGTTACAGTGTGAAGTACACCTGTCCCTGCGGCTTTGTCAAAGGGAATGCACAAATTGCCAATGCTGTGCCCACAGTGCTGAGCCTGCTTCAAAAGTTCTTCATTTAAATTTTTTTTCCTCTAAGTATGTAATTCCATCCTTACTACCCTATGTATTTCCTCATGTTGCCTTTGTGTACAGCTCCCAGCCCGCCTAGGAGGAAGGCCTTCAGAAAATGGACTCCTCCACGTTCCCCTTTTAATTTGGTCCAAGAAACACTTTTCCATGATCCGTGGAAACTTCTCATTGCGACCATATTTCTCAATAAGACTTCAGGTAAATGGAGTAATACAGCTTCATGTTGTGTAACTGTTGGGTGGTGATATAGGATTGAAACGGCTGCCAATTTTTGTGTCATTAATAAAGAATAAATATACACGTTTGTGTTGATGTTGAAAAAAAAAAAAAAAATTTGTTTCTTCTGCCTTGGCAAAAACCATGCATAGTTGAAGTGGAGAGTGATCTCCACAGCTGATGATAGTTTCTTTGACCAGGTAAAATGGCAATTCCTGTGCTCTGGGAGTTCCTCAGGAAGTACCCTTCCCCTGAAATAGCCAGAACTGCAGACTGGAAGGAAATGTCGGAGCTGCTCAGACCTCTCGGCCTCTATGCACTCAGAGCAAAAACTATAATCAAGTTTTCAGGTAAGTTCTTATGGCTGTGTTTGTGGAATGATGTAAATCGCGTTAGCAAGAAAACTACAGCTATTTTCCTACCTGTGCTCTGTGACATCTTTCCCTGGAGAGTCCTGCTGGTTTGTTTTCTGAAGCGTTGGGAGATGTTGGTTTTACACGTGCGAAGTTTCACACGAATGTGCATAAGAACTTATTTAGGTGAGGTGACGGAGCACTGGAACAGGCTGCCCAGGGGGGTTGTGGAGTCTCCTTCTCTGCAGATATTCAAGTCTCACCTGGACGCCTACCTGTGCGACCTGGTGTAGGGAACCTGCTTTGGCAGGGGGTTGGTCTCGATGATCTCTGGAGGTCCCTTCCAACCCCTACAATTCTGTGATTCTGTGAAACTGCTGATCAAATTGTCTTAACTGAGTAACTTGTGGTTTTTGTAGTGGTTTTATTTAAAATGCTGCCACGTGCAGGTCTGGGGCAGCATCGTGTTCTGCTCAGACCTGGGCCTGCATGGTGAGGGCTGTGCGTGTGTTCCAGATGAGTACCTGAACAAGCAGTGGAAGTACCCCATTGAGCTGCACGGAATTGGAAAGTACGGGAATGACTCCTACAGAATCTTCTGCGTTAATGAATGGAAAGAGGTGCGCAGTGCTGCTGTGAGTGGGGCTTAAGGGGCTGTGCAGGCAGTGCGTGCCTGGCCTCGCCTCCTGCCGCTGTCACACATGCACTCACTTGGATTTAAAAATTTTTTTTTTTTTTTTCCAATTAGTTGAATTCTCAGAATGCATTTTTTTGCAAGTCTGCCTTAAGTCAAGGCTGACTGATCTGTCTGCTGTAGCTCACGCATGGCAGGGGTCTGCTGCTCCGACTGTGGCACAGTGGGTTGGACAAGGGGAGTTTGTGAGCTGGAGGGGAAGCAGCTTGGGTGTGTGGTTCGGAGCTGTCAGCTGTGTTAAGATATTCAAGTGAACATTAATTACTTTTGTTGTGTTTTAGGTGCAGCCTCAGGACCACAAGTTGAACATCTACCACACGTGGCTCTGGGAAAACCATGAGAAGCTGAGCGTGGACTGAGTGCAGCCTCCACGTGTGCCAGCAGTGGGCTGCGCAGCATCAGTGCTGTGCTGAACATCACGTTCTTAGTTTATATGTTGTGTGACATCAGCTCAAATAACACTGTAATCAAATGTCCAAGTGCTTTAAAGGTTTTTAATAAACATATCTAACTTTTTGTAGCATCTGCTCTTGTAAAACTCTCCCCTTAAACCGAATGTGCTCCGCTGCCGTTCCGCCAGCACAAGCCTCACCGCCAGGGGGCGCTCTCCCGCTCAGCGGGCCTGGCGGAAGCCGCGTGCCGCCCGGCCCTGAGCTTCCTGGCGGAAATGGCGCCGGGCAGATCCTGTCAGCTTCGTAGTGAGCGCGCAGAGCGAGAAGCGGAGGCAGCACCGATCCGTTCTCCCGAGACGCCCTCCAGAACGCGTCCCACTTTGCTGCGGCTCAGGGCTCTGTGTGACCCCACGAGGGGCGGCCGCTCGCTCCCGGCGCTCGCTCCGTGCAGGCGGGGCGCGGCGCCGACCTGTCGGTACCGCCCAGGTCTCCCATAAGCCCCCGCGCGCGGCGGCCCCTCCCTCTCTCGGCGGGCCGTCCGTGCGGGCGCCATCGCGTAGCAGGTGAGCGCCGCCATCCGCCGCCATCCGCCTCGGGAGCGCCCGCCCGGCCCCGCCGCCTGCCCCGGGGGCCCTCCGTGCCATGCGGGGGGCCGTGGCGCCGGGGCCTTTCCGCGGCCCGTAGCCCGGCGGCGGCGGGGCCAACGAGGCCGGGCTCGCGCGCAGGGGCCGTGCGTGCGTCGCTTCCGGCGGCGGTGAACCGGGAGCGGCCCACGGGCGGTGCTGGGGGTGCCGGGCCGGGTCCGCGCCGCCGTCGGGTCTGAACCGGGTGGGTGCTCGGAACGTCCCGTCCTTAAAGGGGCTCCGGCTGCTGCCCGCCGCGGGGCTGCCCTGGAACCGGGAGGGCCCTGAACTCGGCGGGCGGGGATCGGAGCGTCTGAGAGCGGGCGCGGGGAGCTGAGCGCGGGTCGCCTCCCAAGATCGCATCTGGGGAGCTGGTGGTGCTCCGCCAGCTTCGGACACGGGAGGGAGAGAGACTGCAGAGGAACACCCATTCCCTCCCTGGCTCTGGCAGTGGCTAGGGGGTGGAAGATAGCCCTGCGACAGCCCTTGTTGGCAGGGTGATGCGTCGCCGCCGTGTCGCGCCTTTTCTCATCCTGCTCCATTTCCCTCAGCTGCCATGCCTGCCCTCCGGCCTCTCGTGAAGCCTAAGATCGTTAAGAAGAGGACCAAGAAGTTCATCCGCCATCAGTCTGATCGCTATGTCAAGATCAAGGTAGAAACTTACGGAAGCTTCCTTGCAGCAGTACTTTGGGGAGGGTCGGGTTTGTGATTGCCAGGAGGGCTGGCGTTGGATTAGAGCATAAAGGTCAGGTGTTGCAGCTGTGGGCTGGGCAGTGGTAGCGCAGGTGTGAGACCGGTGGGATGTGATACAGCAGTGAATCTTTGTAGGTTTGTTTTGGCCAACCTTGGTGCAGGCGTTCTCACACTGATGTAGTTTTGTAACTGAATGCCAAATGCTTCCCACATTCCTTCAGCGCAACTGGCGGAAACCGAGAGGTATTGATAACAGAGTTCGCAGGAGGTTCAAGGGCCAGATCCTGATGCCCAACATTGGTTATGGGAGCAACAAGAAGACAAAGCATATGCTGCCTACGGGATTCAGGAAGTTTCTGGTCCACAATGTCAAAGAGCTGGAGGTGCTCATGATGAGCAACAAGTAAGTCCCTGGATTTATTCCCCATCCTTGCCCTGAGTTGTTGCTGCAGTTCTGCAGTCAGTGCTGCAGCTGTGTGCTGCCGTGCTGCCCATCCCATAACGGCACTGAGGCAGGAGACCTGGGAGGTGTGCAGCTTTGGGGAACACAGCCACTGTCTTGCTTTACTCAGCGCCGCAGCGCTGGAAGGTGGCCGGGGAGCCTGAGGCTGTCAAACCTCTGTCTGCGGCTTGTTGTTAAACGCCTGTGCTCTGCTGTCGGCAGGATGGCTCCCATTGCTTTGCCTGCACCGCTGCCACACATCGGGTCGAGGCCGGCTTAACACATGGTCTGTTCCTTGCAGGTCGTACTGTGCAGAGATTGCTCACAACGTGTCTTCCAAGAACCGGAAGGTCATTGTGGAGAGAGCGGCTCAGCTCGCCATCAAGATCACCAATCCAAATGCCAGACTGCGTAGTGAGGAAAATGAATAAGCTGGCTTCTACATCTGGGATGTATTTAATAAAGTGTAAAAACAAACTGATCAGCATTGGCCTGTTGCCTGTTTCTCAGGGCTTGGCACACAGTGCTGTGACTCCACTTGCACCTGAGGTTTGTGCTGACGGTGAGCTTGCAGCAGTGCACCTCTTGCTCTTATCTGGAGATTTGCTTCCTTCCAGGTACTTGTGCTTCAGGGGGCCTGGAGCCATACCTTGATCATGCTGCAGGGAGGGAACTGACATCTTAGTGGAGGCCAAGAAAAGGTCGTGCAAGCAGATGTTCCCTTGTTCTGTGGGCTCCTAGTAGCGTTAGCAATGTAATGTTGCTGTGATAAGTAATGAATTCAGGAATGAACACGGCTTCATAGGTACATTTTTTATTTTAAGTTACCACTCAAACAGGGTGGATATTCTTTAACACTGCACTATAAATATTTTTCACATCAACCGCTGTCAAAAACGAGAAATGAAAACTTATTACAACTCCATGGCTGTAAGAAGTGTGTCGTGGTGGCCCTGTTCTCTAATTTGCTGTTACATTTTCTCTTAAGGCTTTTCTTCCCCTCTGCAAAGCAGTATTAGAACAAAACATCTGCTTTAGAGGTTTTCAAATGACAGAAGGTACTGCGGACTGTGTTTCAGCAACTCTGGCTACTGAGATTCACCTGTGATACTGGAGCACTCAATATGAGCTTCCCTCTTAATGTGTGTTGCTGCTGTGTACTTTAACGACCAGAATTTGGAGCAGATGGGTGCTGCGGTGGTGGTCACTCACTACAAACACTGATCTCCTCCAAGAGGCAAAGAGAGGCCACTGCTTAATGCAGAGAAAAGCTTAGTAAATGATTTGTATTGTACTACAATCCTGCAGTCTCTTTTGGAAGGCAGCCTATTGAGGTATTCTGCAGTAAAAAGTAGAAAAAAAAAAAAAAGTATTGCTGAAAAGCTGTGGAAATACCCAACTATCACATCTATGAATCTAGCCCTGTACAGACAGGCTGGGATGTCCTGGTAAGAACAGTCCAGCTGCAGCTTGTACAGCTTTGCTCATGCAAGTCTCCTTCCTCTTCTTGACAAAGGTCCTATGCTTATGGTGTACATCACTACTTAAAAGACACGCAGATTTTAGCCATGTTATTTAGTGAAACGATACATTCTTCAGGCAATTTGGAGTAAAAAGTGCATGTGCAGTGGTTAAAAAAAAAAACAACAACTTTTAAGCTATTTCTCTTTGCACTTCAGTAGGGAAATACTCCAGGACGTGGTTTTCATTTTGCATGGCATCATGCTAAATTGCTTGACATACCCTGTAAAAGCTTGCTGAAACTTAGCATTCACATCTACTCTCCTCCCTGCACAGGGGCAATGCTTTCCTTCATCTCACGTGTCACGGTAAAATGCAGCGAGATGCCTGGTGCCCACAGGTGCAGCCAGAAGCAGCTACTTCTGCTGGCACTCACTGCCAAGCAGCTGCTGCACCAGAGAGCAGCTTGATGACATCCTCACTGTGCCCACTGTGACACATCCCTTGGTTCATGCATGGTGAGGCAGGCAATGGATACAGGGCAGAGCCTTAGCTCATGTCCATTGATTCTGTAGAGGGCAGAGAAGCAGTGTCTTTCTGAATACTTTCAAAAAGCGATGCCATTTCAGGACTGGATCTGATTTGAGAAGAAAATTCAGCCATCACCGGACTTTTCTCTACTTCAGGGATGGTCAGGAGAGCAGCTACTGCTCTCATTGCTGATCGCTTCAATTCATCCTGCTTTTCAAACTCCTGTTTCACCGAACCAGCTTTTACCTAAAAATCCAAAGCAGAATCTTCAGTTGGGATTAAGAAAAGATGATGCCGGCACAACACTGACCACATCAGCAGAGCGAGCAGATCATTTTCTAAGCAGAGGAACTTGGGAGCAGGTTGCTCAGAAGAAGTAACAGAGGGCTAAGGCACAGGGGGCAGAAGGCAGCCCCAGCACGTCGCTCTGATCTCACCTTTGTGGAGCAGGTTGCCCGGAGCGGTTCGATCAGTCGCTCCAGCCTCTGCAGAACTGCATTAGGACAGAGTGTGGACAGCCGAGCCAGCATTATGAAAGTCAGCATCTAGACAAAGGAGGAAAGATAAAATGCGCCGCTTCGCTACACCCTCCAGTGCCCTGACTCCAGCATGGATCCTGTCTGCAGAAGGCTGTGCTCTCATCGTGGCATCTGTACCTCAGTGCTTTCCTCTGCACTCCCGCGAGGGGCTTTGTTAAGAGTCATAATTAGAAATGCACCTGCTAGCAGCCAACGTACAACAGGTGCCCGGCTGGACTCAGGTCCCAGGCGCCCTGCTCCCAGGTGTCTGCGGGGTGCTCAGCTTTTGAGGAAGGCTGTGTTCAGCCCAGCAATTGTGCCACTGCTGTACTCCTTCTAAGTGGAGGTAGATTAAACAGAATGAAAAGGAAATTTGCTCCTATCAAGCTATGAGTCGTGCCCTGGCTCCCTTAGAGCTGAATAACATCAGTTACTTCTCTGTCCTACAGCAGTTTTGGCAGAGCACCTCCCCACCTGAATGTCATAGTGATCCTTCAGTCCATCCTCCACATGGTTCAGGTACTCGTAGATATCCAGCCGGTCAAGACAGCTTTCCAGCAGCGTGTACATGCATTCAAAAGCAGCTTTCCTCACATCAAGGCCATCATCCACTGTGTGTTTGAATGGCCCCATTTCTACCTTAAACAAGAACAAAAACAGAGCTGTAACCTACCAGCAGGCAGCGTGACAGCTTCACACACACAGAGCTGCTGCTGTACTGCACTCAGGACAAACTGATGACATACCTCTCGGATGAGTTCTCTTCTGACCTTTGTTTCATTATATAAGCTGGGGAGAACTGCATTTAGCAAGTCCCGGATTAAAGAAGGTTTGTTATGAGCAGCAGAATTAAACATGGCTAAAGCCACACGTCGAACATTCAGGTCTGAATCTTGAAGGGTTTTTAAGAAGTTACCTGTGGGTTGAGAACACATCAGGCAGTGTTTTACAAGTCCACCAAGAAGCAATTGTAACTGACACAAGAACACTACAGTGTATTTTTGATGTAGCTTGGATATAGCTGTGGTGAAATAACTTTAGGGGCATGGTTTAACAGACACTGGAGATACTTTCATTCAGGATATAGTAAATAGAAGAATTGTGACTTTTTTGCATATGGGCATAAAGATACACAAGTAGCAAGATTCTAGCTACCACAGACCTTCCCTTAAAGTCACATCAGAAGGTTCAGAATTCAAGCACGGCGTTCTTTTTTCTTGCTTAGATCTACTTTGCTCCAATAAGACTTCTCAGAAATACAAGGCCTACTTCCATACAACAGATCTGAGACAGAGGCTCCCTACAAGGTATAAGGCCTTAATTTAGGTTGTGTTTCACAAGATCCTGTCTGCATAATGCTTGAATCTTACGTTTGAAAGCAGAGGGAGTTAATGCTTCCTAAAAATCTCAGCCACCCACGGGATGCCCAATAGCAGAGTATCACAACATTTAGCAAGGGCCCACGTGACAGTGCTCCTCCTGAGTGCCAAAAGCAGAGAAGCACTGCAGAAAAATAACTGGATTAGGTGTGAAAAATCCCTGAGCTGTTAATGAAAGCCAAAACCTGTTCCTGGCTCACCCTGTGACTTTTACTAGCTTACCTATGCAGCCTTTCAGGAGAGCATCAATAGGTTGAGGATGGTCTGCAATTGTGAATTTGACTGCAGTCACCACCGTACTGCGGGCATGCGGAGAGCCTGTGACAAAGATGGAAAGAAGAAAACAGTGACAGATCAAGAGACAAAATCGTCACTTTAACTTTGTAGCATGTATTCTGCTCTCAGTTTCAGCAGACGTACATTGAAAAGCGGGCTGCGGATTTGTCTGAACAGCCTCTCCCAGCACAATGTCTTTGTTCAGTCCCTGCTGTGAGCCACCTCCCACAGCCCAGCAATGCAGTACTCCTCTGAACCCCTCGCAAAGATCCCTTGTCTTCTTTTCACCTCTCTGGACTGCCTTTCTCTCACCAGTGGTTTACAAGAGGACCATCCAGCAAAACAAAGCACCACTCCATCTCAGCACTGCTCTTCATATCATTACCTGATGACAGCTGCTTTTTCAGCCGAGGCAGCAGCTCAGAGGGATCCACCAGAGTCAGCTTCCCCAAGCACTCGGCCACCACGTTGCGCGTCCCTTCCTCTGAGCACTCGCAGTGCTTAAAAAGCAGAGCCCAAATATCCTCCACGTAAGGCTTGAGGCTGTCGGCTGGGGAAGAGCTAATGACTTCTTTTAAAGAGTGCAGCAGGAGGTACTGTCTCTTTGGCTGGCTTTCAATCTCTTTCAGCATGAAGGGAAGATACTCCTTAAGATTTCCAACACTGATGTTCCCCAGTGCATAGGAAGCAGCAGATTTCACCTCTTCGCTGGGGGAAGCGAACGCTTCCAGGATGACAGTTTTGAGCTCCTTCTGAGCACTCGTAAGGTTCGTGGTGCGCCCCATCTCTGCCAGCGAAAGGAAGGCTAGCACCTTTACAGCAGCGCTGCATTTGGGGCTTTTTACGTCCTGGATAAACTGGTTCACTGTCCCAGGGGCTTCTTTGGGGCAGGCTGAGGAAAGGGCTGCCACGCACTTAGCAGCAGAATAATACGCCTGTTTGTGTAACGCTGCCGATGCCCCAGGCGGACCCGAGGAGTACACGGGTGCAGTCAGCTGCTTCAACAGCTCCGAGTAGCCCACAGCCGCTGCCTTTGTCAGAACCAGAGCCTGGAAGAAGTCAATGATAGCGTTCAGAGCCCCTCCTTGAAGCAAAGGTGAGTGGACAAGCTGCAAGATTTCAGCAAGAACTGAACCAGTGATCTTAGAGATGCAGGATGGATAAACCTTAGCTAAAGTAGTAAGGAATGCGATCGCCACCTGGGAAACGTGCATGTCATTCTCACTGATTAAGGCAGGGAGCTCTGTAAGAACAGACTCTATCATGGCAGGCTTAAGGCTGTCACTGTAGTTCTTCACCAGAATATCCAGAGCGGCCAGAGTGCTGAGTTTCAAGGCACGTTGATTCTTTCTCAAGAAGGAAGCTAGAATGGGGAAGCCTTCCCCTAGGATAGGTCTTAAGTCTATTTTAAGCGGAGAACTGGCAATGAGAGTTAATGCTTTAACTGCTGTCAAGCGGGTGATTTCATTTTTGAGCCTCTCCAGAAATATCTTCAATGTTGGCTGCAGGTCAGTGCTCAAATGGTCTCCCAGACTGTAAATGATTTGTCCCATACACGAGATAGCACGCTCTTTGACCTCCTGGTCAATGTCAGCTGCCTTCAATCGTTTCAGAGTACCGGGAAAAAGGTCCTTCACGTACGGCTTGGCATCAAAAGTGCAAGGTTTGTCCAGAGGCCTGATAACCTTCACAAGCTGCTGAGCAACCAGCAGAGCTTCTGAAGTGATCTTATAGAAGGGGTCTCCTATACAGGCCACAACTGGAGGTAACAGGCTTTTGATGTGAGGATGAAATGCCTCTGGCTGGTGGTTGCAAAGAAGGACATGAAGGAAAGACAGCGCATCGATTCTCATGTTGGAGGAGTTGGATTTATCGGCCAAGGAGAAAACAATGCCTGTGCAGAAGAGACAAGAATGAATGCCGTCCTATTTCAACTGGTGGTTTCTATTGGGAAAATAGCCACCAAAGCCGCCCTCAGAAAATGGGCACAATCTGAATCTTTTCTTTCCTCTCCCTACTCAAATTATATTTACTATTCCAAAGAACTATTATCTTTGCACTCGTTCTGCTTTCAAGGAAGAAGCAATTCAAACACAATTACTCTTTGCAGCAGACACGGACAGCTGGCTACAAAAACTTTTTAAAATTTAGTAAGAAAAGTCATCCTGGGCTGAGGTAAGGAGGGACTGTTATCAAAATGCAAATAAGACTGACAATGTTAAGACTGGGAACATTTATTCTCAGCAGAAACCCCACGCAGCCGTAATGTCCCTTTCTGAGTTTTTCCTTTATTCTTCTGTGCGAAGTCTTATGACTTCTTTTATGACTTCTGTTAGTTTTGCCAGCAATGTAACTGTGGATCGTTAGCAGACTGACTTCCTTCCTAAATGTCACATACTTCCAAATCCATTTTCTGACTTAATCAGAAACACAACACTGCTTGCTATCCCTGAAGTTGTGCTTGGCTTTCTGATTACAAACGTCCTGCAAGCACTGATTCCTAAGAAAGAAGGACAGAAAGAAGCACAGGAGACTTTTTATACGTTTACTACACAGTCACTCCAAAAGCCAAAGCAGACCCTCAGTACTACGAGCCTTTCAGCAGTCTGAGATACTTCATGAACTTACAGGCAAGGAAAGCTCTGTGAAAAATGTGAGGGAACACATCAAATTATTGGTAATATGAATATATTTGTTAATACCACTACATTTTGTAAAAGAAAAAGTCACTTGTTACTGACCTCAGCAGGCTAGCAAGTAATTCTAGCTAATTTCAAAGGAGGCTGGAACATGCCCTCTTAAGGACACCTCCTCCAGGGACTGTGGAAATGAAGCTGGTATTCTTATCCTGGCTGTCAGTGGTAGACAGAACTAGGGACTGATCTGGGAACTGCTAAATGTATCAACATGGACAAGAACTTGACATGCGCGCCTTGAAGCTGAACAGAGACAATACACAGGAATAAAATATGAACACACAGGTCAGGAGCACACATGCTGTGACACCAACTAACAGAGCCAACCACGGATCGTGGACAAGCTTTACCAGGCACTAATGCAGGGATGTGCTCTGCCAGGCAACCAGGAAGAACATTGGCCAGCTCCGTCAGGAGGCTGAAACAACCCTGCCTGGACTTGACGCTCTTGTCTTTGAGCTGCTTGTGCAAGGCCTTGACAATGTTGGGAACCTGCAATGTGGAAAAACAAACCAGAAAGAAACACATTGGTCATCCCAGCTTCCAGAGCACAGAGCTATGTTACCAAAGCAGGCTGCTCAGCTGAGCCAGAAGCACTAATAGCACAGCAAGAAAACTGTCAGGATTCAGCAGTCAACAGTGGAATTGTTCATTAGAAAACAAGACGGGAAAGATTACAAGACAGTGCGCGTGAAGAAAAAATACGCAAACTGATGAGCTGGAGGGGACTTTATTCTTCCATATTCTACAAACAGAATCCCTAGCAAACCTTTCTGGTGCTGGTGTTATCCCCTAACACAGAAGCTTTAAGAAATACAACAAAATCATCATTTTAGCCAAAGGCCAGTGTGTCTTGTACAGTCTAAAAACAGGTCAGAGGCTGACCCAGGGGAACAATGCATACAACTGAGTGCTTCTGCACTGCCTCAGCTCTCACTCCCAGGAATGGTAAAAAGAATGAACTGAAAAAAAAGGGGGGAATTGTTAACCCTTGGGAGCCAGTACCTTCTGGTGATCTGCCCAAGGGCTCCTTCAGCAAGCTTTGTTCTCAAGCTTGACTGTTAGGCACATTCATCAGTGGTACACTATCTACTTCTCTTTATTGCTTTCTGCTGTCATCCAGCCCACCATCTCCTCACACACCTGGTTCTGAAGCATTGTCAGGGAAACATCATCTTTGCCAGAGTCATCTGAAGCATGCAGCCAGCTCTGGATGGGCAGCGTTTGCTTCAGCAACGAGATATAAGCACTGAAGATGTCAGCTTTGACATTCTCCTCTCTCTCCTTAAATCTGCTTATCAAAACTGGAGAAAGGGTTTTGTAGAAGTCCTGAAGGAGATCGTGCCTGCTGCTGACAATGGCCTCCAGGCACTTTGCTGCAGCCCTGCGGACTTTCCAACTGATGTCATCATCATCACTGTACTCATCATCGCTTTCTGGAAGGAAGAGAAGGGAAAACAAGGTGCATTGTCAGGAGCAAATCAGAAGTAGACCATCACCTGATGCCTCAGAGTCTAAGCCTCTGGCTGACTAAACAAACAGGTGCCAGTAACTCACACATGTGAAATTGTCCAGAATAGCCTGTCCCTATAGATGTCACCAGAGACAGCAGTGTGACCCAGGGCTGATGTGAGTTCAGATTCTTCTGTTTCAAGTGAGAGCTGGCAGAACAAACCTTAATATTACTCCACTTACTGGGGAAGCCAGGTCAGCTCAGGCATCAAGGCTTTTGTTTTGAAGAAAGAATGAGGTCCTCTGATTTTAAAGGCAGAAATACATAAATATTTGTCTTAGCAATCCTTGAGTGGCACAAAATAGCAAACAATTTACAATGCTACTGGCAGAACAACTAACACACTCTCCAGGAAGCCTGCCAGGATCTTACCCTGATTAGCATGAAAGTCAACAAACATGCCCTCCTTTCAAGGAAGCTGTTCTAACTTTGCTCTTAGCTGCCACGCACTTCATGCAGCTATAAATACAGACATTACAAGATGCTTTCTATACGTGAAAGTATTTAAACATACACCTGTTATCTGACCAAGCTAAACAGATTCAGAAAGTAGACAGAAGACCCCTGTTAAGACAGTATCAGATTGCTTTCACTGGTGACTGAGATGTTTCTAATGGTGGTACTTTCAAGGGTCCAGGACTGTAGCTTTGCTTCTTTCTGCTACAGAGCAGTAAAAAATAGCTGCCTTATAATAATAACAATGGCGTGGCTACAATATCCGTAGGCTGAATTAGGTTGAACTGAAACTGTTATACTAAATGGCAGCCTTTCATTCAAACAGCAGGTCACAGAACCACAGAACTGTAGGGGCTGGAAGGGACCTCCAGAGATCATATAATCCAAAAACAATACTGCACAGCACCCCAGCAGATGCAGTAAGAAACCCATAAGGTAACTGTTAACTGCAATTTTTAGATTTCCTCATAACATCTTTCTTTTCAAGAAATACCATTTTGTTAGGATCCCAGTAAGGAGATATCTAACTCACATGTGCATGGATCTACTACAGCTAAATTATCAGGAGAAACAGGAATCTGGGTTACAGCTGGTTCAAATGCTTGGTGCCACCAGTGGAAGCTCAGACTTCAGAAGGCTCAAAAATGACACCTCCCTCGACTAACAGCCCACACACATCACATCAGCTGCTCGGAGCCAGAGTCTGAGTTCTGCCTGGCAGGCTGCAAGCAGCACTGGCACTGCTGAGAGCACAAGGAAGTGCTTCCAACAGCCAAGACGTCAGAGCTGTTGCTCCTCAGGATTTCCAAGCGTGAAGCATGGCTGCTCGCTGTACGTGCTCTAAGAGATTACTACTAAGTCAGCAGGGCAAGAAAGGCAACGCTTCCTCCACCTAGCTCTCTGATAGCTCAGAGTATAGATTCAGTGTTCTCCCCGTTGCTCAGGCAGGCAGAGATCTGAGCAGCTTGTTATTACCATTGGTAAATTGAAACAACCAAATCAAGAGCACTGTCTTGAGACAGATCTGAAAAGTAACATCCCAGAGAGTGAGAGAGCAGGAAGGGGAGAAATGCAAACCAGTGTTCTGCTAAGCACAGTCATCCTCACAAGCAGGCACCTTGTTCTTCATCCTCCCCATTTTCAGTTTCCATCTTTTCTTCCTCTTCTTCCTCCTCGTTGTCATAGTTGTAGTTCGGGTCAAAGGTGATGTACTTCAAGCATAGACTCATCACGTTTGGGATGTGAGGGTCAATTTCTTTTGGGCACCTATCATGACAAATAAAAATTCTAAGAGTTAGAGTTAATAAAATGAGTAATAAGCAATTTTAAATATTCAACTAATACAGTCCATCTGAAAAGGGTTCCAAAATGCTTCCCAGACTGCTTAAGCATTTTGTTAATATGAGTTAAGTCCTTTTCTTACCGTGCATGAAGCAATACCACATTCTCCTGGGGAGGATTTCTATAAGGTTTCTATAAGGAAGAAAAAAAAAAATACCCCGGAAAAAAAAAACTATCTGTGAACACCTGGTTCAGTCTGCTACCCATGGGAGAAAAACTCAGCAGCTCTGCAGGGCTGCTTCTCCAAGACAAGCCCTGAACTTCTGACCAAATGTCAGGAAAGCTGCATCTCCTCTGTATGACCTCCCTTCTTGTCTTCCACTCCCTCCCTGCACCGAGAACCCTCTTTCTCAAGCTATCCTCCAAAGACAAGAAAAACTCCTAGTTCTGCAAAACCAATACAGAAAATACACTTTTATACATTAAGGAAATGTAGCTCATAAATCATGCCCAACTCTGCATGTGAAGAAGAAATGTTATTTGTGAACTATCTTCCCCAACAGGAATGTATGTAGGAAGATACTCAACCCAGGACACTGTAAGTAGACATATTTACACCAGAAGGACATCAATGCAAAGGATGGTGCAGCTGTTCAAGGATACACACCTTCTCACAAAAGACTCAAATGCCTGAAAGCAGTACTCTCTCAACTCATCATCGTCCACGTTACAGAACCGAACAATCAGAGGAATTATCTTCTCCAGATGTTCTCCTGGGAAAGACAAAGCAAGCAGCGGTAAACAATGTCAGCCACCTGTTACTTCCTTCATGTGCCTGGCACAGCATTCCCCACTTGGATCCCTTAGGCAAGGAGCCAGCAGCCCACCAACAAGCAGCCCTGCAGGGATTTTCAGTAGATGACCTGGCCCTTCAGTCATAGAAAGAGCTACATCTAGAAGTCTTCCAGGGCTGAATGTCAGTTCTGGCAGATCTTTCAGACTCGCTATCCTACATTTCTCCTCTTCTTTAAAATGAGGTGAATCCACTGCCATCATTCACAGACGCATTAATTCAGACCAGGCTAGTGAAAAAGACCTTGAGATGAAACGCACTGTAGAATGGCAGCCAGAGAGTTCGTTTGGTGTCTCCTCCCAAGTGTAGACCAACGCCAAATCAGGACCACAGAGAGAATCCCAAAGCACAACCCACTAACACATCAGGAACAGACCAAATGCATTTATTTTACCACTGAAAGAAAGCTGCTTTAAAATGCGTGCCTGTTTCCAGCATCGTTTCAAACCACTGTCCTACCTATGCGGTGTCCAGCCTGCCTACTGATGCCAGCGATACACTGAATGTATGTCCTGGTAGTTGAAGTAGACTCATTCTTCTTCAGCTCAGCAATAAGATGCTCTGCAAGCTCCGAGAAGATGTTCCCACTGCAGGTCAGGACGAGATGACCCAAAGCAATGATGGCTCTTTTACGTACTGCCAACCTGGGGCTCGTTAGCTGAGGAAGGAGACAGTTCAGGATGGAAGAATGGAAAGAGTAGAGAGTTCCCCCCAGCCTGCAACCAACAGAACAAGGTAGAATTTGAAAGTCAGCATGTCAGAGGAAAAGCTCCTATACCAGCAAAAAACATACAAACTCTTCAGCTATGAAGGGGAAGGGAGAGCAAAAGGGTGGTTTTGGCATCCTGGGTTTGAACACTGACTTGTACTGGGGAAAACAGGGAAAGGTTTTTTGTCTTCATCATGGAGTAATTTGATTTTGATTGAGTCCTTCTAGATGACCTGGGGTTTCGTCAATAATTTCCTGCATGCAGCTGACATATGACACTGTCACTCTGACTTATGTAACAAGAGAAAGAGGCAGCCAGGAAAAAAAATGCATGTGCAATCAGATCAGAGGGCTAAAATAAACTTCCCCGCTTTGCCCTCACTTGCCTTATTTTTTTTTTTATTTTTTTATTTTTTTAAACAGAGCCTCTGTGGGATCCATCACTACTGTTACCACTATTGCCCAGCACAGAGGGGCTCAGCATGCAGCCCCTCATTCCTGCTGGGCAATCTGCTCTGCTGAGATATTCCCCAGTGGCAGCCAACCCAAATCCTTCAGTTTTAAGCCCACAGAGTAAGATTAGGGAAATACAGAAATCAAAAGCAAACACACACAGTGCAGCCCCTTGCTGTACCCAGCTGCCAAAGGAAATCCTTTGGTACCTGCTCAACATATCTGACAGGATGTCAAGAGCCTCCAGCTGCACAGATACATCCTCCTGCTTTCCAATAGCTCCTGTCAGCTGGGCTGTGATCTTTTTGCATACATTTGCTGTTATGGTGGAACCTGCAAGAGAGAGATTTTTCCCGTCACTTAAAAAGAGGTCTCAATCCTACACTGAAAATAACAATTCACCACAGGAAGAGATGACAAGAGCAGCAGTCAGCCAGCTTTTGTTTGAGGTGAAGGACAGACATTGCCAGCAGCAAGGAGCCTCCAGCTGCAGTACAGCTTGTTGATGCTCCTGAAGGAGCTCCTCATTTTGGAGAGTCTTCTACCCAGATGGTGGCACAGAGTGGGCAGCCCCTGCCATGGAACTCATGGAGCAGAGCTGGGGGGGAGTTTTCTGAAAGTTTCTTTTTCCCCTGTTTTTAACTTGAAAATATTCAGATTCAACACATCAGTGTTTTCTGTACAGGGAGAGCAATCATAGCAGAAACAGCCCCTCAGCTCTGTGATGAAATTTAGTAATTTGCAAACTAATCCTCAGTCTCCTCCCAGCCTCTAACACAGGCGGGCAGCACTGCTGTGGCAACCTGCCATAAAGGAGCAGCAGATACATGGAATGGCTGCAGAGGAGACTTACATCTCCGTGAATGCCAGGTATGTCCTGAGCAGCTGGATCTCAACTCGCACTGAATGCCTTAGGACTGCAGAAACATAAGCGGATTTCTCTCAGATGCAGTTTCAGATGCAGTATCCTCACAGCGACCAGCTCAAGAGATTTCATGTCATCTCATCTCTACCCATAGCAGTATTTCAGATTGATCTTTCTTTCCTTCTTCCTTCATTTCTTCTCCTCCAGCTAGTGAATAAGGAATTTATAACGTTCAGGCTCTGACCCACCCATCTTCCTGCTTCCCAAAGGCTATGATTCCCTTTTGCCTCAATCTACCAGACAGGGACAAATGTTTTACCTGTAGAAGCCGGCGGCAACTCAGAGATGACTGTTTTCAGACCAATGCTGGAGATGTCCCGCAGCTGTTCCTTGTCCGATAACATGTTTGTGCACAGTGTGTCCACAATGGTTTCCACCTGGTACTCCTTCACTTTGCCAACCAGTGGGCCCAGACTGCAGAAGGAGAACCAAATGAGAATGAACATGAAGAGGACTGCTTTCCCAAGTCAGGTTTTGAAACAAAATCAGTCATAAGAAACTGTCTTCTAGAACAAATGCCAGATGGCTTTTACACACTATTAACTACCTATTGCTCTCTGCCACATGTGTGAAAGCCTCCTCCTTAGCCAAGGCTCAGAACTGCTATGGGAAGTCTGCTCCCTTCACTCTGCACTTTTTATTGCTGTTACTATTCTTACTACCATTATTACAACTTTTAGCAACCTATGTTTCCTGCTTGTGAGGTTGTATTCAAAATTGTGCATAAAGTGTTTGACAGCATTTGTTTGCAATTATGGCTGATTAGTTAAAAAATGTAAAGCAGTAACCATATGTCAGCAAAAAGGGCTGTACCTGTCATCCGCTTAATACCATCTGTAACAATGACAAGGCCACTGGGAAATTCAGCACTGGACTTCAAACCTTTCTAAAGGAGAGGAGCTCGATGTCCCAAAACTTTAAACTGAGCTTCTCTCTAAAGAAATTAAATCTCAGGCATGCTGCCTCACAATTTGGTAAGAACTCAACTACTTCTGAAGTCACCTACTGCTTGAACAAAGGCATCACCCTGCCTGGATCCCAACAGGAAAAGAAACTCGCGTGTGCAGCAGGTGAGGGAAAGCCCCCAGGAGGGGATGCTGGAGCAGGTGCCAACGCAGCAGGAGCAGGCTCCATTCCAGCACTCAGGGGAGTCTGTGACAGCCCTGTAATTGCCAGTGAATACGGAAATTTCTGACGCAGCTCTTACCATTTGACAGCGAGGTTCTGTACTTCCCCATTTTTGTCTTCCAGCAATTTCAAAAGCATTTTCACGACTTTTTTCTCACTGTCTTCATCTAGTTTTATAGAATCTTTTTGCAGTTCCACCATCAGGTCATTGGTGGCCATAAATCTGAAAGAAATGTAGCAGAAGTGGACTGGCTGATACACAGACACAAATGCATCTCCTCCTCTTGACAATAAGTCTTTGTACAAAAACAGATTTTCAAAGACTAACCTACCATCTTTTATGCTCTAATTAAAAAGACAGTACATAGAACTGATACTTTCTGACAAGAAGAAAACTCAGAGCGAGGCAGCTGGTGAAAAGGCTTTGGCTAAAAAGTCTCTGAAAATAAGAAACAGACATTCTCTTCTAAAAATATTTGATGAGGATGGGGCAAGCCACAGCTGAAACTGGCACTGTGGGATGGGACCCATTGTGCATTTTCCCAGTGCCTAAATGAACACAGTTAAGTACGCTGGAAAAAACAAGAGTGGTTTTTGACCAACTGTCAGACCTAGGAAACCAAGCATGGGAACTGAGATGTGCCTGGCTGTGTTCCTTGACACCTCCAGCACTGACAGCACGGTCCCACACGCAGAGAAGGCCTAGCTCAAAAATGGAAAAAAATCACGGCTCCATACCGGACCTTTAAACTTCAGTACCTTAAAAAAAGTCCCTCTATACCTTATAAAAAGATCCTCTCTACCTTGAAAATTCGCCCGGCTATATTTAGAGCTGCACTGTTCAGCCCAACCTCGCCCCTCTCACACCCTCCTGCTCCCTGGGCTGGTACACGTCCTGGCAGCTGGGATGGCCGCCCTCTCCTCACCCAGAGCCCTCGCAGAGCTTTTTTTCTGTTCTAGAGAAAAGGTATCAATATTTACTGCTGCTCTGAAGCACTGCCAGCCCTGAGCGTTCCATGTCCTCCTCCTGATGCTCTGGTGTCCCTTTATTAAAGAACACTCCTCTGCTCTTCATTCCGTATCCACCACGCAATCAAATTTATTTGCATTTCATTAACATAGGACAGTATTTGGCACAAATGACATTTCTGATTGCATTTTTCTCTCCCATGAGCAAAACCACACAAGTACTTCTCACTCCAGCTTAGGAGAAAAACAACAAGATCTCTGACTGCCGGCCAATGTAATTTCCTACAGGGACAACGACAAAACGCACAGTGAGAAGTTCTGTAACCATCTGCTCTCTTGGGAGCAGGAAATATACAGCAGCCCGAGACCCTGAGCAACGGACGCTCGGTTATCACATCCGAGCACGGGGACGGGTGTCCGAAAGGAGCCGAGGAGGAGCTCCCCTCTCGTTTATGGATGACACCTCCATTTTGAGTCCGGCTCCGATGTAACCCATTCAGCATTAAGGAACAAACGCTGCCCGCGGTGCGGGGCCGCATCCCACGTGCAAGCCTTCCCCGGGGCAGCAGCCCGGTACACGCGGCATCGTGCAGCCGGCCAGAACCCCAAAAAGAAACCCAGAACCGCAGCGCGCCGGGTCCGGCGGAGCCTCCGGGCTGCACCCGCGCTCCCGTGCCTGCGCAGCGCGAGCATGACCAAGTATGGCCACCGCCGGCGGGATGCGCGGGGCCGCCGCTGCCCGCTGCGGGCTCCGCGAGGCGGGTAACGGGCACGGGCGGAAGCTGCCGAACGGCGGCGGAGGCGCGGGCTGCCCGGGACACCTGTCACAGGTGCCGGCTGTAAGGGATCGGACGCGTCCCGTAGCGCAGCCCGGGCACCGAGCCGCCAGTCCCCCGCCTACGGAGATTCCTTCCCTTCTCTACTGACATCAATGACGAGCAAAAGCGGCCCTTCTCGCCCTGCCCGGGAGGCACGGTCCCGCAGCCCGGCTGCTCGGCCGCCAGCCCTCTCCGAACGGCCGCAGCCCGGCGGCGGGACGGCCCGTCCCGGGGAAACGAGGCGCTCCGGCCCGCACCTGAAGTCCTTGTCGGTGGAGGTCATCTTCTCCAGCAGGCTGGAGATGTGGTACGACACGCTGGCCATGGCGGCGGAGCGGCGCGGCGCCGGGCGCCCGCGGGAAGATGGCGGAGGGCGGCGGGGCCGCGCGCTCCCCGCGGGGCCGCCTCCGAGGCGGCGGGACGGGCCCCGGGGCGGCCGTCGGGAGGGGGCCCCGCCGACCCGGCCGGCTCCGGGCGGCGCCGCCGGGCCTCGGGCGGCCCCTGCAGGCGGAGCGGCTCGCAGCGCGGCGCGGGTCGGAGGCGGCGGCCGTGGAACTACCGCACGGAGCGGCGGCCGCCATCGTCCGCCGGCTCCACGAACCGCCGCGAAGAGCGGAGCGGAGAGGAGCGCCGAAGCAGCACGGGACGGCCCCGCGCCGCCTCTCCCCGGCCGCGCGCGGCGCCGGGCGGAACTGGGCGCGGGCGGAACCAACCGCGCGGGCAACGCCGCGGCGGGGCCCGTTTGGGCGGCGGACCAACGTGCCACGTCTGAACCGCGCGGCCGCCCGCACAGCGATCGCCGCCCGCCGCTCCACGGCCCGCAGCCGCCGCTATGGTAGGCGCGGGGAGGGCGGCGGGCCGGGCCCGGCTCCGCGGGCGGGGAGGCGTCTCGGGGTAGAGCGGGGGGCGGCGGAAGAAGGCGGCGGTGCCGGCACTGCGGGACCGGGAGAGGCGCTTCGCTCCGGGCCGGCCGTGTGCCCCCGGCCGGGCGCGGCTCCGGGCCCGTGCGCGGTGCGATGCTCCCTAACCGGCCCCTTTCCCTCCGCAGGTTTCCGTCATTAACACCGTGGACACCTCTCACGAGGACATGATTGTAAGTGTGCGCTGCTGCTGCTGCTGCTGCCGCGCGGCCTCGGAAAACGCGGCTCGGCGCTGTGAGGCTGCTGTGCCGGGCTGTACCGGGACTGCGGGGTCAGAGGGCACGGTGTATCCGTGCGGAAAGGTTTCTGGGACGTGAAATATCAAATCCCGGCTACAATTCTAGAGTGCTATTTCGTAATGGGGAGCAGGAAAATGGAAAGGAGGAAAAGTTTAATGCGGTTTTCGTGCTCGGGGTTGTTTCAATGGAACAAAGTACAGCTGTGTGCTGCACGGCATGGGAGCTGGGTGACAGCGCTGGTTTCCTTGATGCGGGTGTTTGCGGGAGCTGCCGTGCAAGCATGCATAGGAGGAAGGATTACAAAGCAGCTTATGAGAGCAAGGAGTGCTGTTAAACGCTGATGTTTCAAGCTAAACCAAAGACGTTAGTGCAATTACACTGAATGTACACTGTAAGAAATGACAGCAGTAACTTGGCCAAGGCTTTGCACTTGGTGGCACCAAGCTCCTGTCCTCTCCTGAAAGCGCTGTGCATCCCCACTCTGAACCCAACCTGCTGCACGAGTAGCGCTTGTGCAGTCAGAGAAAAGAGCAGGTGGGGAAATAAATGACTTGTGTGGTTTGTCTGGATTATTTAAAGACTGTCCCCCTTATCCTGTCATGTTGGGACTCAGTGATCTGCTTGCAGTTCTTAGAGCTGCTTCCAAAATGTAATGATGTTTATTAAGAAAGCAGAGCTCACATGGGCCAACAGCACCTTCTGTGTTGCCTTGCAGCACGATGCACAGATGGATTACTATGGCACTCGGCTGGCGACCTGTTCTTCAGACAGATCTGTGAAAATCTTTGATGTTCGGAATGGAGGGCAAATCCTCATTGCAGACCTAAGAGGGTAAATGGTCTTAAAAGATGATGTTCTTCGCAAGTCTTTAACATTTTGTCCTTTTGCCTTTCGGTGACTTAGGATGTGTGGTAAATTCTCCCGGGTGGTTCTTTGTGGCTCGTTGTTCTAAAGATCTGCTGAGAGCCTCCAGGGGGAGCAGAGACGGTTAGAAGTAACGCTGTGGCTTTCTGATTCACTGCTTACTTAACACCTATATTTCTATAGAGTTAAACTCCCAATCTTAATACAAGGATAAATGTTTGGAATTGTTTTCAATGGTAATGGCTTTGTCTGGCAGTCATACCCTATTTTTCATCTTGGTTTTACTCGTATTCTTCATATCATTGTATCAGTGATGTACAGACCACCAGTTTGCCACAACAGGAATGCATTTCTCTCAGCTTTTCCAAATAATGTTGTTTCTTGCAGGCATGAAGGTCCAGTGTGGCAAGTTGCCTGGGCTCATCCTATGTACGGAAACATCTTGGCTTCCTGCTCCTATGACAGGAAGGTTATTATCTGGAAGGAAGAAAATGGCACTTGGGAAAAGACCTATGAGTACACAGGGCATGATTCCTCAGGTGTGTGGTGTCTGGAACTGGGAAGTGAAACTGGGACAAGGATGGGGTTTGGACTGGAATAAATCCATCATTGTTAAGGAAGAAATCTTCCATCAGATTGTGAACAGTTAATGGAGAGAAGACAGTAAGTCTGTTCCGCACAGGGGGGACACGTACAGAATGGCATAGTGTTGGATAATCAGTTGTCTTGGTACATACACAGGACAAGTTTGCACAGAACAAGTAAATCAGCTTTGGATAAACAAGGTCGTAGGGTACTGAAGTCTTGAAATAGCTTTGTATGTGTCTGCTACAGGACGAAAGGAAAAAGGAACTTTAGTATGCTGTGTTTTGTTTTTCCAGTTGAAACTCTTTTGTTGAGATGATTGGTTCTCCTACAAGCAAAGCTGAGAAGTTTCTGAAATGTTCAGTATGCCAAAGAAAGAAGAGGTGCTTTGCTGTTCAGTATTGCTCTTTATTCTCAAACGAATCAATTAGAATACTCTTGATCCATGCTCTTAAGACTAAGCCAGGGTTAAAAATGAGTATATAATAGATGCATACCTTTGTTTTGTTACTGATCTAGACTTCAAATGCTGTGCCAGCTTGTCAGCTTTTGTTCTAGGATCATTGATATCTCTTCACTGTTGCACAGGATAGTCAAGAGGGTTTTACCTCATTGAAAGTGCTGTTCTGGTGGTCTGTATCTAGAATGGGGCTAAACATAGAGGCAGTTTTCCATCGTTCAGTAAACTGTGGTAATTGTCTTTGCTGAAATTCAGGAATGCTAAAACTCTTCTTAGCTTGCAAAGCTGCTCACTTTTAGTAACCATTCACTAGTACAAGTCAGCAATTGGGTTAGGCAGTTTTAGTTAGCGCTCTGCGGTAACCCAGTCTGTCTCATCCCTCACAGTGAATTCTGTCTGCTGGGCACCACACGACTATGGGCTGATACTGGCCTGCGGGAGCTCCGATGGCGCAATTTCATTACTGAGCTACACGGGTGATGGGCAGTGGGAAGTCAAAAAGATCAGCAATGCACATACTGTAAGTTGGAGCCTCGGATGAGCATTGAGTTGATGCTTCAGAGAATATGCAGACTAGCTAAATAGTGAAATACAATTAAGTAATGTAAATCATTTTCCAGAACCCTAAATAACTTGTTTTAAATAAATCCAAAGTAAGAAACTATATTTACAGTAAGTAAAATGGAGCAGAAAATAATGTGAAAGCCATGTGATAATACATCTGAGTGTGATTGTTAAACACAGTGCTGGAAGTTACATAGTGGGAAATGGCCTTGATATTAAGAACACCTCCTGCGATCTGGCTGTGAGTAAACTTCAACTAGAAGCTGGAAAAACTGCAGAGAAAAACTTGTGTTTTCCCACAGCAGTGGAACTTTTTGTTTAAATAAAACTTGGCAGGCATCTAAGCAGTTAATGATGGTGGCTTGCATTAAAAGAAAATTGAGCTGTGGGCCCACAGATTCTCTCTGCATTCCTCACTCCTAGCAATGGCCTACATCTTGCATCTCTTTCTTCTTTTTTTTTTTTTAATCTGTCTCCACTGTATACATTTCCAAGATGATATTTGCCCATAAGACAGTTACTAAGCTACCTAACACTTCCTGAATAAATGCACAGTTGAGAATAGACCGTTTCTGAAGTTCTTATCCATCTAATTATCCATCCAGCATAGATGTCCTTTGCTCCCTCCACAGCTTTTAGTGATGATCTTATTTTTTTCCTTATATAGATTGGATGTAATGCAGTTAGCTGGGCTCCTGCTGTTGTACCAGGCAGCCTTATAGAACAACCATCTGGTCAAAAACCAAACTACATCAAAAGATTTGCATCTGGTGGTTGTGACAACCTTGTCAAGATCTGGAAGTAAGTCCTTTCTTACCAGGCTTAAGAACTTATAAATAAATAAATAAATAAAAATAATTAAAAAAAGTCATTCTTTATGGTCTCTGAATGTCCCTAATAGCACCTTGAGTTATACTTCAGGCATCTCTATGCTTTCATCTTTAACTATTACTATTTTAGAAAAGTACTTTAAAAATAGAAACAACTTAGTGACTTAGAAACACTCATAGAATTCATGCCAGATCTGCTTAATCTTATCTTGAAAAGTGGCTGTTTAATTGTCTTTGATTACTGAAATTTGTTATTTGCAGAATAGCAGATCTCCATACAGTAATTGAAGACCAAATGTGTTTCTCCTGTGTTGCATTCTGTTCTCTAGAAAGGATTTTGTCAGCTTAAGCCATACAGCTTTTTGGAGGAGAGTAAGGAATGTTTGTGCTTTGTGCTATCGGGATAAAACCAGAGGCTGAAAGCAATAAAAAGTCTTCCAGAACAGTAGGTGGAAAGCACAGCTGGCATTGCTGCCATCCTTCCAACTGTGTAAATGTATTTTCAGAGAAGAAGATGGCCAGTGGAAAGAAGAGCAGAAGCTGGAGGCACACAGTGACTGGGTTCGAGATGTAGCCTGGGCTCCATCCATAGGCTTGCCAACAAGTACCATTGCTAGCTGTTCACAGGTGAGACTTCTAAAGGAGTGAGCTGTACTTGTGCCTTGCTTTTGGCTGGAGTAAGAAGAAAGACCGTTACGTACAGCAGATGTGCATATAGGCACACTTAGAGTTCACATCAGTGTAAGTGCAGTCATAATTGGAAATGCAAAGAAGCTTGTTTTTGTGTTACCAACTTGTGGCCAGCCAACCCAACCTGTTTGTCTTTATAGGATGGCAGAGTGTTTATCTGGACATGCGATGATGCCTCTGGAAATTCATGGTCACCAAAATTGCTGCACAAGTTCAACGACGTTGTCTGGCATGTGAGTTGGTCCATTACTGCAAATATACTTGCAGTGTCTGGAGGAGACAATAAAGTGAGTACTGCAGCCTCAGTTTACTCTTGCATGTCATATTTTTGCTTCTGTTGTTTTGAGTTAAGGCTGCTAAAGACTTTCCTTTGATGCAGTAGTGGGGGGTTTTTTTTGTGTGGTTTGTTTGTTTATTCATTTATCTAAAGGGGAGGAAGACCCTAATGTCTGGCAAACTACATGCATTGCATTCTTAGTCCTGATTGGAAATGTAGGCTTAATTTTATTTTGTAGGGATACTACCACCAGAATTAATTCTCACTCCCTTTATTGCTGGATAACGATTTAGCAAACAGCTACAAATAATTTGATGCTTAAAACAACTCTGACACACTGCTGTATTGATAGACCATCACCGTCTTAGTGATGCGATCATTACAAAGAAAATGAGAAACGGAGAATGTTTAAGGCTAAAACCTTTTCCTGCTCTGTTTTTGAGGTCACGCTGTGGAAGGAATCAGTAGATGGGCTGTGGGCATGCATCAGCGATGTCAACAAGGGCCAAGGAGGAGTGTCTGCTGTTACAGAAGGGCAGCAGAATGAGCAGTGATGTGAGACTGACCAGTCCAGCTGCTGGAAGCGATCGCTATACCTGACTTGCAATGTTTCTTGAATCAGATAAGAACTGGTTTTATCCAAACTGGACACAAAATGGGAAATAACTGTCCAATTTTATGAGCGCTCTTAACCAATACTGGGAGGCTACAATGTGTTGATAATCAGCCTTAATTGACATTCCCTTAAATTAAAGATGAAGAGAGGAGCAAAGTACTGTGCCTTGTGCTACTCCCTGATCCTGTAAAAATTGTAACCTGCCTTCTGGTTTAGGAGTTGGATTTAATTGGATACACTTCAAGCACTCGAGCAGGAACAGGAGGAGGCAGGCAATGAAAGTGCTCACGTGTGAGCCCATCTGTGTAAGGGGCAAATGCTCTGCCACTCAAAGGCCAAAACTATTTCAAGTGGCGGGGCGGGCTGGTGGAGTTAGCAGTAGACAACATTCTGGTGGTACTGAAATGGTGCTTGGGTTTCCCTAGAAGTAATGTGCTCAGATACATGAAAACCTCCAAAGATGAAAAAGAGTAGCAGAATGCATATGTATTTTGCTTTACAGTAATCTCAAACTTGTTTATTTAATGAACATCAACAAATGAAAATACTATTTGAAGACATTCTTTTTTTTTTTAGCCACAATTCTATATTGTACCTCAGGTTTTTGTTTAGACAACAAAATAAAGTCTTATTGGTTAAAGCCTGGTATGCTGTATTTGGTAATCTTTCACAGGGGCCGTATGGGGGATTTCGGTAGTCTACCTTGACAGGTGCCTTAGTGTGGCTCTCATGTATGGTATTTGTACATGGCTTTGTAAGAGCTAGTGAAGGCCTAGTCTGGCCAGAATCCACAGTATGCCATGAAAATGCAAGGGGCTTCTGTTAGAGTAATTCTGTTAGGACCCGGAAGCTCTCCAGTGGTTCATCACTGCCTACTTCCTTTGTGCCCCTTTGTGTTCTCTGCCAGCAGGCTCTCGGACAAAAGTCAAGATGGAGATCTAACTCTGCAAGAACTTCTTAACCTAACTTTGTTGCAGAGGGGATTTGATCCATTGCCTCCGCTTGTTCTCAGCTCCCTACTGCAGCTACCAGCTTTCTTGGTGCTACCAAGTCAGCCGATACCATGGACGTGTTTCAGAAATGATTTTCTTTTAATAATTGGATCATTCCACAAATCTGATTTGAAACATGGCTGCATGTTTCAGGTATTTGAAATAATCAGCTAGGAAGCAGTAACATGAGACATGGAATCTGTGAAAGAGAACAACGTGGAACTGCATCCCTAGGAAAAAAAACTAGTTTCAAAACCTGCAGATGTGCTAACGAGACCGTCCTCGTTGGGCAGAGCACTGTTACGATGGGTGCTCTGTGTAGTGATGCTCCAAGTTACGTTTTTCCATCAGCAAATCTGACTCAACTAAATTCCTTCTCATCTTCCATCTCACACATTTCCCATGCCTTCCTCCATCCTAACACTGAAGGTTTGTGATCTGTAGCATAGAATAAATCCCACAGATGAGCCACATCATTCAAGTCTAGTTAGAACACAAGCAACAGAAGGTGTACATTTGTCATCCTTTACTGTGTGCTCCTACTTCATCCCTATTGTTCTCAGGTTTGAAGAAAATCCTCACAGGATGTTTTCTAGAGCCTCAGACATTGCTACAGCTATTCACTGACATCTTCAAAGTGCAGTATTTCATTTTCAAAGTAACAGAAATGATGTTTCCAGGTAACATCTTTGCCTTCAGTCCTCCTACAAAGGACAAGGAAATCTGATAGAACCCAGAAGAGAATGTAGATGAGAGGAAGCACACTTGGGGCAAACACAAGAGACGTGGCCAGGAATTCAGTTCTGCTTCTTTTCTGTTACACCACACCATATAACAGGAAAAGGGCTATTTTTTGGAAAGGGAAAGTCCTGAGCCATTACAGCTACTAGTTTTTAGAAGGAATGATGTTAATGCCACAGCAGAAAAATGAAATGAGAAACACACAATTCCCTGCACAACTTCATTATACATAGAAAGGAACTCAGCAACAGATGTATGCCGTTTTCATGGTGTTGTAGACTGTTATCTTACAGGCACACCGTGTTTCCAAGGAATTTGAATACACGTCAGACTGCATTTACAGAAATAGCACAGCACAGAACAAATATCCCTATATAAATATCCTATATAAGGTGCTTCAGAAAGCAGCAGTTTGGTGAAGCAGCAAAGGTAACCCGGAGAAGTTTCAGAGCATTTCTAAGCTTTCGCCAGTTTCCCTCTGTAATTTCTCTCTGCTAACCTATCTGCTCCAGTTATTACATCTCAGTTATAGAAGAAAACACAGTAAGTAATAATCTCTTTTGACGGAATATATTGCCTTTTTGCATGCAACAAATGTGCTTTCTTTCTATATCTGTTTTTAGAAACAACTGCATATCATTCAAATCAGGAGAAATAAAGCACCACCTAACGAAGACAATCATGTTTCTCAGACTTGCTCTGCTAGGAATTCTCCTTCTCAGCATCCTCGGGACAGAAACTGCTCAGGCTGGCTCTAGTTTTTTAAGCCCCGCATATAAAAACATACAGGTAAAAATTCAGAATAATGCTTTTTTGAAATTGTCTTCCTCTATAATTTCTTGAAGCCAAATTCTTTACAGTGTTCAGAGGTTTGGAAGAATGTTTCTGGAAGAAGAAGGAGGAATTCCAGAGAATGACTGTAACAAACCATTCACATGAGAAAACATAACTACTAATCTTAGAAACAAACCAACAAACTGAACAAAAAAAACCCACAAAGAAATGCAAAGGAGCTGTTTAAATAAGTTGTTAACTACACTTTGAAAATGAATTGGAAGGTGGCTGTTCCATAAGGAACCCTAAAACAAACGGCTGATAAAGTGGATGCAGAATAGTAGTACAGTTATTGTATACCTAACGTCCACGTAACTTTAAAAGAAGTCACTGATAGCTTTAACTAATCATAACTTTAAAAGAAGCCAGGGATGGCTCTAATTAATTTGCTGCATCTGCATTAATTATGAATTCTATTTTCCCTGCTACAGACCAATTTGATTATGGGAGTTTTATACAGGTGCTATTTTGCTTGCTTTCTAGCAACAAAAGGATACAAGAAAACCAACAGCAAGATTACATCCCCGAGGCACAGAAAGCTTTTGGGATACAGATGAAACAGCGGGAGAAGATGACAATAACAGTGTTGATATTAAGGTGTGTATTTTTCATTCCTGCTCACATACAAGTTCAAATGATTTTGTTGGAGCAGGAATACAATTCCTGCCACAGGAGATGTACAATTGAAAGCCACAGTCATTTAACTTGAAGGGCACGTAGGAAAAGACACGTGAAAACTGCCAGCATTGACAGCATGAAGTAATTCAAAAGTATCTGCACAAAGGCAGATCATGATCTCCTGTTAAGGATTCACTTACATTTCAGAACTAACATGCAGTAATGCAAGTTTCTTCTAGTTTTATCTCCTCTACTTTATCATGCAGTAGCCATGTGTAATATTTATCAGACGATCATTACATGTCTCAGCACTATTAAATGAATGGACATCATTTTTCTACC
Organism: Meleagris gallopavo; assembly: GCF_905368555.1. NCBI lineage: Eukaryota > Metazoa > Chordata > Aves > Galliformes > Phasianidae > Meleagris > Meleagris gallopavo. The sequence continues at coordinate 19,302,560 of NC_139417.1, read as the reverse complement.
TGTTGCTTATTCTCACGCCTAACACAGAATTAACCTACAGTGCCTTGTCCAAAAATCATCTGCTCAACTCCTTTAATGTTTTTATAGTTTAATGTTCCTTTTGAAATTGGTGTCAAGATAACAGAAAGAGAGTATCAAGAATATGGGCAAGCATTGGAGAAGATGCTACAGGACATTTTTGAAGAGAATGCTAAAGGTAATTTCAAATAAGACATAAATGCAGAAACTTGAAACAAAAAACAAAAGCCACCCCACAAATGTCCCATCTGTCATGTGAAACAGTCAGAACAGCATTTCAGGAATGACTGGGCTAAGTAGCTAAGCTGCCACTAAGAGAGCAAGTGAAGTGTCTGATGTTCAGAAAACACTGGTTTAACTTCAAAGAATGACAGCAGAATAAATAAGAGCATTCTAGATGACTCACTAATAATGTTCTGAGTACTAACTCTCACCACAAACTGGTTGCTTCTTTTTGTTTTGTTTTTTAGTTTTGTTTTTACCTTTACTGCCCTTCATTCTTTATTTGCACTCAACTATATTAAGCTGTCCTTTCCAAATCTTCTAAGGGTTTTGTCAGGCTTCAAAACTCTATTATGCATTCTAGTCACCTCGGGCTTCTTCTTTCACCCAGCTTTTCAGGATCCCAAGAACTGCCCTAAGCACTTCTCTCTACACTCTGAATTCCTTTTGTAGGGCCGCTTTTTCGGCCATTACACAAATAAGACAATTTTATGCATGCATGCCCCAGCAGAATGTAACCACCTGAAAGCTTTATCTGTCTTCATTTGGGTGCTTGAGGCACTTCTGTACTGATTGGCAAAACGGGATTTTCAGAAAAAATATTAAGATTTTCAAAATAACCTACCTATCTTTTGGCTTTTTAGAAACTCAGACAAAAGACTAAAGCAAGCTGAAGGACATCCACAGCACTAGATGGCCTGATTTGAATTTTACTTTAAAACGAACTGAATTTACATCTCTACGAAGAAAGGAGGACATGAACTTGAGTAGTTTGTTTGCTCTAAGAAAAAGACAAGAATCTACAAGCAAAACTTCAAAGGGTAATGTGAATCACAGGCTGACATGTAGACTTATTTTATTTCCTTCTTTAGTATCTACTGTGATTATTTTAAATGACATATTTGAAAGCTATATGAATTCTTTCCGAAACTGATGGAAACTCCATCTTATGCTTCTACAGACATCTGTAACAGAATAAAGCTTATGCTGAAACTGCAACCATTTGTTATTTTTAAGAGTATCTCAAACTAGATGGCTCACGTAATATACTGTGCAAACTAAATGTACATGGAATCAACTTTCAGTCACCAAATTTGCTTAATTCTCAAGGGATGTGTTAACATGGATATTAGCAAGGAAACCATCCAATATCTCTTCCAGTTAAAATAAAATCAATTTTTCAGTTAACTTAGTCAGATTCAGAATCATACCTGTCCTAGTGCTAGATATCAGAAAAACAACTTATATTTTCATGCTACAAGTGCATACACCACTGTGCTCCACTGTGGCACACATTCGTTTCTGTACATAAGCAATTATGTGCTTAGAAATGCCAACATGAATGCCCATGTAGAGATTTATGAATCCATGATTTTCTGGTCAGTGCCCTGAAGACGTTTTGTAAAGTACCCCAGGCGAGGCTAATGTGATAAAGGTAAACACAGCTGCAAGGCTCAGTTCTTCGGCACGTTCTTTTTTCCTGACACAGAATTTATCGCCCAGGTGAACTGATTCCTTTGATACCACTAGCAGTACCTTGTGTTATACCACCAGAAGGTGGTATAACTTCTGTACAGGCAAAGGGGAAAACTAAAAAGGAGTAAGTATTTCCAAGACAACTAGAAAACAAATATACTTAGATGCTTAGCACTAATTCAATAGCCATAACATTTTGGTACCACAATCAGAAGAAATAGTGTAATGGTTTTCCTGCCCATTATAGAACAAATGCCCAGGTACAGATCTTACCAGCATTTGCTGTACAGCTCCATAAGTCATGCAGGTGCCTAATGGTTGCCTGTAGAAAAGCAAAACATAGGGACAGTAGAAGGTTTCTCAGGTGTGCAATCTTGTCTGCAGTGCACAGTTAGTCCTGTCTGAGAGTGCTGACATGGACTCCTCAGGTACACAACCTGCAGAAGTGTTATGAAAGGGAAGAGTCAAAACACTGAAGTCACATTGGCAATCCTTAGTTCTACTACTGGTGTTCTCTCTGAAAAATATTAAATGTTTTCCAAGCATGTTCCATGAAAGCAATCAATCAATATATTTCCCAACAGCACAGTGAGGAAACTCCTGGCGAGAGACGGCGCATAAATCCTTCCCTGAAAAGGAAGCTCTGCAGTTTGGGTCTGTTTCTAGAGCTCTGACAGAACCGTAGAGGACTGGAGAGGAAAAAAAGCATGGGTTGGTTAGTCTACAGAATCAAAATCGAGGCAAGGCTACCACGCTGTTATCCGGCTAAGCGGGCAGCATTCTTCTAAGGCTGCTCCAAACAAACAACGAAGGAAACCACCAGCCACCACCAGCCCCTAAGAAGAGCAGAAAATCACAACCTTTTCCCCAACGATCTAAACACAGTGGTTTCTGTATTGCAAATACAACATCGACCTCAGGAGGGTGGCAGAGCCCAGTAACGCACAGCCTCACGAGGCTGAAGCAGGTCTGATGCGCTCTGCCGCCCGGAATAAAACCTAGCACGGCATCCTACAGCGGTTCGAGATGACTTGTACAGCCTGCAGCAGTAAGTTGGCAAACAGCAAACCCAAACTTGCTGCAAAAAGAAAGGCGTTCTGTTGCAACGAGGTGCTTTTACACTAGCTTCCTGCCCGAGCAGAGCTTCCGCAGCCCGTGACGGCCGTTTCCCGGCTGTCACACGGAGAGCCCCGCAGTGCCGCGGTTCTGCCTCTGACGGGACGGGGGAAGCTTTTTAGAAAACCGTGCCTAAAGCTCTGCGCTCTCAGACGTACGTACCTTCCCACTGAGGAGGTACAGAAAGTCTGCCGCAGACCAAAGCGCACGGCTCTGCACGGCCTCAGAGCGGAGAGCGCGAGGGAGCCGAGGCCGATCCTGAGGAGGCGGCCCAGTAGGCGGGACCTCAGGGAGGTCCGCTGCGCCCATTGGGAGGCTCGGAACCGCTCCCGACACCGATTGGCTGAACTCGCTCCGAGAAGGGCGGGAAGAAAGAGTCCGCCGCGCCGCTCGCTCCGCTCGGGCCGCCTTAGCGATGCTCCGCGGGACCGGGGGGCAGGCGGCGGGCGGCGGCCCGGCTCTGTGCCCGGGCCCCGGAGGAGCTGTTGGACCGCGGGGAGCGCTGCAGCAGGCTGCAAAGAACAGAGGTACCTGTCTGACGTGCAGGGAGTGCCGCGGGGCGGGCCGTCATGCGGAACAGCGCGCGAAACGCGAGCGGCATTCATTGACCTGTGTGGTGCGCGCTGTGTGGTACCGAGGCGCTCCGCAGCGCGATGGAGCGTTGCCGGCAGGCGGCATCGTTGTCTCCCGCAGCTCTGCGGGGCGGTGCCGTGCCGTGCCGTGCCGCTCGGCCGCTCTCCCTCTTGCGCTGCCGTTCAACAGACAGCAAGCGGGTAAGGAACGGCACCGGAACCCATCCCAGAAATCAGTGAGAGAAATACCAGCTGCTTAGCAGTGAGGATGCGCGTTTTACACCGCTGCTACAGTCGCCGATGGCTGGGTGCAGAGAGGTGCTGGGCACCCCATGGACACATCACAGTGCTTTAGAAAGCTGCAGAAAGGCGATTTTCTGTGCTATGAATCGTGAGAAAGCTGGATATAGAGACAGGGCTTCTTCCATTTTTTATTCTCAAGCTTATTAATGAAGTATAAATCTGAGATTAAAACATTATATCAAATAGCAAACATAAGAGTACCATTACTGTAAGACTATGCAGAATATTAGCTGTGTTATAGTGCACTTAATAAACATCTGGTAAGGTTCCATACCTCAGAATATGTCTAAGATTAACATGGAACAAAGGAAAGAATAACACAGCTGGCTTTGTGAGGCTGCAGGAGCCAGCCCACGTCATCTGTACTGTTTTATCCACTGCCAAAATAAATACAACTAATCAAATTTCAACTGATTGAGGATAAATTTGAGGACACTTTAAATTAAAACCCAAAACGTATAGTAGTCACCAGGTGAAACACAACGAGAAGCCTTAGCAATGTTTAAAGGACACTTAGGAAGAAAAACAACTTTCAGAGACACCCTATGAAGTGCTCACTGCTGTCCTATAGCTCCTGACAGTGAAACTTGCCTAGACCTCCATGACATAACACATATAGCTGGTACAGCAGCCCACAGAGCAGATCAACCTGTCTTACAGCTATTTTCAGTGCAATTCACATTGAGATTGACCATAGAGAATATATCTGAGAACTTGCATAGAAATTCCCTTCTCTGCTAACAGAGCGTTTTTGGGTATCCAAAGAGTATATGAAATAGATCATTTGAAAACTGAAACCTCCTATCAAAGATTTGTCTCTTCATATACAATGCAATGACAATAAAGGGCACTGCTAACCAATTGTGGATCAGTGGTTGCTCTGTAACTTCTAGGACTGTGGTATTTTAATGAGACACCTATTATCTGCAGATACTTTTTGAAATACACAAGAAAAGGACCTTAAATATTTTTGTAATGCAGATGAGAAGAAAGAAGGCATTTCTGTTGGCAGAGCTGTGCTGAGCCTCAGCCTGTTTTGGAAAGATATTTTCTGTTTCTTAGTGCCATCACTTTTCTTCAGAGAAGGATAATGTTTCTGATCCAAATCTGCTACTCAGACTTCAAGGAGAGGTATACTTTTATCATCTTTCTAATGAAGAATCAGTCCTTATTTCTTCTTGTAAGTTGGTCACAGCTAATAAATCCATCTGGTTTAAGAATCAAAAAGTTCAGAACTGCTTAATTTGTCTTCTTCATACAGCAAAATATTTTCCATTAGCTTCTTTTTTTGGTCATTTATTTTTATTTTCCAGGATGCCTCTCTGGCTAACGCTGAAAAACAAAAAATTCCAAATACTGAGAAAAAAATGCATCTGCGTCTAAGGCACAGACAGCAATTTTAAATTAAAAATTTGGTTTAGAAAAACTGACAGAAAGGAAACAGAGAACATTCTGTAGATTTATTGGTAAAATCATAAGCAAGGAGTAAGAGCCCAAACTGTTGTAAAGACTTGGGTTAGAAGAGAAGCATGGACACTTCTGCCAAAGCACCCGAACCATCACATACCAGAACGTTCTGCACCCTCAGACTTATCTACATTTACCTTGGGATGAACATGCAGAGTCAAGGTCTGCATTTTTTGACTGAAATGTGCTTTGTGCAGTAGCAGCCATTTCCAAGTTGTCATCACTTCTGATGCATACTACATTTCTTTCCCGGAGTCCGTTTGCTTTTGTTTTCTCCTTTATCCTGCAGTCAGAGCTCGGAGTATTTTCTGAATTGTTACAGTTGTTGCTGAATAGCTCATCTGTAGATTTCTCTTCAGGATTCCAGATGAAACTCATCGATTCATCCGATTCACAAGGGACCCGTGACATCTGCAAACAGTGAGCGTCAGGTGGCACGACTCCTACTGAAGGTGTGCACTGACCACCACTGGCCAGGAGTACGGGCTGTGTGCTGTCCTCTTTATTCTGCCCTGCAGAAGGGGCATCCATGCTGAGGTTGGTGGTCTCATCATCAGTTTCTTCTGGAGTATTCACGGAAAACCCAGAAGTGCTGCCTCCACAGATGTAATGCTCTCTCAATTTATTTTCAGCTGTTTCCGTAATTTCAAGCACCTGTTTTAAAACAACAAAATAAATATAATCCCTATACCCCTTGCTACACACATTATTGGCAGTCCAAAAAAGTTGGGGCACAAACATTGTAGCTCTAGACCTTGCTGCCATGAAGGCTAAATTCTCAATCAGATTGTTAAAATATTACCTCTGCTATGTTAGAATTCTTCTTTCTCAGACAAAGGCAGATGGCTGAGGCAAAATCAATAGCAACCTCTTCCAGCAAATGTCCTGCTTTCTTGTCCAGGTATTTACAGCATATTTCCTTGGCAGCTAGCTTTTCCAAATTCTTGACTTTGGAGTGTGATTTTTCTTTTGCCAGTTGGATTTCATCGGCAATCATGTCTTTCTATTCAAAGGAGAAAGGTATATTAAGTGAAGACAAAATTAATAGCACTGTTTAATTCCATCTAAATCACTGAGAACAGAAGTCTTCCCATGTACTTGTTATTACTGCTCCTCGACAGCTGGTTTATAGATCTAAAAACTGTAAGTGATCCCCCTTTGTACAAGTCACAGAAATGTTGCTTTCACAGTAGAGAAATGGCCAAAGATTTTCTTTGCATGTGTCTGATGTCAAATTGCCTAAAGCAAACCCAGCTGCTCTGTGCTTATATCCACCCAAAGGAATGAAAAATCGTCAACGCTGCACATAGCAGCATTTATGCACAGGACTTTTAAAACTATTTATTAAAAGAAATCAGAAACTCAGGATCCTTTGTTTCCTGAAGCTATTTGGACGTTGCTGAACTGTTTGGAAATTATACATACGAAAACTACCATCTTCCTCTTAAAGGCTTCAACAACATGGCAAACCAGAAGGAGTGCATTGCAGAGAAGGATTATAGGTGGAGTCTGTTTTTATGAAGATGGTGTTAATGGTATTCAGTGAGCCTGGGCAGTTCTGGCTGCTTGTGAAAGCAGTTTGCGTAGTTTTAATGACAGCCTGGACAAATTGGCCAGGATACAAATTCCAGACACCAATGTAATACTAAAAGCCTGATAAACATGGTAATGAGCAACTGCAGTCAGAGCCCACCCAGATTCCCCACTCAGTCTGACTCGTATCACCCCTTCCTGGCACACAAAAAGCCTGCAGCAGCATTTCAGCACAAAGTGTGAAAATAAGCATGTGCTTAAAACCAGTTATGCTGCAGCATCTCCTAACATAAGCAAGGGCAGTGCTCATGAGTCTGCTGTGTGAAATGGGAATACATACTCTCCTCATGTCTAAAGGTGATGCACTGTTGATGTTAATGGAACCACGATATAATTTCTAGCAAATCTCTTCTTTAAGGTGTGTGAAGCAAACTGCATTTCTATAAAATTAAATTCACCTCATGACAGCACCTCATTCACTCGTGTTAGTGTTCATTATTTCTGCTTTTCCTTACCAGATAAATAGGGCTCCTTCCTTCATCCAGTGCCTTAATCCCTGTCAGTATCTCTGCTAAGACCTAGAAAGTTTATTTGACAGATAAACAATTTGTTCACAATAAACTCTGTCTTTAAATGTCTACATGTAAAGGAATAATGAACTATTGAACTGCCAGGGCATTTTAGATTTCATTTTTATTTTAACACTTAACAATGCCAAATTTGGGCAATATTTATGACAGCTTAAATCTACCTCCAGAGGCAAGTCCAGATTTTATACTTAGGTGCAACAGATAATAAAAAACGAAATGAAGTTCAAAAAGAAGACTGTCAATATCAATTTACATAGGAAATGACACCAAACAGAGAAACTTCCTGTTAAAATGGAAACTTTTGAGACAAGTGACGTTTTGAACTCTTATCTCAGCTGAACTTCCAAACTGACAGATGTTTGTAGCAGTGGATGGGGCCAATCTGTCAGAATTGTGAGAACCAAACAGAAAACTTTCTGCTACTCTTTTTCTCAAACTACCAACAGTAATACATTTTTTGCAACATTTTACCATTTTGTTGTTCCTAAGATTCACATCACTTTGTCACAAACTGAAGTAGATTTGGAACATGCAGGTAATTAAAAACAGAATCTCAGCTCGTTATATAGTTAGCAATTGGGAATAAAATTGCAGGAACAAACAACTATGTGGGGAATGTGCTCAGACATCCGTTTTCCTGTCTACAAACATCAACAACCACAGCAGAAGATGGAAAAAGGCAACCTACCACACCACAGCCAAATACGTCAACTTTTTCTGTTAACTGCCCATGCCTGACAAAATCTTCTGGCAGATAAGTAAGAGAAGCTTGCAGGACTTTGGTTTTCATCACAGTATATTTGGACTTTTTATCGGCAGAGTACAGTCGCAGACCTGAATGCCCAAGCTTTGGCGTAAAGTTTTCATCCAACAAGACATTTGAGCTGTAAAAGACAACACTGGTCAAGTAATTACTTTAACTTGATGTGAAATTTTACACTTTTCAAGTAAAGGCAAGGTCTGAGGGGGAAAACTTCCAGCATTTGACCTGCTGTGTAACAGTGAAAGGGTAAAGACAGGGAGATAGGAAGAGGGGATTTAAGAGCACTCCAAGCATTGCTTCAGAAGAAAACACTTCCATCATTTATAAAAGGGAGACAAATTAAACGTGATCAGGTGAAGATGAAGGTCCTACAGAGCAAGGGACAGCAGAATGACGCTGCAAATGAATATCGACATGATAAAAGCTTTCAGGTGCTTCTGTTGAAGAAATCCTGGAATTAATGAGTGTACAGGTAATGCCAAACCCCTCACCTCTTGATATTCCCATGAAGAATTCCAAAATTGTGTAAATACTCCACAGCTCGGATGAGTCCCACAGAAATACTAATTCGTGTCTCCCACGCCAGTGGAGCAGAATCGTCCTGCAAGGAAGGAATGGGGTCGTTTTGTCTTCTTTTAACAATGAAAACGACACAGCAGCAGTACAATTTCATTCTAAAGCCTGTTTTGGTCCCACTGCAATCACAAGCAAAATGCCAGCTGGCCTAAATCAAAAGTTTTGTCCAAGGCAGAGTTTGTGATTTCTAGGCCTAGGAAGGAACTTACTCTTGCACACTGCACAGTGTGCTTTGCCTGCCTTGTGACAACAGTGTGATAAGGATACAGCAAAGGTCATACTTATTGAGAGCATCAATTATACGCCATCACAGAGGCACAGGTCTGGTTTTGATGGATTGCTTTTCTGCTCCTTCTGTCCTATCTCTGCAAATGCTCTTTCAGTAGGTCTGGACACCTCACAGTGTTCTCTCTTAAGCCCTTCTAAAATGTTGTAGGAGTGAATGAAAATGATGAGAACCACATTCCCAATTCCAATGAAATATAATGATATAGACAGGTATGTTTTGCAGATTAGTTATTACTTGAAAAATCTGAAGGCTGCAAAGCAGAAGCTTTTTATTGACCCGATCTGCCTTGCTGTAGTGAAACTGAAAAAGAACGTAATACCTACAGACAGCTCATCTGGGCTCTTTTGGTCTGTTTCTTAGAATTACAAGAGATCTTTCTCCTTTTCATACAATAACGTGACTTGTAAACACACATAAATAATGGACTCGGGTTATCTGCTTACTTGATGCTGAAGTTTGTTCTGTAGTGATCCGTTAGGCAGGTATGGATATATCAGACAGTGCAACTCAGATTCTACTGTGAAACCCAGCAGCTGCAAAATGTTGACATGACAACACCTGCAGGCACAGATCAATAATGATTTACAAATGAAACGAGAGCAACACAGAAAAATGCATTCTTAAGCTGGAATAAATCCCTACATTCAGGACAATTGGGAATTACATTTCGTACTACAGCCACACAGAACAGCCCTGAGCGGGTTCACAGAAAGCTACACTAGCAGCAGAGACAAGGCTATAGCACAACCTGGTTTTGAGCAGCCAGAAGGGATACAAAGCTTCAGGAGACACCAGGCCTTCACCATCTCCAAGAGTGGCAAGGGGCAGTGCTTGCTTTGCAGGGAACAGCACATCTCTGGCAGGCAGGTATGCTGCTTCCTCAGGGCATAACCCCAGTGCCTGGGGGATACGCACATCAGTGTGACCGAACAGCCCAGGAGCACAGTGCATGCAGGATACACAGACTGCTCACCGAAAGCAAATCTGCACTTCTGTATGAAAAAATCTTTGGGTGGAATTTGGGCTTGTGCATTCGGTCTGAAAGAAAAAAAAAAAGAAAACATGCAATAGAATCTCAGCAGTAATTACGTGGTGCTGCACTCCTGCAGGCCTTTTACTCTCTAGATGACAACTTTAGCAAACAGGCTGTTTTCACTGACGACCGTATTGTGTCATAGACAACAACTATAAATTAGAACAAAAACTGGCATGAAGGCATTCCTGATCCTTATCCATTATCGATGCAGGCAGCTACCCCCAGGCTACTCCCACAAATACAGTGAGTTGAACTACCCATGTGAGGAAAAGCTCACGTACATGATTGCTGCATCTAGGTTTACTAACATAATTTCTCTTTTACTTCTTTTTTATAGCAGTTCTTGTTCTCTGCCCACAGAATATTAAATGACAATTGTTTAAGAGATTCTAATAAAATACCTCCTGCAAAGAAAAAGAAGTGGAGCACTTGCCTCTTTCAGTCTTTTGATGACATACACCATGTTGTGCCTCTGACCTTTGTAGACATCTGCAAAAGTGCCTTCACAAATTCTGCTCTTGTCACTGAAGCCATCTGTGGCATTAGTAACTTCTTTCTGGGTCCACAAAAGGCTCCCACTGGGGAGATCAGTCATCGTCTCCTGCTGAGGAGGGGAAGAGCTGCAGGGCTACACATTGGAAGAAGAGACAAGTTAATCTCATAAACATTTGTATGCTTTCTCCGTCTCTTTCAGGCATCATATTTCTTTTCCATGAGCTAAATGAGCCTTGTGATTGTAGAAAGAAATTGTGACAGGTGCTGCGCAATCACTCGGTGTGGTTTCCACTTGTAATACCTGTGTTGATTTGTCTTGCTGGTAGAAATATTCACAGTAGAAGACACCTAAAAACAGCTAATCTGCATTTCCATCCTTCCCAAACAACAGAGTCAGTTTTCTTTAAAAGTCCTTATATGTACTTAAAGTGACATCAATTTAAGCCACAAAGCCCATTTGTCTTTATGCCTGAGGCATATATCATGGTACTGGATCAGAAAGGAGTGTCTCTCATGCTATAATGTACTTATTTTCTCCTAAGAATTGCACAGCTACTTCTGAAGTGCTTGCAAAATAGTTGCTTCCAGTCAGACAAGTCCTAATGCCACTTGTTATTACAATTCCACTATAGCCTACACAAAACCGTACAGCTTTCACAACCTTAATTTACTCCAGACCTGAGAAAACAAAACCTCGACTACCCCTCAGGAAATTCTGAAATTACTGTGTTCTTTGTAGCAACCTTCTCCTATTGCTGTTACTCTTGAACCACATCATCTTGGACGAGTTACAAGTCTTAAAGCACGATCTTCTTTAGAAACAAAAAGCAAATTAAAAAAAAAAAAAAGAAAAAAAAGAGGTCAGTGCAGGACGAGGATGGGACCAGAGTGCACACAAGGATCTGGAAAACACACTCTGAAAAAGTACAGGATGGTTCCATCTAGATGGTCTTGCAGATAAGAGAGCTATAGCGAGGAGTAACAGAAGACTGTTGAAATCGTCAGGAGCATGAGCAAAACAGCTCCCAGCAGGATGGCTGGGCCTTGGGATGGGGCTCAGAGGGATGGCAGATTTTCAGTTTTCAACTAGATAAGGCTCTGGACAACCTGACCTCAACGTGACACCGGCCCAGTTTTCAGCAGGAACCACATTTTAAATTTAAACTAAAAGTGTGACATTCCAACTAGTCAGTCGTTTATGCTGGACTGTCCTACGATCCCAGTAGAAATATTGGAGTCTGCTGCAAAATTTAGAATGGAAATTCCTTCAAAATTAATTGCTACCTGTGGGCATGTTAGCCACGCTAAGCCATGTAGCACTGTTAAATGTATCCCTCACTGGTCTCTCGTTGGCAGAAAAGAAAAAAAGAAGCGAAGCAAAATTTAAGTAATTAGTACTATATTCAGTCTAAACATAAAGTTGAGGAGTAAACTTTAATTGAAAAACACAGAACGTCATAAAGCAAATTCTTATTGTTATAATCAATGAGAACTAAAGGGATTTACCTTCACACTTGATGAGACAGAAGGATTTGACTGTAAGGATTTCAAAAGGTCTCTTGGGGGAGGTGGTGGAGAAGGAAGTGAATACAAGGTTCCTCCAGAAACAGCATCTGAAATTGAATTAGCAGCACTGATAATACACCTCTTTTTTGTGACATTGCTGCCACTGACTCATTATGAGCATCCAGGATTTTGCTGAAATGCCTAACCACGCACAACCTATGGCTGTCAAAACGTGAAATGCCGTCTATGGAGCTATTGCCCGGCTCCGCTGTGCGATGACTGCGAACATCCCTCCAGCCCTGGCTCAGGGACACGGAGCTTCCAGAGCCTCTGCCTGCACTGCTGTTCACACGCTCTCCTCCACACCGTGGTTCTGCTCCATCTCCCAACAGAGCTGCTTGCTGATGCTTGCACAGCTCTCCATCGGCCCAGATTTGTGCTGTGTGGAGAGAAGGACTGAGGGCGTGAAGTTACGCACAGCTCTAGCGTTAGCATGGCACTGGTGCTCTCACAGACCTGGGAGTACTTCTCTCACAGCCAGGACAGGTACAGAAAGGAAGAGCGGGTGGCTGTGTGATCAAGCTAGAGACTGACAGCTCAGGAGCCAGTAGTGCTAGTTGAAAGGCAAATATTCAATTGGACCATTTTGAATGGAATGCGTTCATTTATACTGAAGTGAAATTCAGCATTCTTGTCTGTACGGTCATTTCACTGTTACTGAAAATCAGGTTATATTATTTTACTTACTACATGCTGGTGATATTCCTGGTTGTGAAGGCTCTGGCGATGGCAACAGACTTATCTCATTTTCTCTCTCTTTGTGTTTGTTTTCTGTGGGAGTTAAAGATACGTTCTCCTGTTTAGGTGAGTCTACCAGCTCTTCTTTTTCAGAGGTGGTAATGCTGGAGGGTGATATCCCTGCAAAGGAGATCGAAGGAAAGAGGAGTGCCGTGCAGAAGGAAGTCTGACTGATCAGTTAGCAGAAAGTAATCCCCATCGGGAAAGTGGACTATCCATTAAAGCAAACATTATGAATGCTTTACAGATACTGTTAAATTGTTTCAGTAGCACTGGTATTTAAATTCAGATCTGAAGAGCACATACATCTTACAAGGAAATATTAAAACCAGATTAGGCTACAGCTGGGACAGGAACAAACTGGAAATAAAAAGATATGAAGACACTCCGCTACGCAGAGCTGTCAAAACCTCCCGACAAAGCAGCTGAATTCTGGTCTGTGAGAGGTAAATGAGGGGGAGGAGGAGCCTGGAAATGCTGAGTGTGCACCAGAGATGACACAAGAACTTTCTAGTGCCTATTAACCACATTTTCCTGGTTATAATCCTGTACTCTTGTTTCTATCTGGTATCTTTTATCAGCAATATATTTAACATTTACATAAAAATATAAATTAATCTTTTGATATGAAAGAAAATAAGCACAAGTACCAATACAAGCTTTTTGTTGTACTGTTTTACCAGCTTGTCATCTTAAGTACAGCACTCTGCATTTGAAATCAGACAATAGCTTTGTGTTCTTTGTGCACAAAGAAAGCACTGGGGATATCTGAAGCCAGGAGGAAGCTGGAGTTTTAATTTCAGCTATGCTCCTCATAAACCACTTTCAGTAGAAGTGAAGCTTAGAAGGCAAGGTATGACAATTCCAGTGCACTGCAGCTCGGACCGCAGATGGGAGCGTGTCTGTGTAGGGCAAGCTTTTTCCTTTGACTTCCTTCTGGAGTTTTTAAAGCACCAGAATGCTGTGAGATCACACACACCACAGGTTTTGGAAATCACTGAGTTTCAAGCAGTCTGCAGGCCTTCTGTTCCAGCTGGCAGTCCCTGCGTTCTGCAATTGCTGACCTTCCCCTGCCGGTACTTTAACCTAGAAGCCTCTACAATTTGGATCACTTCCCTCTTTCAACCTATTTTTCATGGTTTTTCACGAATTTTGCAATTTCCTGCACATCAGTCAAACAGGTCACCACTGAAACTGAAGAACTAACACAGGAAAAAGCTTGTTCCAACAGATATCCAGAAGTGGGACTGGAGTTGCGCAAGAAATTGTCCAAGGCAGAAACAATAGAAACAACTCTCCTGCAAGTAACCTGCCAGCAAAACATTCACCGGGGTGTCCTGTCTGAGTCTTGTAAGTCAGACTGAACAGCGTTATGGTAACACAGTAACTGTCAAGAGTTAGAACAGTGGCTTTTTGAAGCGCCCAACAGAACTGAAAACCAAACCCACTTTCAGCTCCTTGCACAACCCTGCACGGAATACCTTGTCACAAAGGAAACCAGAAACAAAGGGGCGTTTTTTGTTTCTCAGAAGGTGAGGGCAGATTTTTTCTGATTAAGCCACAGCATACAGGGTGGGATTACAGCAAATCAGTGAACAGACCGAATGAAGGAACACTCCAAAGTGAGCCAGCTGCAAACAAAGGCGGGCCTGAGAGCGCTGCAGCCGGGCAGAACAGCGATAGCTGAAGGAGCAGCCGGCTGCAGCACGTACACAGCACCGCCAGAAACTCTCTGTGGATTGTGTGAGATACACAATGGGCACAGAAGAAAACAGTTACCACAGCGTGGAGGCCAGCGGCTACTCCAAAGCATCTGTAAAAATAGCATTATGAGGAGCCAGGCTTATTGCGTTGGAGAGCTCCAGACCCAGTTTCTTCACGTTGTTTTCAATCCCGTCCACTCAGGCTGGACCTCGCAGCCACATTTCACAACTGGTTCACTACCATACGCACTAGGGCAGATGGAAATTCACTTTCCTGTAGCTCTGTTCACTCTGTTGAGGAGCGAGGAGAGAATTGTTACCATCTCCTGAGTGGGGTGATTGAGTTCAGCCAGAGCGGTTCTGAACGAAGGGCTGTCACAGCCCAGCTGTGCGGAGCAGCACTCCTGCTAGGGTGGGTGGCAGTGGCGTTTCATTACAGAGATGGAATTTGCCTAAAGCGCGCTTGTGCTTAATATCGCTTTTTAATCAACAGAAATTCAGAATACCCTCCTTAAAGATTTTTGCCATCCTAAAATAAAGTTTCTAAGTCACACTAGTACCGGGAACCCACAAAAAACCCAGCTGTGCTATATATAGAACTGCAGTGGCAAGCAAACTGTGACACACAGTGGGAATTTCCATGAGCAACGCCTGTCGCTGAGTGCCAGCTGTGTGTGCTGCCAGCCCTGCCCACAGGCAGCTCACAGCAGAACAGCCTCCTCCCCAGCTGCGTGCAGGCAGTGCCCCGCACACCTCCCATCTCCTGTCAGCATGCGCTGCTGTCAGCTTTGCCCAGTATCCATGTGCACCTGCATCGTACTTCTCTGATCTTTTCGGGCCACTAACTAACTTTTCTATGACTGTCTATGGAGAACAGGCAAAAGTCACACGAACACTTCCTTCCCAAGAAAGTGGATTTTGGGTGGTAATATGTGGAGAGGGGAGTAGAGGCTGCTGCCAGCTTGCCAGGACTCTCGTCCAGGGTTTCACAGATCCCACAGCAGAGCTGTGCTAAGACACCCTCTGGCTTATGAAAATGGATGGCTGCCATTGATTTCAATGGAGAAAAACTGCAAGTTATATTTAAAAGTGCTGTGACTTCTACAGGGAAATGGTTTGCCTTAATTAGATACAGCATTTTCAAAGCGTCATCATCCAACTCAGAAAAGTAACCAAAATACAGCAAACGGAACCAAGGCAAGAACAGTGAACTGGGCAAAGCACTCCTTTGGGAAACGTTCTCACAGTGCAGGAAAGCAGACTGCATAAGCAAAACTGCTGATAGGTTTCTCTGCCACGAGTTTGTTGGCTTTTAATGTATAAGGGCAGAATTTCAGTGGGGAACAAGGACAAGTATGAAAAATTCACACATCCACAACTCAGCTCCGTGGTAAAACAAGGATGTGTTACAGAGCCATCTTCATGCACAGCACAGCCTCACTCTGGCAGCTCCTGAAGCACCTCAGAGACACTACGAGCTGGGCTGACAGACCAGACCAGACCAGCGGCCCCTCGTCCGTGTCAGCTCTTCCCTTCCCACCATGAGCAGAAAATAAGAAGCAGCAGACACTTCACAATTTGAGCACAAGGTTCCCAGCAAAGAGTTCCTTCAGCCTGCGCAATGAAGACGGGGGCGGGCACAGAGCCGGGCTGCTCACAGGTGCTACTCACAGTCCAGGATGACCTGAGCCGCCCGGTAGAGCTGCAGTGCCTGCAGCAGCTCCAGCAGCTGCCGCACGGTCGCCAGCCTCACACCCCACCACCACATCAGCTCGCGGGTGATGCTGATCCCCGTCTTCTCCATGCATTTGATCTTCCGCAGCTCGGTCTGGTCAGTGATCACGTAGGAGGCTGCGGGAGACGGGAGGGCTTTGTTAGCAATGGGGAGAGAGCGAGGGCGGGCAGGGAAGGCACCTACACGCCAAGCTTCTTTCATTCGGTTTTAAAAGCAGGGACCGCCACACGCTAGCTGCGTGGACGTGAAGGAAATCCAGTTCCTGGAAGTAGGATATTATTTTTATTCTTTCAAACGTTCAAAAAACAAGTTCCTTATGTGGAGACCCAAAAAGAAACCCCTCTCCGACGGCTCAGCGCGTCGTCACCGTCCCCTGAACGCCCTCACCTGCGCGCCGCCCGGCTCCGGTTACGTTCCGTCGTGGCAGCGGACGGCAGCGGCTGGACGGGGCTGGAGGGGCCGCGCGGGCGGCGGCGGGGACCGGCAGCGGGGGGGGCGCGTTATCACCGGCGGGCACCGGGCGGCTCTGCGGGAGACGCGGAGCGGACGCGGCGGGGGCCGGGAGACGCGGAGAGGAGCCGTGGGGGGGAGGGCGCGGGGCCCGAGAGCGGCGGGGGGAGCCGGGGAGCCGCGCTCACCGAAGCGCATCCAGTCGCTGTCGCTGAGGCAGTCCATCTTCTGGCAGAAGTCCTCCAGCACCCAGGCCGGCATGCTGTGCACGTAGGGCGACGGCGGCGCCATCTCCCCGCGGCGCCCCGGCCCGCCCGCGGCCATCAGCTGCCGCGCGTGGCCCCACGGAGCGCCGGCCGGGCGGAGCATCCCGCGCTTCCTCCTGCCGCGGGGGCGCGGCTTCCTGCGGGCTGCGGGGCGGGGCGGCGGATCTCCGCTCCGGGAGCGGCGGCGTTACGAGCTCCGCTCCGCCTCGGGAATGCGAACCTCGCGGTGCCGCGAACGTGTCCGCTTCCCGCCCCGCGCCGAGGAACCGCCGAAACCGCGGCCGAAACGTCAACTAAACGAAGCCGCGGCGTACCGTTGTTTGAAGTACCGATCGTAAGGACGCTCTGTGTGTCGCTGTTTATGCCGTAGCGAGAGCTGTACCGCCAGCCACGGCTGCCCGCACAGCCGGCCCTGCCCCGAGGCAGCCGGGCTGCTCCCCGCACCGGGACCAGCGCAGAGCTGAAGCTTGGGAGCCGTTCGCCGCAACAAGGGTGAATAAAGGTCCGTGACGGGTGCACCGCTGTTTAGAAAGGCACCTATCCGCATTTGTGACTTCACTTTGCTCTGACTGCTGTATGGAGTGAGAAGTTTCATGTGGGAACTGAAAATCACTTTTTCAAACAATTCTACGCAGCCCTCACTTTCAAGTAACAGTAGCAGACGGGAGCTGTGTGCCTGTGCCACATCCCAGCTCCTGCATCTGCAGCTCAGCTCTCGTTCCCCCGCAGCAGCACAGCTCCTGACTGCCCCAGTTACTGCTCCCCACGGCTCACAGGAGCAATGAATCCAACTGAGCTCAATCCCACGGCATCCACGAGTGGCATTTCAGGAACATGAGCACATGTGCAGTTGCAACCACTGCAAAGTTATCTGACAACATTAGAGTCAGAGAGTTAACATGGGTTTACATTTTAATGAGAAACAAAGATCAGTTCATACATAAACATTTAAGAAAAAACAAGTCCACAAGAAGGGCAGCCACTGCATATTTAAGAACCTCATGCTGCAGAACAGCCTGCTGCTATCTGTGAGCAACCTGCTGCTCTGCACACTGAGCAGCACTGTGCCTGCCTGCAGCCTGGGGAACAATTCACCTATCTGCTAAAAATAATGCTGCTTTGAGTTACGCAGAGACACACAGCTGTGTATCTGAGGTATGGGGGAAGAGAGCATATAGGCCAAGATCCTCTCTCTCTGTGCAGCTGGCCTGCTGAAAAGCACAGCTCTGCTTGGGGGAGCCAGGCCTGCAGCTGGGGCAGCTTCTGTGCCTCAGGGGGCACTGGCAGCCTCAAGGCCAATCCCTGGGACAAGGGAAAGGTGGGGCTCAGAGCACCCACCTTGTGGGAATGCTCCTGGTATACCAGTATGGGAGCTGAGGGTGTGGGCACAGAGGTGCAGGGCAGAAAGGGGTCCCAAAACCAAGATGCAGTCTGTATGGCTGACGAAGTTCCATCATCAAGAGATAAACCAAGCAGGA
Source organism: Meleagris gallopavo (assembly GCF_905368555.1). NCBI lineage: Eukaryota > Metazoa > Chordata > Aves > Galliformes > Phasianidae > Meleagris > Meleagris gallopavo. The sequence goes on along the minus strand of NC_139417.1, from coordinate 19,284,168 downwards.
ATGTGGTAATGAAGGACAAATTAAGGTATTCAAGGCATGTTCTGTGTAAAAACTTGTTAGCTTCAGAGTTGCTACAATGAGGGTTTATGAACACACAGAGACAGAGGCTAACACAGAAATGCTTAGGTCATCTTTCTGCCAGCACTCAGAAGGCGACTGTGGAAGCTCTCACACGAACACCCCCTACAATGTGTGATTTGAGAGTAAATTCAGCATGTGAGAGAGCAGATTTCCACCAAAACCAAATAATTCAAGCAAACCTGGTGCTCCTTTGCCACTGATTTTAGAGTCTGGATTAAGTTAATCCTTGGCATAACTTTCTTTCTAACACAGAGGAAGTTGAGCTGCATGCACTTCCTCCAGACGGATGCCCCACTCTTCTGTTACTGTGGAATGTGCTGAAATAGTCCGAAGCAAACTTCTCTGAGCCCCATCTGTGCCAGGCCGCTGGGGTCCCTGCTCAGCAACGCACGACACTCGGAGCAGAGCCCTCACAAAGCGGTACATTCCCACACTGTTTGCTCTCTGGAATCTGACCTACCAGCACAGAAAATGTTCTACGGTACGGCTGAGTTTGTTCCAGAACTTCAATGCAGACGTTAACTCTGGGCACACTTTACAGTGGCTGCTCCTCCTAAGCTCGGTGCTTTGCTATCTACAGGGCTCGGGACGCGCAGCCCTTTTAGTGGAGGCTTTCCTCCCGTAACATCTCGCTTCTCTCCACGGAGAGCCGCTGCAGGTCCTTCTTGACGTCGGGGCGATCCTCCAGCTCCTCGTACAGCGAGCGCACGATGTCCAGCTTGCGGTAATCCCCCGGCCGGACCAGGCTGCGCACCACCTGCAGGCACCGCTCCTTCAGCGTGAACACTGCGGGGAAACAGAGCGAGCGGGCAGCCTGGGCAGCGCACTGGAGGGGCGCTGCCGGGACGGGGGACAAACGAGCCCGGCAGCGTGACTCAGAACGCGCGAGGCCGCTCCGAAAGTACCGCGTCCCAGCCATCTCCGCGTTAACTACCGCGGACAGAAGGATCGCGGTAACGCCGGTGCACGGAGCGCTTCTCAGCTACAAAACGTTACTTTCGGACGCGGCCACCAGCGTCAGCCGCGCATTTTCTCCGGCGGGGAACGGGAGCCCGCGCGCCGCGCCCCCCAGCCCCGCAGCGCCCCGCACCTGGCAGCGTGATGTCGGCCTTGCTGACGTCAGGCGCGGCCACGAACAGCTCCTGCCGGTTGACGAGCAGCCCGTCGTGCGTGCCCGCGTCGCGGAACAGCCACAGGTGCCCTGCGGGGAGCGGCGCTCAGCCCCGCGGCGCATCGCGGCCGTCACCGCGCCCCGCCCGCCCCGCGGCTCCTCACCGCGGTAGCTGTGCATGATCCGCCCGGTGCGCGGCCGCAGCACGGGGTAGTAGCGCGGGCGGCCCTCGAAGTCCACCCAGATGGGGAGCACGGCGCGCGGGCTGCGGTTGTTGAAGACGACCTCGGAGAGCTCGCGCGTGTTGGCGGAGCGCAGGCACGGCGCGGCGGGAGCCGGCGGCGCCATCCGGGCTGCGGGGCCCCGCGGCGGCAACGCGCCTGCGCGGAAGCGACCGGAGACGGGCGGGGCGCCGCGCACGCGCAGCGCGACACGCGAGGTGGGGACGGGACGCGGCGCCGCCGTGACGCAAAGACAGGAGGCGGCGACGCCGCGACAGAACGCGAAGCGCAGCGCGCAGCCAGCAGGGCGGGATGGTGGCCGGACTGCGTGCCTCTGCAGAACTAAGAAACCTTTAATGCTCCTTAACCCGCCTCTGAGCACGTTAGCTTGAATACACTTTAATGAAACGACAAGCTGGCAGTTAGCGCTTCAGCTCCCGATGAGCAGAGGAATCAGCCTGAGAAATGGCGGTATATTGGAGAAGAAAACTGATTTTCGACTTCCATTAACTGAACGAACCATATTCTTTAAGTAGGCAGCACTCCTACAGCAGCTGCAGTCAGCTCATAAATCCAGACTGCCACCCTCAGTGCCAACACAGACACCGAAACGCGAACTTGCAGGCAGAGCTGCTGGAAGCGTCTCTGCTCTCGAACAGAAACCACAACTGCTCTGCTAAGGCAGCGCGGGGCATCGCCCTCAGCGCCAGCAGGACCCGAACACGGCAGTGAGGCACTAACAGCCCCGTGGGACACAGCACTGAGCCGAGGTACCGGTCAAGAAATCAAACAGCTGCACCAGCACACTGCTCAGCATTTTCTCACCGGAGTATCAAACACCTTAATTTACATTTGGGCAACAGCACAGACTTTAAACTTTCAATTTGGAAAAGTCCTACAGCAAAGAGGTACTACCTCCAAACCCTTGAAAGTGACTAAGACTGGCATTTTAAGATACGATTTCTACAGTTCAGGGGAAAAATTAGCAGCTAATTGGCTCCAAAAATGCTTCAACATGTCTTCTACTATAAGCAGAGGAAACAAGCATTTAACTGAGAAATACAACAGACGTAGTAGAAAAGACTCAGGCAAAGGAGAGCATTACTAACACCACTACTGACTTTCAGTTTGAGTGGCAGGGTGAAAGAGATCATTTAAGTCAGGTTCAGAACACACAGTACAACGGGGAGCTCTCAGGTTGGTCCCTGGTTCATTGCTCACATTAAGCAGTTCTCACATTTATTGCCTTCTGCTTAGGAACAGAGACATACACTCTCAGCTGTCTCCTTTACCAATCTGCTCATCTGGAAGTTCTGGAGGTGTCTGCTGTCTTCTTCCACGCAGGCTATTACCAGAATGACCTTTTTTCTTCCACTCTTTCCCAGGTGCGTTTCAGAAGATACACTGCAGCATGAAGTCCTCCTACATTCACCCACACTGTGTGATTTTTGCGCCAGATGTGTCCCAGTCTTGACAAAGCCTACGATAGAAAAAAAAAACAAAAACACAAAAAACAGCCCCAAGAGTGGTGGTGGCTTCTTCAGGATAAGGATGTAAGGATAGATTTGCTTTAGATGTTATTCCTGACTATCCCAAATCACACCTGAGTAAGGTCTAAAACCACATTAAAATGCTGCTATTTATCTCTTCAGAAAAAGATCACCTTCCATAGTGAAGTCAGCTCAAAGTTTTTTTCCTCGGTAGATTTTTCCTTTGCAAATAGGTTTGTTTTACTTCTAAGGTTTCGCTCAGAACATACCTTGGCAAAGCATTTCTTGTCCTGAGTAAGCAGCACAGCTCTACCTGTGCCCGGTGTGCAGATCCGCCCCATCTCCATGAGGCAGGCTGGATAGAGATCCCAGTTCTTCTTCTTTGACCCTATCCTGTAACACAGATCAAAATCTCCTTTGTGACTGTTGAAAAATACATTCACACATAAACCTTCAGCCTTCGTTCTTAATGCAAAGTACTTAAACACTTCTCAGTTAGGCCCAGTTAAGTTACAAGAGAACCCTAAACCTGGACACACGAGCACATGAGGCAGCGATGGTCACACACAGGAACTTGAACTCGTGGCCCCTCACCTTTTTCCAAAAGGCATGTCTGTCACAATGACATCCACAGAGCCGGTCCGCAAAGGGAGATTGCAAATATCCCACTGAACGATGTCTAAGGGTACTCCCAGGGAAGCACTGCTACAAAAGCAAAGACACCTCAGAGATGGTCTACTGAAAATATTTTTACATTGAAGAACTCCGTAATAGTAACAAAGTAATAGGGAAAAGGCCAAGAAAATCTATGCAAGACAGATTTATTCCTATAAAGGGCTATGGGAAAATAAAATCACTTGTACTGTTCTTACCTTTCCTTATTTTCATTTTTCTTTAGCAAAGAGCAGATGTTGCTTGCTGCTCTCTTTACAGCTTGTGGGTTGTTATCACCAGCAATGTGATAGCAACCAGGCCATTCCATAGCTCCCTGGGGGGAAATATTGATAAATATTAACATGAACATTGCTTGCTTTTTGAAACAAACCCACCAAAAAACCCCACCAGAATACGACAAAGCGATTTGAAGTAGATGTCAGTGATTTTAAAACTCTGTAACAGATGTGTCACAGGTCTTAGGCAACTTAAAAGCTCAAAGTTCTTTTAGATTTTGCTTCTTCTTGTTATAGCTTTGGGAAGGAAACTAAAGGCATTTAGTACAAGTGTCCTCGTAGCTGTTGAGAAGTTGGCGAGATGCTTCTGTTGTTGGCCGTTCAGTTACTGCCATTAAAACTTACATGCTATTCAGTTGCAGATACTGTCTTGAGTTTTACTACGTTAAAAAGAAAGGAAGAATCACCTCTATGGGGATTGCACCTGTACCACACATTGGATCAATGATGATATCCGTCGGCTGGGGATCGCAGAGCCTGAGGAGCAGAAAAAAAGGTACTTTGAGAAAAGCCTTAAGAACATGAATGTCTTGTACTGATGGAAAACTAAACTGTTTCAATCACAGCAATTGAGCCCTTCAATATAACACGTGAACATTAATTGCGTTTAATAACTAGTCCTTATACATGCCAGTCCAGTGAAATTCTTTCAAGAATGTTGTCATCTAGTATTTGGAAAACTGGCTAATGGTTTGCAGCAAGTGTTTATTTTTCTAAGCTGGAAAACATCCAGCGTTGCTATGTCTTTATTCTCTTTTAACAAAGAATCAACAATTTAACAAGAATCAACAAAAATGGCTTCTAAGGAAGCAGTAGAGGGAATAAGACAACTAATTTGTGAAGCAGAATGACTTATTAACTAAGAATCATATAAAACCATGCATTTGCACTGACCTAAGCATGCCATAAGCAAGAGTTGAGCGAAGAGTTGTGGGTCCAAAATGTGTAATATTTCTTCTGTGAAGACTCTCCTCAGTTAATGCAATGCCCACAACTACTTCATTATTGTGAATATTCAGGAGAACCTAAAGAAAAACTGGGACTAAATTTCAGAAGTAACACAAGTTTCCCACAGTACATCTGGTAAATGTTTAAACCAGCAGCTGTGATTTATACAAAATCAGGAAATACATATATAAGAGCACTATCCACTGTCTTTAGTGAGGACAAAGGACATGTCAGGACAGTGTGGCTTTTTTCACTTGCACAAAAAGCACTCTGTGATGATGTTTAAAGAGCTTTGCTTTCTATTTGCTGGGGAGAAGTAGGGATAAGTCCTGCAAGTCACAGCACAGCATTTGCAAAGCAAACAGAATTTGCTATAGAAACTCCACGCCTGGTCCCCTATGCAGTGTGAATCTGGAAGGTGAAGATACCATTACAAGAAAGGGGGTCAGCCCTTAAAAAAGTTTGCAAGAAAATCATTTCACTTTATTGCCTCTCAAAAGAGAAATTTTAATGGACCGTATCTGCTGGACTTCCTTTCCAAATTTCTGCTTTCCCTATGAAAAGAGAAAAATCAGTGGACAACTAACATAACCCTTTTTGTTCCCTGTAACCATGTGAGCAAATAACATAGGTGGAGGTAAAACTTAGTATAAAACCTTGTGGTGTAGCTGAGAGAGGAGATAACTTTTGAGCACGACTCAGCTGCCCTGGGCTTAGTGATGTTAATCACTTATCTTGAGTGAGAGCGTGCAGAAAAAAGGGGAGCATGAAAATGAGGAGAGGTGCCCTCACCAGGTCACAAAAGAGGTTAGGGACAAGCAAGCACAAGTGGGGTGTGAGGATATCCGTAACATGCCAATGAAATTAATGCTTCTGAGGAAGTCATGATTTCAGCATTACTGACTTCCAGCTTCTGGACAATCTTTTAAAGGTTATTTTGGAGCAATTTGAGAATCAAAACTAAGAATTAATTTTTGAAACAGAATTATTTGCAAGGCACAAGGCAATACCTCTACATCAAAGTTAGTCATGTCAGCCTTCCACTGGAAGTGCTCCTGCACAGCTCCTCCGAAGTCTCTCGCAGCCTCATTTGATGTAAAACTGTGCTTGTCTCCGGCTCTATTGCAAGTAACGCGAAACTTTAACACCTTTGCGTCTCCTTCATCTTTCCTCTCATCTCCAGCCTTGGTCTCAGCTCCAGAACTGGCACGCAGTTCGTTTTTAGTCTCTGACTGTTCGTTATCATCCTCCTCATTCTGCGAGGCCTCTCCTTGCATCTCCTCTGCACTCTGGCCAACAGCCGGCTCTGCCCCCGCCGTGTTTGGGGCGCAGTCCTCCTGCCCACCCACAGCTCTGTCATCCTGTTCCTCCTCTCCGCCATCACGCAGCTTTTCTTTGCTTGCAGTTCTCTGCAGATTCTGTTTTTTGCGTTTTGTCTTTTTCTTTTTTAAGCTGTTGTTCAGCTCCCAAATTCTCAAAGGATCAGTCCAAGGCAGTTTTTTAACCAGACCTTCCAAATCTTTTAAAGCATCTTCCTTTAAAAGACAAAAGAAATTGTACTTCAAAGTCATTGCCTTTCTTGAAAAACTACCCTTTTTCTAAATCTCTTACATCAATCGATACACACAACTCACTGCACATCTAATCACGGCTTGCACACTTTTTGTGTGCAATTGTTGCCACGTCTGGGTGGTATTTTACACCACAGGATCCAGAACAAATAATCACTTATCATGGCTACCACTACATTAAAAGACCAAGAGATATTTATTGTCCTCCATCCAAGGGTGACCTCCAAGCACACAGCTGCTCTCATTCTCGGTTTCCCACGCAGCAAACACAACAGAAGGGATTGGGGCAGACAACAAAACCACACTCCAGTTTTAAAACCCCATATAGAACAGGGACAGCACTACAGACGTTTTAAAAATCCTTGCTCGTGAAACACTCAGAGCGCTGCAATTAAAATGACACTCCAAACCCCATAACTGACTGACAGCAAAACTCACCTTGGTTTCTTTAAACTGATAATCTTTGAACTCCTGAACGACAACAAACAAATTATCCACGGACCTCAGCCGATGGACCTGCAGTGAGGGAGAGCAGCGGCGCTCCGTTACCATCGGTTACAAAGCGTCGCCACCTTACATCTACACGCGACCCGGCGCCGTGCCGCGGAGGTCACCGGTTTACGCGCGAAAGCAATAAGGAAAGCCGGCCCGGGTCTGTCTGACTTCAGCCGCCTTCGTCAAAGCACGGCAAACCCGGACAAACCGGCCGAGACAGGACGGGCGCTGCCCTGCGGCTGGCGGCAAACCGAGAGCGCTCCGCTGCGGACGGGGCTCCGCGGGGCCGACACACCGCCGGTGGCCGCAGCCGGCCGGAACGGCGCCGGGGTGCCGAGGGGGGCCGGGGGTCGGCGCACGCACCTCGGGCAGGCAGCGAGCCGGCACCTCGAAGTAGATTTTCCCGCGGTCCCTGCTGATCCGGGACGCGGAGCCGAGCTTCTCCTGCACCTCGGCGGCCGCCGTCGCCTCGAACCCGGTGGGCACGGTGGCGCCGATAACGGCCGCGCCATCCCCGGCCGCCTCCGGCCCGGCCGCCTCCGCCTCCGCCTCCGCCATGCCCAAACGCCGGCGCGTGCCGCTCCCCGCCCAGCTTCCGCTTCCGGGCCGGAGCCGCGCATCAGCGCCCTCTGCCGTCCGGCGGTCCGGCCGCGCTCGGCGCTCCGTGTCTCGCGGCGGGCGGGAGGGCGGCGCGCTGCTGCCGTGCGCGGAGCGGAGCGGAGCGGGCGGCGCTCGGGCGGCTCCAGCGCGGGTGCGGCCGTTTTTCACTCCTTAAGGGAAGACCTCCCTGCAGTAATGACGGACAGCCGGCGCTTCTGGGATGTCTTTGCCCAAAGACCTCCCGGGCTTTACCTCCGAGCAGCGGCGCGTGCCGGGGGCACGCGGTGACCTCGGGGCTCACCTGGCCTTCGGGGCCGAGTGTCTGACGGGGCGCGGCTGGACGGGCCTCGCTGGGGCCTCTGCAAGGAGAGCCTCGATGGAAAAGACGAGCGTCCTCAGTGCTGGATGAAGTGCACCTGACTGCCCCGGGAAGGGATCTCGTGCCGGGTACTTTGTGTCAGACTGTATACATCAAACCTCAGGGCCAACTCGGGGTTACCTGAAATATCCTTGAATGGAGGGAAACATTTCAGCCATTGTGGAAATGACTCTTCGGCAGAGAGGCTGAAAGAAACCGTAGTGACAATGTAAATTCAGTAGTGGGAAAGGAAAACATAAACAGATGAGAAGTACTGACTTGAGTTAGAATCAGGGCTCTCAAAAGTCAGCGCTGTTGTCTTTCTGAAATGACCAGATAATGACAGCAGACGTGTTTGTGTATGGGAAAAGCATGTTAATAGCAGCATGTTAATAGCAGCATGTTAATAGCAGCATGTTAGTAGCAGCTGCTGCCACCATGCCGTGTAGATCCTACCTGCATTCAGTGCAGATCTGCTGAGCGTGGTTTATTTCCTCCAACTCAATGCTGCGTTCAGACAAGTCCCAAACATGGAATGTCTCCCAGCTGGCTCTGTCCTTGTACTCGTGTGTCACAGGATTATCTCTTGCCTGTGGTGACCAAACATACCCAAATTCATGAACAGCAGAAACACAATTTCACGTATTTTCTGATGGATATGAAGAAAATCACCCATCCACGTAAGAATGACAACATTCCTATATTCTGCTTATCTAGTCGTAACTTATTTTAAGATATGATGTACGCATTAGTAGAGTGACTTAATTTTTTTAATAACCTCTTTGGGTCCCCCGTACAGCTTTTGATGCTCATCTTAAGGTAGTCCTGGGTTCACTGTACTGATCACAACCAGCAGAAACTTCAGAAATAGTCTGCCTTGTTTACATCTCCTCCTGCATTCACAAAGCGTTCTCCCTCTGCCGAGCTCTTAGATCTCCGTATCACAGATCAAATCAGCTCACCGTCAGTGAAAACCAATGCACTGCAGACCACCAGTGAAGCCCTCTGTATGGAACCTGCATGTGGGCAGGAAATCACTGCATTGTTTGCATGACTGTTAAGACAAACGCCAATGAAATGAATATTCATATACTGCTAAATGTTACTTAAAGTGGATTCCCGGGGTATTCAAGAGCTGTACAGATTTTTAGAGACTTGTTTCATTCAGCAGTTAGAATGCAAAAAGAAAGGGTGGCTCAAGAGCTGTAGTCACAAGCTTCTCCCAGTGGCTGTTAGCACACATCCCACGCAGAACGTCAGTGGTTGCTCTGTTGTGTGTGCTGCCAATCACCTCTAGAAACAAGCTGGCTGAGAGGCACTGCTCTGTCACTGTTTGCTGCTCCCATTCCTTCTGCAGTGGCACCAAACCTGCCTGGCATCCAGCTCTGTGTACAACCGTACGCACTGAGAAGAAAATAAACAGTTTGCTCTTCCAATATAGAAAGCCTCTGAGCAGCAGTGGAAGCATTTTGGTGAGCACGGGGTGTCAGGTTTTGTGTTCTGTAACCTCTGTGAGAAAGCACAGCTTGCGGAGGCCTTTGGCTGATAACTTTACCGCTTCCTCCCCACGGCTCCTGCTGTGTGCCTTTCAGTGCTGTTCTTAGTCCTGCTTTGCTTATTGCTGCACAGAAAGGTTCTGTGGATTTAAGACAGAAATGAGATTACAGTTGGGGATTTTTGTAGGAACCCTTTAACCTACAAACACCTAGCTGCTGGACAGCAGTCAAGTTTGCATGGAAATAGCTTTGTAAACACACACATAAAAGAATAAAAAAGAAAGCAAGAATGGAGGAGGTAGTTTATAATGTCAGATTCTTCACAGCATTTTAACCTCAGCTCTCAGACTGATGTGTGCCTGGGCAGCCTGTGCTGTAAGCTGCAAGCCGGCCCTGGGCCTGTGGGCTTCAGCCCTGCTTCTTCTCCCTGCCGCCTACGTGGGGAAAAGAGGCCACGGAGCTCGGAGCACACTTCTGCTCCAGCCTGGAGCTCAGCTTTCTGGTCGGAAGTCTGCTTTGACAGCCAGGCAAGAGATTTTTTGCAGTGCCTGCTGAGCTGGTTTGGGAAGGGAGTGGCACACATAAGCGCATTTGTTTCTTGTGATAGGACACCCTGCAACAGGGTCTCTGAGTAAACAGAGGCATCCACGTACGTCTCTCAAAACCCAAGGCATGCTTATGTAACGCTCAGTCCATCTGTTGTTGAGATCATCTTAATGGCTGTGACGGCTCCCCTGCTTGCAGCCAGGCAGAATGGAAGAGTCCCTCTGCATAAATTATCACAAAACAAACCCAGGCTTCAGTACTGTCAGCAGAGGAGGTCGTTAAATTCTGCAGTAAATCTGCTGTGCCACTGTCAAGGCTTGCCTGTATTTGCGAGATGTTTTTTGCTAATGAGGAAAGTTTGTCTCCTGAGGAATTTTTAATTGAAAAAACAGCAAAGCATCATCTGGTGGCTGCAGAGAAAAGCAGCTCCCAGTTCTGAGTGACCTGACCTTCCATCACCGAGCACAGCTCCTCCATGGGCACCACGCGTAGCTGGGACGCAATCTGTTTTGGAGCTCCCTGCCTGCCTGCAGATGGAGTTACGCTGCCTGCAGGCTCAGGATTCATCCAGCGCCCTGTGCATCTGCTGATTCCCACAGGAGAGCACTGGGGTCTCTGTCGGTGCAGGCCCAAGTGCTGCTGGAATTGCAGGGACAAAGTGCAGGTGGGTCCCCTCAGTCCCTGCTGGGTGGTCTGTGTGAAGCCAGGGCTCGCTTCAGCCCAGCCCCATGGAAAACCTCTACAAAGCACACGCTGCACGGCCTTCTGCAGCCCACTGGTCCAGGTTGCTCCAAGCCCTAAGGAGGTCTCAGAGCAGCACAAAGCATCCTCACACCCACGCTGGATGTGCGCCCATTGACGTGGCAGGCCGTGGCTGCCCTGCCCCGGCTGGCTCCAGCTCCATGGCACTGTGCCTCCAGGCTGCCCCACAGCTTCAGGCCGGCTGGGCACTGCTGCTGCTTCCCCAGTGCCTGAGCGTCCCCGGCTGCATTCACTGTGGGAGGGCACATGTGCAATGGGACATTGCCTCCTGCTGCGGGGCCACCTCGGGGTGGCTTTTCAAGTCCTTCCTGTGGCCGAGGGCTTTTATGTGTGTTTCGGCTTCAGTCAGTGTTTCAAACCACATATGCTACATTCATATGTTTTAAATAACATGACTTGGTCGGGGGACCACACACAGAAGGAGGGCTGCGGGATGAGACCATTGCCATGGGCCAATGGATAATTGAAGGAAGCAGGCCTTGCGCTTCCTCTCTCTTACTGTAGGAGAGTAGTTTAATTAGAGGGAACTGTGGTAATGGGAAGCTCAAATGGAGATGTGCCTGTCCCAGTTACTGCTGTTAAATTGCGGCCTCAGGCTGTTTGATGAGTTCACTGCAGCAGGCTGTGTACATTCCCAAAGCTGGTGTCTGTTCAGTTCGTTTGAGGCAAAGTTTGAAGGCAAAATTTTGTCATTGATAGGGGGAGAAGAGGGAAATGCAGCTCATGGAACCTTTCTGCTCTGAGTTGTGTTTCCCACAGCCTGCTGTCCTCTAATGAGCAGTGCTGACTGACACCTTTACAGCCACGTCTTTGCAGTTCACTGCTAGATCCCCGTGGGTTCCTGCAGCTCTGCTGTGGGATTCGTGCTGTTGGGAACCTCAGCTGTCAGAGCCACCTCCTCCTGTGCCATGTAATGGGGCACAGTATTGTCTGTCCTTTTCCTAATCATCTCTTGACCACAGCTGCATGGTCTGTGGACTCCCACAGTCCTGCCTGCCTGGCTTCCTAGCTCTGTTCAATATTTTAATTAACAGTTTGGATGGTAGAACAGAGAAAAGGCTGTACTGGGCTTGTGGATAACACATAGCTTGAAGGGAATCCAGGAGCATTGGAGGAGAGGGCTAGGATTTAACATGAGCAGTAGAGGATGCTGGTATGCAATGATGAGCACCAGGCATGCTCTTCTTGAGCAACAAAATGCAGCAGCAGTGGCACAAGACGCCGTGGGAAGTGGGCACAGGCGTGGGCACAGCTGGGTGTGGGTGCACAGCATCATGTTGGGATGCCATGCTTCGCAGAAGGCACGCAGGGGTGGAGCCTGCCTGCTCCTGGGGGCTCACTTTTAAGGCTGCAAATCGTACGTCTGGACAAAGGGAGAGTGTTCAGAAGGTGAAAAGAGCGTGATCTAAAAAGCATGACTTCTAGGAGAAACTGACCACAAATTGAACTCTTTTCTTAAAAAATAAACAATAATGGGGAAATAAACTGGGAGGTAACACAAGGATCACAATTACCCGCCCTGCACGTACCTCCTATGTGCATCATCGTGTTTGCTGTTAGCACCTGACACGTCTGATTAGTTCCTAACTGAGAGCAGAAGGTTACTGAGGCTCAGAGAGAACACGGCTGCTGTGTGATGCCCTGAATGCTGATGAGCATTCGCACAGTTTGCACTTGTGTTTTACTACTGCCTTTCATGTGAAGCTTTGTTTTCCTAGCTGCTAATTTATTAGCAGGTAAATTGCAGCTTGCATACTAAAAGACCTGCCAAATATCACTCGGGGGCCAGAAGAGTCTCTAATAGAATTGTAAAGTCTCTCTCTTTTTTTTTTTCTTCAGAAAAGCTGTCTTACGAAGTCTTTCTAATTACTCTCTAAGATGAATTCTTACAATTGTAATATCGCAACATCAGAAAAGTTGTATTAATTTACCTGCTGTTAAACTCTCTGTGACCCTGCCATGGGCACAGTGAGACTCCGAGCTATTGCTCTGATGTCTGTCATCTTAAACCATGTTTTCCAGAGGGTGTGACATGCCCAGCAATCTTGCTATCTCACACACTTTGGCCTGAGAAAAATCAGTTTCAACCTCTTTTCTACAGAACCAGACTGCTGTATTCAAAGTGGTGGCATGAATGTGCTTTGACCTCTTTCTTTCCCGTACGTCATCATAATAAGTGCCCAACAGTAAAACTGTCAGTATGTAAAAGCAGTGATTTCTCATCATAGCGGTCTGTTGTTTCCAGCTCAGTCATTCCTGCAGTACGAAATCAAAATGGTCCCAGGGAAGTTCGAATGGAGCACAGTGTGGCTGTGAGTGCAGTGACAGGAGCCCACCTGCACCTTGTGTAACACGAGGAAACAGATCCAACACGTGCAGTGCTCCATCAGTTCCAATTCAGCTGTGCCTTTAGTGGGATATGCTTAGTACTTCATTTGGTCCATGTCCGTTTGCTAACAAAGTTGTTTTCACATCTGGAAGCACTGCCGTGTACAAATCACAAATCAAGTGTAGAAGGTGCATTTCGAGAGGAATGATCACCTTGATGGTGAGAGATGTGAAGGAGGGAACGTAAGCAAGGGGTGAGCAGTGTGTGATGAGAGGACTTGCTGCAGAATCACATCACATCTGCGTTAACTTGGAGCCGACGTTCCTTTGTGCTTCGACATCGCTGGATGAAAAAATGCTAATTTTCAGAGTATGTGCAGATGAAGAATTGCAAAGCTACGTTAGGATCCAGGTGGCGCTGCCAGCTGTGTGCTTCCCTGTTTCTTATGAAGTCTGGAGAGAACACTTGTCTCCTGCGCATGGAAGGACCATTGGAAGAGAATAAGAAAGGAGTAATGGTTTCAGTGCCTCCTCCCCTTCAAGGCGAGATGGAAGCAGAAAGGCACGTGCAGCTCTAAGGGTGAGAAACGGTACTATTATGAAAAAATCCTACATCTGGGCAGGATAAAAATAGGAGCTGGGAAGTGACTGGGCTCACTCTGTGACTATTACCAGATGGGAAGAATGCAAAAGAATGCAAATACAGGCGTGCACGGCTTTTGTGTTTGGCTGATTGAATGTGAACGGCTCAATGGGCAACCAGCCTCGGCTGAGCAATAGGGAGAGTGGGGCTGGGGTCCGATTTCAGGAGGCTGAGTTCAGTCTGACAAAGACTACAGAACACGGTTCTACACCGAGCCGCTCCAGTGCTCACGGCATGGAGCAACATTAGCAGTGCTGAAAACGCTCTGAAATGTTCGGTACCTTCAGTCTCTTCACAGACGAGAGCAGCTGAAACGAACCTTCTATTAAAATAATGTTGTGATATCTTTCTTGCTTTCTTAGGAAAAAAATAAACAAAAACCCCAAGCCCACCCAAATGTGAATTATTTCAGTCTGCTGCACACGTTACGAGTCTGGACACGTCTGCTACGATGGGATTCCCCTTCTCGGCCATTGCTTCTGCAGCTACACCAGGACTTCGTGCTCTCAGCTTGCATTTTCTATTAACAGCTCTGAGTTCCTGCTATGTAAATTCTGGCGGAGGCCACTCAAAACCCCAAAGGAAGCGCTCAGACTCTGGGTAGTGCTCCCCAGTCTGCGTGCTGTGTGCTGCTCTCCTCCCCAGCGTGGCTCTGGGGGGAAAAAAATTGTGCCTTTCCCCAGCCGTGCTCACTGCGCATCACAGCAGCGCTGCGGGCTGTGGCTCAGCTCTGCGTGTGCTCTCCTCTCGCCTCTCCTCTCCCTCCTCTGCTAACTTCTGCATCCATCCCGACCCTGTTGCTGCTGGAAGGTGCTGGAAGGTGCTGGCTTGCAGTGCGTCTTTGCTTTGCAAGCTCTGTGCAGGGAGCAGCAGGATGAGGAAACAGCCATACGTACACACTGCATTTCCCATGACTTGCTCTTCTTCCAAGCAGCCGTTCTGAGCCCTGGAAGTCACCCTGTGACACGGCGAGCTGTGAATGTGCATTGTGCTCCTGTGCTCCTGTGCTCCTGCGCTGCTCTGACTTTCCTCATCCACAAAAAGAAGCAATCCTAAATAGCACCTATACTTGCTGCTGCACCTACATGCTAAGTTATTTTGAATAGATGAAAGCTTCAGTTTATTTATTACCGCTCCAATCCCAACCCACAGCTGCCAGTTGAGTCTCCAGAAGCACCGCTGGTCTGTGTGGATTCTTCACACATTTAGAAACAAACCTTCTGCACGTTCTGGTTCACATGTTGTGATGAATGCTCTGTTTAAGGAAATGTCTGTCATTACGTAACAAATTCTACAACACTGTGTTTTCCGGAGAGTGAGGGGAGATGCCTTCTGGGTTAGGTTCTGTTGGACACAGTCTGTAAAATTAATCGTGGGGAATCCGGAATTCACTTGGGCCCCAGGTACCTGGCATTGAGCTGGGAAGGTATTTTGAAGTGAAGCTGGGGAAGTTGTGCGATGCCACAGGGAAACAGAGTCTGGAAAAAATGGCAGATTTAAATGTTCTCCCTTTTTTGCCAATTTAATGATTTGTTCTTTATCCACACGTACATGGCTGTTAGAAGCAGACTTCTTTCAGCAAGCACAGCTCACACGATGCACTGCAGCCGTCGCAGAGAGTCCAGGTTGGTTTGGCCCTGGGGCTGTCAGCAGCAACACCTCAGTGGGGTCAGCATCCTCCCTGCTGCCCTTTGCTCCAGGGAACCTCGAGTGCGTGATGGCAGTTTGTCCTCTGCTGCAAAACACCGAAGCCAGAAAATCAAGCCCTGTAAGTTTGGAATTATGCAACATGACAGATCATCAGACCCATTTTGTTATGGCCTGAGCTACACAGCCTTTTGGAGCACCAGATTCGATTTACAGTTGATACAGTCATTCACATGAATTCAAGTCTGCAAGGCTTTATTTCAGAGGATATAAAAATCCCACCCATCACTCACGTGTGCTCACTGCTTCTGCAGTTTGGCTCATAGCAAGCTGTACCTGATGCTTTGTAAAAGCCTTGTGCAGCACACATGCAATGCCATGCCCACGCTCTGGCCAGGGGCAGCTGCAGAGCAAAGTCCCCCGTGTTAGCAGCAGCACTGCCTGGGAGGGAAGTGTTGTTTGCTCACTTGTGAGTTGTTTGTGGGCAGAACAGTTTGGGGAAGTGAGTTCTAGGAAAGCACCACTTTTCCCAAATGTTCCCCTTTCCTTGACCAGTAACCCCAAAGCTTGCACCTGCGGGGCAGCATGAGGCTGCCTGTCGCTATTTCTGTGACCCAGTTTTCTTACCAAGATATTCGGTGAGCTGAGCTGGCCTGGATGTGCAGTGACAGCTGGGGGAACAGGGAGCAACACCTCTTTCCTCATGTAGAAAATGTAACTTAAATTCCAACCTATGTAAAAAGTCAGCTGTGGATCAGTGGTATTTAATGTTGTGTAGGTTAGAGCACAGGTCTTGAATGGTTGATGCTGAGTCTCAGTAACACTGTAAAAATATTTGCAGCTGAATGGCTGCAACGTTTTGCCTGCCTTCTCCGGCCTGCCTGAAGAGTGCTTATGAAACTAATGACACTGCTGCTTTGCTCAGGAAATACTGCTCCCTCTGTTCTGGCCCAGGTCTTGCCCATGCAGCATATTCTCTATTAGGCTGCAGCAGGCTCTGATGCCGGTGTCAGCTCAATTTCCTCCTCTTAAGTGCATGCCAAGAGCTGGATGCCAAAAGCTGGCAGGGAAACAGCTCAGAAGAACCCAGGAACGAAAGAGGACACGGGAAGGATGCCAGAGCCTAAAGAAGTGAGATAGAGGAACTGCTGGGATGGCGGCTGAGAAGGAACTGCCGCTCCCAGCACTGCTTCCCTTTGCCTCGTAGAAGAGAAAGGAACCGTTAATGCTGGACACACTTTTGTCCTTTTTCTACAAGTATTTCTGGGCTGTCTGCTCGTCTGTCTGGGGAAAAGAGATAACCAAACCCCCAGACAAATCCTCTGCCAAAGCACCCTGTTCCACACGCGCATTTAAGCGACCAGAGAATGAGCAGATGACCAGATGGGAAGTGAGAGGGCTGCTGGTGCTGTGCGACGGCTGCAGGAGGGCTGTGGGGCTCGCGGCAGTGAGGTGCTGTGCGGACCTGCAGAGGTCAGGACATGCTGCCTGCAGACGAGGCCTCCAAGGTGTTGTACGGGAGGAGCGAGGGGCCGAAAAGGGCCTTGAGCCCGTGGTGCACACAGAGCTGGGGGAGCAGTCAGTGCAGCTGCAGCGCTCTGTGCCTCCACGCTTGAAATGCTCATCGCTGCCCTGAGCTGGTGCCTCCTCTAAACTGCTGTCAGTTATTGCGCTGCGTTGCACCCATGGGCATCACTTTTCTGGGGCACACTTCAACTGTTTCCTGACACTGCTCCCGTGCCTCCTGGAGCAGTTAAGGTTTGCTGACATCCCAGGAGCTCTGCCAGCCACCCGCTGTACCCCCAGGAGGGCACGGTGTGGGCAGGGCCTGCCTGGGGCTCCCGGGGTGCCTTCTTCTGCTGGGAATGCAGTGAGGGTTTGCAGCTCGGGGCTGGTTCCTTGCTATAAATATAAGCTGATAAGGAATTCATGGTAGCAAAGCTGTATAAACCAGGAAAAAGCTGAAGAGCTCCCAAATATACAGTCAGCGGTGCAGAAAACCTGTATGGATGATTTACCTCATTAGCAAATAGGTTTTACGTACCCCACGGTGTCTATTACCCTTTCGGATGAATTTATGAACAACCCACTATAATTAATATTGGTGATTTAACTTAGGAAACTGATATGAATGAATTTCTTTAACAATACCTAGGTAAGCTGAATTATCTTCTCCGAGGAAAGTCACATTTTTCTAGAGCAGTGCAGAAGGTCACCTTTAAAATAGATGTGTGCACAGCTCAGGAAAGCAGCTGGATGGGCAGCATGCCGAGCTGCCAGCCGACACCGCAGCCGACGATCCTCTCTTCCCTGGGCGAGGAGTTGCTGCACTGGAAGGGATGCTGCACGGGGGCTGGGATTCCTGCACTGTGCATGGGCTGCTCAGCACAGCCAGCGTGAGCCCGCTGCGGTGCCACAGCTTGGGCCGTGCAGGCTGGGGGAGCTCACAGGCAGCTTCTTTATTTACAGTTTTCTGTGAATAAATCTGCTTGAGGTTTTAAACATTCGGTATCTAACCTCTTTTTCAAGCACTCCTTTGAGAAGTAGCGCCCAACTTGCATATAAAGAAAGCATCACTTTTTAGTTCTGTTTGAGAGATTGAAATATATCCAGTAAATAATATTGTCCCACTTTGTATGTCTACCAATATAATTGGTGAGATTGAAAGTAACGTTCTATTGACTTTTTTGGTATGTGCCAAGGCAGCCTGAAGCAGAGAGAGGTGGGGAACGAGAGCTGCCTGCAGTTGCAGAGCTACTTGGGGTGATATTGCTCTTAGGGGAGAGCGAGGATGGAAAAATGAACACCGTGAGTGCAGGTAAACAGCACCCAGTGACAAGAATGAGATCTGGGCATTGAACGTGCCACAAAGCAACTGAGGCCACGAGCACTGGAGAATCACAAGATAGTCCATGAAACTCATGAATTTTCTATCAAGAAAAAACGAAAATGCCAACAATACCCAACAGCTTGGGATACTGCGTGACGCTGACATTCGAGCCCTTCCTCCAGGATTACATTTTTCAGGATTTTCCCTGCAGCTTTGGAAGGCTCATTTGTGGCCGCCGCTGCTTGGTCCGGCGGTGAGCCTGCTGTGTGGCTGGGAGCACCGCGTCCTGCCTGGCAGCTGGGGGCTAAGGAGGAGTCAAGTGCCCAACACCTGCGGCAATGCAAAGTGCTGCGGCTCTGCACTGAGCTGTGTGTGGCTCCACGTCCTGTCCCCTCATCTCCTCTCTCACCTTGTCCCATTTGTTCTGATTTCCTTCTGTCAGGACAGGATCTTCAGGCACAGCTCTTCCTCAAGAGCTGAAGGCCTCTTTGAAATATTTTAAATAGAAAGAGAGAGCTCTTCTCTCTTCACGCCAGCCTTCAAAGTGATTTTAATTTAAAATCTCCCCAAAATATTGTCTCTCAGACAAGAAAAGCTGGCCTTGAGTCGCTGTGAGCATGTAGGTATGTTGTCATTGCAGGGCTGTGGCAGCTGCCAGTTGGATTGGAAGCATCGTGTGGCACTGCTGTGGGTGAGCACACGGCTGGCGCTGCTGGGACGCCTGTACTGCTCGTGTGTTTTACTCCTCAGGGAGCTGTTGCATCTGTGCACATCCCCAAAGTGCCGGTGCTTTGGGACACCCGCCCTGCCACGTGAGCTCGTGTCTGCTGATATTGTCACAGCCAGAGCTCACTTGTGTCGCCGTGAGATTGCAGTGCAGGAAGGTATAGCTCGCGCTTAGACTACATGCAGGTAGTCAAGGTCACTGCTGTATTTTACAACAGTGACATTAATTTAAAAATCCATCTGGCTATCTGTGAAGTCGAGGATGAAAACAAGTGAGCTATACCTCTGCTTTGCCTTGGAGCTGGCTGACTCAGGCTTTGTTCACAAAGCCTCTCTCTCTTTCAGAGAGCTCAGCACCTGGGGTTCTCGCTGCATTTCTGGACAGCCTGCAGTACATGGAACTTTTCTGTGGGCTGCAGCGCTGGGCAGGGCAGCCCTAGTGAGCAGCACTGCCCCCGGCCCCCCAGCTTCAAGCAGGGATTTGCTTCTGGGCATCTCTTATGAAGTAACCAGCACCTTTGGGCTGGGAATGAATGCCATAGTGATCTGGAGCCTTTGGAGCTGTGCTTTGACACTATGTCATCCAGGCAGGTCTGACTCAGCTTTTCTTTCCTATATGACTGCTACTGTGAGCATCGTTCCGCTTGCTTTAGGAAGGTGGTCCTTCTCCTTCAGGAGGATAACCACAAATGTTAAGAATGCACAGACATTTTTTCTTTTTTTTCCCACTATTGTTCAACCATTAGCTTTTCTCATGCTGTGTACTTTTTTTGTTTGTTTTATGACAATATATCTTTTGTCCTCTTTTTCTTTTCCTCCTTTCGACATTCATATCAACATACGTTCATGTGTCTACGAATTTATACACATTTAAATAATAGCTAATGGATATGCCACTGTGACTTTCTTACTGATTAGGAGGACATGAGAAATGAGTGCCAGCACAACTCACTGCAGCTTTTTCTCTGTAAAGTATCTGTGGTTTAAGCTTAGGACATGCTGGGCTTTCTTGGCCTAGTGTGAAGGAGGTCTTCATAAGAGCCACATGGCATGGCATCACAGGAGCCGATCCATCCTGGAGCTGACACATCTCTCCTGGGGATGGTGGCACAGCTCCCTCCAGGTGCTGCAAGGAGAGGACTTGGTGACAAACAGAAGTTTGGTTCTCTCCCCACCTTCGTGTTTCACAGAGCTGCAAAATAAGCACAGTCAGCACGCACACACCGAGCTTAAAAAAGGGGAAACAAGAAACCAAACATTGGGGTGTAACCGAAGAACAGCAGGGCTGCTATTTTTGTCTTTGAGCCTTCCTGACATGGTCCCACTCAGCTGCTGCATCCCCAACAAATACAGCATTTCCTCTTCACCGCATTCAGCTCCCAAGCCAGAAGAACCTGCTCGGATAGAATTGTTCTCATGTTATTGCTAAATTCCCTGCCTCAGCTCTCAGGGCTCTGAAAGCTTCTTCAGCTGCTCAGTACTGTGGGATGCTTGGCCTCATAATGAAGCTCTGCCACCCAGCTGGGCAACGTCCCACCGCACTCAATGCCCAGTATTGTGGTGCAGAAGAGCCCGGGAGCAGGGAGACAGAAGTGGTAGAAATCAGGTTAGAGCACAGTGTTGTTGGGAACAGAGGGAAGCAAACAGGCTCTACAGACCAGGCCCCAAAGCTTTGCTTTTAAGGATTGCTGCTCGAGCTGCACTTCAGCATTGCTCTACGTGCTGCAGCCACAACCAGGAGAGGCAGCAGCTGGGCCTGGACAGATACGTCCTGAGCTAATTACTGTGGTGGTTTAATTACTGCTCCCGTTCCTCCCCAACCGGCTGCTACCACTGCCCTGCCAGGAGCAACTGCCCACTGCAGGGACACCAGCAGTGCCCCTTGTAGCCTCTCCATGTGGGGAGGGGGCCCACACGTCCTCAGCCAGATGCAGCACTTCAGGCTCTGAGCATGCATTCGCCTCTCAGCAGCCCTGCTCCAAACAGGGCTGACACTGACCCACGGCTACTGGAGACCACGTCTGTATTGCCCAGCAAGGCAGCGATCTCACACTCAGAAACACTGCTTATTTATTTCCCACAGACTGAACTCACCAAACTATCCGCACAAGATTTATACACAAAAGTTACCAAGTTGATAACGTTCCTGTCTGTTCTCCTCATGGTGACTGGTCAGTGATTGCTGTGCAATTATACATGGCTGACTCTGTACTTTCACTACTGCACATGGTTGGGGAAGGGGCCTAACCCATGCAGGGGCCTTTTTGACCCATAAATGTGATTGTAGTGTTCTGATGAAGGAGTTCAGCTAAGGACACACGGACCATGGGTTTTCTTGCCAAGTTGATGATGTCCCTGAAGTCTCCTTGTTAATGTTCCCTTCAAGGCCAGCCAGCTCTGGGAAGGCCCTGGTTAAGGGTACCAAGTATTCGTTCTTCTCGTACCTGATATACTGCTAGCTCAGTTTGCTCAGGATTTGCCTTCACCGGTGGAAGACGGCCTGCTGGCACATCCTGTCCTCCGACTGCAGCAGTACTGCTCAGCACACACCTCTGCCCTCAGCTCCCACCTTGCAGCCCCGCTCCGCAGCTGCCGGCTCAGATAGAGCAGGGCGGGATGGAGGGGCCCTGCAGGACTCCCACAGACCTGAGCGGGGATGATCAATCAGCAGCTGCCTTTGATGAAGAGGCACAGTTAGCGCTGCCCGGCCTCTGCTGTTAATCATGTTTCCTTTGTGCCGCTGGTGGCAGCTTGTGGAGTCTATGGGCACGATAATGCTGACGTTTCTCTTTTCACGTCTTCCTTCACCGCACTTCTCTTTCTCGTGCTTGCCTCTCTTTGAGTGCTTTTCATTGTGCTAAGCAGCACGAAAACTGTAACAGGAATCGAGTCTCCTCTGTCAGGTGAAATTTAGCTCAAACAGATAAGCGAGGTCCTCTGTGGTCAGCCTTTCTCTGAGGAGAAGGAAAAACAAAAGCAAAAGCCCTGACCGTTTTCCTTCCCTTTTGCACATTTGGAGAGCGGCGTGGCTGAGCTGTGAAGGAGGAAGGGTTTCCTCCTCAGCCGTGCTCTGCTGAGAAGGGGCGCTTCAAAAAACCCCAAACTTTCCACTCTCCTTTCAGGAAATGACACCGTCGTGCTGGAATTTACAATGAAGCTGTGAATGCAGCCGGAGCCCTGGGCTTCACCAGGAGAAGGCCCCCTCAGCTGGCTTTATTCAGCTCTAATGAGGGCTGAATTCGCCGTGAAAGGCGTGTTTTCCATGCGGCCCCTTTCCTCCATCAATTGCTGTCAGTGTAACAGAAGGCCCCGCGCAGCTCCCCCGCCCCGCGCGCCTCTCCGGGCTGTGCTGCGCCGGGCCGCCCGGCCCCGACACGCAGCGCTGAGCCCCACACAAAGCCGCTTTGTTGGGGCCACACAGCGAAGCTGCAGTTTCCCAGGCTTTTCCTTCCCCCCCCTCCCCGCTGCGGCGACGCGGGGCTGCGTGAGCGGGCGCCGAACAAAGGCGTGAGAGCTCAGACATCCGCGCTGCCCGCGGCGGTGACCGGGCTGCGGTGAGGGTGGGAAGCGACCCAAGCCGTGACAGCCCGTGGGCCGCGTGCTGCCGGCTGACACCGGGCGTCCCGCGAGGGAAGCGGACCGAGATGCGCGGCCGCGATTCTGGCGCGGAGCGGGAACGTGTCAGCGCGCGGCCACCGCCGTGCCCTGTGCTGTTGGCAGCGTCACAGCTGGGCAGGAGGGCAGGGCAGCCTCACCGCGCGCCTCTGGGCCTGCTGCCTGCGGTCGGTCCGTGGCGGCTGCAGGCTGTGGTTGCGCGTTGTGGATCCCGAAGTGCCTGCGGACACGGTGACTAACTTGGCACTGCAGATGGAGAAACGGCGATCACGTGTGCTACATTAATTGCAGACAATAAGTAGCAGTGACCCCGATGTCGGAAAGCGAGTCAGTGCCCAGCAGCCACTGTCACATTGGAGTGGTTCTTGGCTTCAGCTGGACTCGGTGCAAAACGTTTGTGAAAGCTCTGCTTTGTGGGTTGAGCCCAGAAACTGCTGTCGTCTGCTTCCCCGTGCCCTGCTCCCTGAGCCACATCATCCAGAAAGAAAGCGTCAGAAAAATCTGATTCTTATTTGTAGGATGCAGAGTTGCAAGCAGTCCTGATCTGCACGGTGCACAGCCACAGCTGGGGTAAATTGATGAAGGAGCAGCTGCATCTCCATGTGATCAAAATGGGCTCAATCCTACAAATGAAAATTGCAATCACATAACCTGCGGAGTGGAGCTGAAAACAGCTCTTTGTATGGCAGACTTAATGTCTGCAGGATCTGGCCTTGTGTCTGCACTCATTGATACTGCTAAATGTGATTGATTGTTCATAAACACCAATTCAGGGATGATAAAAAGACATTGTTAAAAGAGCAGCGAGCTCCTCCTCTCATGCAAGTTCTTTTTTTGGTCTGTTGCTACAGCAACTCTGTGCTAAGAACAAAGATGACAGCAAGATATTAAATTTTACAGCAACTCAATTGACTCTTGATTTGTCTTCCTTTTTGCCTTCAGTAACTGAATCCTACTCCACTAATTGTGTTAGATTGCAGATAGAAATCATGCCTTCCTGTGGCAGGGATTCCTGTGTTGCTTTTTCTCCCTTCCCCTTAGAAATCAATTACATTGAATTAGTTCATTTAAATCCAGTGGGTGCTTATAGGCACTAGATTATTTGGATTTCTTTCTTTGATGTGTGGACATCTTGTATTTTAAGCCACAGCTCATATTCTTTTCCAAAACCCCCCAAAGCCTCAATATTCTTTATTAAGAAACAAGCAGTTCTAGGCAAATCCATTTTTGTCAAAGTTCAACTCATGGCAATGGCACAGATCAAAAATGTACATTCAAAATTGCTGTAGCGGAGCTCATTTGAATTCATGAGTGTTAAGAGTCTTTAAAGGAACGCCGCTTTCCAGCTCCATTTTTCCCACTCAACAATCTCAGTTTCTCTTAGGACATGAGAAGGCCATTCACACCGTGTCTCTGGGCTCACTTCTACATGTGCAAAATCATCGCATTACGGTAGAATGCAATGTGACCAATGACCCGTACAGCCTCGGGTGGAACTGCCATCCCAGGCCTCAGCTATCAGAGGTCGAGAACTTCTGCTTGGAGACAGTGGAAGGTGACATCTTGGAGCGAACGTTCTGCTGCTCTGCGTTTGCCTCTCGGCCACCTACACGAAGGGCAGCTCTCTGCAGGACTCACCACGTGCTCACTGCTGTGCCAAGGGACGCAGAGTGGGAGGAGGTCTGAGAGGTTTGCCTGAGGTGACACAAACCTTGTGCTGCTACAAACCTAGTGGATTCCTGGGCATAGGTATTCTGAAGCGAATGATAGCAGCCTTCTGTCAGCAAAGCACAGGTCAAATTCCATCAAAACAACACATTCAATTCAATCAGATTCCATCGGTCCACACCGAGGCTTTGCAGCCCGGCAGCCAGGCTGGCGTGGGGCAGATCTGCACCACGTGTTGGCAGAGGCTGACCCTGTGGGCAGGGGGAGGGCAGGTGGTGGGGCTGGAACCTCTGCTGGAAGCACGGCAGTGGGATGCTCTATGGAGAGGAGACAATGAGGAACTGGAGATAAACAACAACGACATGAGGAGAAATGGGTTGACTTGAGCATATTAAATATAACGTGTTTATTTAACTCCTAATCAGCTGGAAAATAGCAGTATGGCTCTGGTAATCTCAGCTCCAGCAGCCGTGCACAGGAGTGGCTAGCCCAGGCACAAGTTTGTGCTTTCAGTATGAGATGAGATCTAAGGAAGTAGAGCAATGGAACAAACTAGAAACAAAGTCTTGTGTCTTTTCCCTGAAAGTTGTTGTGCAAAAGCACTTGCTTGTAGGGTTAAACAGCATGGGCAAAAGCACCCCAACCTGTCCTAGGGCAGGACTTCAATAGCCAAGCAAGTTTCAGATGCACACTGATACTAGATATTGATAGGCCCTTCCTAAAGAGCTGGGACAACTGGGTCTTTTGCTGGACAACACTGCGTATTGCGCTCTGGGAGGGAGGATGTGGGTTGCTTTGGATGCTCCATGCTACAGGAGCAGATCCTCAGCCACCTTCCTCTGCACTGCGCTGCACCCCCTCCCTGGGGAGTCAGCAACACATCACCCACAGAATCTGCAGAGCACAGCGGGGAAATGAAAGTACAGCTCTGACTGCATGGTCTCTGTAATCTCCCTGAGGAAATGAGAGGTAACAGATCTTTATCAGGAAACTGTTAGCAAGAGATCTTTCACAACTGCTTAAGCAATGTGCACGGCAACTTTAGCCTTGTATAGCCAAAGTCTTGGTAGACTCAAATGCCTTTTACAGGAGAATGACAGCAACAGGAAAGAAGTGCCATTGGCAGGTTGTTTACTGTGATACCTCATGCTTTTAGGCACAAGTAAATATTCTCCATTTCTCGGTGATTTGCATTACTGGCCAGTGTAACACTAAATTCTGCTGTTACTACAAAGGCTTAACAACAGTAACAGCAAAAAAGACGTGGTCAGAAGGGCTTACACTTAAAGAGCTCTGTTTAGCTTCTCCGAATGGGACGCATGTTTCCAGTGGACATTAGGGAGGTAACATGCTAATAACCATCTGTTCTAGCTCTCACCACAGTTCGCTGGAGGAAGTCTTGCTTGGTGCTGCCCAGGTTCACTACTCCAGAAGAGTCCCAGCACAGCCAGTGGGCACACGGAGCGCTCTGCAGGCACCGCTCTGCTGAGCAGCGCTCCTGGGACAGCCTGCAGATCTGTGCTGGGGAAACTGCTGTGTCAGAAAGGCCACAGATAGAAGTGATAGCAGTTGGCTGGTTCTTTTCTTCCTTTCTTCTTTTGTCTGAGCATCTCAAATGGCTGAAAAACGTTTAAAGCATCGCAGCCTTCTTGAGTTTTCACACGGGGAACCTAAGGCACAGGGAAATCAGGGCTGCTCTGCTTTGTTCTTCTGTGTGCGGTAATTTTGGGTGCAGAGAAAGGATGGGTCCCTACAGCTATGTCAGTGCCAAGCTACCACAGCACCCCACTACACAGATACACAGGGCACAGAGAGAGGACCGGTTCTCTTGTTAACACAACAAGACAACAGAACTTTGCTGGCAGAAAAAAAGTGCACAAGACTGACAAAAACAAAACGCAGTGCAAGAAGCTCCCCTATGATGCACCTCCAGTTCATTTTACTCTGGGAAATGTATCTGCGGAAGTCTTCCTCCAGCAGCGCTGCCTCACGGATGCCTGTACAGCAGACGAGCACCAGGTGGGTCCCAGCTCTGCGGTTCAGGGAGGACCCGGCGCTGCTGCTCCCTGCAGGCGGTGACGGCGGTGCTGAGCTGTCCGTGTGTCCATGAGCTCTGCCATGCAGAGCCCAACCAACACCTCAGCACCTCACCTGTGTCAGCCGGGCCCCCACGACCCGGCGCCGTGCTGTGCGGCCGGGGGCTGGCAGCCATGGGCGCTGCAGAACACACTGCCATGGAGCACAACGCGGAGCGCTGACAGTCTGACACGGGAAACAAAGAGTGCAGGACAGCTTCTACCTCAAGAATTTTCCTTAATGTAGGAATTGCTTTAAGCAAACATTACCTCTGCTTCCTGAACACACACAAGGCTATTGCCCTGGAAGTAATCTGCATTAGCTGTACTGGAGTGACCACGTTGCCATAGTTACTGCTTGGTTCTGTATCCCTCAAGCCTGAAGTATTTATTACAATTAAATCCCATCCCATGCCATTTTTCATGCAAAAATCCTGTGCTGAAAGTGTCACAAAGTGAATTGTAATCAGATCCTTCCTCTTAGAAAGCTGCTTTAAGTACAAATCCCACAAAAAATCTTAGACTTTGTTATTTAGCAAATGTCATTAATTTCTGACTGGACGATTTTTCCTGAGATATTGCTGCTTCTTTATTTTTAGTGATATTTTTAGTAGCAGAAGACCCTGACTAATCTATAATTTCATGTTTGCTTTTTTATTCTTTTTTCTTTCACCTTTGTATTGCAGATTGTTTTGGTAAAAGTTGTTTTACATCCTTACATACTCAGCTACAAGATGCCAATCTCAGAGCCCACCCCACGGAACTGACGTGGTGAGAGCTGTCCCTGGGACACCTCAGCTCTGGAGCACACTGCTGCAGGCTGCAGGTACCTGGCAGTGCTGCAGGGAAAGGAACTCAGCCTGCAGTGAATATTTTAAAATGTTCCGTGAGTCTCTTTTCTTCTGTGTGGGTTTTGTTGTTTTTTTTTTCCTCAAGGCCCCAGTCATAGCAGTCTTTGCTGCAAAAAGAATATTGAGTTGCAGTCTCTGTACTTTAGAAGTATGTAATTCCTGTGTGACTTAACTTTGCTTTGGGAAATTACGTGGCATTATTTTATACCACAGATCTTTGTTTCACATCCCAAACGCACAGTTGCCAGAGAGTTCCTGGAGGAGAATTCCTTCACACCTCCCAGCTTTCCTTGGCATCCCCCCATCAGCCCCACTCCAAGCACAGCTCTGGGAATCCTTTTTCCAGGAGGCAAACCCTGAGCCCAGCTCACACCCCGAGCCCCAGCCCTGCGGCAGTCCCCCTGCCAGGTAGGGCCACAGATGTTGCTCACACAGCTGCAGGCTTCTGCTTGTCCATGAGCAGCACTGCAGGCGAGGTGAGGGCTGGGATGTGTGCCGTGTCCCCGAGCACCTCGTCCTTCCCTGGCACAGGGAGCCGCAGCGCTGCTGCCTGCCTGGCACAGCCCTTGTCACCATCCCTTTTTCCCACCGGAGGGGTTCCGCCAACCCTGTGCTTTGATGGAGGCCAAGTGAACTGCCCAACCTGTGCGCTGGGAGCAACAGACGCAGGCTTAGTCTGGAGGGTGCTGAGCAGCAGCACGTCAATGGGGGCATTGTGCAAGTTCCCTGTGATAGTCTGAGTTTACCTCCTGAACCTTTGACAGGTGATTTGCTGCAGTCTGCAGCACGCTGCAGATGCTCCTCTCCAATCACTGTGAGTTGTTACTTTCTCCTTTTCCACAGCTTGCTCTGCCCCTGTGCTGCAGCTGAGCTCCTCTGGCCCTGCTGGAGCTGTGGGGACGTGTGGCTGCCGTGCACCTCACCTCTTGCCCTTGGCACCATGCAGGGTGCTTCTTCTGCAGCAGCGCTGCTGCCTCTGGCTGCTCTTTGGCCCTTCTTGTGGCTGCTTGAAGCTCAGAATGCTCTTCTGTGTTGCAGGCCAAGGCTAGGTAAATTATTTATTTAACAGGCTTGGTTTATTCTTTGTAAGCTGGCAGAATAACTGTGAATCATCACATCCCCTTGCACTCACTGGGCTTCAGAGAGACACCAACAAAAGGATTCATTGTGCAGAGCAGCATTCTGAGCTCAGCTGGGACCAGGAAGACGTGTGGAGGCCCGGTCTGATGGGCTGGGAGTGCAGGCAGTGTGGCACAGGGAGCAGTGCGGGGAGCAGCGGGAGCCACTCGGGGATTTGCCGTGCCCTTGTGCCACAGGCATCTGCTCCTCGGCCCCTGAGAGCGGCTCTGCTTGGCCAGGGCCACGTACAGCCAGCACCTCGCCGTGAGGAGCTGCGCTGTGCTTCGCTGAGCGGCGGCGCTGGCTGCGTTTGGGGAGCTCTCCTGATGCAATTTTTTAAGGACTGCCCCAGGCAGAAGGTAAACCGGTGGGAGCTGAGCCGCCTTTGGGATAAACGTGCCTGGCAACCCCTCTCCTCCCACCTCTGCTACTTTCTGCACGTTGTCTCGTGGCCCGCCGGCCCGGAGCCGCCTGTAAGCGCGGCGTTGCTACGGGCAGAGCCCCGCTCCGCTCCCGCCGCCGCTGTTCTCGCCGTACCCAACGCCGTCGCCTCGGAGGGGCAGCCCCGACAGCCCGGCAGCGCCCCGACACCAGACCCGCGGCCTCCAGGGCGCGAAGGCCCGACAGCACGGGGCCGAGAGCCGCATCCGCCCCGCGCCGCCCCGCCCCCCCGGCGGCCCCGCCCCGTTCGCCGCTCCCCGTTCGCCGCGGGTCGCTCCGTCCGCCGGGGGAGGGGCGCGGCCGGCCCGCCCGCAACCTGAGCGCGGGAGCGGCACGGGCTGGCATCGGCGCGGCACGGAGCGGCGGGGCGGGGCTGCTGGGCGGGCGGAGCCGAGCGGGGCCGGGCTGGGCCGGGCTGGGCCGGGCTGGGCCGGGCTGGGCTGGGCTCGGCTCGGCGCGGCTCCGCTCTGCGGCCGGCGGTGCTGCGCGGTGTCCCGGCCCCGCCAATGCGGCCCGCGGCCGGGTGAGGCGGCGCGGCGGAGCGCTCGCCCGCGCCCTCCCGAAAGATGTCCTCGCAGGGCAAGTCCAAGAAGGACAAAGAGATCATCGCGGAGTACGATGCGCAAGTGAAGGGTGAGCGGCGGGCGCCGCGGCGGGGCCGCGCCTTTGTGTGCGGGGCCGCGGCGGTGCGCAGCGGGCGCGGGGCCGGGGGCAGCGCCGGGCGGGGCCGAGCGGCGGGGCCGCGGTTGGAGCCGGGCCGGGCCGTCCGCGGTCCTCGCCGGCGTGCTGAGGCTCCCTCGGTCGGCCCGGCAGCCGCCGGTGTCTGCGGGCGTCCGTCGGGGCGCGGCGGAGCTCCCGGCGCTGCTCGGCAGGTGCCCGGCGCCGGGCGGAGTGCGGGCGTGTGCGGAGCGGGCGGGGGCCGCGCGTCGGGAGCGGCGGTCCGAGGGGAAGTCTGGCTCGTTTCTGTGTAGCTTCGTCCGTGTTTCTCTTGGAAAGGCTCGGATCGATTTGTGCGCTGGTCAGGGAGGCCCCGATCTTGCGGATCTTATGTAAGGCACCTCGGCGTGCGGCGGGCAGCGGTTCCAGGGGACATCGTCGTTATGCAAGGCTCTGCGGAACGAAGGCGTCAAAGCGCAGCGCTGTGTTCTTGGTGTTCAGTAGAGTACCGGCCGAGGTAACGCCTGCTGGGACCACTAAGCACCAAATAGCAGCTCCACGTTTATTTTTATTACAGCTGGGCTTGTTGCGGGGAGGTCGGCGCTCCCTGAAGCATCGCAGACGTCTGCAGTGTGGTGGAAGGAGGAGTGCTGCCGTGTGTGCAGCGCGTGGGGCCTTCTCTGTGCCGTAGAAATAGGGCACTTAATGTCAGTAGCAAAGTGTTAACTGGTGTCCATCATTTCGTGGTAACTTCAGTTTGTGAGTGCGTTCATTACAGCGTCAGTCTGTGACCCTGGCCGGCGCTGGTCCCTTCCCGCACCCAGCCCAGGCACTGCGATGCCCACCGAGCTGCTGCTGTCACACGGAGCTCCTGCAGCCTTCTGGTGCTCGTCCTTACAGGCACCATTTTGTGATGTGCAAGTCTCCGCTTAAGGCAGAGTTAATTAAAAACACAACGCGAGCTTTCTGAAAACGAACCTGTGACTGTGAGAGCCGCACTTCCTTACTTTCCCCAGAGGTCGCTCCGTTGGACCTTGAGCTCCGCGGGCGCCGGGTGCTGTGTGCGCACCCTGCGTGGTGCTGCTGGGCGCAGGGCCCTGGGGAAGGGCTGCCTGCTGACTCGGTGCCATTGTTTATTTTCTCGCATTTCAGTCTTTTGTAGCTGGCTTTGAAGAATGATGTAACAGTCACAACACGCTCTGCTCAGTGCCAATTACCTTTCCGCTTGTGTATAATTTGGGCACGCTGATGTTATTGCACCGTGCTGTGAGGCAGATGAAGTTTCTCAGCCTGTGGTTATGTTCTGTTCTCCAGGGGGGATCCGCGTGTCCACGGCTGCAGGCAGTGCTGTGGTGGTGTGGATCTGGGCAGGCTGCTCCAGGCTGCAGCTGGGCTGGGGCTGCTCTGCTCCAAAAAGTTCTGCTGCAGACGTCTGCAGTGTTGTTTTTTTTTTCCTGGTGTTTGTAACTGGAATATTCATTTGCCGTGATCACTCTTGGCCTGACATCTGTCGTAGCCTCATGGGCTCCGTATGTTGGATCATTAATTCTGGGGTTATGTATAAAGATGGTTTATTGCAGCACGGTGATCACATCTTGGGCAGCAGTAACGTAGGCAGAGTGCTGATGGGGCCGTAATCATTCTTTGGTACAGTTTGGTACTTAGGTAATATTCGTGCCCTGTTACGTCTCCAAAAATGTCCACTTTCTGACTGAGGACATCCGCTCTCCTCTTGTGTCTCAGCAGCAGTTAATGCAGGTTTCCCTGCACCTGAGGCCAGGGTGATGCAGGAGCCAGAGGAGCCCTCAGGGGGTGGCTGCATTGGTGTCACACAGTTGGCACGCGGGGTCTTGTTGTCACCCAAGCCCTTGAGGGCAGTGGTGATGACACAGATGCTGCCTCCCAGTGCCTGCTGCCCTCAGCTCAAGCTCATCGCTATCCCAGGAACCTGCTTCTTCACTTCAGGGGTTTGGTCACTCTTTTGCTCTTACCTATGTCCATGCTGGAGAGTTCTGGGCACCCAAATCTCTAGAGAAAGACTAAACTGAGAAAGAAGTGATGAAGGGGAGAAGGGAGTGTGAGGGTGAAGCAGGCTTGCAGAAACCGACTGCTGCCACAGAACAACTGCCATGTGAAGATGATAAAGGATGAAAACTTGAGGAAGGGGTGTCTTTTAATGGAGAATCTGAGCGCAGCATGGCCGTGATCCCTAGGGAGGGGTTAGGGAGAACATAGGAGAGAGCTGGAAAGCCCCACACATGGGCTGCAGGGAGTGCTGGTGTGGATGGAGATGGAAATGATCTGCAGTGGGCTGCCTCTGAAAGTGTCACTTCAGAGATGGCTGGGGGCTGGCCAGGGGTCTTGGAAAGCAGCAGCCACCTCACAGCGCTCAAACATGGGGTTGTATGAGTTTTGTAGAGGGGTTTGACAGGTAGCCTGGCAAAGTGTGGCAGAGCAACAATGAAGAACCGTATGCTGCTTAGGCTGACTTCAGGAAAGTTGTGCTGGCAGCCCTCCTGCTGGGGTCCATTGGCAAGTAGGGTGGCAGAGGAATGATGTGTGATGGGCTGACTTCCTTGCCCAGGGCGCTGCTGTGTTCTAAAAATTGGTAGGTGCACCATTTGTGTGGGAGGTGTGAATGGCGTAAGGACTTAACTGGGGAATTATCTTCCTGCACAGGGGTGTTTTATCAGCTACGATGACCCTGTATCTCCTTTCCCTCTTCAGAGAATTGTGTCTGTTCTTTTCGTGGTGGGAAGGAGTCATCCTGAAAATGCTTTAAGGGTGTGGATGTGTGGGGCGGGCTGGGCTGGTGGGGAGCGCTGCCATCTGAGTGCAGCCATGGCTGTGGGGGGCCGATAGCACGTGTATGGGTTGTGTGTGTGTGTGTGTGTGTGTGTGTGTGTGTGTGTGTGTGCGCGTGCGGTGGCTGCGGCCTCAGGTCTTCGTGGTTAGGAGCAGAGGTACCTGGGCCCTGCTCCTGCTGCAGGCTGCCCATCCTTCTGGCTCTCTGCAGTGTTTGCCACCTGTCTGTGCACGGGGACCTCTTTCTTTCACCTCTCCTGAATGTGTTTGCTGCTGACAGGCACGGTCCTGCACCCGGCCTTTCCTGTCAGTCCCATGCTGAGGGTCCTTGCTTTCCCTTCTGCTGCTCTGCATTTCACTTCAGCTGTCAGGCAGATTGGCCCCGCTCTGCCTGCAGGTGCTCTGTGGCGGTACCAGAAAGGAGACATGAAGGGTACCTCTTAGGAGGCAGCTTTCCTTATTTGTCTGCCTTAAATGTACAGACAGGAAAGGCTGCATTAAAAATAAATGCTAATAAAGGTATGACTGCGTATTTACAGCTGCCACATTAAAGCTGCTTGCAGAATACGGTGGATCCTTAGATGCAGCAGTTCATACATGCAGTTTTAATTGGTCTGTCTGGCCAGAATGATAAACACATGCATTTTCTTCCTCATTACTCTTGAATGCATGATTTGTTGCTTTAAATGCAGCAAAATGAACCAGTTTTAGTAATGTAGACAGAACTGTCTATAGTACAGTGTAGTAAATCTTGCAGAAAATAGGGCATGCTGTTGATTGGCTATTAAATTTCATATTGCTTCCTGAAGCTTTTTTTAATCCCAGGAAAATTCAGGTCATTGTATGATCTGTGTGGTGATTGTTGGCAGGAAAGCTGCTGTGAGCCGATAGCATCTTGTTCTGTCAGATGCTGGCAGGTGAGGAGCATCCCTGATGATCCTCAAGGCGATAGCCTTCAAACGGCGCAGCTGGAGGCGGAGTGGTGTGGAGATGAGTTCTTACACATTAAGGACTCTTAGTTGCTGTGTGAGCTGGGATAGAACAGTTTTTGATTGATTTAGCATACAGAAGTATTAAGAAGGCTTATAGACCTGTGGCCAAAGAGAACCAAAGTGTTTCTCCCATTTTCACAGGAGAACGACAGCTTAGGATAATTTATAATTGCTTGTTAGCTTCACTGTATTTTTGGTATTGCAGCAGCTGCATCCTTTCATGTCTGTTCTCATTTCCCCACACAATGGTCTCTTTCCTTTGCTCAGAAAATTTTGGGAAAACTTCCACCCTGGATTATTTTTTGGGCTCGCAGCTCGCTGAGTGGGAAGCTCGGTTACCACCAGGGAGGCATCCAGACGTGGAACCCAGCAGCCCGGGTAATACAGTGGTTCTGTGCCAGAGGGCAAAGTGCCGCCCTCGGGCGGGCCGTTGGTGGCTGCTGAGCATTCGTGGGCCGTCTGCAGCAGGAGGATTCTAATGAAACCGATCTCGTTTCTACTCTTAGACTTCAGAACCAGCACTCGCTTGCTCCTTGTTTGCTGACTTCCATACAGACTTGTTTGTCGTTGTCTGTCTTTACCCTCGCTGGGTCTGATGGTGTTGGCCTGGCAGGTGGGCTGTGCCATGGCAGGACCCTTCTGTGCCATGGCTGGGAAGGCCGTGACAGAGCAGAGGAGAACGTGGATGCAATTCATAATGGAGATAAACTGGAAGTCTGTAATGGAAACAAATTGGATCTATCAGATGTTTTCTGCTGTGCTAACACCCAGGGTGCTTCAGCAGAGGCACAGTGTGGTTCTGTCCCGCAGCCAGGTGTGTGCATATGGCAGAGGCTGGGCTCCTCCTCGCCGTGCTGTGCCGGGGGCAGCTGGAGCAGTGGGCAGCTGGGCGGTGTGTCCTGCCCTGCTGTAGGGCAGGTATGGCGGGCGGCAGCGGGGCTGTGGGGCCTTGGGGTTCTTATGGCAGCTGCTCTGTGAAACAGAAACACGAGGCCGTTGGCCTGCACTGCGCCAGCCGGCTGAAGGCCTCCTGGCCTGCACAGCTCAGGCAGCTCCTGGGTCGTCTCCTTCCTTTTGGTGAAAGAAATCTCCTGTCCAGATATGGGTTCTCCTGTCCTTTGGGCTTTATTGAAGCAAGCAGCAGTGGAGCAACCAGCAGAACTCCTGAAGATTGGTTTCATTTCAAACTTTGCCACTGTGACTTTCTTCCAATGCATTGAGAAATCACAATTCAGCTGTGCTTGGCAGCGTGCTGCAGCCAAGAGACCTCCGTTGGCCCTTGCTCTGCTTTGGAGGCCTGCTGTATGTCCTTGTGCCCCTGCCTCGGGCCAGGAGCCTCGTTTGGAGCCAGGAGAGAGCGTGTGGACCTGCGGTGTGTCGGCCCTCTGAGATGTGCATCCCTCCAGCTGGGCCCAGTGCCACCACAGCCCCCTGAGGGCTGGGAGCTGCTGTGGCTGTATCTCTAAACCTGATGGTTTCCTTTTCACTGTCTGACAGATAGTTGGATGCGATCGGACTACTGATCGACCTATCCTTCTCCCAGTGATGGCAAGAACCTCTCGCTACCCATACTTGTCGCTCCGGTTTTTAAGGGTTCTAGGAGTGCAGCAGCAGGTAGACCTCAGGTAGTTAATGGGTGTTCATACGCCTTCGCAAGGTGCAGCATTCACAGTTCTGTGTGTGCAGTTTCAGCACCTGTTGGGAGCAGGATTTACTCTTCTGTTCTGCTGGCCCATTTGAGCTGGGGGAAAAAAAACATCCCTTTGAGCTCTTAAATTTTTTGTTGCCTGGATTTGGCTTTGTTTCCATAGCTGTTTTTCAGTCTACCACCCACAGCAGTGACATCAATCACCTTCTGAAATGCATTTACTGCCTTCAGAGGCATCTGTAGTCCTACCGTGTGCTCAGTGGCTGCACGGGTCAGGCGAGCACCGCGTGCCGGCTGCTGCAGGGCTGGGAGCAGAGCAGTGCTGTGGGCATTCTGGCTGCTGCCATGCTATGGCACGAAGTGAGCGGCCCTTTCTGCAAGCTGGGCGGTGATTTGAGCCCAGGAGGCTTTTGCTGTGTGGCCAGCAAAACAGCCTCTTCAAAAAAGATGAATATTTCTTACTAACAGCTATTGTGCTGTGTTTGCCCCACCTCTGTATGTGTTATTGGTTTGTATCATAGCAGCAAGGGAGGACACAGAAATGAGTAAACAGCGTTAGCCCACGCAGTGACGATGGTAACAATAGTTGATACCTATCATTGTGACCTCCTTAGGGTTTCCAGTCCTCTCCCAATGCTCCTGCTTTGTGCCTGCAGTTGTTGGAAGCACTTTAAGCTTTTGACACCTCCAAGAGCCTGATCTGTGAGCTGTATGCTGGAAAACGGGCCCAAGATGACTTATTCTGGTGTCCCTTTTCTCACCTCTGGAAGGCAACTGCAGTGTGTTGGGAGAGGCAGCTCCAGGCAGCATATTGCAACACACGGCGTTAGGAGAGGAAGTAGTGTATCAACATGAAATTGCTGGGGGGGTTTCTTGGCTGTGATGTTATTTCCCAGGCTGGGGTTAGGTCGGCACTATGGGGACGGTGTGTGTTGGAGTGCCGCAAAGCTGCGGGGTTGTTCTGGCAGAGGGCTGCCAGCAGCTTGCTCTTAGAGTGCCTGTGAAAAATGGCACCATCAGCAGCACGGCAGCCTCACGTGCCAGGCTGGGGAATATATGG
Source organism: Meleagris gallopavo (assembly GCF_905368555.1). Taxonomy (NCBI): domain Eukaryota; kingdom Metazoa; phylum Chordata; class Aves; order Galliformes; family Phasianidae; genus Meleagris; species Meleagris gallopavo. Next base: position 19,248,434 of record NC_139417.1, on the reverse strand, counting down.
CCGCATTATTTATCCCAGTGCTGTCATTACTCATCAGCAAGGAGGCAGCTGTTAGGATCCTATCCATGGCAGGGAGGGAAAAATTCTAAATCACCCTTTTTGTTTTAAATCATACCCTTTGTGTTAATCATCCTTTTTATTCCATATCTTACCCTTTGCTTTAAAAACAAGGATATGTAAAGAGATGTGATCTTAGAGTTGCATGTGGCAGTGGGTGCCTCTGTCCTCGTACTCTGTTCAGAGGGACTCGGGAGCTGGAACTGGCATAAGGGACTGGCTGGGAGGCTCTCTGGCTCACACACCCTGTGCTATAGTGCTACTTTACAATGTTCTGCCGCCCTAGCTGATGGGTGCTAATGACCAAACAGTTCGTTAACTTCGCCAGGGTCCTTTTCTGCCTACTGAAGCCGTGCTGATGCCCAGGGAGGTTCTCCATGAGGATGCCTGGTGCTGCAAGCTATTGGTCTGGGACTTGAAAGTTAAGGGAAAATTGCACTGCCACTCTGCGTCCAACAGCCTTAGAAAAGAATTTGCATTAGCATCCATCACTCTTCTTTCCTCTGGAGTTAGAGAACTGTTCTGAAGAGGGAGGGGTGGAAGAACATTTTACTTGTCTTTTTTGCCTAGACCTTTGGGAGGAACTGTCATGTATTTGGCAAGGGATTGCACTTGCTATCATGCGTCTCACTGCTTAAAGCAGCTCTGTAAAGTATTGCTGTCTTGTCCGGAGAATTGAACTGCTTACATCCTAACAGAAAATTATTGAACTTCCCTGCTGCACTTACCATTGCTACACTTTCTTACTTGTGTCTGTTTGGACGGCTGAGAAAAGAGAGGAGATTGCTCCTTAGGAGGATATCCTTGATTTTTAGGTCTGTCCCAGCGCCCCAGCCCCTATAGAAGAGACAGCAGAGGGGGTGCAGCTCTCTGGAGCCGGGGTTTTGGCTGTGGGTTCCAGGCTTGGTCAGTGTGTGGGTAGTGAAGCTTGCTGGGAAGACTGGGGGAGGCTCAGCACTGTTTTACTATACTTAATGCATGGTCAGGCTAAATGTTAAAAAGGAAAGTGGAATACAAAGCCATGTCAATACGTTTGAACCCCTTCTGCTTTTTTTCTTTCTGGGAAACCATTTGTATGTTGCTGCTCTGCGGGATTGAACTCTGCCAGGTGTAGGCTGGGGTATTGCAGTGCGTTTTGATTTTGCAGTAGTGCCTCCAAGTGCTTCTGTCTGGAGGTGGGTATGTTTTTAGAAGGGCTGGGTACTTCTGCAGTCAATATTCTGCGCAGTTGATCCTGCTGAAGTCAGCACAATCAAGTGTCACGCTTCGGGGCTGAGTGTGATTGCTGGAGAGATCAGAAGACAGTTTCTGGAGCATTACACAATCGGCTGGATACGTTATAGCTTCACCTGAAGCATCAGAGCTCTGCTCTAAGAGAGGCTGCAGGGCAGGATGAGGTTGGCATGTCTGTGAGTAGCCGTGCAGCAGCACTGAAGTGCTTGGTGCCACAGCACGGAGCTGCAGGAGCAGCATCCTGCTTGGCCAGGTCTTCCTTTAGCTGCTCTTTATTTCCCTTTCTGCCAAACACGGCCGGTGTCCTGTAGGGTATTTCATACGGTCCTATTCTTTTTTTTTAGTACTGAAGTGAGCGGGACTTCTGCTGTTGTAATAAAGAAGCAGGGAATCGGGCTCTCCACTCAGTCTATGTTTGGGTAGTTAAGGAAAAACCCGAGGAGGCAAAAACAGAGTGAAAATAAAATAGCAGCGCTGAACCATTTGTAAGTGAAATGTATCAAATGAATTGGGAAAGTGCAGTCTCCCAGCAGGGTCTTACGAAGTGTTTGTGTTTCTCGTAACACTCATTGCATGATGTCGTTCTGAGAGATTTGTGTTCTAAAAGCATTTGTTTCTATGCAGTGCTTCTCTGCTCTCGACCTACTCTTGCTAAAATCCCTGAGGAGGCAATAAGCAAACACTGCGAGTGAAAATGTTGTATTGTAAACCCCTGAAAGTGGGACCATAACATCTTCTGTCGTGATGGTGCCTGTGGGATGGCGTAGGAGATGCAGCACTGCGTAACAGTGACCTGTTTGATGCGGGAGGTCAGTTCAGAACCAGGGCTGAGCATCCTTGGGGCTGAGCGAGGGGAGCTGAGCTCCCTGCACGTCCCGGCGTGGTGCTGTTGGCATTTCCTGCGGTGCTGCACAGGAACAGCGTTCCTGCTGCTGCCCTGACACATGGTGAGGTGCCCCCACTCGTCTGGGAGGTGGAGGGGCTGGAGATGCCCTGGCAGCACTGCTGGGCTTTCCAGGTCTCCAGGAGAGCATTCTTGGGCTGTCTCGTGAGGAAGCCATCCCCGTGCTGTTGGCAGCGGTTCTGCTCTCTGCTTTTGTCCTTCCTGCAAGTGCGCTCAGATTGCATGTTGTGGGAGCTCTGCGCTCTTTAATTGTTGTTTGTCATCGTGGGAATTGCTTGTTCTAAAACCAATTACAACCTGACAAACGGATCTGTCTTATTTACAAATACATCCATCTGGCTGTGGATGGCCTGCTGTCGCTGCCAGGATCATATCAGGCCTTCATTGCCATGCTGAGCTCTGAAGGGTTCCCGTGTTGGCATCTCCTTGCTCATGGCTGTGTGATGTTGGCTGTGTGTAAGCACACGTCATTGGTGGTGTAGAGGGAAGTAATTTCTAAATTAATAATTTCCAAGTGAAATGAACAGAGAGAGTCTATCTGGGCTGCTTAGCATCCCCAGTGGTGTGGAGCTGTCAGCCCCTGCGGGGTCGTGGTGTAGGGCACTGGTCTGGGCACTGCAGACCCACCTGTGTGTTCCTGGAGATCAGCTCTGGAAAGGCAGGAAAGCAGAGAGAAGTGGGTGACTGGCAACAGGGTGCTTGAACTGAAAACCCATCGCAACAGGTAGCTCAAGCTGTTTCCGACTGCTTTAGTTTTTCCAGGAATGTTCAGTTACTGCTTCAAAAAGATGAGAGGCGTTGTGACTCAGCCCCGATGTCACCTGCAGGCCAGCAGCTCACAGCCAAGTGGAGCAGAGCCTGGACGCGCTCAGCAGAGCATCCGTTCCTTCTCCTGGTGCCTCATCCACAGAGGGCAGAAAGCAGACTGCTTTAACGTGAGAAAGGGGGAAGAGATGCCTCCTGCTTTAAGACATTAAATTTGGCATGATTGCTTCAAAATATAGCTGCAGGTGAGTTAGTCATTGTGAATAATGTATATACGACAAACTCAGGCCTGTTTTGGTTTGTGATTTATCTGGGAATTACTTTTACCTTTCATATTTATGGATTGGCTTTTGCTGGCCGGCTGAGTAGAAGTTCATAAGTTGGTGTGAATTGAAATACAGGACACGGAAGCCTGCTTTCAAAAACCTGTGCTTATGTGGACTGAGCCTGGGTGGCTTTGCAGAAGTCAACCATTGCGCAGCTTCTGTTCCTCCCCGTTATGAATCACAGAATCACAGAATCACAGAATTGTAGGGGTTGGAAGGGACCTCTAGAGATCATCGAGACCAACCCCCCTGCCAAAGCAGGTTCCCTACACCAGGTCGCACAGGTAGGCGTCCAGGCGAGACTTGAATATCTCCAGAGAAGGAGACTCCACAACCTCCCTGGGCAGCCTGTTCCAGTGCTCCGTCACCTCACCGTGAAGAAGTTCTTACGCACATTCGTGCGAAACTTCCTGTGCTGCAGCTGATGTCCGTTTCCCCTCGTCCTGTCTCCACGTACCACTGAAAAGAGACTGGCCTCACCACTATGGCCGCCACACCTCAGATATTTATAAACCTGGATCAGGTCCCCTGAGACCCATGCATGTGAACGATGGGGAGCCCTACCAGGTGGCGGTGAATCCGCAGCTCTCCGCGATTCTGCGCGGTCGGTCGGTGTGTGGTCGTGCTGGCTGCATGTGGCAGCACTGCACACGGCTGTGCTGTGACCCCGGCAGGCAGCCCAGCAGTGCAGGGTGTGGGGCAGGGAGCAGTGCCCGCTTTGCTTTGGGGATTCAGTTTTGTTCCCAGTTTTAAATCTAAATATAAAACCATTTTCTTAGGGTCTGGGCACAGGCTGCTGCCGGGCTGTCTGTACTTGGGCTGGCAGATACCCAGTGGTGGCATGAGCACGTGGACTTTGTTGTTTCACGATGATGTTCGATGGGAACCTTCCACCTTGTAACTGGAGCAGCAGTATTTTTGTTCATGGTTCACACTTAGAAGCATTTGGGTGGTATGAAGGTGCGTTGGTCCAGCGATGGCTCTTCTGGAGGCAGGCAGGCCCCCAGCTGCATGGTGCCCTGGTATCACCCGCTGTCTTTGTCGCTCCTCCGTGTCATTCATTAGTTCCCTAAAGGCCATCACGTGTGACTTTCTCCAAAAAGAGAATGAGCACAAGGCCATCAAATAGATAAGGACCTCAAGACTGTTCTTGCTGTTGTTCCACGTGAACATGGGAATGAGCGCTGCTGGCCTGTGAGCGCTGCTGGCCTGTGAGCGCTGCTGGCCTGTGAGCGCTGCTGGCCTGTGAGCGCTGCTGGCCTGTGAGCGCTGCTGGCCTGTGAGCGCTGCTGGCCTCTGCCCCCCGTGGCACACAGCTCCTATGGATGCATGGTTGGCATCATCCTGCGCCGTGAGCTGCTGCCTTTGTATGAAGAACTGACTCTCCCTTTCACAAGGAGGCTTTGTGGGCTGTGTGCTGGCTGTCCCCATGCCCCTCAGTCTGTCCGTCCCCACCCGTGTGGTCTGGGAGGACTCCTGCCCTCACTGCTGGCCTTGGGGTCCTTTGGCAGCCATTGAGTGTGGCTCTTTGCATTTCCCTGTAGCTGTGGGATCTGCTGCCCAGTGCTGTCCCTGGGGGCGGGCGGATCTCAGTGAGCCCGGCTCGCTTCTGTGGTCAGACGGAGTGTGGGATGGAGCGGGCATCCCTCAGAGAAACTGAGGGGTTACGTGGCTTAAGGTGTTGTTGCTCTGATTAGCTAAGAACGGTGGTATAAATCTCTTTCTGCCTGTTACTCTTCTGTGACTGAGAGGGGGAAGTCGTATCGTTTTGCTGGACCTGGCGAGCAGGTTTGGGTGTGATGGATGGTGGGCTCTGCTTCCACAGCTCATCAGTCACCGAGGTGCACAAATGGAAAATGGGGAATGGCTCGGTTCATCAGCACACGCATTTATCATCTTGTTTGAAGCAGCAGCACCAGCTGCATTGGCTGTTGTGCTCCGTGCGCTGTGGTGACTTGGTAATAAGTGAGGTATGGCCTAGCCTCGGAGGCTGGAAGCTCCACAGTAATGGAAAAGAGCAGCTGTCAGAGCAAGCCTGAGCTTGAAGAAAAGGGGCAGCCCAGGGAAGTGCTGACCACAAGGAGAGAACTGCTTCAGAGAAACCATGTAACTGCCTTTAGAGGCCAGCAATATACTAAGGGAAGCAAGTGAGGAGTTGTGGTTGTCTGCCTGAAATACCTGATGGACAGCATGAAGTGTGCTGCTCAGATCCAGACTGTAGTTCACACCTTTGCAACTCTGTAGGTGAGGATGAGTCTTCAGGAGCTGACTTTGAAATGGGAGGTTCACTGATGAGTGGATATTCCAGGCAGCTTCTGAGACCTTGGGTGTAGGGAGGCAGGCAGCGGGGACACAGTGACAGCAGGGAGCCTCAGCGTGTTTCAGCCTCCGGTGCTCTAAGTGTTGTCTGATGAGAATTCACAGACAGACTTGAGGCTTTCTCTGTCTTGCTTCTGGCAAAGTCAATTCACTGCACTGTATTTGTAATCCTCGGCAAGGAGATCTACAAGGGCAATGCAAATATGAAGGCTGTGTGGCTTTATTTTTTTATTTTATTTTTTTCTTCCAAAAGATGAGGGGAACAATCATTATATATAGTTCAGTATACCTTCAGTGTACCCTTATATGTCAAACTCCTTAACAAGCACACCAGTGAAATAATGATGGGCTGGATTCCAGCTGGATTTATAGTACTTCATATAATTTGTGAATGTTTCTCCTATCACGATGCCAGAACGTGTCATAATTTTGAGGGGGTAGCAAGTGCAGTTTGGAGAAAGTTTGAAGCTGCTGTGGGTCCCGTGGGCCCGGGCTTCTGCCAGTGTGTGCTGTAGGAGTTCATGTGTGCAGTGAGGGCACAGCTGTGCTCTGTGCTTCTTTGTCCACGTTCAGTAGATGTTCTTTTAGCAGAGAGGATGTCATGAACTGTTACTGGTGGCAAAACTTAGCGTTTTGTCCTATTTTGCATTTACTAGCATACACTAATTATTCATAGAGATAATTACCCTTTACCAGTTCACATTAATTTAGATCGCTTTTGGAAAGCGACCAGGAGGAGCAGGGAATGATTATACGTGAAATAAGGATATGGCCCAGAAGATGTGCGGTGCACCTCTGTGTACGAGGCTGTAACTCACTGCTGGCCTTTTCCTTCAGACTGCTTGTTTGAACTCAGTTTGATGGTTGGTGCTACAGGCCACCACTTAAATGCATTGCCCATCTCAAAAGTACATTTATGCTCTTCATCTGTCTTGTGTATCTCTTCAGTAAGGAAAAATATTATCTTACAACACATGAAAAAGCCAAAAAAATCAGTCTACCATGTAATCAGTTGCTTGCCTGTCACTGAGCAAATAGGCTTAAATTCTCCATCGTTTTTGTTATGAAGGAGTGTCTGAATCTTGAGGCTTCAACAAGTTCTTGCCTTCCTTGGCCCTCAGGGATGGTCACTGAGGTCTCCTCTTCGCTGCCATGGTCAGTGTGTGTTGTGTAAGGGTGCCAACAGCGTGAGGGGTTTGACAGTGCATGGAGGTCTGGGCCCATCTCTGCTGTGCTGTTAAATGTGCTGTCTTTAGATCCCTGTTGGGCTTTCCTGGCTTTGAGCTGGGCAGTGAAGGTGAAAAACCCAATGCCACAGAAAACTTGTAGAACATATTTACGTTTCGGCCACGTCTTTTTGCTCTGCTTTGAGTTACAGTGGGCAGATGCAGTTCTGGTTAGTTCATCACCACATCTAGCTCCAAGGCAAAGAGTGCCTTGGAAGGCACAGGTGCTGGAAGAGTAAATGCTAGAGAAGGGCAAGGAATGTCAGGGTTACATCTAGGTCAGAGAGCAGGGTGAGCGATGGAGTCTGGATGGAGGCAGCACATCTACATCCAATGCTGGCTGCCAGGTGAGTGCGTCCAGCAGTGCATTGGCTTACTGCTTCATCCCTGTGCTGCCAGAGTGAGAATGGTGCCATGGGGTGCCAGGAATGGCCGTGGTGCTGGGGTTGCACTGATGGTTCCAGCACAGCCTGCCATTGTGATCCTGCAATTACTGTGAGTTGTGTTCAGTCTTCTGTGTTCCAAGCCCTGATGGTAGGATGTAATTAGAAAATTAGGGATTGGTGCGAGGAACACTTAGAGCATGTTTTCATCTAGGTACAACGTTTTACATCAAAAAAAAAAAAAAAGCAACCAAAAATCTGCATAGAGCACAGGGGTATGAGGAAAATACAGTTTTCTAGCAGAAATCTGACAAGTTTAAATTTGATTTGTAAATGAATTGGCAAGCATTTGTATGCAGATGCAAAGAAACAAGCGGATTCTGAGCACTTCTCTTTAGCTTGGAGTCCAAGTCTGCATGTCCTTTCAATGCCCTGGGTGGTCTGGAATAGAGGTTTTCTCATTGATACGTGCTGTGGCCCCCCAGACAGGGGCACGCCTGCACGTGGCAGCACCCAGTGCTGCGCTGCTCCCCAGCGAGGCAGCTGTCCTGGGGAGCGTTTGGAATGCGACCAACAGCAACAGATTGCAATCGGCGTGTGGGCTCAGGGAATTGTGTTTAGAAGAGCTGTGCTTCGGGCTGCTTGGAACAAAGCAGACTACCTGCCTTAAGTTGTTGTCTTGCTAAGCATGACTTGCTGTAGTTACAGTCACTTTGTTGGGTATTTGGATAACCACAAGGTACTTGTGTAATGGCTTTGTACTTCAATTTCTCTTTTAACTCAAAAAGAAAAGCATTTTGCCAAATTGCCACCAACGGGGGTCTCATTCATACAGCAACCATGAACAAACTCTTTCCAAATTCATTATATGTCTCGTTGCTCTGAGTCTGGCCAATCTGAAGAAGCAGCAGCCTTTTGCTGTCTTGTGGGTCAGGGGGAGAAAGGATCATTTCCCTACCAGCACTGGTCAGAGGAAGGCCTGCCGCCTGCGTGTGTTAGAAGGGCCTCCTTTCTATTTCCTGCACTGTGGAGGGAGAGTTCACATTATCTGCCACACACAAACAGCATGCACAGGCTTCGTGTGTGTTTCCTAGCCTTGCTGTGGTAGCAGATCTCTGCTCCACGAGAGCGTCTCAGGGTTTAAGGAGTGAAGAACATTGTGGTTGTAATGCAGGAGGTAAATGGGGTCTGGATTCTTGCGTGTGAAAGTGGGGCTGTTGGGCAGGGCTCTGGGAGCAGCGTGCCTTGGTGCTTAGTGGTGGGTGTGCAGTAGAGTTGTCCCAGCCCCAGCTGACAGTTTGGGAAGATGAAGGGGAAGTAGTGTTTTGATGTGCTTTTGCTATTGAAGACGATCTGGTGGTAATGCCCTAGGATGCGCTGTATGCAGTGTTTGCTTGCAGGTTTGTGCACGCAATCACTGCTCTGCTCCTCTCCACGGACAGCTGCAGTTAGTGAATGAATGGCAGAGGCTGGAGGTTGCTGGGTGTTGTGCTGCACGCTGCAGGGCTGTGCCACCATCCCACTTCCCCGTGCTTTCTGCAGCCTGCTTCCAGCACGCAGTGATGTGGGTTCTGGCACTTCCTCCCAGCCTTCATTTTCAGCGCTGCTTGCCCTAGATAAAGCCTGTGGCCTCGCAGAGCTGGTGTGTTGTGGGGGAGGGGGGGGCAGGCACTGGTGGGCCAGGGGCCTCCTGCATGTGGCCAAAGCTCAGGCTCCGGGTGGGCGGTGGCTCGTCAGTCCTTTGGGAGCAGCTATGCAGATTGCAGCCTGAGCTTATTTTAGAAGAGCAGAAATCAGGAGCAATTAGCAATCTGGTTCAGGAGGAATTTATAAAAAGCAGCCGCAGTGGTGCCGCATGCAGGGGGCTGGGCTCCATGTGAGCTCCTGTCAGTGCGCGCCGTGCAGCCTATGGGTGTGTGAGCCGAAGGCAGTGCAGCATTCATGTGCGTGCGTTGTTGCCGGCAGCATTTTGAAATAAAGCTGTGGCAAATAACTAATATGGGAGCTCTCAGACTTGTAGCATAAGGAAATAAGTCGGTAGAAGAAGAAGAAACAATGTGATGATGAGGGGAGAATGTAACGTGCACCTGCACCACCTCACTGCTGGGACAGGAACAGCTGTGTGCCCAGCGCAGCCCCGTGAGCTGGGTGGGCAGAGTGCAGCACAGCGCCGGTGCTGGGACGTGGCAGGATGTGGGCCAGCACCATCCTGCCCTGCTGCACGTCTGTCCTCAGCTGGTCCCTCCTGCTCAGCTCCTGAGGGTCTGAGAGGAGGAAGAGCTCTTGTACTGCGACAGGATGTGTGTGTTTTCCTTCGTATTGTTTGTCTATCACCATCTGGTCCTGTGCCCACTAATAAATAAAGCCTGGGGTGCTGGCTAAGAGGGTGAGGAGACAATATGCCTGGCTGATTTTCCTTGGAGGAGGAAGTACTGTGATCACTTCATAGCAGAGGATGTGATGACTCATGCGAAAATGAAGCAGTGAGGGTGATTATCACCCTGCGTTGTGGGTGGCAGCTGCACAATCCAATGATCCCAATAAGCTGCATATTATTAGCCTCCACTTGGGCTGTCTGCAGCCTGAAACCTGCTCAAGGTCTGTAGTTGCTGATGAATTCCTCATGAAATTGTGAAGCGTTTGGTTGGGGCGCTGCCTAGGAGTCCTTCAGAGACCACTTCTCTGCACCTGTTGGCTTCTCCATTGTGTGTCCTTTGCCTTCCTGCACCCACACCGTCCTTCTGCAGCACAGCTATGTCCAATATCACAGGGCATTTTTAACCTAAATCTGAGTTCAGTGAAAACTAGACCAACGTATAGGATGGGCACCCAAGTTGTGAGCAAAATTTCCTCCTAGTGCATTAAACTACAGAGTGCAGAGCTGCTGTCTGTGCTGACCACTTACTCCAAAAGGGGATCTTTTCCTTTATTTAAAAATTCTGCTGGCTTGGATCAAGAAAAACCATCAGTCATCTTTAACTGCAGCTGCAGTGGAGAAGGTAAGTCATGGCCTGAAGCAGTGATGGAGCACCTGGTGGAAGGCAGGGCCAGCCCAGGGAGCTCAGGTGCATGCAGTGTACCCGAGTGACTGGAAGGGTGGAGCCAGGATCCACCCCTTCCCAGCCCTCATTTAAGGGCTGGTGGTGGAGACAAAGATATTTTGCTGGTGATCCCTGCATACCTGAGGCCTTCTGAAGGTAAGCAGCTTCTTTCCCTTTTTTTTTTTTTTTTTTTTTTTTTTAAGTCTGAAGCTGGATTTGCAGCTGTTAGCAGAGAGCTGTGCTGGTTGTCTCCTCTTGCAGAAAGGCAGTGGAAGATGAAATCCCTCCTTATCTGTGTGCTTCTTTCCTGCAGTTTCCAAGCTGGCTGGGTATGAGGACGATGTTCTTTTATTGGTTACAGCGTAGTTTTCTTTTACTATTCCCATATTATGTTTTTCCTGGAAAGGAGGAGTGAGGTGTCTGCCTGGGGCTGGCACTTGGCAGACACCGGAGCAGGAAGCGCTGCTGGCAGCAGAGGGCTGTGCTTGGCTGCGTGCTGTGGGACGGCTGGGGGCAGCTGCTGAGCTGGGCAGCAGGCAGAGCATGCTGAGGTGTGCCTTGCTGCAGGGATGTGGTGGGGATAACGTGGAGGGATGGGAAAGAGGCGTGTTTCTAGGTGGTTAGGGCATGCTTCAAGCATTGGTGTGGGGTCACCATCCCTGGAGGTGTTCCGAACCGCAGAGATGTGGCACTGCAGGATGAGGGCAGTGGGCACGGTGGGATGGTTGGGGCTGGACGTGGGGATTCTGGAGGTCTTTTCCAACCTTAGTGGTTCTGCGCTTCAAACGAAGCTCAGACAGTGCTCAGGATGCTGTGGTTTGAGGGGATAGCTTCCCTTAAGAGGCCACCCCGTGCTGCCTCTGGCTTCTCTTCCACGTATGTCTGTTCTCAGCAGTGACACTTCCAGGGGTTTGGTTTGACCTTTTCCTGGGACGCAGCCCGTGTCTTGAGTTTCAAACCTGCCGAGTCAGCATTTCATACATGCTGAGCCAGCGTTTCAAGCCTGTTAAGTCAGCGTTTTGCAGGGCTGTACCTGGGGTGTCCTTAGTGCAGGCGTGCTGCTTCCCAGAGGCTGTGTGAGGTTGCACTGCTGTGGTCTGTAGGTTGCTGTGGGATGCTGGATGAGAATTTCTGAGGCGTGACTGTATGCTGTTCATGTATGAACGAAGAGGCTCAGTGGCCTTGAAGAGACCTGTGCTGTGCCTGCAGGTGCCCAGCAGCTGCCGCTGACCTGAGCTGCTGGTGCTGTGCTCTCATGGTTATCCTGCCCCGGCTGGGGGCTGCCAGGCTCCTCCCTGTGGAGTTTCCCTGTCTGGGTTAAGGAACGTGAGGTGCTGGAATGAACTGTTTAATGATCTGCTCCTTTATTCCATTTCAATGACTTGGGGTGTGATTCACATTCTTGCACAGCTCCTTTTCTTTCTCAAAGTGTAAGCAACTTCTCTTTTGCATTTTAATAGCCCAAAGACACAGAGTTCTCAGTGACATCATCTGGGGACATTCAGCGTGTGCCAGGGGCTCCATCCGATCCTGGCAGAGACTGTGCCCAGGACTGGCTGTGCTGTGCAGCCTGGCGGAAGCCGTGCCAGTGCCCGGTGCTGTGTGAGTGTGGGATGGGCACAGCGTCCGCTCTGTGAGCTGCCGATGGTCCTTATCGCATCTTGAGTAAACCCAGCAACCCGTCTGCTTGGTTCTTTCTTTTTAATGCTTTAACCAGTTTCTGTGGATTTCTTACTTCTTCCTTGCATTGTTAAGCAGAGCACAGGCAGCACGGAGCGGAGCAGCTGGCAGCCTGCCTCCCACCCTCTGCTCCTGCCTCTGCAGCCCTGGCCGTCCCCTGCCCAGCGAGCTGAGTGACTCATGCCCTCTGGAAGCTGAAGTCTCTCCTGGTTATCTTTTTTTTCCTCTTCACAGTTCATCAGACTGGCATAGCAGCACAGGAGCTGTGGCTGGAAGCATCTGCTCCAGCACAGAGGTTGGGGATGGTTCTTTGCAGTGTGGCTCTCCATCTCTGCAGCCTGCCTGCTTCTGTGTCCATTTGGACTGCTGGTTCTGCTGAGGTGGTCAGAGAAATGTTTTCCTAAACCAGTGTCTGGGGCATTCCTGCAGCTCTGTGTCTTCTCCTTCTGGCTCTGCCTAACCTGGTCTGGAAAGTATTTTTCTCATCTTCTTTTTTTGTGTTTATTTCATTTTGTTCATACAGACTTGTGTTCTGCAAATATGATGTTGTTTTTGCTACATTGGCACACTTAAAAACTTTGGAACTTTTTTTTCCTGGAAGGTTTGGCTGCAGATAGAGTAAAACCTGGTTGGGAAGCAGGCAGGGCTGACTTGCTCAGATGGGATTTCTTGCTGTGGTGTGTTGGGTGTTGGTGTAGGCAGGGAAGGATGGCAGAGGGTATCCAGACGTGCCTGTGAGCGGCTGCCTCCCAGGGCTGGCATCATTGGGCTGCTTGGGGTTTGTCTGCAAACAAGACAAGCAGAAAAAGTAACTGTGCAATGCCAAGTGTTTCTTTGGTCTCTCTGTCTTCAGTCCTATAAAATGTAGCTCCCGAATATTGTTGTAATCAGTGCAGGGCAGTGTAGCCCAGACAACAAAGTGTACCAGGGTGTAATTGAGATTTACATCCTCTGTGCTGCTGGCGGCCAGGCAGAATGATGCTGCTAATCCAGAGTGGGGGATTCACAGGCATTCAGGGTGGTGCTTGGGCTGTTGGTGTGCAGATATGTGCAGAGAATACTGGTTGTTAACACAGAACAGTTCCTTTCACTGTGTGTGCACTGCTGGCTCCTAGGAAGGAGAAGGAGTGAAGAAAGAGTGGTGAAATTGAGTGGCTCCAGGGGTCACTTAAATAAAGAGAAGATGTATGAAAGTCAAACAGGGATGTCGACTGGGGGCAATTGGAATATCTCGTTGATGGCCTTGTCGTTGCCAGCAGTCGGGTAGCTGCTTACTGCTCTGGAATGCTTAAGATGTGATGGATTTCTCATGGTGGCCTGTATTCTGGAGTCAGTTGGGCTGAATTTCTGCTGCTCGTGGTCACACGTCGCCTCGTGCCGTGCTGGATCTGTGGGACTGCTCACATCGTGGCGGTGCTCACAGACCACGTTCACAACCCCTCTCCTGCTCACTGCACTGCAGTCTGGTTTGGAGATGGACTTTCTGTGCTAGAATTTTCTTGCAAAATCCCAAATCGTTTCTGGCCAACATGGTAATTAATATAAAGAAAGAAGGAAAATTGTTCTCCAGAGCGAACTGCTGACCACACAAGGAGGAAGGTATCACACGGTTGGCTTTTCTGGACTGCTCACGGTTTTGGCCAAGGTGTGGTAGAGACCGAAATGGAGGACGGCGGCTTTGTGGCAGAGGTGAGCTGGCAGTGCTGTGCGGGTTGCAGCGCTGAGCAGCGCTCTGGGGTGCAGCTGCTCCTCACAGCCAGCCCTCTGTCCATCCTCCCATGGATGGAAATGTCCCCTGTGATCTCAATGGAGCGAGGATACTTCTTCAGTTATTGGGAGAAGGGGTGGGTATGAAATGACTGAATTCTGCTTTTTCTTCTCTAATAATGCTGAACTTCTTGCCGAGTCTTTTAGAAAAGAGTGCATGGAACTCACTGGGGGCTGCCCCTCAAACCCACTTTAGGAGAGCTGCTGATGGAAAAATGTGCAGCCCATTCATTTGGGGACCAATTCTGCTTTTGGATTTGTCTGTTCCTTCCCCCCACCAATGCTTGAATTTGTTTTTCATACTTAGAGAAATGCATTTTGATTCTGGAGTCCAGCTTTTAAAATTGTATTTGTTGAAATAACTTCCCTTTGCTGATTTTCAGTCAACATGCAGCGTGTGAAAAACGCTGGTTTTGGCTGTGATGGAAGCATAGTGACCATTCTTGGTATTGCAGAGCAGCCTGGAGTGCTTTGGGTGTGCCTGGTCTGGGTGCTGGGTTGCTCCTGCAGCTTCTGCTTCCCATCTGGTATGCTCAGGGTCTGAAATTCTGTTCTTAAATTTAATTGATTGCAACGCAGCATTACATTTATTGTCAGGCAGTGTTTATCCATGGGAAGTTTTGGTTTTAAGGCTCAGCTGGAGTTGGTAATAAACCCCATTTACCCCCAGTGCTGTCCAAGGAAAGCAAGCCCTCCCAACAGGGCAGGGATAACCAGCCCTGCTCTCCTCTCCTCCGCACGTTGCTGTGCTGTGGGTGGGTGCTCTCTTTTGAGCCAGCTTGCCATCTGATATTTGCAGTAAACTATTGAGGCTAATCACTGTTGTGAGGAAAACAATGGCTTTTCTTGCCAGGCTTGCTTTTCCACTGTCACAGCTCAGCAGGGTGAAGCGTTTGCCCAGGAACCACTGCAGGGCTGCCCCTTTGGGGTCAGTGCAGCGTTGTTCTCCTGGGCAGGAAATGCAGCCTCTTCCAAGTGCTGAGTTTGCTTCACCTTTGTTCACGTTCGTTACCCAGGGCAGTGAGTACTGCAGCTCTTGAAGAGCTGAGCCTCGGAGATACCTACAGTGCTGACCATTTTTAGGTATTTCTTGGCTTGTTTGAAACCCTGTTTGTCTCCTAATTGTGGAAGGCAATGGAGAAGATGTGGCAGAGCTGCAGAGCTGTCCTGCCTTGGAGCAGGGAGCTCTGCTGGCCACATTATTCCCTGTCCTGGACTGTGCAGCAGCAATATCCCTTGTTCTGCCCTTTGCCAATGCTGCAGGCCTCGCTGGATTGCTCTCTTCTGTCGTGTTTTTTCACCTCCAAAAGAGACCGTAGTTTCTAGAGCAGAAGCGACCAGTGCTGTACTTCTTATAGGATTGTAGAGTCATTTAGGTTGGAGAAGTCCTGTAAGGTCATCGAGTCCAACCAGCACTGCTGGTGTGTGTCCTGCTGGGGAGCTCAGCCTTTGTTGCATTGAGGCAGGGAGCACTGGAGCCAGGGGTTACTGGGAGAGGGGCAGGCTTGTGTGAGTGCCTCTGGAGAACGCTGCTGTGTTGCTGTGCGCTGCTGAGGGATGAACTTTGCAGTGCTGAGCTCAGTGGGAGCTTTGCCACCGTCTCAGCTGGGGCTGGGATTTCAATGTGACCTCTGTGAATGTCCGAAACTCGGAATTTCTCGTGCCCAGGAGAATATTTCAACTACACGAGGACACAAAAAATAGGGAAATAATAAGAACGGATATCTCTGGTAAAGGCTGTATTGTACTAGTGGCAATCGTCTAAGGTTTCACTGTTAGATTTTAGAGAGATGAAACCATATGGAAAATGAACCTCAGCGAAGTGTGGGTGGAGCTGGTTGAGCAGCACATTAATGCTGAGCTGGAACCGAGCGTGCCGGGTTCGTCCTGACCTCTCCACACAAGCATGTTGCTGGTGAAACGAGGGCTCAAGTTGGCCACGGTTAGTCCCAAAGAATTTTGTTCTTTGTGAAGTACTGCATCATCTGTGCAGTCAGAGGTTTGCTATTTGAAGGCATGTAGTCATGCTCCGGCTGTGTGTCCTGCCAGTATTGTCCTCGCTGGGGAAGGGGAGAGATGAGCAGTTCAAGATAGGAAAAAATGAGGTTCACCCTGATTGCTGGCCGACGTGTCTGCATCAGCCACCGCTGCTCTGCAGCCTGGAGAAAGCCAGAGGAGCGCCTTGCTGCACCCTTTGGTGGCACTGTATGCAGGGCTGGCTGTGCTGTGGGATCTGAAGGCCCGCGGCCGGCACCCTGAGCACAACCTGTGCAGTGCCTGCTGCCCCGAGAGCAGGGGAGCAGTCCCCAAACCACGTCAGCAGCGCTGGGTACAGCTGCTCGGTGTCTCAGCAGGGTCCTGCCATTCATCCCGTGTGCTGCTGCAGGGCCTTTGTTTGCCAAGGAATTTTGTTTTCTCCAATATCCCTGCCGCTGCATTTCAGCAGAGCCGAGGAAATAATTTTCTGCCTCTCATCCTGCGTTGTAAATAGCAGGAGTGCTCCTATTGGAAACTACTTTCATATAAAGAGGACCAAGCAAAACTGGAAAGAAAAGCAGCAAATGGTGAAAGCTGATTGCCCAGCAGTGTTTGACGGAACTTGGGGAACTCTGTTGCACACTGGTTGCAGAACAGCTCATCTCGGGGTTAATTGGCACTTTGGTTTTGTGTATTTTGAGTCAGACCAGCTCGTGTGGAAATGAGACCAGCTGTACGAGTTTCTGCCATGCTTTGCTTTCTCTTGCATTTATTCCAATGCAACCTTTAATTTTGTTTTCTGCTGTGAACCTTTTCCACGTAAAATGCAGCAACAACAACCCCTGCAGGCCGGTGTCCTGCTGGGCTCCATGTGATGGCTGCAGGTACCGGCCCTGTGCTGCCGGTGCCACGCGTGCCTGGCGGTGCTCCGGTCAGTGCTGTGCCGTGCTGGGGCTGCGGGCAGGGGTCTGTGTCAGGAGTGAGGGTGAAATGGGCCAGAGAGCTCAGACCTGGGGAAATGTAGCAAGGGAGGAAATTGAAAAGATTGGAGAAGCTTTATTGGTATTCTTTGTATCTCTGTGCGTTGCCATGTCTGCTAAGAGCTGTTCAAGAAAGCACCTCAGGCTGTAATTCTCTATGAAGAGAGAGCTAGGGATCAGAATTGTGTTTAAAAAAAAAAAAAAAAAAATCTCTATCAAATGGGCTCAGCAGAGCAGAGAGCTGTGAAGCAAGTCCTGCATTGGCAGCAGCGGGACGGGAATGCGAAATCCATACGGGATGTAATGAAACTTCCACTGACCTTGTGTGGGAAGGAAGCTCTCATCAACACGGAGTGTGAAGGCTTTAACAGCGGTTTGCTAGGAACTGGTACTGCTGTGTCCTGTGGGAACGAACATACTGGGGGTTTTTAGGAGCCTTAATTCAAGGCAGCTGCTCCTTGCCCGTAGTGCTGGTGGGTGGCAGCAGCACTGCCTGGTGGATCCTGGAGCAGCACCGCACGCCAGCCGCCATTGTCCTGTGTCCTGTCCTGCCCCATCTGAGGGCTGTGTCTGCCTGTCCCTGGGGGCCCTCAGCACCAGCTCCTGAGGGAGCGGAGCTGCCCTGCCCACCTCGTGGCCTCTGCAGAGCCTTTTCAGCATGTTCACTGTTTCCAAGGAGCTTTGTATTTTTAGGTGACCTTCATGCAGCCTGCAGCCTCTGGTCCATTAGTGCTGCTGTCCAATTAAGCGGTGATGACGTTGGTGCAGGTCTCCTTGTTCACAGCTCAAAGCTCACCTGGCAGGCTCTGACAGGCCCTGTGTTTGTTATCAGGAGGAGATGCTGATAAACAACAGTGCCTACGTTGGCAACTGGAATCTCCTCTATGTGGGGGCCTTGCTCAGTGAAGGAGCTCGGAACTGTCTGTGACTCATCTCTGATTTCCATCGGTGCCTTCGTGGTTACTGATCAAGACATTACCAGTTCAGCATCCAGCATGGAATAAGGATTGGGCAGGACGGTGCAGTGCTGTGGCCGTGGGGCTCTGAGCCCTTCAGGCTGATGCTGCGCCGGGACCACTCACGGGCAGACTGTTCTGCAGGCAGACGTGGACAAAGTGAGAGCATTACTGACTTTCAGAGCGGCAGCCAGACAGCTCTGCAGGTCAGGTTCTGCGTGCTTACGTAGATGATTATTTTGACAAAAAACAAGTTTTTAGTGTGGGACTGGTGAATGGGAATCTCCAGCTCTAGTTCTGTTTGCTTTGAATTGAATTGAGGGAGACTCGTTCCAAGGCGGTTGGATGGCCCTCCCGTGTGTGGCTGTATCTTACCCTGCTTTTTGTTTCCTCGTGTGCCCCCAGAGATCCGCACGCAGCTGGTGGAGCAGTTCAAATGCCTGGAGCAGCAGTCGGAGTCACGCCTGCAGCTGCTGCAGGACCTGCAGGAGTTCTTCCGCAGGAAGGCCGAGATCGAGCTGGAGTACTCCCGCAGCCTGGAGAAGCTGGCCGAGCGCTTCTCCTCCAAGATCCGCGGCTCCCGTGAGCACCAGTTCAAGTAAGTGGGCATCGCAGGGCAGAGGGGAGCTGAGCACTGGGCTTGAGCGCGTTTTTGTAGCTGCAGTTTTGTAGCTGTGCCAGTAGCATTGGCGCAGCCCTCGTCTGTGTCACCACTGTGTGGAGTTCACAAAGAGCCAGCAGCATCACAGACCTTTTCTGCTGGGATGGGACTTGCTACACGCTTCTTTGAGCAGTAAAACAAAAGCACGAGGTCTGGCTGAGGCGGGTGTACAGCCCTGGCATTGTTCTCTGGGAGGCCCAGGTCCAGCTGTGGGTTTGGTGGTGCACACAACGCCGGCCCCTTTTCATCTCTCGATGTCAGAATGCACCACACTGCGGATAGAGCTGCTTTCTGGCTTGAGAGCAGCTTGTGGAAATGTAATTTATTACACATCTTAAAAATGAAATATGTATGTTTTCTGTGTAAATATTTTAAAACAAAGCTTTGCAATAGGAAGTACAGACTGAATCTGGAATAGTGTGAAACTCAAACTCATAGTGAAAACTGAAGAATGTTTGAATGTGTGAATATGTGCAAGTTTCCAACAGCAGCCTCTCTTGAGAATAAGCACACTCTCAAATATGGATGGAACAAGATAAATTGGAAAAAAAACAAAAACAAAAACAAACGAGCAAAAAAAGGAACTTGAGGGAGGGGATGTCCTGTGTGCCTGCAGGAGACAGGGGTCCTGGGAGCAGTGCTGCTGTGTGGTGGCCTTGCGTGCTGATGCCACACAGCCATCCCCGCACAGAGCTGGCATTCCTCACCTTGGTCTCCCAGAGCACTCATCTCTGATGGCTGAATTCAGTGGGAAGCACATTGCCTTTGCTGAAGATGAACCAGGTGTCATTCAATCCATGGGCCAATGAATGCAGCCATTTTCCTAGGAGATGGAGGTTTTTGCCTGTTAGATGCACTTAGCCTCACTAATCCCCGACTCTTCACAATCTCTCTATAACCTCCTGTGATTATTTTTTCCCGTTTCAACTGCAAGAACAGCAATTTCTGCTGTTACATTACTAAATCCTATTTATTCCATATTAGTAAATCCCATTTAATCTGTTTACTCGGTCTCTCTGTTGAGCAGGGGTTTGTAGTTGACTCGCACAGAACTGTGCTCACAGGGAGTTGCTATTTTGTGCTGCCTCTCAGCCGTGCGGTGCCCACCGGGCTGCGTGCGGGGTGGGCAGCTGGGCAGGGCCAGGATGGGAGGCAGAAGGCTGTGCAGGGTGCCTGTGCCTTGGTGCTGCCAAGGATGCTGGGGCACGGCTCCGTTACGTGTAGGACAGGTGCTCGTGCTGCAGGGTGCCTGCTGGTGACAGTCCTTTCTGCTTCTGTGCAGTGCTCAGGCACTGGTAGGGTCAGCTCTGCAGTGCGCAGTGCCGTGCTGCTCTGCAGGAACACTGTGACCGGGGCAGGCAGTGCAGGCAGAGGGCTGGCAGTGGGTTGTGTTAGCTCCTTGTCTGGAGGCTCTCCATGCATCTCAGTTGGACAGTGGAAACGCTGTGTTTCAGATGTGTCGTTTTTGAAAATTTCAGTTAATTTTATTTGCCGTTTATACTAACTATAATACATAGAAAAGGGAAAGGGAAGAGACAAGAAGACAAGTATGTCCCCACGCTCTGGGGACAAACAGTGGGTGTTAATGAAAACTGGAAATTGTTTGCAGCCTTTGTGTCTGAGAGGTGGAACTTGGGGAAACCACGTGCTGCCCAGGGGTTCGGTGGCACGGCGGGGTGTCACGCAGCAGTGTGGCACTGTTTGAGACTGATAATTTCTAGTCTGAACAGATGTGAATAAACACAATGAAATGAAGGTTCCTGCAGTTCTCTCCGGTAGCTCTTTACACTGTACTGTTGTCACAAACCCCTTTGCCCTACCATGAGTACTGAGCAGTGGGTGCGGGCGTGCAGAATGTCAGCACTGAAGGCTGTGCTCTGCACCATGCCAAACTCCAGCTGGTCTGTGCTGTGCAAGAAGGCGCTGTTAAAGGGCTGACAGCATTCACTGGAAAACTGCATGCCTTCCTGACTTGTCCCATTCACCCTTCTGTTTTTTTTTTTTTTTTTTTTTTTAAATAATTCCTCTAGGAAGGATCAGCACCTCCTCTCCCCAGTGAACTGCTGGTACCTGGTGCTGACGCAGACCCGTCGAGAGAGCAGGGATCACGCTACCCTGAACGACATCTTCACAAACAATGTCATCGTGCGGCTGTCGCAGATCAGCGAGGATGTCATCAGGCTCTTCAAGAAGGTAATGCTGCTGTGCAGGGAGCTCTGTGCACTGGGGATCTGTCCTTAGGTTTTAATTTTAAAAAAAAAAAAAAAAAAAAGAAAAGTATATTGTGGACTTCTACACAAACTGGAGGCTTTTTTGAAGATGGAGGATGGATCTACTTATTGGGCATTTGATTTTTTGAGACTGTGCTTAGCCATATTTCTGGCTTAGCACTATAAATCCCTATGAAAAATCC
The DNA here is from genome assembly GCF_905368555.1 of Meleagris gallopavo. Taxonomy (NCBI): domain Eukaryota; kingdom Metazoa; phylum Chordata; class Aves; order Galliformes; family Phasianidae; genus Meleagris; species Meleagris gallopavo. The sequence continues at coordinate 19,227,746 of NC_139417.1, read as the reverse complement.
TAGAAAAAAGGCAAGCTTGGGACCAGTTGGAGAACATCATGGGTTTGTGGTTCTGGTCCAGGACAGCAGCAGGCTTTAGCAGGCAGAGAAGCAAAGTTGCACCCAGAGCTACAGCAGCAGTGTTGGTGTCCGGGCACAGGCTGTTACCTCTGCCCCATGGTTCTGTGGGTAGGTGTAGGAGAGCACTGGTAAAAGGCAGAGGAAGCAGTGAGACTTTAAGTACGTGTCTCAACTCAGTGAGAAAACCAGAGAGGAGCTGGAGCTCTTGCACGTCATAATAACACCAGAGTAGGGCAGCCAAATAAAATTCTCTGAGGCAGTTTGCTAAAGACATAAAGCTAATAAAAAGCTCTCCAAAATCACAAGAAGGAAAAGGGACATAGGATGTGAAGGAGAATAGATGTCTGAAGTACAAAAGGAGCAGGAGGTAACAGCCAAAGGCTGCCTGGCTTCATCTGGGTGCCTGGAATGAAATGTGTGGAGATCTGCTTGGGGGCAGGGAAGCGGCACCAGCTGTAGGAACCTCACCCAGCCGAACCACCAGCGGATGTTTTAGAGCAAACCAACACCAGGGCTTGTTGCTTAGAATTCTTTCCAGATACTCTTTGTTCAAGAGTTTTAAAGAAATGAGATATAAAGCTCTGAAGTGCCTAGCAGTGGCGTGTGACCTAATGCTGAAACTGGCGTCAGTGCTGGAGAAACGAAGGGTGGAAAATTTGATTTCTTTTTTTGTTTAAAGACTCCTGGAGGGCTTCAGAGAGCAGAATGGCAATCTGACTTTAAAAGCAGACTGGCTGGTTGAAACTTCAGTAAAGAGCAGGATTACAGATGTACAGCCAAGTACAACCGGGGGAGTGAGTGTGGCTTTCTGAAGAGGAAAGTCATGACTTGGAAGCTCGGTGAAAGTGTTTTTGGAGTCGGTGATCACGAGAGCAGGTTGGTGTGGTACCTTCAGTGTCTTACAGCCTTTAGGAAAGGCTCTTGCTGAAGTTCTTGAAGAAAAGCTGTTGAGGAATAAGGAAAGAGCATTTGTTTTCTGCATGAGTGACTGATTAAAGACAGAACCAGAGGAAGGGGAATTTCAGTGGAGTTTGTAATCATTTGGAAAAAGGAGAAGCAGCAAGCTGACAAAGTCTGCTGAAAGGAGAAGGTGACAAGGAAAGGCTTTTTATGTTGTTATTACTGCATATATTTTATGACATTTGCGTTATTATGGATGATATTACATCTGTTGCCTCACGTCATGTTTTTTGGAAGCTGTGTGGGTAACCTGAGTCCTAAGGCAGTCGGAAGGACTTGCGAAGGAGTTGTCTCCATCAGGAGCTGCCAGTGGCAGTGGGGCACAAGCCTGGGCTCTGGGGTCGTGGCCTGCAGCTCCTGGGGCTCCCACACTGCCTGGGCCTTCCACTGCGGCCATCGCTCCGACGTTCTGCATTTCTGCAACTTGTTTTCGGTGGGTGGGTGGAGAATTGCAGTTAAAGGAGCAGGGCAAGTCCTGTGGGATGGCTCCACACAGGAGAAGAATTCTGAAGTTTATGGTTCTGGTTATCTTGAAATTTTAGCCCAGCTGGAGAGTAAATGAAATGCGATATTTTTATGACTAGTTTCCTCCTCTTTATAGATCTGACCTAGAAATTAAGCCGCAAGGGCAGCTTTGGACTTGTTCTGATGAGAGATGTCATCCCTTTTCCAGTCCTGCTTAATTCTAAGCTGTCAAAATCTCCCTCCCATTTTCATGTTACTCTGAACTCAGTTCTGAGCCATGTGCTGAGTTTATCCTTCTGCCTTCGCGGGCTGTGGTGGTGAGCATCATTGTAAACCACAGGACAAATGCAGTCACCGCTCAAATGAGGGTACGGATGTTGGAAGTAGTTTTCTTGTAGTAATTCAGTCTTCAACCAGGTCAAGATGAAGCATTTCACCCTTTCAACAGGATTATTTCTTAGTGTTTGTTTTTCCTCCATCTCCTCACTTCTTCCTCCCCCATCTTCTGTCCAGAGAGGTGAAGTAGCAGCAGCTCTGTCTGCAGCCTGCCGAAGCCAGTACCTGCTTTTAATCAGAGGGAAGCTTTGCAATTGAGTCCTGGGGGTCTGTGATTTCACTTGCATTTGTCCCTGGAGGCTTAAATTGTAGCAGAACTCGCGTGTCCTTGGGAGTAGTGATCAGCTCAGTCACCAGAAGGGTGTGTTTTTTGTCACTGTTTATCCTTAGTGGGGTTTCATACATTGGGGTATCATACAATGGCTTAGGTAGGAAAGGACCTTAAAGATCATCTCATTCCAACCTCCCTGGGAGGTTGTTTTTTTAACCTATTACATACTGTGCTCAAAGTGGAATCTGGGGCTGCTTTCTGTAGCAGTGCTTGGTGGAGAAGCACATCTGTGGGAATAAGAGCATCCTGATAAAAGGCTTTTTAGACATCAAGTCCAGCCTTGCAGGTGGTGCTAGATTGCTCAGAGCAGGTGTCCTTCAGTATTTCATCTGATCTGGTTTTGGTATGAGTAAAGATCATCAGGCACTGCTGGTGACACTGTGCAGGACAAGCAAGCCAGCTCTGAAGGTTAAAGGCAGCCACAGATGTGGTTCGGCTGCTTGGTTTTGCTGCAGATTGCTCTTTGATGGTAAATTAAGGTAGCATTTTTTTCCAGAGATGTCACTTTTAATTCCTCCCATCTAGAATTTATTAATGGATTGTGACATGCTATGGGTACATGGAGGAACTGGAAGGTTTTGTTTTGTGCTTTCATTATGTAAATGTAAACAATTGCTGCGAAGCAGAAGCTACATAATATCTGGGGTATGAGGATGTGCATAATTGAGAAGCAATTGATCACTGCCATGGTAATTTGCCAATGAAGGTGCCGAGCGCTGAGCTGATCTCCCCAGACTGCTCTGTGCCTCACTCAGCTCCACTCTCCCACGCTGTACCCCAGGTGCCCCGCAGCCCTTCCAGCAGCTGCCGGGGCTGCTGTGTCCCTTCCATGTTTTCCACAGCTGGATTGCTTCCTGTTGGCTTCATAAGTGATGACTTCTTAGCTTTGAAAGCAAGGAGGAAGCCTTGCAGGGAAAAATGCAACCCCTCCTCTCATTGTCTGCTGCTTTTTAATATTGCAGAGCACTGTGAAGCAGGGGAAGAAGAGCCTGCAGCCCTGGGGGAACGAGGCTGCGCTGCAGTTGCACTGAGCTGGACTCGGTGAGGGCTGGCTTTCGGGATGATGCTGGTGGCATTGAGGGTTTTGATGAGGTTTGGTGGGATGGAACATGAGGGATATTGTGCAGCTGGGATTTGAAACTCCTCCTCCCTGAGAACCTTCGAGGAGCCGCAACATGTGTAAAGGAATTGCTGGAAACAGAGCAGAGAACATTGATGCAGGGATACAACGCTGAGGCAGCGCTGCTTGTCTGAACTGTGCAGCAGTGCTCCCAGGCTGGGCTGCCGTTATGCCATTATGTGGCAGTGTTTGTGTCCCACACTGCGGGGTCCAGCCGGAGGTTTAATGAAGTGGGGTCTGTCTGGAAGGAAGCTCCTTTCTGTTCCTTTAAACAAGAGCTCTTTGTTGCTGGCAGTTGTGTTGCTTCTTCCTGCTACTTTGTCTTCAGCACAGGAACTTGGACAAACCTGCAAAGCCAAAGTTACGGCTGTTCCACTGAGAACTCCTTTGGTTGAAGTGATGGGCATAAAGCAGCAGCTAAATTGAGGACTTGGGTTGGTGAATGGTGCCTGACAGTTCAGACACTGCATGGCATTTTGGCTTTGTCTGCAATACATAAACACCAGTTCTCTATTACAGAAAGGGCAGACAGCCAGACCAGGACAGGTGAGGTGAATCTGTCAGCTCTCACCTGCCCGAGTCTGGGAGAGGCTCTGATGCTATTGGGCCAACTGCTGCTCACCCTGGTCCCCATCAGTTGGCTGCAGGGCTCTTGGGTACCGTCTGCACAGAAGTAGGTCTGTAAACACAGTGCACACCTGTGGTCCCTCCATGGCATTGAGACTCGTGAACAAGAACCGAGCCATTTCTTTGTGCTCTATTTAAATGTCTAAAATTAGCTTTGAAAATGATGGCTTTGTGGGCTCCCCCTGGGCTGCACAAGAAAGGAAGGACAGTGGCTACAGCTGGCTCTGGGTCATAGGCTTTGGGAAGAGCTCGCTTTGGGACCCGGGCTCTAGTTCCTGCAGAAGAGGAGCAGCTGGAAGTGCTGGGTGCCCCTGCCCTCATCTCCTGCAGGCTTGGGACTTGGGGTCCAACAGGCCCCCATGCAGATCCCTGCTGAAGCAGCTCACATCCTGGATGCTCCCTGTGATCTGGTGGTGCGTGCTGCCGCTGGCTCTGGTGCTTGCTCCGAATGAGAGTCCTGAGGCCAGGCAGTTGAGGGTGCGGGCAGAGAGGCTGGGGCTTCCCAGCAGCTGTCTGGGCACTCAGCACCTCCTGCTGACTGCCATCTGCTTGGTGCTGCAGTTTGAGCAGGAGCTGTGTGTGTCAGACCTGGCTGTGGGGAGCCTGAATTCCAGTACTGTGGTGCTGGTTCCCAGATAGCTGCACTATAGATAGACCTGTAACACTGTGTGCCTTTATCCTTTGCTTTCCTTGCTTCACTCTTTGCATTAAATTCTAATTATTGATAATCTAAAGTTAAACTTGTAATGTATATAGGTTTTCCAGTTGGCTTTCATGAGAATTGTATTGTCACTCAGCCAGTAAGCCAATGGGATGGTTTTGCCTTATATGCAAGATGCGTGGAATTATTTGAGGAAGTCTGAAATAAACTGTTTGTTTTTTTTTTTAACTTGCTGTCTTTGTTTTGTGTTTTGAAGGGGAATCTATACTTAGTTTAAACATGTCTTCAAGTTATAATTAACGTTTCCACCGAGAGATTTGTGGTATAATTACAGGGGCGGCGGAGAGCAGCAGCCGTGCAGCTGCACAGCACCCACTGCTGGGTTTGGGTGGAGCCTCCGGGTGCTGCTGCTCCGATCCGTTCTGCGGGAGTGCAGCACTGCAAGTGGTAGATAGGCTCAGCAGAAGGGGGTGGAGAGAAAGAGGCCGTGGGCTTCGAAGCTCACAGTGAGCTTTATCCTGAGCTTGCTGAACTTTGACTGTTGTGGTTGTGAAATTTTATTATGTAACTGTGGTGCGGTCATCTCACAATGCTGTGGCCGGCTCAGGTCAGAGCAGTGACAGCGAGCACTGAGGGCAGAGCAGGGATGCTGGCTTATGGCTGCTGTGACGGCAAAACTTGAAGTATTTGGGCTGAGAAGTCCTGATAATTCTTATTCTGAAGCTCAGAGTTGGCTGTCTGGCAACAGGTATCTGTAATAAACGTGTCAACTCAAATAGAGTGGCAGGTGATGCTATTGCTGAGGAATGTGAATAGAGGCAGCTAGGGTACCCTCAGGTGTTTGCTTTTATTATACAGGGCAGTTAGCGTAATGCTGACATGGTTCTGGGAGGAAAGTGCAGCACTCAACCACATTCAGTTATGGGGCTTTGTTGAAAAATAGGCAGTCGAGCTGTGATGCACTGCTCTGGCTGTGAGGCAGCCCTGCTTCCCTGCTGGCTGCAGCCTGTGTGTGCAGCAGGGCACGCTGTCAGACCGCGTGGTGTTCCCAGAGGGCTGCCGGAATTCCAGCTCCATCCTGGGCTACTGCCCGATGATAACAGAATGGCGCGTGCTGATCTGCATTATTGTCTTGGAAGCTTGGGACGGGTGATGCACAGACCAGCACAGGCCTCAAGTAAAAGTGCAGCAGTTCCAAAACAGCATGAGGATTTGCTGTACTGTGTGTGTTCGTGTTTATGCATTCTGTTTTGTTAAGGATTGTAGCAAATTAAAGCAGCGTTTTGATTTCCCTTATTTCTAAATGTCGCTGTCATGGGCAGACTGGAAGAGGAGGCCATCTGTATTTTGGTTTTAACGTTTAGAGATGGAAAAAACGGAGCCCAGCTGTGGGCTGGCAGCCCCATTGATGCTGTTTTTGCAGCTTCTGGAGCAGGAAGGACATTAGACAGGGTTTGTGCAGTGTTGTAAATAAGGCCCCTGAGGCATTTCTCATGCTGTGAAGCCATTTCATTTTTTAAAATAATATCTGTAATTAAAATGTGCCGTTTTTTGTTTTTTAACTCTGCTGCAGAGCAATGAGTGGAAAAACCTTGTGACAGGCAGAGGAGTGGTGCGGGCAGATCTCTGGGGGCACAAGGCATGAAGAAAGGCATTTCCAAACCCAGCTGTGCTGCAAGGTCCACCCACTGCACTGAGAAATGAAAGAAGGAAAGGAAAACCCTGCAGGCACGATAGCAATGTGAAAAATGCAGCTAGATATCAGCGGCCTAAATATGTTGCTATGTTTTGTTCTCTGTGGAATGGGTGTGAACGCATTTCCAGGAGATGACCAGGACTCTCTTGGACACGGGGGCTGGGAGGCCTGGAACAGATGCTTCGTGCTCCATTGCACTTGGGTTCGCCACGCAGTTTACAAAGGCAGAGGAAAACAATTCCCGCTTCCTGGCCAGCTTGCCTGTTTGTAGGCTGCATACTTTGCAGAAGCAGTGCTCCTCCATTGCTTCTTACTGCTTAAGTTCGTTACTATGAGGGTGGTGAGGTGCTGGAGCAGCTGCCCAGAGAGGCCGTGGATGCCTTGTCCACCCCTGGAGGTGTTGTAGGCCAGGTTGGGCAGCCTGGGCTGCTCTGAAATGTGGAGGTTGGTGGCCCTGCCTGTGGCACAGAGGGGTTGGAGATTCGTGATCCTTGAGGTTCCTTCCAACCCCAGCCATTCTATGATTGCTTCAGCCGCCGTGTGCCTCTGCTGATGAGTCGGGGAAGGCCGTCAGCTCAGCTCACCTCCCTGGGGCTGGGCACTACTGTCGGCCCCATTTTATCACTCTCACGGCACCGTTGGTGCCAGGCCCCGGATCTCACCATGCACACACCGGAGGCTCGCTGCTGCCGGCCGTGCTGACTGCTGGCCCTGCAGGGCTCTGGTGCCGTGGTGGCGGGCCTGGGAAATGTGCCTGCAGGAGAGGATTGAGAAAGGTGTGTGTGGAATATTTGAAAGTCCTGTGGTTTTACTCTCCCCTCCAAAATGCATTTTGCTTTCAGAAATGCACATTGTGAGCATGACAGTGTCAATTCTTATTCTTTTTGTCTTCCAGAGTAAGGAAATTGGCTTACAGATGCATGAAGAACTCCTGAAAGTCACCAACGAGCTGTACACGGTAAGCATGGGCTCCTGGTTCTCGTGCTGTGTGCAGTGTAGGAGCACAGCAGTGTGACTGTCAGAGCAAAATGTCTATCAGGCTCTGCAGACACCTTGGGGGGCTCTCGCCTTGTGCCTTGCTGCACTCCAGCCTTGTGTTCTGTTCATTAGTAATGTTTCACCCATTGCTTTGATGAAGTGGAGGACAATTTCCATTTGTCTTGTGGTGAAGAGCTTCCGTGTCTTCATCGGGCAGTGGATGGTGCCATCCGCATGTTTGTAGATGAGATGTTTTGGGTGTATTGCAGTGTGGCTCTGGTGCCTGCAAGGCCCTCGCCTGCTGTGCCCTGTGCACAGTGCTGCCTTCGGACCTTTCTTGACATTCTCTTGGTTGGTGCTTTTGACCAGGCACTGATGGCTTCTGGGCTGTGCTCTGAGCTGGCAGAGCTGATCTGTGGCTGGAACTTGACCTGCTGGTGTTGTGCTGGCTGGAGGGTTCTGGTTGAGCACACATTCACAGGGCGCTGGTCTGGGTGTGCTCTGCTCCACCTCCTTGCTCAGAGGTGCACTTTGGTTCCACTGCCCTGCCTGAAGTGCTGTTATTCTGGACATCTCCCTGCCAGTAGGTTGCCATAGTAAAAGTCTTTGTGCTGCTTCTGGCTCTTGCCCCACAGACTTTTGTTTGAATTTTGCATTTTGGGATCAATGATGAAGTGTAACATTTTCTGCTGGAAAAAGGAGATGATATATTTGCTTTCTTCCTTTCCGTATGCTTCTGTTACACAAATGACACAGCAGAAGTTTTATACCTAAACAACCATTTTATTTCACTTTTTTGAAAAATAGACCTAAGCTACAGAGTGTGAGTGATACCATTTAGAATTTCTGGCACAGAACTTCTCTTTATGGGTTTGTTTCTGCATTGGTTGTTGAGGGACAGCTTTTATGAGACCTGCAATGTGGTGGGTAGCCACGTTGGATAAAAAGCGTGCAAGAGATCTGGGATTGCATTGTGGATGGTTGAACGTCACAAGTTGCACTAGTGACAGTGACTAATTAAGATTAACTACAGCAGCAGCAAGGCAGATGCATAGCAAGTAGAAAATTAAAAGGGCTGGATTGGCCTTGGTGCCTGTGGAGCAGCGTACTCAGAACACAGCCCTGGGACAGGAGCATCATCTGAGGGACAGCACTGCGTCTGTGAGCATCGGAAGCATTCTGGGGGCTGAACTGCAGGGAAAAGAACTGCAAGGAAAACAGTATAATTTTGGTCCTCTTTGAGTCTGTGGCAAAACTTGTTTCCACGAGAACAGAGATAGCACTGTGCTTACTGCTCTGCTCCCACCTGCAGAGCAGAGGTGTCTGAATGGTCAGACAGACTGGAATGGCTGGAGGAACTCTGCAGTTTCTTTGAGCTGACCTTGCTGCTAAGATGGCAGACCAGTTATGTCATCCTGCTGGGAGAGAGTGGGGAGAGGCATGCTTATTTCAGAAGTTACAATGAAACGTGAGTGAAAAGTTGGGCCTTCAGACAAACAGGATTCTTGGTACAGACCAGCTCACCTCCAGTCCCTCATCTCCAGTCCTTGAGATTTCAGGTAGAAGAGGCCTGGTTGCATGCCTGGCTACAGGGTGATCCTGTGTGCTTGTGTTGTTCTGGGACATCTCAGGGCTGAGCTGTTGTGTTCTGGCAGCAGGCTGTGCATCTAGGAGCTGCACCCCCATAACCCCGACTGCCAACAGAACCAGGTGTAGAACAAGGACCTCTGCCTCAATGGGCACAGAGCTTGTTCTTGTGAAATTCATCCTTGTGCAGGCAGCACAAGGGAAGCATCTGTTCTACCTGTGGCCAAGCCATGTATCTGTAGGACATGTGTGCTGGGTTGGGCTGCTTTGTAAGGCCTTGAGAGGGTAATTCTGGTCAGCGTGCGGAAACTGTAGGTTTTTTTTACAGGTTTCTGCAGTTCGCTGTCTCCAGCTTATGCCAAAGTGACTAAATGCATTTCAGCCCAGGGAGCGTCTGTTCTGTGTGCGTGCTGTGGTGCTACTGCAGAAACTGCAGTTTGAAATATGTGTCTCAAACATGCAGAAACAGGGCAGACCTTTGCTTGCTGTTCCTTGCAGCTGCCTAAAATAAATCCCAGGGATTCTTGAAGGCTTCCTTGCAGCAGTTGGAGGGCAGAGGGCTCAGTGTTTGTGTACCTGCTACCTGGAGCTGTGCTTAACCTCAGCCATTTCAGGGGAATTCTGTTGCAGCTCTGCCTGGGCTGTCTCATGCTCCCGGTGCCTGGGTGTTCTGCCAAAGCTCTGATCTTCAGTGAGAAGCCAGCCCTCTGCCTTGTCAGGGCAATGTGAACTGAGACATCCAGATCCCGAGGGGAAATGATAAAAGGGGACAGTGTGACTAAAGGCATAAAGAGAGAAGAGCAGATGTGTTCCCCTTGCCAGCTCTATTAAAATGAACACAACTGTGCCCTTTGGGCTTCTGTATGCAAAAGAAAATGCTGCAGTGCAGGAGGCTGTGAGTTTTCCTGGCAGCAGATCAGTGCTGTGTGTCCAGTCCCTGGTGGTGACGTTGGGCTTAGAGGAAGAGATGTTGCTGTACTCTACCTGTCACCAAGTGTGCTTATGGCAGCAGTGAGATGGAAATTCAGGGATAATGGGAGAAAAACTCCATTTCTGCTTGAACTTGCAGCTCCTCCACCTTCAAGCTGAGATCTGTGGTTGGGATGGCAGAGCAGGGATGTGCTCTGTTACACTGTTGGTTTAGCAAGTTCAGTTGCAGGAAGAGAGGAATCGGATCCAAAGTGGTATCAGGCTGATCATGTCCTCCTCGCAGTCTCTTGTTGTGGACACCCCAATCCCATCTGCAAAGCACTGGAGGACGTTTCTCATCTCCCTGTAGGAAGATGAACCGTTAATGCAGTGTATGCTGGAGGCATGGCTGTCTGCTCTTGCTGCAGTGGGGAAGCAGTGCATAGTGGTTCTAATGCCAGCGCTGTGCTGTTTCAAAACAGGACTTGTTATGGGGCTTTTTCTTCCCACCTTTTTGTTCCTTAATGCCATAGTAGCCTCAGACAGCCTTGGCACAGCCAGGACTGAGCTTCCCACTGCCACAGCTGTTGTTCTACCCTCACACATTGGTGCCTCCTGGCTGTGGAGCAGCTATCTTACTCAGTCTTGTTCCCTCAGGTGATGAAGACCTACCACATGTATCATGCAGAAAGCATCAGTGCTGAGAGCAAGCTGAAGGAGGCAGAGAAGCAGGAGGAAAAGCAGTTCAACAAGTCAGGGGATGTCAGCGTGAACCTTCTGCGGCACGAGGAGAGGCCACAGCGGCGGAGCTCCGTCAAGAAGATTGAGAAGATGAAGGAGAAGGTGGGTGCGTGGGGTGAGGAGCCAGGCTGGAGCCCAGGGCTGTCTGGGGCTGCCTGTGCAGTGGGAGCTTAGCTCTGATCCATTTCACTTCTGTGCAGCCGTTCCTGTCTCCCTGGAAGGCATTAGGGAAGCGTAGCTGTGACTGCACTCATGTGTTTTGCTGTTGACAGTGTAGCTGTCTCAGGGTACCTTGAGACAGAATAAAAATGTGTTGGATATATAAGATAAGTGCTTTTCATGTACAGGCTGCCTGGGATTTAAGGTGCAGCCCTTGGATGGCTTTGCTAGTCAAAACATGTAACACCACTCTAGCTTCAGCTTCTCCCTGGATATTGGAATCTTTAAAACTGTTTAACTCTTCTGTTAATTTCTGAGAATAGCAATAGCTTCTGAAGTGTGTGTGTTGGCCCAGCACTGGAGCACTGTCATGCAGCAGACCTTTGGGAAGGGTTAATCTTCTGTGCTAAACCTTCAGGCTAGTGATCTTCCTGAGCAAATGCCCCAAATCCAAGCACATCTGCTATTGCAGTTTTGAATTCTGGGTACTGTTTTTAATTTTGTAGTTTGGGCCTCTGGGCCAGATTCCACTTTGATACAGCTGCTTAAACCTGGAGTAAATCCAGATGCATGTCAGCATATCTGGGAGGAAAATTTGGCCCTCCAGTTGTGATTGCTGCCAAAACTTCCATGAATGTACAGATAAAGGAAGAACAGCTGTGCTTGGGATGCTCTAGATACATCTGAGCAGAATGTGCTTATTGTGCATTGGTTGATTGTACCAGAGATGTTCAGATGTGATCCTCTCCAGCCTGGCAAAGATGCCTGTTTTCATACCTGATACCAAACTTCATTAATTCCATTAATTCATGTGTCACACCTTGGCTCTGGGGCGCTGTGGGGCCCTGCAGCAAGAGGGACTGTGACAGGAACATCCTATATATGCTCTAATGCTCCGTTTTGCTTTTTCAGAGACAAGCCAAATACTCTGAAAACAAGCTGAAGTGTACTAAAGCCAGGAATGACTACCTGCTGAACCTGGCAGCCACCAACGCAGCTGTCAGTAAATACTATATCCACGATGTCTCTGACCTCATTGATGTAAGTGCTTCCTCCTCTGCATACATCCTGCCTGCTTGGCACTGATGAGTGCACAGCCCAATCTTAGACATGGCTTGGTTCCTAAGTGCACTTGTGACCCCGTGAAAGTAATGAAGGAGAATTTGTTTGGACTTTAAAATGTGCTTACCTGAGGCCTGATAATGTGCTGTAAGCTTGGATTTTTCCCTGTTTTTTTTTTTTCCACTTGCAGTTGCGTGCATGCATGTGATTTCCTTCTCAGCTGATGTAGGTGTGTATGTGCAGTACTGGAGCTGTCACTATGTGGTAGTCAGCCTTCTGAATTTTATGGTGGTCACATGATCACCCAACAAAGTAATCAATTTATATTTATGCTATATAGAAGCTTCTGTTGTTGTTTGGAAAAAAGAGTTTTGGTTTTAACTGCATGGTATGAGCCAACATGCATAGCAGTACCTTCAGGAGTGCACAGGCAGAGGAGCCCAGGTCTGGAGCCAGCTCCATGTATCTTTTGTGTGGTATCACAAGCAGGCTATGGTCTGGGTGTCACCGTGTGTTGGTTTTGGCTTAGGAATCATGCAGAAATGGTGCTTCCTTCACTATTAAATGACAGCCTCATCCTCTGTGGCTCCCACACGTAGTGTTTCCTGTAGCTGGAACTTTTCAAAGTCCAGTAGAATTTGCCTTGGGGCAAAACAGGTGGTCCTCAGGTTTCCTCCCAGCCCAGCCACTGGTCTGCATTTGAAATAGAAAATCTCTTGTAAAAATTATATGCATCCTCTCTTTTGTCGTTGAAAACAGAAACCTGTTCTTTGTGCCATGTGTATCTGCAGTTTCTATCAGTTTGGACAGGTGCTCAGCACTCCTTAGCTCTGGTGGCAATAAAGCAGATGGAAGTGCTTCCCTAGCTAGGAAAGGCTCCTGCTGAGTTGTATCTGAAACATTCCTTGCAGGAAATTGCTTCAGGGCAGCAACTCCCAGGAGCAGCTTTTGTGGAAATGACAGGAATTGAAAACGTGTGTATATCAGGGACTCCTATGAGCTGCTTTTAAATGATACAGGAGAAGAGTTTTCCATCTCTTCCTTTAATAGGAGTCTTCACAGCGGTGAAGATTGCACTGCGCAGTTCCTTCCTGCTAAGGCAGCTTCAGTGAGCAGATCACTGCCCGACCTGTGAGCACCAGGTTGGCCTTCTGGCCTGGTAATCGCTGAATGCATAATCCAGCAATGTGTTGAAGTGTTTATCTCCTTCTAACCAACTGATGTGTATGTATTCTTCCAAGCATTAACTAAAATAAGTCTGATGCAAAACCCCCTGAGGATTTCAAGATTTTTAAGGTATGGTGAAATGTATTCTTAATATGTCCTCCTTATTCTCTTTATTACTGCAGATGAGTTTAGCCTTGTTAGAAAGAATAACTCAAACATGAAAACAGTCAAGCAATGAGGTGTGATAACTCCTTGATTTATCCAAGGGCTTTTCTTCCTGTTGTCCATTCTCTCTCCTCACACACACTCTTTTCTCCCTTGTTGTGTTGTCTTCTGTTTTTTAAGAAAGAATTCCTTATTTTTGTGGAGTTTCTGAGCCTTTGATTTCCTGGGGAGGTGATGAGTTCCAGTTCAGTTCTGGCTGTTTATGTTGTTCCTTCCAACTTTATTTCCTTGTGCTGACCCTTCCACTGCAGTCAGCAGATGGATTTTCTTCCACACTCCAGGAAATCCCTTGAGGGGACTTTAACTAAAACGTTTTTGATGCTGTGCAACTAAATTCCCCTAATGACATATCCTGGTCACCAATGGAAACAAAATATTGGATGCGTGTGCTGTACGTGGGTGCTAATTTTAAATCCCCAAAGGGAGAGCAGTTCATTTGAACAGACTTCTGTACAAATGTTTTGCAAGAGCATGGCACGGAAGGTTTCGGGAAGTTCCAGAAGAAGGGGATCCTATGTAATGCTTTCCATCGGATGCCCCTGGAGCCAGCGATGTTGTGCTTTCAGTCCATATGTAATCTCTGTAAAGGAAAATGAAGAAAACAAGTGTTTTCAGCTGTGATTTTAAAGTTAGCATTTTAATCTTAGTAACTGAATGAGATGGTGCAGTAATGCCTTTCACTCAAGTGCTCGTGCTGCTTGCAGACACCAGGTTGGTACCGTCAGAGCATGCAGGATGCAGTCAGCTGCTGTCTGGCCCCATCCTGGTACTTCATGGGGTGCAGTAGAGGCTGTGAGCAGAGGAGGTGAGGTTTGCCCTCGTGCCCAGTGCAGCTGCTGTGCTGTGCAGGGCGATGTGGTACGGAGCTCCTGCACACCACTCACACTGAGCAGAATTGCCACCTGCAGCCTTTCGATCTGTACGTAAATCTGAACAGTCAGAGCTCTGGAGCAGCTGATTCAGCGGCGTTTACCCCAAATCCCAGAGGGCTCTGTGCTGTCTATTAGGCACAGCCTTGGTGTTTCTGGTGCCCTCAGCGGCACTGCAAAATGAGACTGTTAGAACAAAGCCTCTGCTAATCTCCCACTCGGGTGAGAGATGAGGTCCCAGCTGCTCTGCGAGGGCGAGCCGTGCTCCCAGGGCCCGGCTGTGATGGCAGATGAAATGCTTGGAGGGGCTGTGCCCTGCTGTGTCCGATGGCCTTGTTGTGTCCTTCTGTAGAAGGAGAAAAATAGGGAGACACATCAGATTAGACTTGGGCTTAAAGTGCATCATTTGCCTCTTCCCTCAAAAGAATCGTGTTTCTATTAAGGCACCTGTGTTCTTATTTCTGTCATTAAGTGTACGATCGAATTAATCTCTGTGGCCTTGCACGTGGAATGGAGACAAAGCTGTTTCCATCCCCAGGAGCTCTCAGCTCAGTAGCTGTGTGGTATTTGAAGTGCTCACACAAAGGATATAGCTGGCAGTCGGTCCCCCAGGCCGGGTCAGCGCCCTGACATCGCCCTGAACCGCCGCTGAGTCTGCGAGGATGGAGCTTCTGCTGCATCTGAGACAAACAAACGGGTAAAGGAAAGGAATTCTTAGGGATGTTAAATTGCTGTCAAAAGTTTTGGTCGCTAGAAAATGTTGATGACATTGTTATTTTTAATAAGGTCAAATGATGCTTGGGAAGCAGTTTGGGAAAGCCACTGGTAGCTGTAGCAGCAGAGCCAGGCAGCCGCCCTGCTGTGGGACTCGAGGGAATAGAAAAGTGCTTTCGGGACAGCTTTCACTGGGCACAGAACTGAGGCCTGAGGAGGCGCTGGTGCTGTGCTGCAGTGCTTTGCTGTGCCCCAGGTGGCTGCGGCTGGTGGTGGTGCACTGAGGAGCAGGGCGTGCTGGGCCCGAGCCAAGAACAGAATTCTCCTGTGCAGTGACCTGCGGGCAGTGTGTGGCACGGCAGGCTGGCCCTGCGGAGGTGGCGATGGCAGCAGATGAGAATCTGGATGGACCTGCTGTGTTCTGAGCCTCGTGCAGAGTGAGGGAATGAATGGGAGAAAAAGGATTTGGTTTGTGTGATCTTTTTGAAAGCAGGGCTGATGTGGCTGGAGGGGAGGGGAGAGGTGCGCCGACTCGATTTACTTTCAGGAGTTTGACACCTTTTGTTCTCACACCAGTGCCTGGTTTGGTAAGCTCACATTCTGTTTCTACGCGCAGGTGGTTAATATAAAAGCTGCCATACTTTCTGTTTGTCAGCACACCTTAAATTGTGATAATCAATAACAGTGCTTTTTTCTAGTTGTTCTTAGAGTGCTCTGTTAAACTACAGAACCCAGCCAGCGCTCATCTCTTAAACTTTGCCTGTCTTGGCTTTAATAATACAGCAAAACTATGTGGGTTTTTTTTCCCCAAAGTTTGCAGTTAGTAAACAATTGTTTCCTCATGCAGACACCACAGACATTGAAATTGTCTCTCTAGGTTAATGAAGCCCGCTTGCAGATTGTTTTATGGCTTGGAGTATCGTGCAGTCTATAAATTCTGCTGCTTGAGGGCTGTGAGCAGCCTTTGTCTGATGGACCTTATTAGTGTGGCACAAAAAGGCAACAGGATGTTCCCTGGGAGAGAAGAATTCCTTCTCAACACTTTCTGTGCTTTTCCCAGTAGTGTGAACAAATGGCCTCAAGGTCCCAATGTCCTTTAGGAGATTAATTTACCAATGAGTTCATCTTGGAAAAAACCCAAACCGACACACATGCACAAAGAGCCTAAGAAGGTGTACACAGGAGAGGAGTGCAATAGGGAGATTAAGGGGCAGAGTGAAATGTGGGTCAGAAATCCTTTGGAAAGAAACCCCCTCTGGGTCCGCAGAGGTAATTACCATAGCAGGGTTTGGAAGGGGCCGCGTGGAGCTGCGCTCTGCGGTGCTGCAAGCAGGAGCATTGCTTGGAGGTGATCCAGCCTCGTGCTTCAGAGTTGGTTGTGGAAGTCAGAGGGCCCCGTTCTCTCCCTGCTCCATCCCTGTGTGCTCACAGCTCCGTGTTTGGCTGAGAACAAATTAGATTTTGGGGGCTCTGTCTGCAGTTCTCCCTTAGGCACCGAACCCAATGGCCACAGCCACTGCTCTGGGAGAGGTGGTGTTGGAGCTGCAGGGCCGTGTGTGGGCACGCGGCCTTGTCCTGCAGGGAGCACGGCCGTGGGTTGGCTGCAGAGGGGATGCACGCAGTTGGCTCTGCTCCCAGACTTGCCGTCCTCGTGGTGTTGTGGAGGTGCTGCGCAGGGGTCGGTGGGCAGCACTGGGCTGTGGCTGCAGCTGTGCCCACACCCTCAGCAGCCCTGTGCTGCTGGCCTTGTGCTGGGGCTGCGGGGCTGCAGGCGCAGCTCTGTGCTGTGCAGCCTCTGGTGTGTCCCAGTGCCCTGTGGGCAGGCATTCACGTACCTGTGCTGGGGGGCTGTTGTGGCCAGGCTTGTTTCCATGCTAATGGCTCTGAGGGAGGTGTGGTGGCTGTAGGGCTGCTGCTGTTCTGTTCTCCATGGCCACGAATTGAGCACTTGTTTTCTTGGACTGCTTCTCTGAAGACCTGAAGGCAGTTCCAGGTGCTAGGTAGGTGCTGGTACCCAGTATTGGCATGGCCAAGCACAGTATTACCTTAGTAAAGCATTACTTCGTGCTTTAAAATGAGTTAAATGTCTTCTAACTATGTAAACAGTGAGATGAATCAGTGCTTCAGAAAGCACTTCATTTTCTGTGAGGTCGGCTATCACTGTAGCCTTGCTGTACGAGAACTTTGTGTTCCTGCAGAGCTGCCATACCAGAGTTCTGGGGGAACAGGCAGGGAGGGACCCTCAACTCACCCTAAGATGCTGCTCTGCAGCCCCCAGCCTGGCAGCTGTGCTGGGCACAGGACAGGATGCACGTGGCTGCCTCTGTGCTCTGAGCAGAGCTGTGTGACCTCCCGGGTCTCAGTGTTTCTCTGTTGAGCCCTGCAATACTTCCACCCTTGTAGGGGTGGTACAAGATGTCATGAATTAATCTATGAAGAGCTTTGAGCTCTTCAGATGAAAGGTACTGCAGAAGTACTAAGGGTTGTTATTTGTGCTTCCAATTTATTTTCCATTAAAGGGGGATGAGAAGAGTAGGAAAATGCCATTTGTTCTGGAGCTGGGAGCCGGAGTTTGAAGTCTTTTTTTTTTTTTTTTTTCTTTTGTTTTTTCCCTTCATACTTGGTGCATTTCTCACGGAACGGCGTGACTGCCGATGCTCCTTTCCCTGCCTGGAAAGAAGCATGCAGTGCTAGCACAGTGCAGAGCCTCAGTGCTGGGGCACATAAAAGTGAGGTGCTGCCCTGAGCGTCAGTGTTGGGCACTGCTGGCTACAGCACGAGCTCTGTTTGCAGGGAGGATCTCAATAGCATTTCTCTCCACACGTGTCGTGCATTACCTCCTCAGAGACTCACGGTGCTGTATCCAGTTTGCACTCCACTTCCCCCACTTTGATTCCCCAAAGATCCATTTTTTTGAGTGTTGTTTGCTGAAGGCAGAGCTGCACCAGTTCTTAACTGTCCCTATTTTAAACTAATAAATGTAGAAGATAAACAGCAGTAGGATAAATAATAGATTAAAGCCACTTAATCGGTCCTATTCCTGGTGGGGGCAAGCAGAGCACACCATAGATCTGCAAACAGGAGCAGTCCTGTTGTGCTGTCACTGCTCATTCCAGCACAGACCAGCAAACACAGCTCGGTGTGACATGATGTGAACTGAGGGTTGTCCTTTCACGTGGGCAGGAGGAGTGAGGTGACTTCTCTGGCTGGAGCTGCTCGTGGCACCAGCTGAGTCTTCACATTTCACTTCGAGTTTGTCAATGCTGATGTTCTGATGCAGAGGCACTTTTTGTGCCCTTCTGCATTGGTTAGAAGTGACTCCTTTGGGCACTGCAGAGTTGGAGGAATGGCATCTGCCTCGTGAAGATGGCTTTGTACTGCCAGAAGCAGAGGGGAACCTGGTTGGTAAGCTGGGATTGTGGGTGATTTGGTTACAGCTCAGACAACGAGGATTTTCTACTCATTCTTTAATACAACAGAGCTTCTGAACTGTAATGTATGTGGCTGGCAGGTGCCAGCTCAGTTCTGCTTGCTGCAGCAGCGCTCACAGCACCCATCAGCTCATTCTCCCTCAGCACCTCAATGGACATTACTCTGTGCTGCAGCCCTGCAGGGCGTTGCACTCGTGTGCAGGTATGTGCCAACTTCACACCGTGTGTGACTGCTGCTCACAGGCTGTGCTGGTGACAGCGTGTGTCACTGTGTCTCGGCTGTGCCAGGAGCCAGAAAGGGCATCCCAGGGACATGTTTTTATGGAACTCCTACCAGTGGATGAAGCTGTGGTTATCTAGCTTTACATTCTCTGTCAGGAACTTCAGCCCTCTTATGTCTAGAAATGGATGTGCCTCAGTTTTGGATTGCAGCCTCCTTGCAGCCCTGCTAGCGTGGTTCAATCTGATGTGCTGCTCTTCAGCTCTCAGCTGTGCCTCGTGTGCCCCTCCTTTCCCTGCAGAGCCACTGCTGGTATCCCTCTGCTGGGTGCTTGCGGCAGGGCCGTGCCTGATGCTGGGCTGCCATCCTTTTTAATCTGGGAGGAGACCTGCTGGAATGGGAGCTGCTGCTTGCTCAGCTGTGATTCGGTGTTCAGAGCAGCAAATCCCTGAGCTGTTGCTATACTTAATGTGCCAAATTCAATTATATAAAAGAGTTTAAAAACAGGGTTTTGCTGCCCAAATGCTGTGCATTTAGGCAGTTAGTTTTATCGTGTTCTCCAAGATGAGCGTGATCAGCTGTGCATGAAGAACGGCCCTTGTTGTGAGCTTCTTGATGAGGTGGAGGGCCGTGCATGCACTGCAGAGCCCTTTGGTACCACTGTGCTCAAGCACCTGTCAGTATGGGGGTACTCAGGGAATGGTTTCTTTGTGCAAAAGGCACTGGCAGGATTGCTGGAGCTGAAGAGAGCCCTGGGCAGCCCACAGTCTGGCCCTCTGGCTGCATTTCTCAGGGACGTTTGCAGGGCAGGAGTTCTGCTGTCAGTACAGCCCTGCCCTGGTGCTGAGCAGCCAGAATAACCATGCTTCCGTGTGATTTTTAGCGCTCTCCTGTCTGAGAGCCACTTGTGTCTTTTCCCAGCAAAACTAGGGGCATTAAATTCTTGTGCTGTGCCCAGACACCAGTGCAGGGTAGTGCACGGCCCAGCTGTTTGTGCACCCCGAAATGCGGTGTTGCAGTGCACTGACGGCACAGTGGTGGTGGTGCTGGTGGTTCCTGTTCCTAACTCAGCCCTGCCTTGCTGTGCCACAGTGCTGTGACCTGGGGTTCCATGCCAGCCTTGCACGGACCTTCCGGACGTACCTGTCTGCTGAATACAACCTGGAGACCTCCCGCCATGAGGGCCTGGACATCATTGAGAATGCTGTGGACAACCTGGATGCGCGGAGCGACAAGCACACCATCATGGACATGTGCAATCAAGTCTTCTGCCCTCCATTGAAGTTCGAGTTCCAGCCCCACATGGGGGATGAGGTACGGCGCTCGGTGCTGTAGAGCTGCCTTGCAGCCTGGCCTAGGCCTGGTCTCTCTTAGCCATCACCCTTACGTTGTTTCTTCCCCTTTGCTCTGTCTTCACCTGCTGCTGTTCACGTTTCCTTTTTTAGCGAGACACTTAGCTCATTAGCAGCACTCCTCCTTTCAATCTGCTCTTTGTCCTCTCCCAATTACAAATCCTGTGGTTTCATCCTCAGCTAAACTGTCCAACAGATTTGGTGGTGAGACTTTGATTTACCTGCTGTAATTTGGACCCTTCGGAGTGCAGCTTTAAAAAGCTGAGTGGAAGTGCTTTGTGTAGGTCCTCAGCACTGCTGCTTGGAAACTGGACCACACTGCCTGAGAGGGCTGCAAGGGGCTTGTGGATGCTGAGAAAACCTTTCTGGTATTAATGCGCGTATCTGGTCTGCGTGCAACTCACTGAACCCCTCTCTTGTCTCTGCCATGCTCCTGCCCAGGTGTGCCAAGTCAGTGCCCAGCAGCCTGTGCAGACCGAGCTGCTAATGCGGTACCACCAGCTGCAGTCCCGCCTGGCCACCCTTAAGATAGAGAATGAAGAGGTAAGAGCTCATCCTCCACCCCCCCCTTCTTGTGCTCGAGTGTGAGAGTGTGCAATGCTGAGATCTCCCTTTGCAGCTCATGCTGGGGCAAGCCCAGTACTTATGAGCTGCTTGTGGGCCAATTGTTTTGGCTCCAGATGTCATTTTTTCCCTGTTTGCTTCAAAAACATGCTGTCTTTTATGCCTGATAGGTACGAAAAACTCTGGATGCCACAATGCAGACTTTGCAGGACATGCTGACAGTGGAAGATTTTGATGTTTCAGATGCCTTCCAGCACAGTCGCTCCACTGAGTCGGTCAAATCAGCTGCTTCAGAGACCTACATGAGCAAAATAAACATCGCCAAGAGGAGAGCCAACCAACAGGAGACTGAGATGTTCTATTTTACAGTGAGTCTCATATCACATGATGCAGGACACAGGGCATTAATTGCGAGGACTGAGTTGCATTTTAAGTGCTCATTAGTGAAGAGCAAGAACTCATTCAGTCTTTCACTGTTCACTTTCTGTATAGTTTGGGATTGGAGTGTACTTCACAGCAGCATGGAAATGCATGGAGAATGACAATTTAGAGTCTGTCTTGCTCTCATTTTTAATGGAACAACTGCAGCAAGCAGTTTTGACTCAAAGTTTACAGAAGTCAGCAGGAGTGGCACAGCACCGGGCAGCAGGCTCCAGTTAGGCCCAGCTGATGGATCCTTCGGAGGCTTTTCCTGTTTTGAACCCTCAGCTGAGCCTTCCTTTTCTGGTCTGCACAGCTAAAATCTGTCCTGGGCATAGGGTTGAAATAAACAGCCATTAGCATCTTACACAAGAGTTGCAGGAAGCTGTGCTGTCTGGGATTCTGTGCTGTGTGTGTGCTGGGCAGCAGCACCCTTGGTCAGGTACTGTGCATCTGTACTGCTCTTAAGGTTCTCTGTTATCACTCTTGAAGCAGTGAGACATTTGTTTGGCAGAAGTGCCCCTCATTTAAATGTGGTTAATAGGCTGTAGTTGATGTATGTAAATATCTTGTGATGTATACATGAGTGTGATTTCTCAAGTGGTATTATTATTTCTGGGTGGGCAGGGAGGGTGGAAATCAGAGCATTAGTTTGTTTTGAGTTGTGCTCGTTTCTTTAATTTTGCAAGAACTTGTGATTTTTTTTCTTTTTTTTTTTTTCTTTTGTTTTCCATGCGTGTCTCCCTTACTCCTCCCTATAACATCACTTGCTCTCCTGGGTGCACAGCAGCCTGGCAGTGCAGTGAGTTGTGCCGCATGGTTTTCATTGCCCAGCACTCTGTGTGTCCACTGCCTGGGCTGCTCTGCTGCATCACTTGTGCGTATGGGGCCAGGGGAGGGAAACCTCTTTGATTTTCCAGGCTGTTCTCAGAAGCCTGACAAAAGAAAGTTTGCTTTGAACTTTTTTCTTTGGAGCAACTTGCGTTCCCAGGCAGGGGGTGCAGCACCAAGGAGACCAGGCTAATAATAAGATCTTCAAGACTGTAGCTGGGGCAGTGAGAAGTGATTGTTGGACCCTGCTCCATCCTGCAGTGCATCCACCGCCTCGTTTGTTGGAGCCCGACAGCCTCTGTATCCCCTCAGTAGCCCCCCAGGCAAAAGTGTACATCAGTTACAGACGATTATTGCAAAGAGTCTTAACTTACCTTACTTGTTCTCTTCTTAATTCCAGAAATTTAAAGAGTATTTGAATGGCAGTAACCTTATCACAAAGCTCCAGGCTAAGCACGACTTGCTGAAGCAGACTCTTGGGGAAGGTGAGTCGTGGGGTTAGGGCCCAGGAAGGGAACAAATGCTGCCAGCATTGCTTTGGCATCTGGCTCTGAGCTCTGGCTTTGGTGGTGTGGGGACAGAGCAGGCAGCCTGTAGAAACGGGCCTGTCTGAGCTCTTCCCAGAGATCCCAGATGTTTGCAGCAGACTCAGGCCTGCGTGGTAGCTGTGGGGCTACGGCTCCTGGGGGTCGGTGCAGGAAGCGATTAATCTCTTGATAATGATTTGATGACTGCCCTGCTCTCACACAATTTGCGGCTGTACTTGGGAGGAGGAGTGTGGTGTCAGTCACTGCAATTCTGAGAGTTGTGCAAAAGCAGCTTTGGAACGTTTTCACATGGAAACTGAATTTCTTCCAGGTCATGGGATTGTCCTGCTATGTAGACATTTGGCAAATATTTGGCCCAGAAATGCAGAATGCTGTGTTTCAGCATGAGCTGAATCTCTTTAGGAAGAAGTCTGGGTTTGCAAAACACTTGTGTGAAATTCTTTGCTTTTTCAGTGAGGAACTGGCTGCAGGCTTGCTTTCTGCAGGTGCCAAGGGGGAGCGGGACAGAGGCACGTGTGACCAAATGCTTCCTTTTATGTGCCTTAGGAATAAAGGAAGACTAAATCAGCTTCCTTGGCCTTTGGAGAAAAGCACAAACAGCATGTGAAATGGGTTTATTTTTTTCAGTGGATTGACAAACACTTTAAAAAACAGATCTTATCACTGGTAATATGCTGCTGTTTATGTGAAATCCAAGTGCTAAAAATACACAAAGGGAATGAGAATATTGACAGCCAGAATAGTCTGCTTGATGATGATTAGATGGGCTGTTATCTCATAGGAAGAGCCAGGGAGCAGAATTACACCACTGTATTTAGATGCTATTAGTGGTCCTCCATGAGGCTGTTGGCTAATCTCAGCAGCCTCCCCAGGGGCTTCAGCCTTTATCAGCCTCCCCCTTTCCTATTTGAATTTGGCCAATACCCAGCTAGTGTAAATGAGCACTTATTGCAGAGGACCTGCAGTGCATCTGGTTATTTTTTTCCAAGATGGACTTCCTATTGCAAATAAACCTTTAATGTCAGTGGGAACAGAAGATGCTTTCCCTCCCTTGTGACTGAGCCCTGGACTTCTAATGCCTCATATGGAAGGGGTTTGCATAGCAACCAGCTTGACATCTCCTGCAGGGCTTTCAGGCATAGTCAGCCTCTTTGCCACAAGCAATTAACTCGGGACTTACAGAGCCAGAATGGGGGCGTGAGTGCTTGGGCAGCTGTGTTTTAGGTCAATTTTCTAGTGATACGAAGAGTTGATGGGAACTTATTTTTCTTCATAGGCGAAAGAGCCGAATGTGGAACAACCAGGTGAGAAGTTTCTTTTATTTCATCTGTATTTGGGAATAATCTTTGGCTTGTACTGGCTGTGATGAGGGTGGCTTTCTTTGCTGCTGATGCAGCTTTGTGGGGCTCGAGGGCAGGCAGACCCTGCTCCCCGTGTCACTGACAAGCTTCCCCTCTGCATTGCCTCCAGTGGAGTAGTTGGGGTGAGGACAAGCAGGGCCTTGGTGTTGCTGCAGTGAAATTTCTAGCTGACTGACTCAGAAGAGCCTGGAAGTGCTATGTGAGCAAGGTGCATTGCAGTGCCTGATAGGCACAGCCGAGGTTGGGCTGTGTTCAGACAGCGCAGCATGAACATGTCCACCTGCTGCCTACCATCCCTGTTTGTTTAAAGGCTTTGCATCCTCTGAAAGCTTCTCCTGTCTCTTGCTCCTAGGCAAGGTAACACAGAGAGTGTTTGTATTTCAGTGCTTTCATCCAGCTACAGCAGGAGATAGTGATAGGAGTGAATGTAAAGGAAGACGACTTTGATCTGTATCCAGTCCATAAAGCATCTCCACAGAGCTCTGGTGGCTTGCTCTGACTGTGCTGCTTTCACAACAATAAGACATGGGCCAACAAAGCCTGCTGATGTCTCCCCCAGAATGTGTAGTACCTCTCTCTTCATTATCTTTTTACCATCCCATTTCAATGTTTAATTCAATTTGCAGTACCAGCAAAAAAAGCTGCATGCATTCCACGTTTGAAATGCTGAAGCAGATGGTGATGGCAGGGCTGCCCAGGCAGGCAGGAAGGAGGCTGCCTGACGGAGAGCAGGGGTGAGCAGGGTGCCTTGGTCTGCTGCCTGCCGGCGGAGATGGGCTGCAGCGCAGTGC
This sequence comes from Meleagris gallopavo, assembly GCF_905368555.1. NCBI lineage: Eukaryota > Metazoa > Chordata > Aves > Galliformes > Phasianidae > Meleagris > Meleagris gallopavo. The sequence continues at coordinate 19,203,561 of NC_139417.1, read as the reverse complement.
TGTGCCAGGCCAAGAAGGATCAGTGCTGGACTTCCAGTACAAGGTACCATCAAGACAAGGAAGGAACTTCTGAGCCCGGAATGGGGAAGAGAGCAGGGACACGGGCTAAGAAATCCAGACATCCTCAGGTATCACTGCAGTCTTTTTGTTCCTGGAGCTGCGCTTGGCCCTTGCCTACTGCAGTGTTGGGTGCCCTAGGGCACTTGGCTTGTCAAGGATCCCTACAGAGCAGTGGATACCAAGCTGCTCCTCCTCTGTCACTGCCTTTCCCAGCAGAGCTGCCCTGCGGGGCTCTCTCATCTCCAGTCCCTGGCGTTGGCTCGCACACTCCTGTGAGCTGAGCTCTGGTCCTTTGGGAGCCCCAGGCTGGGCTTTCTGCTGAACTGGCTGATGAAACCAGGCCAAATCTGAAATAGTTTGCTCTCGAGTACTTTGTTTCTCAGGAGTGGGTGCCCATGGACTGGTGATGATGCAGGCCAAAACAATCAAAGGAGTGAATAGCAGCCTCCTACATGAGAGATGATGGCACAACTCCCTGCTGCTTCTGTTTGCTTTTGTTTTGAGCCTTTGCTTCTACTACACAAAGGAAAACAAACAAGAGACAATTTCCTTCTTGTGAGTTCGGGCAGAGCAACCTTCCTGCAGACACAGCTGGAGGAGGAGGACTGCCTGCTGCAAGAGGAGGTGGCACCTCAGCAAGCAGCTCTGGGCTGTCAGCTGAGGGTCAGGGGCACTCCTCTGTGTAGTGATCATTCCTGCTCCAGTGGTCACTGTAGGCTGGGCTAGAGGATGGATCCAAGATCACTTAGAGAATTTATGCTATTTTTCTCTCTCCTAGATGTGGGTGCTTGTATCTTAATGTCCTTCGTTATCAGAAGGAGAGATCAGAATGCAAACCATTAACAGAAGCAGATCCCAGATCCCTGATTACAGCACTAAAATAAGTCATGTGTTTTCATGGCTGCGTTCCAAGAGTAACGTGTGTTACTTGCCAAAGTCAGAGGAGTCCTCAGGATCTGTTTGCCAGGCTGGCGAGGCCCGCTCGTCCCTGGGTGGCACAGGCAAGGTCATACTGCTTCATGGTGCACTGCCACCCTGTGTTGTGTGGTGGTGCTGAGGGTGGCTTTGCTCAGTGCTGTGTTTTGGCAGGGCTCACTTGTTTCTTTGGATCTTGGGATCCTGGCAACTTCTTCCTGCCAGACAGACCGACGACCATTCACATCCCCGTGAGCCTTTCCCAGAGAGAAAGTAGCTGCAGAGGGAGGTTTCCGCTGTCCTCTTAGGCAGAATAGGGTGCACTTCTCAATAACGGAATTGCCTTGGTGTTTTCCAAAGGCTAGCTATGGTGTGTTTGGGATGTACCAAGGGATTGGTTGAACACTTCAGCAGCTCTTGGTGCTTTTTCATGCTGGCAGAGTGCTGAAGTGGTAGAAGTAGGAGGCTGGTGTTAAAATCCTTTGTTTTGCATCAAAATGTTATCCTTGGTAGCAGAGCAAACACCGGGCAGTGGTTGCGCTTGCTGGCACCTCAGAGAGGGAGAACTGTGCCTGTGGGTTGTGTGTAAAGGCAGTTGTGCTGAGCTGTGCTTAGCAGCTTTGTTTTCTTGCTTAAATGAAGGAAATTCTGCGTGAAGGAAATTGCTGCCAACCCATCATTCATTCGGGTTGTGGTTGCCGCTGTATGTACTGCTTTGTCACTGTCTGGGGATGATTTGTTTTTTATGGTATCAACCAGGAGTCTGAGACACCCGTCAGAACAGCCGGTTAGAACAGCCACTGCAGGCTGAGGCTGCATGGCCGGTTGGTGTGCGCAGCGCTCGGGCCGTGTGTCAGTCCTCACCACGGGGGTTTCTGTTGGGTGCAGTTCTTGTTCTCAGTCATAACCTTTGAGATCTCACCCGTTCATTGCATTTATGTTGGTGCTTTGTTGATTTCTTTTGTTCCATTTTCTCCCAGGCCCCCATGTCTTCCCCCTAAGCCACAGAAAATGAGGAGACCTAGGCCTCTCTCAGTCTATAATCATAAACTCTTTAACGGCAATATGGAAACGTTCATTAAGGTACTCGCTGGCTGACAGTAAGAGCTGATGAACGCTGTGAATGTAATGGCGGCTTTCCTGTCCTGTCTGCCCACTGCTTTCCTGCCCCGCACCCAGCCGAGCGGCCGCAGCCTGTCGCAGTGCCGGCTCCCTCCGCAGCCGCCCCACAGCTCTGTGCAGGAGGCCGTGGCAGCGCCGTGCTGAGCTCCCACCTCGTGCCGCGGCTCCCTGCTGTGGAGCGAGGAGCAGCAGGGCAGCACGCACTGCCTGGCTCTGCTGGGCCCTGTGGAGCGTGGCACGGCGGGGTCAGGGCTTTTTTTCTTCGTGCGATGTAATAGATTTGAGGTGGGGAAACTACTGAGGAGTATACAAGATTTTCAAGGTGGATTTCCCTGGAATGTGCTGATTAGAAACCTTAATGACGTACTCCCTTATTTTCTCCATTTTCCTCCATATTTGGTGTTCTTGCCTTAGGGCAGAAGCAGCAGACAGACCTGAGATGAAATACTGTGCACTGGGAGGGTAGATGCACCATCCTGACCCTTTAGGAAAAGAAACGTGCTGAGCAGCTCAATTGGTGCGTCTCAGCACGACTGCTGGCAGCCAAGCAGAGAAGCAGTTGGTTTGGGCAGAGGCTGGGCTTGGCCCACAGCACACATCCTGCTGTCCAGCTGTCCAGGGTTTTGTATTTAGAGTGATTTTTTAAAAAGGTGCTGCTCAGAGCCATTCCTGCTGAGTACCACAGCAGTGCTGCTGCAGCAGGGTGCTGCCGGGGCGCTGCGGGTGGTGCTGGGGCTGCTCCGGCCGCCAGGCTCAGTGCTGGCACGGGCTGGGGAGGGCGGGCGGGTGCCACAGGGCTGGGCTCGGACCTTGCTAAGCTGCCATTGCATTTGAGCGTTCATGGCCTCCAAGAGATGCTTACCTCTAACTGAACTCATCTTTGCTTAATCTCTTCTTTTTTTCCTGCTCTGCTGCTTTTTTGTGTTCTCAGAGGAAGGAGGAATGCGCGAACAAGAAATCAGGTATTTACTGCAGGCCCGTCTGTGAGACGGAGTAAATTGACCAGAGAGATGCAACTGTACTGGGATAAAAAGAGCCAAACAAAGCCCTGAGGAACATGAGCTCCCCTTGTGACAGCAGGCACTGCTCATGTTCTTCTGAGCTCCTGCCCCAAGGGGCGGCTGTAAAGGAAAAGCCAGAACCCGCCATAGGCTCAGATGCAGGCAGCATTTCACAGACAGTAATGGGGTCTTTTCCTTTTTTCTTTATCTTTTTTTTTTTTCTTTAGCATCTCCTGATAATGGCTCTTTCTTTAGGTGGAAATATTGTTGTAAGCTCTGTTACTGGAAGCTTATTTCATCAGTCAGGTACAGCACAAGATTTATTTTGGTTCAGCATTACACCTGTGAAATGGAGTAACTGTGATCCAGTTGCATCAGCCCACTATCTCAACCAGATAGTGAGCAAGTCTTTGTCACACACTTCAGTGAAAGCTTTTTGTGAGTAATCGAGTGCGCACAGTGTATTCAGCACTGCTAGATGGCTTGATGTGTGTAACACCTCCTTTTCTTGCCTGTCCTCTTACTAAACTCAATGGCACTGTTTTTCAAATCTGTTTTTGCAGCGTTTAGTGCATTTTTTTCAAGCTTTATTATCAGTCAACCAGTAAATTTTTGCCTTTTTTTTTTTTCTTTTTCTTTCATGAAGGATTCAGGACAGGCCATTCCGCTTGTAGTAGAAAGCTGCATTCGTTACATCAATTTGTATGGTAAGTTAATTCAACGATACTGACGGCAAAACTTTCTGCAGAGGTAATGAGTTACTTGCAGCTAGCAGAGAAGTGCAGCAGAGATGCCCTCAGCCCTTGCTGTATTGCCTCAGGTTATAATTACAGTGGCATCGACTGTGATGTAATGTTGGATGACTGACAAATAGTTAGGTCTTGTTAGCACTCATCCACGTTAAATTGCTTGCTTAGGCCCTGGGCCAGGAGCAGCTCTTCCAGTACTTTAATCTGGGGGCCTTGCTGGAGAGTAGGAGCAGGGCTGGCTCACGCTAGGCTGTCTGCTGCTTGCTGTCTCAGCCTTTCGCTCTGAGTGTATTGACTGCTGGTTTCTGCTGTTCTTCACCAGAAAGTATTGGACAAAAGTTATGCAAATCTTTTTTAAAAAAAAAAAAAAAATTGTTCTTTTCCAGGCCTTCAGCAGCAGGGTATTTTTCGAGTTCCTGGCTCACAGGTAGAAGTCAACGACATCAAGAATTCCTTTGAACGAGGTGTGTTGGCAAAGCATGTGGTCGGCCGGGCCTCCTCCTGCCTGTGCTCCTGGGGACAGTTGTGGTGTCTTGGGGGATGTTGGGGCACCAGGCCTTATGTAAATCCACTAATAAACGCCTTCCTGTGAGAGAAGCTAGGAGGCTCTCTCCTTCTGGCTGTCCTAGTTTTGTATCTCTGCAGTGGCAGTCACCCAGGCGGAGAATAGCTGCGGTGAGGAGAGCTGCGGAGATCCTCTCCACAGCTATTTGGCGCTGAAGCCATAAAATGATTTGTTGAGAATCCATTTTCATGGAGCTTTTGTCAGTTTCCAGGACAATATGAGAGTGACAGTGCTATCCAGAGCAGTTTGGTCTGCTCCAGTGGTCTAACTGCGTACTCCACGCAAACCTGTCTTCTCATGCCATCGCCTACCATAGCTCAGATCTGCTCAGCTCTCCAAGCTGTTGCCTTAAATGCAAAAAATGCACTGGGGTGGAAATGGTGCAATAGAATCAATTAATAACATCCTACTCTTCAGGAAAGTTTTGAAATGTCAACAGTAAACTACATACCATGGCTTTTTGTAGGTAAGGCTGCAGCATGCCTGAGTGTGACGCAGGGTTACGGAGCGCCTTATTAAGCTCTTGCTGAGAAAACACAATTACCATTCCACACATGAGGGTTTTCTGAACTGTGGGAAAGTTTTTACCAAGTGAGGGGAAAAAACCTTGTGGTGTTGGTCCAATCTGACTGTAATGCTAGAAATTAAAAACTCTTCCCTGGGCAGGTGAAGATCCCCTGGCTGATGATCAAAATGAACGTGACATTAATTCAGTGGCTGGAGTCTTGAAGCTGTATTTCCGAGGACTGGAAAATCCCCTCTTTCCTAAGGAAAGGTTTCAAGATTTGGTATCTACTATAAGTAAGTATATATGACATGTCTTCGTGGAGAACAGGGTGGGACAAGTAAAGCAATAAACAGGGCATATACACCTATGCTTTGCTGCATATGCTGTCAGAAGGACTGTAGGTCTGCAATGGAACTTGTGAGGAAAAGACTTTGAGGATGCACGCTGTCAGTGCTGGAGGTAAGGCAGAGGTGTAACATCTTGTAATTGCTCCCTAAAATCAACTTCAGGCTTAGGCTAGTGGGCTGTATACGCTCTTTGGTCGCTTGAACACAGCAGGCAGTGTCTTCCTGCACAGTCTGTCTACATGGATCACAGCTATTCTTGAGCTGTTGCATCCCATGCAGCTGGGACCCAGAGAGTTTGCAGCATTGTCTGTTAAGCAAAGCAGAGGTCAATACTTCATAGCTACTCTGGAAACTTCTCTGATCCAGGAGGTCAGCAAAATTGGTTTTAACCTCACACAGTCAGGGGTTCTTGAAGTATTTGCTGCTTGTTTGTATGCCCCAAAGAAAAACAAACTTCACTGGGATGTGAGCAGAGGTAGAAGCTGAGCTTCTTCATTATGAAATGATGTGAACCAACTGTTGGGGGTTGGTTTAAGGGAAGAAGCCTGGTCACCCCTGTATTCTGTCCTGACTTCTCTCAACCCAACTTGTTCCTGTGCAACTGAAGAAACAGATCGCCCAGCTGGGCCTTATTTCTCACAGTACCTTGTAGTGATGGCGTTTGTTTATTGGCAAGTCATGGAAATCATTCCCGTTGGGCAAAAGAAAGCAAAATAAATTCAGTGCATCAGAGATGGTAGAAGTGTTGTGCATTGTGGCTACAGGACAGCTTTGTTTGATGGGAGCAGTGTAGGGCTGTGTGGTTTGGCTGTTGGCCTGCAGGTGCTCTGGGGCTGATGAGTGAAGGGCTGTGCCCTTGCTCAGCTGTCACTGCTCAGGGCTCCTTCCTGCCTCGTAATGTCGATGCGTGTAACTGCTAGAGATTTAGTAATGCCAAGACAGACAAGATGATACCTGGAGGGGAACGACTCAGGGATGGGTTTGTTCCAGAAGAGGAATGTATTCTTATTTCTCAGGAGCAGTTGTTTTATAGAGTAGCTGTTTGAAATTTGATGTGTAAAACAGTGCAACAGACCTGTAACACTGCAAGCAAAGGAAGCTATTTCTGCGCCAGGCCCTCGCCCCAGGCAGGGAGCTCGCTGGGCCGTGAACAGACTGCAGCCACCCCTGGGCTCTGCAGCAGCGGGAGCAGAGCTCTGGGAAGTGTGCCTGGTGCTGTGCAGCCAACCCTAATTAATGCTGGTTTGCACCATTTGTTAAGCTTTTGGGGCTTCTCGTTGCAAACATAATCAGTTAACTTCCTGGGTTCTGCCCCTGGGAGCTGCACGGTTCCCTGCCAGCGTGATGGGGTGATGATAAAGGAAGAGCTGTTTTCTCCTTTTGCTTTATGGGGAACTGAGAATTTACGTGGAGACATCCCTTAAACATGCATGGAAGCAGATGGGTAGGAAAGGCTCTTTGCTAGCAAAGGTTCCTTCTGGGGTATGCTTGTGTTATGGAGCGATTGGTTACTCCATTTATCCTCTGAATTGTAGCCAGTTGAAACATTTTGGTACATAGAAAGGCAGGAACTTCAAGCCAGCTTGTTCCTCTGGGTTTCAGAACAGATGCCTGTTGTATTGCTTTATCACGTGTTTGATATTTTTATTTTTAATGTATTCTTAAATACAAATGGAAGAAATAAAGAACCGGTAAGCTGTAGTGTGATGAATTCATTCCTCAGAAGGAAAAAAGTTCTGAAACAAAATATTATAAAGATTTCTGGTTTTGGATTGAAGCCAAAATTGGTTCTGAATTTTTGAATGAATGGCAGCCTGGCAGTGTGCCAGGGAAGTTCATTCTGATTAGCAAATGTCAGTTTGAGCCAGCACGGGGGAAGGAGCCCTCCACTGATGTGGTTTGTTCCACGCCTCGAGGGCTGCCTGGCCCCAGGCTTTGGTGCTCTTTGCCAAAGGGCAGAAGTGAATCTTAAAGTGCCAACACAGATTAAATTCCCTTTAAAACCAGTGGGAAACTTAAGCAGAAGGACTGAGGAAGACCTGATATTTATACCCACGAAAGAGCAAAGCTAATAAAAACCTTATCTTAAAATCTGCACTAGAACACCAAAGGATGTGCTGCTTTCCAGTGCCAAAATGGCTGAAGCTTTTGAAAAACAGGAACTGCTGAATAAGTAACTAAATAATGCATTAACAGGCATTTTAAAAATGAAACCATGGAAATGCCTTTATTTGCTTTTACACTAAATCTTGGCTGTACGTAGGAGTTGACCAGTGGAAGAGTATTGTGCTGATTCTCTGCTGAATCCAGTGGATTGAATCAGGATTTGTGCTATTGTTTTCCTTGTGTAGTTGGCTACTAAATCAGAAGTAAGTCCCTTTAGTGCCACGTGCTCTAGTCCTTAGAAGTTTTAAAGATGTACTTCTTATTCCATGTGTTCCAGAAACGGAGAATCCCACCGAGAGGGTGCACCAGATCCAGCAAATCATCGTCACCCTGCCCCGGGCTGTCATTGTTGTCATGAGATATCTATTTGCTTTCCTCAATCAGTGAGTCTCTTTCTTTCTTTCCTAACTTGCTCATTATCTGCCTTTATTTCAGTGCCTCTCTGTCTTTTTTTCTGTGAGTTACTTTTGGTATTGCCACAGAGTTGTATTTTGCCTCTTCGTCGGCGTGGCCTGGCTGTGTTTGGGGAAGATGACTTTGGGTGCTGGGGGGGCTTTGGTGGGACATCTCTCTGAGCTAACAGGGACAGAGGATACCTCACCTCTCTAATGTGTGTGCTTGCAGCTTGTCACAGTACAGCGATGAGAACATGATGGATCCCTACAACCTGGCCATCTGCTTTGGGCCCACTCTGATGCACATCCCAGATGGGCAGGATCCGGTGTCCTGTCAAGCCCATGTCAATGAGGTCATCAAAACCATCATCATCAACCACGAGGGCATCTTCCCCAGCCACAGAGAGCTGGAAGGACCTGTCTATGAGAAGTGCATGACTGGAGGGGAGGAATACTGGTAAGGAGCAGGGGTAGAACTTCATTGCATTCAGAACCCAGCAAAACCAGATCCCCTCGTTGGATTTATCTTCTTGTGCTGCAAATTAGGAGTGAATCTCTGACAAAAGGGAGGGCTTTGGAGGATTCATGATAAGCAGAACTGACTCCAGCTGCATGAGTGTAAGATAAGGGCTGTGGGGATCAGATCCCTGAGAGGATGAGTCGTGAAGAAAGCTTTGAGCAAGTTCAGGTGTAATATTCAGGGCAGCTGAGTACAGTGCTGGGATGGCTTTGACTCTGCCGATGCAGTGTGCCCTTTTACCTTTATTTTTGGTAAATGTTACAAATAAGGTATGCAAGAGCTGGGGATAAAATGCTAAATATCATTGTGAATGAATAGGAAATTTTACTTGTTATCCCTTGTTTTTATTTTGCCAAATATGAGTAACATGCATGAGCAATGGGACATGAAGTTCAGGGCTTGAACTTTGTGGTGGTGCACGTGTCTGCCGTACTCAGAGCAGTTCAAAGGTTTGCTGTGATTTTGTAGGACTGAGATACTTATTTTAAAATGAAACCCAGAACTCCTTTGAGTATCACTGGGGCTCCTCAACAACTTATTTTTGTAAAGTGCCTTGGGAACAGAATATTGTTCTCTCTTTTAAAGCACCATGTGTTTATTTCAGCGACAGCCCTCACAGTGAGCCGGGCACCATTGATGAAGTTGACCACGACAATGGCACGGAGCCACACACCAGTGATGATGGTGAGCGTGCACATGAGCTACAGGAACTTGGATCTGTGTTAGGAGGACTGTGCATATAGGAAAGTACTGTGTACTTTGCCCCCCATCACATCAGGCTGGACTGCTGCCTGGCATGCAGATCTTTGTGTGTTTGGCAGTGTTCGTGCATGTTAGTTAATGTTGCTTATAGGTTTTCCTTGTAGGATGTGCGAGGACTGCAGTCTGACTCCAGGGAAGAGAACAGGAGTTGTTTTTGTGGACTTCATATCGATCACAAAGGCGAGTGCAAGACCAGGGTGCAGGCAGAACTGGGCGTGAGGTGTGCTCATTACAAGCTGTGGTGCCCAGAGCCAGAGAAAGCAATGGCCTTTCCCTGCCCATGAGTCACCTGCAACTTCACTGCAGGCTGGGAATCGAGCTGGTGCTGCTGAGAGACGGCCGACATCATCGCACGGCGGCAGTGCCTCTGTGAGACTGTGCTGTGTGGCGGGGTGCTGCACAGCTGAGCGCTCCTCTCCTGGTGTCTTGCCCCTATGCCTCCTGTTCTGCCAAACACTGATGCTCCCTGGCTGGCTGGCTGCAGTGCGGTCTGCCTGCAGGGGGGAGCACGCAGCTGGGTTGGGCAGAATGCAGCCTGAGGTGTGTCTGCACAAAGTACCTCTGTGGTTGTCCATGTGATAAGCAGCCAGGAGCAGGGTGAGAAGATGAAGGAGAGCAAGCTGCCTTTCAGCCAATTTTTTGCCTGGGTGGTCACATTAATAGCTGTGATTGGAGTTTCTGGGTGATTAACTGTGGTGCAAGTATAGAGAAGAGCATCTTTATTTTGTGAATGTACGTGTCCCTTCTTCCCCTCACGCTATGCACCCCTCCTGCTGGGAAACTCAATATTTTATCTGGCTTGGAAAGCCCTTCTGTTAGTCTCCTCCTTATGTATCCTCCTTCATTCCCCATCGATCGGTGGTGGTAGACCCAGGCACAGTGGTGCTCACACTGGTGCAGCCATATTTTGGGCTGTCCATGGAAATGACCTGTCTGCCATCGTGTCGAGAGGGGACACGGTTTGTGTTCGCCTCCCACCTGTGTCCTTCAGTGCTTCCTGCTCTGAGCAGAGCAGCAGGTCGCACCCCAGTGTGGAGCCCATGGTTGGTGACAGCGCACATGGAACAGAGCGGGTTTCCATGTTCTCATGAGAACGTGGCAGATCTGAAGGAGCTGGGCTGAACTGCCTTGTTCAGCTTTGCTCTTGTCCAAACACTGTCAGTCCTCGTGGGGTTTAGAACATTTGATATCTCTGCGGGGTTATGTTAGCTGTTTGTTGCTGGCTCCAATAGCAGTCAGAGTGGCCGAGTGGTGGCTGGTGATCTTGCACCTCCTTCTGGGCAGGGAGATGAGTTCAGAGCTGATACTGTCATTTCTGTAGGGATCTCCAAAGGGGCATTTGTTGTTCATCAGTAATTCAGGCCAAGCTGTCTCCAGGGTGAGGGAAGGAATTGAAGAGAATGTAATGAGAGAGGGGAGGTGGAGTTGGGTGTTGTATCTGATACAGCTTGGTGAGACCTCGGTCTGGAAGATAATGGTGTTCTGTAACCAAAGAAGTCACTTTACTGGAAGAAAATATGAGTGTAGACAAAGATGCCATATGTACACAGGGAAATTTCAGCTGCTTCCCATCTGGTTTGCAGCTTTTTGTAGTTTGTGAGCCTCTGAGAAATTCCAGGAAGGCTGAAAGGACAAAAAGAATTGGTTGCTCTAAAAATAAGATGGTTTGTGCTCAGTGTAAGATGCTCTTGGGAAGCTTGGGCAGCAGGATGAGAGCTGCTCAGGTGAGGTTTCCTCATTCTGGGGCTTACTGTGCCCTCATGATTGTCATACTTCTCTGTCTGTGTTTCTTTTCCTTTGCAGAAGTGGAGCAGATTGAAGCCATAGCAAAGTTTGACTATGTTGGACGGTCTCCACGAGAGCTGTCCTTTAAGAAAGGGGCGTCGCTCCTCCTGTACCATCGGGCATCAGAAGATTGGTGGGAAGGGAGACACAACGGTGTGGATGGCCTTATTCCCCACCAATACATTGTGGTGCAAGACATGTAAGTAAAGGCACTGTGTGCTGACCCGGGATGTCAGAATCACCTCCGTACATGAGGTCCATCTTTAGCTGCTTAAATAGGTCTGGTTTTCCCAGATTTTTAATGGCTTGAGAAATCTGGAACACATGCCTCTCCATGTGTTGGCTTAGGTTGTCTCTGGTTCAAGCTGACATAGCCAAGCACTAAATACTGTCCTTGGTGTGCCTACACCATGTCTGTCCCTGACTGCTCTAGGAGGCAGGATGCAGATGCAGCGTTGGTCTCTCTCTGTGTATGTAGCTGCTGTTGCACGCTACTCGCTCTGCCTGTCCTCACAGATGCCACTCCTGTTATAAGTACCACACCCTGATTCATTACAGTGGCAGCCTGAATGGGATCTCGTTTCCACAGGGATGATGCCTTCTCTGACAGCCTGAGCCAGAAGGCAGACAGCGAGGCAAGCAGCGGCCCGCTGCTGGATGACAAGGCCTCCTCCAAGAACGACATCCAGTCCCCGACGGATCACCTTGTGGACTACGGCTTTGGCGGAGTCATGGGCCGGTAGGGAGCTCTCCTTTTCCTGCAGACACAAAGGTGGTCACTGTCACGTGCAGGGAGAGTCAGAGTGCAGGGCAGAAGGGAACGTTCTGTTCATGTGGATTGCCATTGTAGGTCTTAACAACTAAAATGGTACAATGCTGTCCCTTTCTCAGCGCTGGCTAAAATGTCTGTCTGTCCTCTTGCTTTAGTCTTCTGGAGCTGAAGGGGTTGAATCTGATTTGGTCTGGCTTCCCAGAGCTAAGAGATTGCCTTGCAGCATGCAAGCAGACGCCTTATCTGACGCGTGGTGACCCGCTCTTGTGATGAATTCTTTGCAGAATGAGATTGAGGTCTGACGGCGCAGCTATCCCTCGCCGTCGAAGCGGGGGGGACACCCACAGCCCACCCCGGGGGCTGGGTCCTGGCATAGACACTCCTCCTCGAGCGGCCGCCTGCCCTAGCAGCCCCCACAAAATTCCTCTAAGCAGAGGCAGGATTGAGAGCCCTGAAAAGCGCAGGATGGCGACATTCGGCAGTGCAGGGAGCATCAATTTCCCAGACAGGAAGGCCTTGTCTGACGGCCACCCGCTGCGATCGACCTGTGGATCCACCAGGCACAGTAGTCTTGGAGATCAGAAATCCCTAGAAGCAGAAGCACTTGCCGAGGTAAGAGGGTGGTGAGTGGCTCCTGGTGCCCACGGATCGAGAGGTAAAACTCAGGGGTGAGCACTGCAGAGCCCCTTTTGTCTCACAGCACTTCAGAGTGTTGGAGCTGTTGCAGCTGCAGTGGTTTAGAGATGGAAGCCAGCAGTGTGCTGTCAGCTCCTCCAGCCCTGTTGGTCGGCCTAACAGGAGGTACTGCTGCTCCACATACCTTGCTTCTACACTACAACAGGCAGAGATGTTCAGTGCACCACTGAAATGCGCTGCCGTCCCCTCGCAGGGAAGGACGTGCATTACCTTCATTGGGCACTCCATAGGAAGCAGCCGTAAGTCAGAATTCAGTTGGTGCTTAGTTAGTGCGTTTCAGGTTTTTTTGGTGGCTACGTGTAGGACCTCAGAACGTTAGTCTAAGCACAGTGGGATGTCCCCAGCCATACACATGGTCTGCAGCATCGCCGCAGTTTCATGCTGCTTGTTCAGTGTACTCTGCTGTCAGCACAGCCTGTGGTCTGCTCTCCTTGCTGCTAGCTGGGGGCTGTCAGCCAGGCGCCACTAACCCCATTAACAACTGGAGTGCTGTACTTCCATGGAGCAAGCCGCAGCATTCCCGTGCCTCTGTGTGACCGCGGCCACGCAGAAGAGTCCCACGTGCCAGCACTTCCAGGCCACGTGCTGCGTGCCGCTCCTGGCCGGGCACGATGGAGGTGGGAGAAGAATGGCTGCTGGAAACGCTGCTGCCTGTCACATGGAAGGATCTTCTGTGGGGCTTAGCAGGTTACGCGTAAAACTACCTGCTTTCAGTGGGATAAGTAAAAGTAATGGCAGAAAGGAAGAACTCTTGCTGCCCTGTCTGCTTTTCCACCAATCACGCTCCTTGTGCGCTTGCTCTGCAGCACTCTGCCCGGCTTCTCTGTTCATCAAGAGCTTGTGTGTGATGTGAACCAACCTCGGGTGCAGGGGGTGCCTCCAGAGGAGCGGGGAGTGCTGGGGGTGGAGCACCATCTGCCCCCTTTCCTTTCCTTCACTTTGTTTTTTTAAACTCTGGAAAGGATTCTTGCTCAGCTGATTAAAATAAGCGTTTACCGTGAAGTCAGTTGGACTGAACTTGGTAGTCCTAAGGCTGAGCTGTGGGAGAATTATTTCCACTCATTTTCTGCACAGTTTAATATAATTAATTGGAGCTAACTTGATAATTAATTCCCTTCAGCTGAACATGATCTAAGGCTTACTAAGTATTTTGTATACACGAGAAGACACAAGGACCTGTCTGCACGAGGAGAGCGAGGAGAGTTGAGCGGAGTTACTTCTGAATTGGTGGATTCGATTGCTGTGAATCACTTTTCAGATGGTCTCTGAGTTAAAGTGGCCTTAATTCATTTAAGGCTGACTGAAATGAAGCCAAGTTAGGGCCTCTCTATCTCTGAGTGTGAAGGTCAGCAGCCAGTTGTAGGCAGTTGACCAAATTTGCTTTAAGTTTACGTTTTCCACTGACTTGGGCTCCTGTCTGACAGATCTCTTGGGCAGACCCAGGGACACCACGCGCTGGGTGGCCGGGCGGTGCCGGCTGTGGGGGGCCCTGGTTCCGGCGGTGGGAGACGGGGACCTGCAGCCCCTGTGCTGTGGGGGGTGCCTGGGGCTGCCTCCCCCAGCCCTGAGCCCCTCGTGCCGCCCACCCCGTGCACATCGCTGCCTTTCTGCCGCATCCTGAGCGGCACGCGGGGAGCGGAGGTCCTGCGCGCCTGTCGGAGGGTGCAGGGCTGCGGCTTGGGAGCGGGGGGAGGGGTCTGTCCGTGGGGGGGCAGGGTGCAGGTACCGGGGTCGGTGTCGCATGTCGCGTGGGATTTATTGCTTTTAGAGTCCAAAGCTTTTAGTGACCGAAGCCCCGCTGACATCCGAGCCAGCGGGCGCCTCCGCGCTGCCAGAGCGCGGGCTTTGTCTTCTCCCTAAGCTCCCGCTTTGCGCTGAGGGACTCCAAGGCCCGAGTTCCCCTGCAGCGCACAGGGCGGGGCGCCCGGGGCGGGGCGCGGTGCCGCGGCTCTGACCTCCTTGTGCCGCTGCGGTTGGCAGGACATCGAGAAGACCATGAGCACGGCGCTGAACGAGCTGCGGGAGCTGGAGCGGCAGAACACGGCCAAGCAGGCTCCCGACGTGGTGCTGGACACGCTGGAGCTCCTGAAGAACCCCCCGCTGGGCGCCGCCAACTCGGAGCCCGCCAGTCCCCTGCACACCATCCTCATCCGGGACCCCGATGCGGCCATGCGGCGCAGCAGCAGCTCCACCGCCGAGATGATGACCACCTTCAAGCCGGCGCTATCGGCCCGCCTGGCCGGGGCGCAGCTGCGGCCTCCCCCCATGCGCCCGGCGCGCCCCGCGGTGCAGCACCGCTCCAGCAGCAGCAGCAGCTCGGGGGTGGGCAGCCCCGCCATCACCCCCACCGAGAAGCTGTTCCCCAGCGGCGCGGCGGACAAGTCGGGCACCATGTAGTCGGGCACCACGTAGCCGGGCTGCGGTGCCGCGCTCGGGAGCAGTGACGGTGTGGCGCAGCTGTGGTGTGCAGGGAGGGCCCCGAACCGCTGGAACGCTCCCTGGGCTCACGGCCGTGTGGCAGAGGGGATGGCAGATCTGCGTGTCATCACTGGAGAATACGCGTTATATGTAGAAGTATATATTAAAAAAGTGTACAGAATTTGGTGACTTTTTTAAAAAAGTAGATTTACCTCAGAAACTGGCTCTGAAATGTCCTCGCTAGAGACGCTGGGTTGGTTTTGTCACTTTTTCCAGGCTCTTTGTGTGTGTGCGTGGCCCTGCATAGCAGCTGTGTGCCGAGTAATGCCAGGCTGCACCCTGCGCTGCTGGGGAAGCAGGAGGGGCTCGGCAGGCTCTGCTGGCACAGCCAGGTGCAGCGCAGGCCCTGGGTGGGGCTTCAGCATCAGCAGCGGGTAAGAACTGGCACCAAACCTGTGATAAAGCGTAAATAGAGAACTTACACAGTCTCAGATGATTCTTTTTCCCCCTTTCCCCGTAACGCTTTTTTTTTTTTTTTTTTTTTTTTAGTTTTACCTATCAATATCTCAACAAATGGGGCTGAAGGTGAGGGGGCTCCGGGGTGGCGACTCCTGGGCGGTTGCACGGCAGTACGTGAGGGTCTTGATTCAGATCGTGTCTTCTTGCATGCAAAGCATGAGCCATATTTGACCATGTCAGACGTATAGCCGATCTGATGGGGCGATATTTTGCACTTTCTGTACTGTACTATGTAATGCAGCGGTTTGAGTTTATGCAAAGAAACTGACAGTTTGTTTTTCCTCGGAACATTTAACCCAGAGAAAAAAGACGTATGCAGAAAGAGCTGGGGATTGCATGGGGTTTGTCTGATAGCCACGTCTGTGTAGTGCTGAATCCAAGACGCTCTGTGCTCCTCCTGCAGTCTCCCTCCCTGTGCAGGTTTCTGCGCTGTGACCCGTGCTGTAATTCAGCCCCATCCCCACCATCGCTCCCAGAGCAGTGCCTGACTGCCGGCCCGCAGCCCCCTCGGCCCCCAGGCAGCGCGGTGGGGCAGCAGCACTGCAGCTGTGGGCACGGCAGCTCCGGGTGCCGCTGCTGTGCAGGGCTGTGCGCCCGCTCTGCTCTTTGTCGCTGTATTCGCTTCAGTGCTGGGAAGTAACTGTTGAAGTGTAAGCTGTACAAAAATAGGGTAAGATTAGATGAAAGCCAATGCCGCTCACCGGATCTTTGCACTTAGTAGGTAGCTCAATGTACAAATAAAAAATAACGTTAAAAAAAGAAATAAAAGCAGCAACCTAACCTTTCAGTGTACATAGTGGGGGAAAGTACTGTACGTAGTGGTTCTGTCGTTGTTCCTCGGTATAACGCTGTAAGGGGAAATGGTGTTGACGTGCTTGTCGATTAACATAGGTGACATTTGTAACTACCACCATTAGTTCCTATGGATGTTTATTTTTCTCCATGGTTTCTCCCCTCCCTACACGTGGGCTGACCCTGCGGCAGGGCGGCAGTCCCAGCAGCCGCGCCGTTTGGTGCAGCTGAGGGGGAGCAGACCTGCTGTGCTCGGAGCTGTGCAGTCATTGCCGGCCGTGTTTTCCATTCGGTTCCTGGAGAACATTCACTTTGCTCTTCTGTTTATTTCCTTTATTTTTTAATATACTTTCAGAGATGACATGGGAGCAAACTGTATTTGTTGGGTTTGGTTTTTTTCCTACCTTCTTTTGAAGATGCGGTACAAATGCCAGTGTTTTTCTATTAAATTATTGCCTTTTGTTTTGTTTTGTTGTGGGTTTTTAATACGATTATTTTCTTAACTTTAAGTGCCTTTTTGAGCACCAGAACAAATGCTTGGAATCGATGTCCTTGGAGCTGCGTCCCGATTTCCTTTGTACAGTTACGTTATGCTGTGGCTGATTGCTTTTGAAGTACTGCTAATTATTATTTTTGTTTTTTAATGAAAGGAAGCCGAGACGTTTTGTTGAAGAGTAAGCAACCCCTTTTTAATACGGTATTCAATTGTAGTTTTAACTACTGTAAATTCAGGGGGGGAGGGAAATGTATTTTTCTGTATCTTGGCACAAAATGTAACCACATGGTAGGAGTATCGTAACTGGAACCCGCTCATGTTCTGTGAGTGACTTTATCCTGCTCCTCGGTATCTCTTCCAAGGCTCGAGGACTGGAGGCTCACCGAGTCCGGGGGCTTGGCTGCAGCCTGCAGGCGGTCGGGGCCCCGGGGCCCTCCCTGCTGAGCGCCGGGCACGGCCGTGGCCCGCGGGAGGTGGGGCCGCCCCGGGGGCTTCTCTGCCATGCAGAGCTGGTGCCGCCCCGGCGCCTGCAGCCCCCAACCCCGAGCCCGTCCCAGGACCGCGGCCGGCCGAGTGAGCGTTGCTACGGGAGGCCCTCGTGCCCGGCCCTGGGGCTGCGATGGCTGCACATCTCTCGTCCTTCGGCTGCAGCGCGCCCGGTGCCCTTCTTGCAGTGCTGGGCTGGGTACCGAACGAGCAGCGCTGTGTTTTCACAGTGTGGCGCAGGACCTCCCGAGGCTGATGGGCTCCTGGTGCTGGGCTGCGTGCTCTGCTGGGCTTTGGTTCTGTCAGGAAACCTCAGGAACTGCTGTGGGCTGCCCCTCGTCGCGGTCGTCGTCCTCCCCGTGGGTGTTGTCTCTGTAATGTATGGTGCGATGCCGTCAGCTAGAGCGGTTGGGTCCTCTGTCCTGTGCGCCGATGATGCCGTGTAGATGGAGCCACTGCTTGGAGGTGGACTCGTCCTGTTGAATAAAACTGCTTCACTTTTCTCAAAATCACCCGTTGTGGTTTCAGTGTTTGCCGCCCCGCTGCTGCCTGGGGAGCTGCAGGGCTCTGTCCTGTATCCCGTCCCTCACCTCTGAGGTTCTGTGCCCCACTCCTGGCCCTGGCAGCGCCTCGCAGCCAGCACTGAGCGCCTGGCACTGCCACTGCATGTGGCTGCCGTGCCTGCAGGGCTCTGCCCTGTGGTGTGTTGAGTCCAGCTGCTGAGAGTACAGATGGATGTTTTGCTTTCAGCTGTAGACAAGTGGGGAAGATACATGGGGAACCTAAAACTTCCAGCAGGTGTAAATTTGTACATTTCTATGGATGTGGGAGGACTTGCATGGATCTACACCATGTATTCCAGAACTGTTTGTTTTTCATTTAAAATGCCTTTTTGCAAAGTCAACGGGAATGTTAACCGAAGTGTGAACAAGTCTTTGCCTGGAAGATCCCCACACCAAACCTCCAGGGATGGGAGTGCAGGTGAGGAGGTGGGTGCTGCTGGGACGGGCAGGGATGCTGGTACTCATGCTGGGCTGGGGCCGTCTGCTCTTAGCTTCAGCTCAATGAGACATGCTGTCCTGTCAATGCAAACGCTACAGTTGTCTGAACAAGATAGTAAGTCCATAAACAAGGGGAGGCAGGGGATGTTTAGGTGGGATCAGATGCAAATGTTTAAAAGCCCGGGTGTAGGGGATGTCCTTATGGGTGGCCACGTGGGCAGGGTGTGCTGGGCTGAGCCGCCTCCCTTCCCGGGCGAGGAGAAGCCCTGTGCCCGCCTAACAGCCATGGCTTGGTCCGTGTCCCCGGCACGGCGGTGATGGAACTGCACTGCATGGGCCTGGAGCTGCACAGGGGCGGTGCTGGGCCCCGCCGTGCAAGCAGGGCTCGTGCAGGGGCGGCTCACCAGGTCCGTGCTGGGAGCGTTTGGGGCGATCGCGACTACAGCTGTTGCTGCTACAGCGCTTTCCCCAGCACTGAACTCTGAGCCGCTCTAAGCAGTTTAGCTCGTTAATGTTCGTGAATCGGTATGAGATTATCTTGAAATGGAGAGCTGCTTTGGCGGGGAAGCACAGAGAGGGCCGGCTCCAGCCTGAGAGCCGACTGCTTGTGCGGCAGGCAGCCCTGAACGGGCGCTGCGTGGGCTCGCGGTGTCGGGCGGACATCTGCGGCTCTGCCAACGGGTACCGGGAGCGCAGTGCGGGCCGAGGGCAGGTGCGGGACCGGAGCTCGCCCCGCAGTTCCGTCCCGGGTTCCCGGGTGGGGGCTGTGCAGCTGCGCGGGGCTCCGCGGGGGCACGCGGGGGTTTGAGAGCCACTTCAGCTGCAAGTTCCCGCGCCGAGCAAAGCTCCACCGGCGATCCGTGTGCGGCCGGAGGTGCGCGCAGCCCCGCGGCCGCCAGAGGGCGCCGCCCGCCGCCACCTCGGAGCGGCGCGTCGGGCGGGGCGGGGCGGGGCGGGGCGGGGCGGGCGGGGGTCGCGTCCGTCATCTGCGGGGCTTTGATGGAGGCGGCGATCGTCTCGCGTGCGCTGTGTCCGTCAGCAGCCTGTCCGTGTGGCACGGGATGGCGCGGGATGAAAAGAGAACGCAGGAGCGAAATGGAAAAAAGGCGGTGGCAGGACGTGGAGTGATTAATGCTCTGAGCCTCGACACAGAGCACTGTGAGTGCTTTCCGTCCTGCTGGCTGAATTAAATGAGACACATAAGTGGAAATGTTTAATTCCCCCCACCCCACATTTAAAATCAGTGAAGTGCTTTTACCAAATGAGGTAAAGATTTTCCATCTCTCTCTAAGGCAGAAGCGGAGCGATGTGCCGTGGCACAGCCGTGCCCGCCCGTACTGATCCCCTCCCTGTCCTCAGCTCCACTGCAGGAGCTCTGCACCCGCGCGGTGAAAATCAGCTCTCCCCACTTTTGTTGGAATGAGAAATTAAAAAAGATGGCTGATACAGCCCTGCAGGCCGCTCTCCATAGAGACACTGCAGACAGCCTTCAGCAGGCACTGGGGATCGTGGTCTTCTCCATCTCCTGGAAGTACCGCAGCACGGTGGGTTGGAGTGTTTGCCACGTTTTCCCAAGGGAAAGGAGCCAAGCAGGCAGTGCATGAAGTGATCGTGGCAATGTCTGGCTGAACCAAACCAGCCCTTTCTGAAAACTCTCCCATTTGTAGATTCTTCCCCCCCGGTGCCCCATGGCATTTCTCACTGCCCTCAGTCAGCCCCGACCCATCAGCATCGCTGCGTTATCAGATGCTCAGATTGGCTGTGCTCACTGCGTCCATCTCATGACAGTTTAAGAGAAAGTTAAATATTATTTCTGGCTGCTCCAGATGCTCACTCTGACAGCTCTGCGATGGAAGTTTCCAGACTGCTCTTCTGAGCTGTGACATTTTTTCCATTGATTTACACTGGTCTGAAACCACTGAAGAAGACAAACAAACCTGTAAAGGAAGAGAGTTTTCACCGTGCTGTCGAGGCACTTCTGCATGAGAAGAGCAGGTGCCCATGGAGCTGTGGTGTGGGCAGAGGTGGCACTGGGAGCAGCAGCCAGCATCGTCCCTGCTGCGGGGCAAACCTTGGGGCAAGCACCACGCAGTGCAGGATCCCCGCACAGCCTCCCCCATCCCAGCGTGCCCACCGACCACATCCCGCAGTGCCGCGTCCCCGTGATTGTGGAACTCCTCCGTTTCAGGAGCCGTTTGTGTTGTGCTCATTCAGCTGAGGCCCCTTGCTGTCAGCCTGGTGGCGCGGTGTGGCACAAAGGGAGCACTGCCCGGAGATGCTCTCAGTCCCGCGTTACACGATGCCCGACACACGGGTTGTTACTGGGCGCTGCTTCTGTGCTTCGGACGGGAGGAGCTGAGCCACGGCAGCTCCTGCAGCCGCTGCCCATCCCGGCTTTGTCGGCGCAGCTTCACTTTGAAGCTTGCAGGTGGCTTTTGGTGGAGCAGTGGGAAACAACGTTGTGCTGGAAGGCCGATGTGGAGAGAAACAATACAAACAGATTCTCGATGCCAGAACCACCAGCGTGCTCAGCACTACTGCTTAGCAATGCGATAAATATCACATTTTAATTGAAGATAACGGGACTCTGAAAACCTCAGCTGCCAACAAGACCGCAAAAAGAAAGGATGAAATACAAACGGCTGATGAGTTCAGGTGGTGGTGTCATTATCAAAAGGTGTTTATTACGAACAGACGGGGTCGGTTCCGTGGCAGCCGGGCTGCGTGCGCTGCAGGTAACAGCGCGGTGATTTCCACCATCAGGAGCAACAGAGCCGAAGCGGTTGATAGAGACGTGCGAAAGGAAGGAGGCAGCGCCGGGCGTTACCGGCACGCGGACCGATTCGCGCAAAAAGAGCTGCGCAGCGACGGGACCGCGCCGCCACCGCCGGCCGCGCGCATGCGCAGAGCCGCGCGCCTCGGCAACGCGGCGCGGGACTACAGCTCCCGGCAGCCACCGCGACCGGAAGTGGCGCGCGACGGCGCGCGGGATTCGGACCGGGAGCGGCTCGGGCCGCGCCGCGGGGACCGGGCGTGGGATCATGGCGCTGGCACTGCCCGAGCCGCCGTGGCCGGCCAGCCTGTCACCGCTGAAGGTGCGTGGGGCGGGGCGGGGCGGGGCGGGGCTGGGGAGGGAGCGGGACGGCGGCCCTCGGGTCCCGGCCTCAGATGGAGAGCTGCTGCGGAGCCGCTGCGGGGATGGAGGCCAGGCCCGGGACTCTGGTACCTCACCGCGCTACCGCACCACACCACACCGCACCGCACCGTACTGTACCATACTGCACCGTGCCGTACCGCACCGCACTACCGTACCGTACCGTGCTACCATACCGTACCCTACCATACCATATCCTACCATACCATACCATACCATACCGTACCGTGCTACCATACCGTACCACCATACCGTACCATACCATACCATACTGTGCTACCATACCGCACCGCACCATACCGTGCTGGGCACAGCGGTGCCTTGGCCGCTCACCCAGCCCGCTCTCGTTGCAGGCCGTGGACGATCTGCTGCGCTGTGGGATTTGCTTCGATTACTTCAGCATCGCGGTGATCATCCCGCAGTGCTCCCATAACTGTAAGTGCGGCCCGTTCTGCCCTCTGCGGTCGCTGCCGCCCCGTCCCGCTGCTCGGTGCCCCGCTCCCTGCGCGATCCGTGGCGGCCCGCAGGCTGCGCCGTGGGTCCCGCTTTAGCCGGAGGCCCGCGGTTCCGTGACCTGAGCCGAGAGTCGCTGGTTGCGACCAGCGGTGCGCAGTCAGGGCAATCTTCCCTCTGCTCTGTGCGGCTCCCAGCAGCGCTGCTCTGCTGCGTCTCCCCGTCGTTACAAGCAGTGCAGGCCAAAACACGGCGGCCCCGTGGGCTGACCAAACCTTCAACTTCTTCGTGTGGGTGACAAAATTATAAAAAAAAGTCTTTGTGAGATTTTTCTCTCCTGCAGAGTTTCACAGGGCAGTCGTGGTTTGACCGTTTGTTACTTACCACCGTGTTGCACAGAGGTCTCTGGTTCTGCGCTTCCTTCCACAACGTGCAGCCCTTCCCTGTGTGGTTTGGGCAGTGGGGATGTTTTCCTGTGGAGGAGCAGTTTGGGGTGAGAGCTGTGAAGGCCACTGAACTTCTCTGACAATATGAAAACCTCTTGTTGGGGTCAGTGCACTTAGAGATCACCTGCTCCTGAAATCCTTCGCTTAAATGTCCTTCATTCAACCATGAGGGTGGAACAAAACCCAGTCTGTACTGCTGAGCCCATGAAGGGTTCTGAGGTACGGCTGTCTGTGTGGGGCTGCTGCCTGCTGGCTGCGGTAGCAAAGTGCTTCCCAGGAGTCGGAGAAGGGGGAAGCCCGCTGTCTTTTCTCACATTCAAATAAAGGCTTACAATTGTTTTGTTGGGAAACAGTAGCACTTCTTCCTTACGTGAAGGGGACATTGTAGCTTGGTGGTGAAATCTACTTTAGTTTGGCAAAGCTACAGGCATTGAGAAGGGCGTGCCTGCAGCAGGCGTGTCAGAGCTGCCTGTGAATTGGCTCTGATGCCTGTGGCTTCCAAAGGGGCTGCCTGCCTTGTTTGGCAGGTTCTCCTCTGATCCTCCCCTGCAATTTGCAGCAAGCCTCTGCAAATCAAGATTTCCTGAAATGTTTCCTACTAGGTTGTCTCTGTGTCATTTCTACAGTCCAGTGGACCAAAAAATCCTTTTCTGTTAATGAGTGATTGTGTATAAATAGGTGAAGAGGAGATGCATCTACCTTTGCATTTGCTGGCAGAACTTTTTTCTGTTGATTTGTTTTTCTTAATGCTCCATTGTGGGGCTTGCAGCCATCTATAGCGTTTGCACCCATCGCCCCTTAACGCCCCTCCCCTGCTTGTGATGGGTGCTGCTGGGCAGCTCTCCTGGCAAGAGCCAAGCGACTGCTGCAGTGCTTCAGGTTGTGTCTTCAGTGACAGAACAGAAGGGCCATTCCTGTTTCCTTCACATAATAAAAGCATCTGCTGAAACTGACCAGTCACATTCTGTAAGAGAATGTCTGCTGGGGAGTAGTGGTGCTTTTCATCTCTTGAAGTGGTTATAAAAGCTCCTGGATGAGCACGGGCAGTGGGGTAATATCAGGGATTTATTGCAACAAAATGAAGCTCGTGGTGTGTTTCACCAAAGGGGCTATCGAAGGATTGATCCCCTGGTGGTGATGTGACTTGCTTTTACCAGGAAACGTTTAAACTGCCTCTCATTTAGCATTCCTGTGCTGTTTCTCACCATTCTTAGCTGTTCTTCTCAGTAAACATGTTGGCTTCGTTTGTCAGAGATTCTGGGGAAAGAAGTATTTAATTCTGTGGAAAAATGGTATAGTTTCAGTACTGGGGTGTTGTGGCACAGGTTACATAGATAGATAGGAAAATGTGTGTATATATATATGAAACCATACTAACAAGTGTGTGTGAGCTGCGTGTGAAAGGAGACCTGCTAAAAGTAATATCTTCTGTTTTTCCAGATTGTTCCCTTTGCATACGCAAGTTTTTGTCCTACAAAACTCAGTGTCCAACGTGCTGTGTGGTAAGTGGTTGTCTTTGTGTTGTTTTTCCCCATCTCAGGACACTGCTCTCTGGGCTGTAATTCTGGATGTGTTCTACCATCTTCCCTTTTCGTAGGCAGCTGTTTGGACAAAGCGTGGTGCTCTGATCTCTGTAGTAAGTGAATTTCTCTGGTACTTTTCATTCAGCAAAAGCAGGTGGAGCATGAAAGCTCAGTTTTGGCTCTGAGCTGCGTACAAAATCTGTCATGAAGCATTCAGTGTTGCCTCCTGATTTGTTTAAAATAAGTCAAAATGTGAGTGCTAAGTTAAAGCATTTCAGCGTTCTGTGGTTGAGAGGCCTCACTTCCCATTCTTTCACAGCTTTAGAAGCACCCACAGGCCACACAGTGGTCAATGCATGGACTGTGCTGTGTGGCCTTTGGGGGATGGACGAGCTGAACTGCATGGCAGGGAGAGGAGATGTGTCCTGACAGAGTGAGCCCACATGTGAAGCACTCGTGCAGCTTTGGCCTGCCCTGCAGCTGGGTGACCATTGCCATCTGACTCAAAGACCTTTCTGGTCAAAGCACACAGCATGCAGCCCAGGCCCTAGGCTAGCTTTCTGTCTTAAGGCAGTGTGTTGTATTGAATCCTTACAAATGTTAGGCTGCTCGAAAACAGTGGTGCTTTGTGAACATTGGCAAGATAGAAGGCATTTTCTTCTGTGTTTGTAAAGCATCCACCAGATGAGACTTTTCAAGACTAAAAAGTCAGAGCCAGCTGTAACTTCATCAGTTTTTAAACATTCAAACAGGCACACACTGTTTGATGCATGTTTCTGGGAGTACATCTCACTGGTGCCTTCTTAAAAAACATCAGGACTGGTATGAATAAGACCAGTAGAAGTTGAGTTACAAGAAAGAAGAGCAAAGAGAAACAGCCAGAGAGACAAAAACCAGAAATTGTTTAAAAAGAATGAATTGAATGTATGAAGCTGTCTCATGATTTGTATTTCTTTTTCCGTCTTCACCCCAGAGATTAACATCTTCATCTCTTTTCATTCCTTGTTGCTTAAAGTTCCTGTCACATTCATTGGATCCTTGTTCTGGTTTCCAAAATGATTGTAGCCTGGCTATAGTAGAGCACTGCTGGCGGTGGGGTGCACTGGGTTTGGTTCTTCTGCCTTTCTGCTTCAGTTTCTATATTGCTGATTACTTGTCAGACTCACAGTCCTCAAGCTCTTATTTTAGATGTTTTTAAGGGAAAAAATGCTTATGCTCTATGCATCCTTATTCACATTACAGTCTGGGGGGCTGGGGGCTCAAGACAGATCCACAGAAGTTATAGGACACTTTCAGGATACTTGCTGGTATTTGGTATTGGTATTTGACTGTTTGTTTGTTTGGCTTTCTTCATCTCTTTTCTTCTCCCCCAACAGGCTGTCTCGGAGTCTGACCTGAAAAACAACCGGGCGTTAGATGAGCTGGTAAAGAGCTTCAGTTCTGCAAGGTGTGCTGTAATCTTATGAGTACTGTCTCCAGTTTGGCGTCCAAAGGGAGGTTTGACTTGGGGTGTTGTAGTGGAATATTGTGCTTTCACCTTCTTTTCTGTTTGATTTGGTTCACTTTTGATCTCATCCCTTTAAAAGAAGTTACAAAATCAATGTGACATGGTAGGTGCATCCTGCAGATGTGTGAGCTCTGCTTGCTTTTGCCTGGAGGCAGCTCTGACTGCTCCGTTTTCTGCAGGGATTCCTACAGCTATGGAGGATGCATGATAGGGCACTTTTTACTGAAATGAATCTGGAGATTTAAATCACTGGGATTCTTGGCTTCATAAGTAACAGGAAGCACAGTTCTTCTTATGGCTTTGTTTCTTAAGAGAGTTTCTGTGTGACAAGGAACTAATCTTTTGTATGACTGCTATTAGCTGTAATTGATTTTATTCCAAGAATTGAGATTCTGCAGTTCCAATATTTTAGCTGGAACTCTGACTTCAGTGTTTCTTACTGATAAATGGATTACTGTATTTTGGTAACATCTAATTTCATAGGGAACAGGTAGTGCTGACTTGGATCCATTATGATAATGAATCTTAACCGTTAATTTCTTGGACTGCTTTAATGGATCAGTATAAATCTTAGCAGGGCGGTTCGATAACCTTTCCTTTTGTGACTCGGAGTTCAATCAATTTCTCAACATGAAGTTGAATCAATAAGCCTGAAATGGTGGTGGTGTCCTGTGCTGCTCCTCACGTGGGGCGAGGGGTGGGAGCAGAGCTCCTCTGGGTCTCACTGAGAAATGCCTGATGGTGAATGGCTTACAAAGGTAACTGCTGAAGTGAAACAGAAGAGGAATGCAGACAGTGAGCAAACTTTGCATCGCTTCAGATGCTGGGCACCCCATTTCTGGTTGGTTCTCTCATAGCCTGGCCCTGCGTTTGCTCTGCAGACAGCTCTGAATTAGGGGGCTGCTTGATGCAGCACGCTGTATGCTGCTATCCGTACATCGTAGGAGCGTTTTCTGCCTAGACATGCTGGGCAGGACGTGTCTTCTGGTCCCTCCCCCTGCTTCTGATTCCCTTTGGCCCGCCCTAAAACAAATCCAAACTCCGTGGTCTGATTTTTGAAAAGTGTAAAGTTCTTAAAGTCCATCGTGCCTTGACTTTGAGCCTCAGGTAATTCAGCATTTGTGAAAATTAGGCATTAAGGCTTTTCAATATTTCAAAAAATGCAAATACGTGTTTAAGTCAGGCCTGTAGGGAAAGGAAATGTTAATGCTTGAGTACTTAGCGAAGTAAAAGCTGTGCTCCAAGGTCAGTGTGTGCGTGGGAATGGAAATCGTTCTAAATAGACCTGAATGCTGATCCCACCGATTCTCAGCACTCCGCTGTGTGTTTGCAGAGCTGCAGCTGTCCTGGTGATCGGCGCTCGGCTTCGCTCAGCGAGTGCTGCCTTAGCAGGGCCAGAACGGCCGGCGCTGTGCTCACTGCACGTGGAGGCACCGAGAGATGAAGGAGGGAAGGGAGCGCAGCGCTCTCACCCGCACCCTGCAGTTCCTGCTGTGGATGAAGAGCAGTTTTGCTCTGCTCTCTTGGCTTGTTGTGCAGTGCTTTGTGGGCAGGATTTGTCAGTCCTTGGGCACGGCAGTGCTACTTGTGCCACCTTTCCTTTATGAGCAGCGCAGTGTGCCAAGAGGAATGTCCGTTCGCAGCTAAACTGAAACAACTGCAATATCTGTTGAAGAGGATGGGGGTTGGGGGACAGAGGGGCTTTTGGGTTACGACTGCAGGCACAAGGACACACTAACATCTTGTTGGTTCATGTTTCACCATTGAGAAGGTATCCAGTGCAGTTAAACAGGTTTGTCGGCTATGACACATTTACTGTTCTCGTGCCAGTGTAGTAAAACTTCATCTGCTAAAACCTCTCCAAGCTGACAGTAGTCTGTGTTAAATTCGTAAGAGCGCAGAGTAGACAACCTAAGTGGAAAAAACCATGCAAAATGAAAAGCTATCTGAAAGACACGTGGTGCTAACATGTGTCACCTGAATCAATCTGTAGGTGAGCTGCATATCTGGTGGTGACAATTCTGGCTGTCTTTGTGCAAGTGTTAGCTACTGCGTTCAAAGAGAGGTGCTCGTCCACCCGCGGCTCCGTCCTGTGGCTCTCACACCGCTCTCCCCCAGCTCAGAAGCCTGTCCCTTGGCACAGCGCGTCACCTGGGTGCTGAGCTGTCCTGAGGGGCAGCGCTGCGTGGAGCAGAGCCCTCTTCAGAGGATCCAAGATGCTGTGAGCAGTGGTGGTGTGGTGTGTCCTGAGAAAGAAATGTGGTGAAGCAGTGAATTGGGAAAGCCTTGCGGAAAGAAGCTGATGTCAATCTTGAATTCTAGGAGTGCTGTCAGGCAGTGTGAGTACACAGTGATATGTGCCAGCTAAGGAGTATATGCTGGGAGAAAATCAACAGCAGTGTTTGATAGGTACAGGTACGGACTGTTACTCTGACAGGAGGAGGAGCTCTCAAAAGCAGTAGAAAATGCACTGAAAGGATGAGCTGTTTGCCCATCGGCCTTAATGGTTGGGTGGAAACCTAGGAAGTCTGAAGAAATCACCATTCTTGCATTTCTACTGTTGTGTCAGCTCCTCTGAGGCTGCAGTTTGTAGCCTGTAAGCTGAAGGACGTTGTGCATTTATCTGCAGCAGGTGAGACACTTAATAATACCTGTTATTGCTGCTAATGGCCCTGGGCAGCAGTACTGCGTCAGATGACACTTTCGGATGAAATATAGCCCTTGTCAATAGCAAATGTGAAGCAGGGCTGAGACAGGGTTGTGTAAAGGGACTCTGCTCATGTTCCCATTTAGCTGGCTCCTGAGTTTCCCGTGAAGTTGATCCTATGACAACAGTGGTTAGTCCACTCTATATTTGCATCAGCTGGGGAATTAACCTCCTGAAAAACTTCCAGTCCATATCTAGGCATGTGCAGACAGAAGAACATAGTTTTGCTGCAACGCTTAATTGTGCTTGTTTGTACTGTAGAAAGTCACAGTGCCTTGGGATGCATGAGAATTGCTACTGACAAATGTGCTCAATGCATACGGTAATCCTGGAAGCTTGAACTCCAGGCTGGGCTTTGAGTCGAGCTGGAATATAACCGCTGCAGAACGCTGAGTGTGCTGAGCTCAGTGTTCTGTTTATTCACTAGAAACTGATCTTAAAGCAGTGTGATTGCAGGCTCACCCACTGACTTAGGTACCTTCTCAAAACATTCAAATATACATATTAATTAGTTCTTCCCAGATGTGTGGTGAATCTCCCTTAAAAGACTGCTGAGTTTTCCAAGTAGTTACCTAGCACTGAAACGTCTTCAGCTGCATGATCATAAAGCACACCTATATTGCATTCTTATTATAGGCAAGAAACAGTTTAATGGCAGTGCATGTTCCAAAGCTGTGTCACCAAGTGTCTCTTGCTTTTTTAACCGAAAATAAATAGAAATCCAAACTATGCCAACTCTTATTTATTCTTTCTGAGTTAAAGACTTTGCAAATTGAAAATCTAGAGCTGTGTGTCTCAGGGGCAATCCTTTCTGTTCTGTGAATGCTGCAGGAGTGCCATGTTCCTGCTGTGCCGCCGTGCCTGGTTTGAGCTCCTTTCTCTTCAGCTCGGCCTGGTGGCTCAGTACGGGGATGGCTTGAAACAGCCGATGTCTGAGCAGCACCCTGTGCTGTGTTTGTGTCAGAACAGGGAGGTCGTATACCAGAAAGTTGTATGGTTTGGGGCCTTGAGGGGAGGCATGGAAACGAAACTCGACTCCCCCAGCTGCTCTCTTTTCACAGGCTTTGTCACCTCAGGAGGAGAGAATTGTCAAAATCCAGCTGTCAGGTCACGGTGCTTAAATGAAGAGTATGTACTTACTGAGCAGCAGCTGTAGTAAAAGTGCACAGAAGGTACCTAGTGCTTGAGGTCAGTGTGCTATGGATGTGGAGGGCTTTGTGGTGTTACAGGCTTGTTTGTGCTCTTTTGGGGCCACACGTGTGTCTGAGGGATAGCAGGCGTGCTGTGCGGCTCTGTGGCAGCGCGGGGACTTGTCTGTGGGAGGAGATGGCATCGTGCTGACGGCCTGCCCTGAACACAGCCCCATCCTGCTGCTCTGCAGTGCGGGGTGCATGGCAGGGTGGGGGCCCTGAGGTGCCCGAGTGCAGTGCTGCTGTTGGCAGTGGCTCCTGGACTCCTCGGTGTCCTCAGAAGCTGCCCCTTCTCCCCTTCTTCCCGTCCCTCCTGCCCTGTTACCTGCTGTAAAGAGGAGCAGGGGGAGGCTCTCCCCACCTCTTGGGGACAGAACAGCTGCAGGCGTTGCTGCATGGGGAGCTCAGCAGGACAGGAGGGTTGTGTGCGGGCTGCGAGGCAGGGCAGCAGGACACGAGAGGGGACCAGGTGAGGGACTGCACAGGTACTTCTGCTGGCTCCTGTGTTGGGTGATGTGAGCTCCTCTGTGCCCCCAGTGTGTGCGTGTTGCTAAAGCGGCCCCTAAGTGCGCTACCTGGGGTGGTCTTCTCACTCCAGCTGCAAAAACAGTGGAGTGTTTGTTCCTGTGGTCTCATCATCACTGCGGTGTGTGGGTGGGGTTATCTAACGCTCGGTCTCACGAGCTGACAGGCGTTTGGTGATGGCTTTGGTGGGTGTCTGTTGGGCTGTGCTCTGGAGATCCCCAGCAGGAGGGGACAAAGAACACAGAAACTTTCTGGTACACCTTTGTCACAGCTGATCCAGTGCTTGGAGCACCGGACTGAAAGCACTTTTCTACAACTCTCAAGTAAGAGGGCAAACTTGTTCTCTGTGTTCCGTGTGATGGATATGTTGATGCTTATTTTATAACATTTGCAAAATGAAACATAATTTGTTTTGTTTATAAACCGGGAAACTGATTTTTGCGATCCGTAGAGCGTGGTAACACTGAACTGGGATGCTCCTGGTTTGTGTGGGCGAGATGATTCCCAAGTGCTTCATGTTAGCAACTGCTCAGAGAGGAAGGAATGGAGGAAAAACTGCAGCTGTTTTCTGTTTTCAGAGAAAGAGCTAACAAAACTGTTAGATGAAGCTAACAGTGTCTTCTGGATGCTTCTAGGCAACAGCTGGTCCAGTTGGTCTTGGATACACCACTGATTTCATCTCCACTGGCTTGTAGTAGGCGTTCAATTGGCAAAAGCCACGCCAAGACTTCTGCATCTTCGCCAGTTGTAAAAGAAGAGGTGCCAGTGATTGACAGTTTCTTGAAAAAGGAGAATGTTTGTACCCTGACAAAGACAGATGGTCTGGCAGGAACAGATTGGAAAGTTTGCAAAACTGAGGAACATCATAACATCAGCAGCAGTTCTCCAGAGGCTGGTAGCAAAGACAACAAAGCAGGATCACGAGAGAGTCCTGAAGGCACCAACAGTGGTGAGAAGCCTTCTGCATCTGTGATAAAAGTAGTCAACAAAGGTGAGATACTTAATTTTTGCTTTTGTTCTGCTCGCTTCCCCAAGTCTGTGGTTGCATCTGGCTGAGCGCATCAGTCTGTGGCATCCATCTCCTGCACTGTTCTGATCTGCAATTAGAGCGTTGGCGTGCTCAGCTTCCTGTCTAGCTGGGTATGCTTCATTCACATCACTGCTACAAGCATATTCCTGATGAGGAAGTTTGGGCTGGTACTAAGTAATTAAACTGAGTTCGACTCTTACAGATTCCTTTGTATTGAATAACAACTCTTAAAAACAATGGTTGCACAACAAATTTACTCAGTAAAAAGTGAAGTCATTTTCTCTTCTTCCCTTTCACGAGCAGACAGACACTAATGTTTGTTGTTCTTGCTTATCCTCAGTAACCAGAAGCAAAGTATTTCATAATGTTTGTCATTTGAGGGTGCACCCACAACCAAAATGATCATGGTTTCAGTTTTGTTGATGTTCCTATCTATAGACTCTCTACAAGTATTCTGCTTTATATTCTGTAATCTTACAGTGTTAAGATTAACGTACCAAAGTATGAAAATGTTCATTTATACTAATCAGCTACAACAAAATTGGCTGTGTCTTCATAAATAAATATCACGGCAGGCAGCTTTTCCATTAGAGGCCTTATAGAATCCTAGGATGGCCCTGAGTTGGAGGGGACCGGTGTGGAGCTGGTTGGAGCAAAATACTCAGACTTAATAGTATTTATTTATTCTTTTGTTTAGCAATTTATTTGACTGGGACCTGGAAGTTCATATTTATTCATTAGCCAGGTAAATACTGCTTAAAACGTAACACTAGAAACTATTAACACTATTTTCCTACAGCTAGAAAAGTAGCTGTAGGAAAATAATGTCAACTTAGCCAGCTGATATGTTTTCTGGTTCTCTGCATCAGACTCGCTCGTATTAGTAATTTACAACTAATATCGAATTTTACCTCATTTATTCTTAAGCAATTGAATTTTTCACTTGCTGACCATTTTATGACCATTTTAAGTCCTCAAGGATGTGTTACCTAGAAATCGCTTCCACAAGTGCAAAGTAGTTGGTCAAAGAACATAAGTGAGAAACTCAAGGAGGCAGTGCTGAAGTTCTCCCTGTAAGGATGACTGGTTGCTGTGTTAACAGCTGAAATGCCATATTCAGGTAAAGCAATAGGCTGCTCATAAGTATCGTGAGAACGTAACCGTCCTAATTAGTTGTAAGTCAGGAATTGCAAAGCGGTGTTGCCAGTGAACTCTGAATTCCCACAGCATTTCATGGTGTTCTTGATAGGTTGTGTTTTGCTTTGTTTTCTGAATCCAAGTTGACTTTCTTCATGATAATACAGAGGATAATGGGAAAAGAATCCATCTCATACTGTTCATTTAAAGTTAACTTTGTGTTTTTGACAGAATGTAATTGCAAAAGGCAGATATTCTGTTTTTGAGTGTCTTTGCAAGTGGCAAGAAGTATTTCTTGCTAATCTGATGCAGGAAGAGTTGTGACACGGGTGAGACTGTGCTGTAGGGAGTTTGTGAGTCTCCAAGCAGAAATCATGGTGTTACTTTAGAGGTGCTTCTGAAAAAATGGCACGTGGTTGGATCATAGAATTCCTGTTATTGTTACCAACTCATGTGCTGACACGATGGTGAGATGCACAGGTGGGGGCACAGTGTTAACATGCACAGATTTCTGCTTTACTGCTTTACTGAAATAAAGCAAAGCGAAATGCTGCAAAGATGAAAGGCATTATCACAAAAATGTGCTGATGTTTATATTAGTACTGCAGTTTCTTTGTACTGTGTGTATTCTATGATTTTACTACGGTTTTCGTGCCCCCCAGCTGCAGGGAGGAAGGTGAGATGCGTTCTGATGGTACATAGAACGGGGAGTATGAGTGCTCTGGAGTGAAGATAAGTGCTGACAAGGAACGTTCCACATAGATCTGCCTTCTTATTAAAAACATAAAAATAAATGCAATTCTGGATCTTCATTTTATTTGACAGTTTTTCAGCTTGATTTTTGCTGAGATGTATGCAGTAGTAAAAGCACTCTCCCTTTCTTTCAGTGGACTGCCCTGTTTGTGGAGTTGCTATTCCAGAAGAATACATCAACAAACACCTGGATAGTTGCCTGAGCAGAGAGGAGAAGAAGGACTGCCTCAGGAGGTAGGAGAGGGCTGAGGGCTCGTGTGTGCACGTGCATTCCTCTGCACTGTGGAACCCACAGCAGCAGTTGCTGGGCTGCAGTGCAGAGCGTTGTGCTTTCCTTGGTTACGTGTCAGTCTGAAAGTGCTGTATTTATATTGTAGCAGTGATCTGTCTCTTTCAAAGAAGTGTTGTGGATAACCAGCAGAATTGGTGGTGGGTTTTTTTGTTTGTTTTGTTTGTTGTTAGCGGTAAGAAAACACTGAGTGCTGTTTTAAGGAATTTAACATAGGTTGTAAAACTCTGTACGTTGTTGTCATCAGATTGCCATCCATTAGCATTACACTGTTATTTTGTAATACTTCTTCCCATTTTTCATCTGGTGAATGACATCTGTCTGAGTCAGATGGGCCAAAAGAGAATTGCTTCACTACTTGTCAAGTCAAAAATAACAATTGTGCCTTCCTCTGCTCGCCGTAGTTCTCTTTGAGTTACTCAGGTTAAGGTCTTTTCTTTTAAGATGCTAAATTTCATAAGGTTCATGCATGTCTTTCAATTTAAGCATCCACCCTGGAGTTTGTTATAGCTGCCACTTTCGCATCAGAAGTGTAACCTTCAATCTTTGTTACTTAATGCAAACTGCTGTGGGCTGCTGTGGTTAACTGATCAGACTTGACAGCTGTGAGGAACTTTTACTGTGTGCGGTTTGATCCAAGTCCTATGAACCTTAAATTAGGAAGTAACTTTGTTAAAGCTCTTAATTTGCTCAGTCATGCTGAGATTGCAATCCGCAAGCTAGAGGGTTTTGAAGATGAATAAATGGTAAACTAATACAGGAATCTGATGTTACATTTTAATTTTCATTTGGGATGTTTTTACTGTTTCCACTGTTCCTAATGAATGAGAATAAAAGCCAAATCTCTCTTTGGTATCAAGCCCACATCCCTAATAGAATTTTAAATTTTGCTTGTTTTGTCTAGACTGCTTGGGATTTAAGAAAGTGTAATGCAAAATAGTGTTCCTAGGGGATGCTCTGAAAGAATACAAGTCAGCATTTGGATTCCTAGTAGGAGTATTAATTAAAAAAAAGGGTTATTTTCTTTCTCTTTTGCAGTTCTGCTCACAAAAGGAAGCCTATGCCTAAAGTTGTTTACAACTTGCTCTCTGATCGCGACTTGAAGAAGAAGCTGAAGGAGCACGGCCTGTCGTCCCGAGGGAGCCGTCAGCAGCTCATTAAAAGGCACCAGGAATTTGTGCACATGTATAATGCTCAGTGTGATTCTCTAAATCCCAAGTCGGGTAAGTTAGAAATACTAGGAACGTTTGTATCATCACAGGCTCTTTGTATGCGTTTGTGTTGCCTGGCTTTGCATGCAGTGGGGCCATTTCTTACATCTTGAATGGCATCTTGCTATATTCCATTTTATGCCAGAAGAGAATATGCTTTTCTTTAAAGATGGCGTCGGTCATCCCTCAGCTGTGCAAGTGATAGCAGTCATGGTGCAAATACACAGACGTGTGTGAGAGGCTTGGGATTTCTGGCTGTATTGCTCTGTATCTGATTGGAAGCTGATGCAGACAGCCCTTTGGAAGCAGTCTCTGGCAGGACCAGCTGTGATGCAGCTCCCTGGAGCAGTGCAGGCGCTGGGGTCCCACAGCACTCACGCTGGGTGCTGGCAGTGCTCAGCCTGCTGCTGGCGGTCCTCGCCCCATAGCCGATCCCTTTTCATGCTTACAGTGAGCTCCTGATGCGTGTTCACCGCTTCTTCCAGAAGCTGACGGTCCATCTGTGCGCGTTCAGTGCTCCCAGTAGCTGGGATGGGCGGGCCTGGCCTCGTTGGTGTGGGCAGGGGGTGTATGTGGGGGTTGGGGTGGCACCCCCAATGTTCACTGTGTGCTGCTCATCCACAGCAGGGATGTCTAGGGTTAGCAGCACTGCACTGCTGGCTGGAACCTTGTGCCTGCTCTGAGGTGCTGGGACTGGAGCTCTGCCATGCACAGACCCTCTGTTGGCTGTGTTGGCATGCTGGGGGCTGCTGCTCTCTTGCAGCAGTTCTTCACTCAGTGCTTGCAACGAAGCATCACAAAGCCCCTGTGCATGCAGTTCATCTGAGCTAGCTAATGAAGAGTTCTGCAGGGCACTGCACGGTGCTTCAACTGGGATCACTTAAATAATGCAAAGCTTTTATGGAGTTCTGGCTCAATAAGTATTTATGAAGGGTGAACTATTAAACCAGAGCTCAGGACACAGGCGTGCATTTTCAGTGGTAGCAGTGAACCGAAGGTCACTATGAAGTACAAGTTGTTGAGCTTCTGTGGAAGCAGAGGTGCCAAATTCCTGGATTTTGCCTAAACCAGTTTTGAGCGGGTTTTATTCCTTCACAGCTCAATAAGCTTCTTGTTCTCAGGCTGCTTCACTTAGTGCAAGTATTTGTTTTAGTAATCTGCATAGCTACCTCAGAGCTCTGTGACAATGATTAAGGGTAGAAACACGTCTGTAAAAGTAAATGTCAAAACAAACCCTGCAGACAGTGCCGTGCCTGTCTGTGTGCTGCTGAGGTGTCTGACTTAATGGTTGGAGGCTGTAATCCATCCCTGGACTATGGGTTTTGGACAGAAGCCTGCAGACAGCTCCGCACTGCCTCGGGAGGTGCTGCTGGGAGGGAAAAGTAAGATAAGCAGTGTGTTTCATTATTTCAACTTCCACTTAAAGATACGCTATAGAATGAAAACTCTTTATAAACAGCATGCTTTTATGTCACGGAGACCGCATAGTGTGGTAGAGAAAGATCCAGACGTGGTTCAAAAAGACTGCATATTTCCATTAATTTAACCCAAAGGAAATGAAACAAGGGCTGCAGGGCTGCAGCCGTGGCAGAGCAGTGCTGGCTGCCAGTGGATGTGTGCTGGGCACTGTTTGAAGCTGAGCACTGTGTGCCTGTGTGCGGCTCGAGGCACAGCGGGCACTGCTGGAGCTGCTGGGGTTTGTCTCTCTGTGATTTGTTAGCGGCCGTTTTGTTCAGCGCTGTTGCATCCCTAACAAGTCCTGTCTAACGATCCGTTTCTTCTGTTTTCAAACAGTCGCAGAGATTGTTAAAGAGCTGGAAAAGAATGAGAAGATTCGGGTTCAGCTTGAACTGAATAAGAGTGGTGAAAACGTAAGCTGATTGTCCTTGTTCCTAAATTGAGGGACAGCAGAAATTGCAGTGTGGCACTCAGTGTGTCTGCCTGTCACTTTATTATGGCAACTGCCAGAATTCTGGACTGCATGTTGGGCTTGGCATATACCATCTTGTAACTTGCTCGATTTTCTCTTATCAGTCATTTGTCACGGGCAGTTCTTAGTATAGTGCTGATATCTCTATGTCCAAACTGTTTAAGTAAGAGAACTTTTTTCTGATTGCAATAAAAATTCTGAAGTAATGTTCCCCTTGGATGTATTGGAAGACTTTGACCCTCTGTGGCAGTGTGGGGAATATTTTGCTTTCTAGAATTCTCTAGGATTTATCTAGCACATTCCTTGCTTCCCTATTAGCAATAGTGCCTGTTCTTTTCCCATGACATATGATACTTTTGTGACTTTTGGTGCACGTTTATTGTCCAGGATTAGGGAGAACTTCATGGCCCGCGCATGCTGGGTGTTACCCGGGGTATTTTGGTTTGGTCCTTTGTCTTTGTGAAAGCAAAGCAAGACAGTGTGTACTTTAAACATGTGTTACGTCTGTGGATGGGACACTAAGAGCTGGTGTGAGAACACTGACTGTTGAGCCTTCCCCTAGTTAGTTTTTAGTTTTGAAGTATGCAGCTTTATCAACTTTTTCTCTTAGTAAATAAATATTTGTGTGATTTCTGTAGAGCCTGACCTTTACAAAGGACCAGACAGAGGAGGAAATAGACAAGATTCACACCAGTTATCGTGAGTAAAATCCAAGTTTCACTCCATTTTCCTCATGAATTGATCTTTTAAAAAAAACAACCACCAAACCACCACCTACAAAACCCCTTTGTCTGTCATTGGAGCCATCTAAGCAGCTTAGTCATTTTTAGGCTTAGTTTAGAAGCAAAGGTTCTTCTGAGAGTTCTATTGCAAGACTTCACCTGCACTCTTGGAAGTGGTAGCTACCATGGGAGAGGAGAGCAGTGTTCAGTGCACGTGGGGCTTCTCAGCTTTTGCCACGGAGAGGCAAAGCACTGAAGGGACAACTTGTTCTGGTGATACTTAGGGGTGTATTTAAATCTGCAATATAGTCACATTTCCCTTTTTCCTTGTGTTCTTCTCTTGCTTCGGGCGTATAAATTAATGCCATATTGCAGCTAGATTTAGCTTTGTTGATTTTAGTTGGGTTTCTGTAAAGGCTAAATAAGGGCCTAGATCTTTAGCAATTTTTTCCCCTTGCTTTTTGCTTCTATTCCTGAGAATATTTTTTTTTTCAGCTGTACATGCACTGTTTGTGGTTTTGAATCATTCTCTTCTAATTTCAAGTAACTGGTTCATAATTGCTTGCTTGCCTTGCAGAAATCTCTAGCAATATAACACAAAGCAAAACAAAAAACGCCAATCTAACCAATTACAGAAACAAACAACAAAAAAACTCCCCATTAACTCATTAATCCCTCAGTGGGGTATCTTCCCCCGTGAAGCTTAAACAGCTCTAAAGAACAAACCCAAAGCTCAGTGCTTGGTAGCCCTGGAGCAGCTGCCATCAGTTCTCTACTCAGTGCTGCCTTGAGAGGTATAACCAGCACTGCTGTCCTGGTCAGGAGCTTTCTTCTTCCCTGGGAGCTCAGCAATGGCACTGCGATGCTCCCTCCCACCCCCAGGGTCACCTCCTGCTTTTCTTATGGCCAGGCTTCTATTTTAAGCTTTGAAAAAGAAAAAAAAAATGCGTAGGGAAAAAAATGTAATCTGCTGCTCCTTCTAAGTCTTTTAATTTACACTTGGATTCAGACACTCGGTGATTTATGTCTGGTGTTTGAAATATTTGTAATTATGTCTGCAGTTGTTTTTATTACTGAAATACCCGTGGTTTTACGAGCTGTACGTGGTACGTAGCTTCAGCACAGCTGTGATTTACGTTGCATCTGAGCAGTGCCCTGTATTGGCAGGACACTTGTGATGTGAAGACCTTTGTAGATGCGGCATGAAACAAAACAACAAAAAATAGTAACGCTGGAAAAACTGAAGCACCAAAGGGATTATGTAATAAACGTGCCATGCTTCAATACAAGCATCTTGGGCAGGGACTTTTTTTTACTACAAGGACTTGTTGACCTTATGTGGAGTCTTCAGCTCTGCCAGGAGTGAGTAAGCTGTAAACAATACATGGGAAAAGTATTTCAGATGCGTTTCCTTGTGTGGGACAGAACCTGACAGGAGGTGTTGAGGAGAGGCCAGGCCTGGCCTGAGGTGGGAGCTGTGGGAGCTCCCCCAGCCCTCAGCTTGCCCCAGGCTGAGGATGCACCTTGGTTTGGTGCATGTTCTGTATGCTGGGGCCTTTCCTGGTCCATAAGCACAGCTGTAGTGGCAATGCTAAGTCCCAGCTTGAAGCAGTGATGGAGCATCTGGTGGAAGGCAGGGCCAGCCCAGGGAGCTCAGGTGCATGCAATGTACCCAAATGATGGAAGAAATGGAGCCAGGATCCACTCCTTCCCAGCCCTCATTTAAGGGTTGGCTGTGGAGGTGAGGGTATCTCTATAGAGATCCATGTGTACCTGAGGCCTTCTGAAGGTCAGCAGCTGCTTTGCTTTATTTCTGTGCCCTCTTCTTTTGTATTTGAGCAAATCCTTACTTGCTGTGGCCTGGGATCTTGCTGCTCTGCTGTCATTGTTGTGCTTACCATCTTGTTACAGTGGAATTGCTTTACTGCAGAAACAGGAAAATCCGTGCTCTTTCTCTCCAGTTGGGATGCTACCCTCTCCTGTGAGGTGATAAAACAAGAGGCATGCCAACCAGGTTACCAGGATGGGGCTGATAGCCTTGATTAGCTTCTGTTAGATTCTTTGGGAAGGTGCACCTTGGGGACACATGGCTTCTCTTGGGCTTGTTGTCAGTGAGGTCAGTCTCATACTGAGTGGTCTCAAAAAGCAGAGAACTGGGAATTGCAGCTGGAAGGTAAATCAGCACAGAATAAGAGATGTCACTGTTTCTGCAGCTAGGTACTTGCACTTTCTGCTGAGATGTGTCAGGCACCAAGGTTCTGTTTTCCCTTGGCAAAATGGTGTGCAGCCCTCTGAGCATTCAGAGCTGATGGGTTTTTGTAAGGTGTTTGTGCATTTAGATTTCCTGAGCAACACAAGTGAAAAATGCCCTCTGAAGGGCTAATTATTCCACTGAGTAGTTCCACTCAGTCTAACTCAGGAGAGAGGTCACGAATGAATGCAGTACTACAGTATCCAGAAGGAGCTTGAAATCTTCATCATGTTACGGCTGCTACAGTGACAATTGCAGTACTTAATGGGTTTAGAAAAACAAACAGAAATGTGGTGATGCTCAGAGGAAACAAACAGTTTTACTCTGCAAAAACTAAGGGGTTTTTTGTGCAACTGTGTTGGCTGCTGGGTAACCCTGAAAGCATAAACTTGTTTGTTAACAGAACATGGAACATTGCAGCGTGGAATTAATTTGCATTTGCTTTAACAAAAAAGTTTTTGGTGTTTTGTGTTTATTTCGTGTTCTTTTCACTTGTTTATGGTATGCCTTAGGAGTTCTGTGGCACGGGTCTGCCTGCTTGTTGTACAGCAATGCACTTCTATGTTTCAGGAAACAAACACAGAAGCGAATTTCAATTTTTAGTGGATCAA
The DNA here is from genome assembly GCF_905368555.1 of Meleagris gallopavo. NCBI lineage: Eukaryota > Metazoa > Chordata > Aves > Galliformes > Phasianidae > Meleagris > Meleagris gallopavo. The sequence continues at coordinate 19,164,047 of NC_139417.1, read as the reverse complement.
GTGAAAAATCGGTGGGAGAAAAGCGGTAAGAGGAAAACAGAAAGCACACAAAAGAAAAAAGAAGGCACTTTCATAGGATTACCAGCAGGCACAGGTTAGTGATGCCTTTTAATGTAATCCCTCTCCACCTCCCTGCCTCCCATGCTGATCAGTGCATTTCCCGGAGAAATGTTCTTTCCTCCCCTTGTTCTTCTCTCACAGTTCTTCTCCCACCGTAAAACAAATGAACACAAAACCCAAACAAACGTAGAAATCAGGCGGATCTTAAAGAGATGGACTGCCATTGATTCTAGTGTGATTCTTAAGCACAACTTGCAGTAAATGTGCAACTTGTTTGATTTTAATGTGACTGCGTACATGTGTACTGTATCAGATGCATGTTTTAACTAGCTGATGTAAATGGAGCCTTAGGTTCTGAGCCACACGTACCAAATCAGTAATGGGCATGTGACAGTAGGCATCATGGAAATGAAGGTGCTTGTGGGTGTCACCTGCATTGCTGTATTGTTAGCGTGATAAGGAGTCAGTGACAGGGAACTGGGGACATGTTTGGATTGGGACAAGTATTTTTCTTTTCCTGAGTTTGAAGGAGTAAAGTACCTCAGCTTCTTTTAGAATGTTTATACAGTACATTGCCTCTCTTTTTAACTTGCTTCGTTTTGTATTCATATCCTTCAGCACAGTGAGAAGTGGGAATGCACAGCTGCAGTCACTCAGTTCTGCAGATATGCTTGGAGTTAGGAGCAGCATCCAGCATATGTTTGTTGTCCTCACTGCCCACAGCCTCAGAGAAGCACCTCCGTGTGCTTTTAACTTGTTCCTTGTCGTTTTGTTCGGTCTCATTTGTTTTATGGTATTGTTTGCTGTGGCAGCATTCAGTTAATCTGTGAATGTGTGATATAGAAAAGCAATCCTTGGCCTAATATTTGTGGAATTGCAGCGTATTCAGGATGCTGAATTTCAAAGAGCATTCCATCGGCCAGAATTGGATGTGCTGATGTCTGTATCCTTGGGAAAATACAGCAGTTCAGCTGGTTGCAGCCCTCGCACGTCCTGCGCTGCCTGAGTTGAGCTGCGTTCATCTTTGGTGTGAGGCTGTCTCCTGTGCTGTCACCTCCAGCAGAGAGTAAAAAGAAATGAAAATATCAGTGAAGTAGTATGAATTCTATCCTTATCATTGCATGCAGATCTTGATGCAGTGTGTAATCTTTTCCATACGAAGGGTGAAAGGTAAGGAATCTCAAGGATGAAGTTTGCCTCGTTTGATGTAACTCACAGCTGTGTCCCTCTTCTACAGCAGAGGCAGAAGCAATGTGCTATTTGATAATGGGATCACAGACTGAAATATGAACTTCTCACTATGATCAGTGGAGAGTTTGGTTCCTGTGAGTTACTTTTTCATTGTGCCCTGAACTGCAGGCTTTGAGAAGCTAAGTGAAGCCATGCAGCTTTCCCAAAAGAGTGCTCGGGTAGAAAATAGCTTGCAAGAGTTGTATCATCCTGTATCATGTTGACTTAAGTAGATGATGCCCCCTCATCTGGTTCTGACAAATCTTTAAGATACTCGTTACCCTTCTTGTGTACTCTGTAGTCTTTAAAATTTTGCATGCAAGCAATCCTTGAAATTAGTTTCTCATTTTGTGCTGGACAGATATACCTAGTTGGCTGCTTATAAGCCACCAAGAAAAGAACTTAGGGGTGAAGGAACATAAGGCTAAGGCCTTTTCTTCCTCTGTGTTTGTTATTAACAGCACGTACCTTTTTATTAAATGGGAGATTGCAACATTGAAAGAAAGAAAACCAGCACTGGTTTGATGACTTGCCATTTGAAAACATTACTTCTAAGAAGAGCAAAGGCTTTGTATGCATTCCTCACCCACTTATTTGGAGTCTGGAAGGGATAGATGGTAGATCCTGGAACTATGCAGAATTAAAACATTCTTTTTAAAACCTTAATATCTCCCATTGCCCTTAACTGTAGTATTGATGGATGTACCTTATATCTCTATCAAAATCTTGCTTTGTTGTAATGACTTTAATCATCCCTTCCTATTCACATGATCTTGTTTTACATCTTTAAACTTAAAAAAAAAAAAAAAAAAATCCAGTCTGTTTTTATAACTGATAAGTGTAGGATTTTGCACTGCCTAGCAGAAGCACCGTAAGAAATTGATAAATACTTTGATGTATCTATTTTGAGCTGTATTATTGTACTGGGCCTTTATTTTTAATCTCCTGATGTCAGTAACGCTGCATTAGACAGCTGACTCACTGTAATCTGCTGGTTGTTTTCAACTGACAGAAATATGCTCCTAACAATTAAATATGCCCTTTAGCACAGGGGAAAGGCAAACCCTGGCTGATTTCATAGATTGTGTAGCTTTTCCACATTGTTGCTATAGTTCTGTTTGGCTCTGTCAGAACACTTTGCAGAGGTACAGAAGTGGAAGTGGTTTGAGTAGGAATATCACTTAGGTGGTGTGGGTGCAGAGAACACCTCTGAACTGCCTTAATGAGAATTATTAATGAGATAAGTCTCAGTATGGCTTTAATATCCCTCCCAACCTCCTGGTTAAATAATTTGTTTGAAAGAACTTGTGGGCAGAACGTAAAAGCAAGTTTTCTTTTTGCATCACACTTCCTAGTCTATATTTACTACGTATGCAGAGAGGTAGGAGGCATGTCTTGAGAGGACTGTTCATCTTCTAATAGATAAAAATATTTGATAGGAAAATAATAGAATGGCTTCACAATTTGTTTATGTTGTCTAGAAATGTTCTTTCCTATAAAGATAAATGGAAATACCAATGATCTAGACTGACATTTCATCTTTCTTGCATGCATAAGGAAATAAATCATTATGTTTCTTTTATTGAAAACAAGCCTATTATCTTGATCTGTGAAACTATGTAGCTATCAAGATGTCTTGTGCAATGAGCAGAGTGAATTGGTTGCAAGGACCAGAGAACAGGGCTGTCTCGTTAAGTGTTTGCTAATTTCTGAAATGTGACAAATAACCTTACCCTTTATTTCTCTCCTTGTTCATATTTGAAATCCATAACAAGGGAATATTTGTGTTTCAGGCTCTGGTTCCTAGAGGTGGTTTGTTGCTGTTGGTGATAGGTTCTTTTTCTGCCACAGTTTAAAAAAAAAAAATAAAATTAAACCTTTGAATCTGTGAGAGTTTTTGAAGAGAGTGGGAATGAGGCATCAGTGTTCAGATGCTTAAAACCTGTTGTTTTTCTTAGAATCTCTTCAGACAGCAAAAAAATTAAGCAATGTTATTTTTCTTGATAGGGGAAGATCCTGAAGAGCATCACTCAGCTGCAGTCCTTGGAGAAGCCCAGGTACTCGAACCAGGAGCTCCTGATGGCACACGAAGTGACCCTCGTTCCCCAGAGGAAGGCCAGGGCTCGGGCTCTCTTGCATTCTCAGAGTCATCTGGATCATCGAGCAGGTCAGCACAGGAGAGTCTGTTCTCACTACTTTGTACTCTGTTGGAGCAAACAGGAGAAACTTTGGCACGAGTACTGGGCCATTTGTATTTATACTCCATATCATAGAATGGGCTGTGTTGGAAAGGCCCTTAATGATCATCTAGTTCCAACCTTCCTGCCAACCACCAGACCAGGCTGCCCAGAGCCGTGGAAGGTGATCCTGGTTACTCATTCCTTCTCTTCCATGTTTCTGGCTGCTCGGTTGCTTGAGGGATGCAGCTGAAATGCATTCAGATTCGCTTGATAGAGGCACTGTAGTGGAAATGTTCCTTTTTGTACAGAAAAGTGAGTGAAATGGCCGTGGGACCAGGAGAATGTTTGATGTTTCTCTCTTACTGCATTGTCTTCCCTTTTGTTTGAGGATTTATTTGAAGAGGTTCAAAAATTGATATAGCCTAAATCTTTTAATGGTTCTTTGAGCCAAGTATTGCTCTGAGAAATAGAATTTAAATGACCCATTACTTGCAGGCAGGGATAGAATGTCACTGAACCTTGAAGTCCTGACATCCATTTACTTTTCTTTCTTAATTCATTTAGTTTTGCTTACTGAAATGGCTTTATTTGGTCACAGGAAATGAAGGATCAAGGAAGGTTTTATAAATGTGAAGCTTTAAGTTTTTGGTTCTTCAGCGCTGGTGTTATTGAGAAGACTCAGCTGTTATTAAGATCTATCTTCAAAAACTATGTAGAAGAGTTTGTGTCTGTTGAAAACACGTGCTTGATAGATCACAATTTGCTAGGTACCGCTCTGTCGATTGGTAAAGATGACTAATGCTGAGATAAACATCTCTTTCAGTACTGGGTGCTGTAGGCCCAGCTTCCAGGGGAAAAGGGGAAGTAGTTGAAAGATGGGATAACTGTTTTTTGGTACATGCCCTGGCCTGCACCTTGTTTGGTGCACCGGAGAACAGAGCCCTGTGCTGGCAGGACTGGCACCCCCAGAGCATCTCCATGTCTGTGCTGTTTGGGTGCAGCAGCTTCCTGGAGCTGCTCCACGCAGGGCCTGTTCTGAAGGATGGCTCAGCTGGGAGGAGCAACTTCTGGGCCCCTGCTTGGAAGGAAGGATCTGGCTGCGGTGCTCCGTCCCACAGGCTGGTTTCGTGTGCTGAAACCTCAACTTTGCAATTGGCAGCTTTGGCACTGGCTGTTGTGCTGCTGATGGGAGCTGTGTGGTGGCTGGGGCCGTGCTGTGGTTGTGTAGCAGCAGTGGATGGGAACCTGGGCAGAAGCTCTCCAGTCCAGGTGTCACGTTGGGCACACGTGCAAATGGTACGTGGTGCTGCTTCCTTCCCACTGGGTCTGCAAGGCAGCTGCCCTAGGGCTCTGATGATTTCAGTTGCACAAAATAAATGCCTTTTGCTTGGTCCTAGCCAGAATTTGAATGAGATGTTCCCATTCTTCTGTTTCACTCTTTTTTTTTTTTTTCTTTCTTTCTTCTTGCCTGCAAGCTCACCTTTTAGCATTAAGGACCCTAGAAAATCTAGAATTTTCATTTGACAGAGTAAGAAAGTATTCCTTTCATTAGCTCATCCAAGGAGTCATTAAATCTGCTCCACTGCCAACCTGGTATATAAATGATATCCTGAGTGACCCTCCTGTGCCTTTGGCATCACAGTTACATTTTAGTTCTTTACCTTTCTCTGTCTGCAGACTTATGTTTATTATTCTCAAGTCTGGATGGGAGTGTGTTGAAGAGACTGTTTGCTGCAGGGTATCAGTGTGCCACTGCTACTGATGGTTTGAATGTGCTTCCATGAAGCAAGTTGGCAGATTTTGCTGGAAAGTGCACATCTGTCTGCGTCATGTCTGGCTCAGAACAAAGCTGTTTATTCCTTCTTTTCATGTAGTCGCTCTCTCCAAATTAAGTATTTCCATAGATTTCTTGACTCAAACACAGAATCTCACAGCTGTGAAGACCATTCAGTATGCCTCAGATACTTGGACCTCTTTGAAAAAACAAATGTAAGCCAACAAACACACTTACTAGCTCTTTGTGGCTTATTCTTTGCTTCAACTCCTATGGCACAGAATTGCTTTTTCAGAATCTCTCTGGGACTTTTTCTTTGCTTTCCTACTTTGTGCATACTCTCTGGTTTGTATGTGTGATGTGTTTATATTTGTTTAAGTTTAGTGCAGTTTGCATAACCTTAGAAGTTAGCTTCTGTTTTGGTCAAGAAGTTCACTGCAGTAGTGCTGTGCTTTTGTTTATTTTTCCTTTCTTTTCTGCATTAAACTCAGCTGACTGGCTGCTGGGCTCTGTAGTGTGCCTGACCATCGTGGACTGTAGGTGCTCATCCTTTATAACGTGGCATCTTTTTTTTTTTTAGTATACATTTGGCTGAAAAAGAGACGAAAATAGCAGCGATGAGGCAGAAAAGCCTGGCTGGATGCTGTGTGATGCGTGGCCGCTGCTGTTTGGCTGCAGCGTGCTCCTTGGGCCAGGCTCATCCTTCTTGCACTGCTTTGCCTGTGGCTCCGAGCAGCAGCTCTGGGAGCAATGTGCCTTTTGGCTGCACTGTGTGTGTTGGGCTGTGCCTCGCACCCACGCAGTGCTGTTGACATCACGCAGCTCCATTTTAATTAGTAGCATTAGGTCATGATTTTCAGAGGTCGTGGAAAAACAGTCGTATAAACTGCATGAAAGAAAGATGTGTTGTGTCAGTCTCTGGCTGCCATGGAGTTAATGTTCTGTGAGGTGCAGTGAAAACAAAAGAAGAATGATTTAGAGTGGGGGTGGTCTGTAGCATTGTAGCATTGTGCTTTTCCATCAAGATATGATTTACTGAGACTTGCATTTTCTTTCTGATAATGAGAGGATATCCTTTGACAAGGGGGAACTTATTTCACATTGAAATGTCAAAACTTGAAATATATTTGGGAGTCCAAATCTGCGTGCTGTACTTTTAGGCACAGAGAGAGCCCTTTTCTATGGAGGCCTGATGCTGTGATACATTAAAAGAAAATTTGGATTTTGAGCAGTGTATGGAACACAGCCAAGCAGTCACAAAGGCAGAGAGCTGACATCGTTGTTCTATTAATGACACTGCAGTTGACTTGGTGATTTCTACCTCCTCCTCACAAGAACTTCTGCCCCTTTTCAATCCAATACCAATAGTTAAAGTTCTGCTTTGTACAACCAAGGGAGCAGTCAGGCCATATAACGTATCTACGCCTGTAGTAATCTTGCCAGTGCTGATGTTATGCAGAAGTCACTGCTCTACGTGAGGACAGGAGAACTCCATGCCTGCTGGAGAAAAGGTACCAACCAGACATGGGGGTGGGAGCATCGATCCGAACGTGTTTGGTCTTTTCAGAAATTGATGATCCCACCAATGAAGCAAAACGCTCGTAATAGATAAACAGCAGAACAAAGCACTGACTTTTAAAGGATATTTTTTCAAAGCTGTGAAGTCATACATAAAGCTTTCATGGAACTTTAGTTCTCCATATAAATAGTCTCACTGCGTTCTTTTACTTTCTGGGAGTGAAGCCAAGCTTTACGCAAGAGTTTAAACAATAGAAAAATTATAAAAGAAACTAGGTGGGACAGTGATAAGCCAGTTAATGAACCACACAGAGGAAATATTTTATTAAAAGTACTCTATAAAACTGAGATAACATTCAGTCGTTCAAACAAATTATTTCACTTTAAAACTGCTGTTAGAAGAGAGCATCAGTTCTTAGGAGCAGAGTGGAGGACTCTCAGCACAGACAATCTATCTTTGGCCTCGTCTAACGATGTTATATTGTACAGTGAAACAGGGTGATTTAATTTTGAAACACTGACTGAAAAGCGCTGTACCTGCAGCGTGTGTAAATCTGTGCCTCTGGGATACACAGAGCTACTGCAGCTCTGCCAGCTGAGCTCCTTGCCCAAGTCGGGGCTCGTTTGCAGTAAGTGGGGCTGCTTGGCACTGCGCCTGGCAGCTGTTGATCAGGATGAAGGTCTGTGATTATCCGGTCACTTGCTTTGGCCTTAGGTGCTTTGCAGTAGTTGAGCTTTAGTTCATCAGCTGGAGAAGGCACAGCGTGCAGACTGGAGGGTGCTGGATGGCAGCATCCCCTGCAGACCTCTCACAGCCGTGGCTTTGTCAGAGCTGGCAGCGCAGGGCGGCTGGGAGAGCTGTGGGGGGGCCTTGCTGGCACTGCAGGCTGGGGTGAGCAGGATGCTGTCCTGGGGCTGCTCGTCTCTGGCACGAGGCAGTGTGTGAGAACTGTTTTCAGTGGGGGAAAGTCTTTTTTTCAATTCTGTAGTTCGGTTTTGAGTTAATCTTGTGCTGCTGTGGGCCAGAGAAGGTGAACATCAAGTGTTAGATGGGAGCATTTTATCTTTGATTTTTTTTTTGTCCTCAAATGTGAGTCCGTTGTGTAAGGATGCTGCTGCTGCTTCTCTGTTAATTCATACCTTTGTTCCAACAATTGTGAGCTGTAATGTATGGGCACAGAGCTGCAAGGGCTGTGGGTGCAGTCCTGGGGAGACAAAGGGGACGGCTGCTGGCCTCTGGTTTGTGCAGGGTGTGGTGCCTGCATAGCGTAGGTGTCAGACATCAGACACAGCTGTGGATTGGACACCTTTGAGTCCTGGAAACAGATGTGAGGGTACCAGCACTCTGCATTGCCTTGGCTGCCTGACACGCTGCACACTACAGCTGTTTGTCACAGGCAGGCTGGAGTTTGGAATGGGAGCAGGAAGCAGGGCAGGAAGGTAGAGAAAAATATTTCTCCTCGCTCCTTGTGGCTGGGCATTCACCTTCAAACAGAGCTGGCGACATGAGAGAGCCTGCAGTTGGTGCCAACAGCGAGAACTGCTCCATGCGCGTGCTGGCAGCAGGGCAGGACAGACTGATGGAAGGGTTCTGCTTGCTGAGCAGCCAAGAGGGAACTTAATCTGCCATAAAGCAGAGACGTTTGCTCCTTTCATTTTTAGAATGAGACATGTTATCCACACTTGTCAGCTTTCTTCTCTCTATTTTAAAGTGGTGTGTTTATCTTTAAAAGGCAAAACCAAACCAAAACCTCACTAACAAAGGGAGAGCAGGAGTGAAATCCAGCTGATGATCAAGGAGGGAGCAGTTCACTCGTTACTGCCTGTAAGTGCCCCGAGGAAGCTGACCCTCAGCATGCAGTGGGTGCTGCAGCCAAACCCTTCGTGTCTGCCGGCTGGGAAGCCAGAAGCATCTGAAGAAATGAGCAAAACTGTCTGCTGAATTCTGTTTGGCCTCACTGAGTTAAAATCCGTAAAAGCAGCACGCAGAACGAGGTTGCTGTTTCTTTTCAATTTCATTCATTTTCTTCAGTTTGAGTGCAGGTTGTTCAACAATAAGGAGATATTGGAAGCTTTCTGTGAGAGAAAGCAAAATTACTTAAAAACTTGAACTCAGTTGGTCAGCATTCCTTTTGATTTAATATTCAGCGTCTCAATAAAGAGCTGGAAAATGTTTTTTGTAATTGTTTTGCAGCTATCCATTTAGAGTTGTTTTTCCTCCCCACACGTGGAAAATGGTACGAAGCACGGAGTCACTGCAGCTCAGTGCCAGGAGATGGCTCGATCTTTGTTCAAGGAGCTGATGTTTAGCACAGACTAGATGTGGGGAACTGTCTTAGTGAGTGACGGCCTTGGAATGAGGGACGCGTTTGAAGAAATGCTGGAAAAAAAGGGCAGTTTGGTCACAGCTGGGAAACTCAGCCCCGCTGGCTGCCTGTGGGCGCTCAGGTGTGATGTCCTCCATCACTCAGTACAATGGAAGTGCAGGAGTTGAGCTGGTTTGTGGGGGGCTCAGACCACTCTTGTGTTGATTGCCCGTTCTCTTACACAGGCACGTTCTGAGGTGGTCAGTAACTCCAGTACGTCTTGTGCATGGTTTTAAAACAGTTTGGTAGGCGTAAACTTTGAAATATGCATGCAAATTATGAACTTGCATTATTGTGCTGAGTGCTAGCCAAATCTTTTCACTTATATTGTTTTGCTTGTGACAAACAGTTGATTAATGATAGTAAGAATATATTTTTCAGGGCAATAAAGTACACGGTGTTCAGTCGTCAAACCTGTTCTTTTTCTATTTTAGGGAGCCAAACGCTAAAATCTCCCTGCTTCTTTTAGTGTAACTGGAGCATCAGGGCAGGATTCAGAAGTATGATAACTCATTCCCTAGGCATCCAGCTTGTGTGCTGAAGATGAATTCTTGACAGAGTGCAAATTTTGGGAGTAAAAAATAAACCTGCTAGACTTCTCAATTTCCCCTGTCACCATCATTTTTAGTGTGCTTTCCTGTGTTTTTCCTTTGAGTATTTCATGTCATCTTCAGTAGTGCAGTAAGAAATCCCTGGGCATGCTGGGGTTCCCTGATGTTCCCTCCAAGCACCCAGGTGTGGTGCTGGGATTTGGGCTGCTCTCACTCCTCCAGTTGCTGTGTGTGCTGGGATTGGTAATTGGTGCAGGGATGAAACGTTGTTCCCTATAAATGCAGTCACTGCTTTTAGTTTGAGTTGCCTTTATCTCCAAATTAAAGCTGCTCTGTTGAGTAATGCTTGTAATTAGATAAATTTATTCAGCAGTTCATAAAAATTCCTGGGGAACCACAGATGAGTTTCTAAAATTGCACACACAACTTCAAAATCCATTTTGTTTTGGAATAATGTGCTCCATATGGCAGCAGTGCTTTGTGTATTTTCCCTTTTTTGAACTCCTCTGTGCTGTGCTCTGTGCCAGTGGTATTTTTCTCCTATCCATGGTGCTGCAGTCACTGTGCTGCTCATTTGGCCCTGAAGAGGAATGGGAGGTGGGGGGAGACCGACTGGGAAAGAGAGAAGAAACCCTGCCCACGGATAGGGGTTGCACACCATTTCTTCATTTCCTCAAAGAAAGGAACCTTCTGGGCTTTGGTGGAAATTTCCCATTGCTGTGTGTAAGGTCTGTCTCATTTACAAGTTCTGCTGCCAGAATTAATCGTTTTGTTTACAGACCTTTGGTGTGAGCATTGTTAAAATAATTGACGTGTGTTTTGCTTTTCCCTTCAGCTCCAGTTCAGATATCTTGAGAGATCTGGAAGCTGAGATTTGTTTGGTGTCCTCTGACAGGTAGGTAGAAATAGACAGGTGGAAAAATACTTGAGGCTGATTTCAAGTCTCTTCTGCTTTCCTGAATCCTACACATTTTCTGCAAGAGAGGCAAATGCTATTAAAACATCAGGCTCAGTGAGAACAGTTATTGGAGGCAAAACTTCTACAGTGTTGTTGGTTTGCTGGAAAATAATGCGTGGATGCTCCTAGAATCCCCAGATGAGTGGCTGAAAAGCGTTGTTCCAAAGCCTACATTGAGTATGGATGTATACTTAAACAAAAAAACCAACAAAACAAACACAGACTAATTTTTCTATTTTATTTTTTATTTTTAAGGGGAAAACAAGAGACTAAGTACAGTAGAAAATTAATGTTAGGTTGTTGCCAGTGCTCACCTGTATCTCTGTGTCTAGTTGAACATCCTGGAATTGCAGCGTTTGCTTTGGTTGACTTCTGTTAGGAGAGAGAAGAGCACATTCTTGTTTCTAGAATCTTAATGTCTTCTTTTCAAAGAACAAAAATCCCCTTCTGTTATTGGCAAGATTTAAAGTTTGTGTCTGTGCAAGGTGTTCTGTAAAGAAATGCTGCAAAACCATCCGATGATTCCTGAAGTAACGCAGTGAAATACGTGAAGGTGGAGAGCAAATGTTGGACTATCTGGGGATGCTGAAGGTGTGCAGGTAGAGTGAGATTTATAGTAGTGCAGTGTTGCATCAACTGAAAAGCTTTATAGGTATCGTACAAAGAAACAGGAATGAAGACTGACTGCATCTGTGTCTTCTTGCATGGGTTCATTAGTCCAAGAAGAAATAGGAATGTCAAGTGTGGAGCTGGATTCCCTAATGGGGTGTTCCTCTTTAGCAGTACTGGATGTTAATGTTAGTTATGATATATATCCAGAGCAAGAATAATTTGTTACTTCAATAATTTCCTTCACTCAGTTCACTTTCGGTTGTTTTATTTGCGTGGTACCAAGGTTTGGCCAGGTTGGTAAGTGCACAAGAATATTAATTAAGTCAGGTCTATGCATTTCATTACAGCTATATTGTTCTTCATTGCAGGATTGTGTCCTGCTGGTTGAGCAGGGGAGAGCTTTGCTTTGCAAGCTTAGTACCTGTGAAGGCATAGGCCAGCACAAAAACATTTCATAACCAGCACGGATTTTTGGTTTGGGGGCTGATCATCTCTCTCTGTTTTTGTTATGGCTGATGATTGGGTATGTGCAAAACAAGTGATGTCAAAAGCTGAAACTTCCATGTATTTTAGTACATAAGATAATCAACATTATGCTTTGGAGTTAATTTAGGATGGTCTGTATTTGGCTTAGGTTCAAATGTCAATTTCTTAGTGCAGAGAACACTTCTAAATAGTCCTGCGTTCAGTCTTTTACATCCTTTTATATCTGTAATTCCAAATGACGTTATTTGGTATTTGGGCACGAGGGCTGAAAGCATTGCTGTGTGCAGCCCTAGAGGATCTCACTTTTGAGATGGGCACTCTGCTGAGGACAGGTCTAGCTATGAAATTCAGTGGGGCTTCTCAGGACAAGGCTATGCAGAAGAGTCTCTGTTCAGAGGTGGATGTGATGAGGGAGAATACGTTTGTCTATACTAACAATACAAATCCAAGTTATTGCTCTTCTGCAGGATTTCTTTGTTAACTGAAATGGAGAAAATAGTTCTTCATGAGCATTACTTCTTTTGCCAAATGTGATTTTTCAGTACTTTTAAAACTGTCGACTGTTTCATGTTTTTCACAGATGGGATTCAGAAGATTTAGGATCTCTTGTATGTCTGGAAGGGTTAAGCTCAAGTTGGAGCTCCAGGGGAAGCAGTCTGCAGGGGCTGCTCAGCAGTCAGAGTGCGGTCACTGGTTCTGGTTGACTGTGGCTGAGGAATGTGTTCCTGGGGGCAGGGAAGCAGAGCACTGCAGTGGGGCAGGGAGCAGCTGTGTGTGGTGCCAGCTGCACTGTGGGCTGCTTTGGTGAGCTACAGGTTTCTTATGGTTTTACAATACAAGTCTCTAAAAGAGAATTTGATGCTATTTAAAAAAAAAAAAAGCTTCAAACTTTCAAACTTGTGCGAATGCTTTATTCTCCCTAAGCAGGTGAGAAAATGGCAGCAGTGCTGTGGTGCGTTTGGATCTCAGCATCTGTGCCTTGTTTCCCAAAGCAGCCTTCCCACTGCTTAGCGTTGGGCTGAGGTTGGTCAGAGCAGAGCTGCTCTGCCTGTAGCACATCTCAGGGTGTTGGAACAGTTCTGAACTGCAGCGTGCTGTGCCTTTTAGAGGCAGTGATCTGCTGAGCATCTTAATTTCCATGATAGATCTAATAAAGAAGCAATAAATATTCATATTCTGCATTTAGAGTGGATTGTCTATTTTATGAAGCGCTTAATGAAAATTGAGACATTACTTAAATTCCCTGGAGTCATCTTTCATCTCTGCTAATTGTCTTATTTTGACACAAAGAGATTAGACAGTAATACTCAAAAAATAAACCCGAGTATTTTTCTATGGCATACTTGCCATTTGTTTGTGACAATGCACAGATGGAGCAGATTAGGGATATTTTAATGGCAATTTGCAGCATATTTTTAGCAAAACACCATTCCATTCCTGAAACTAACTTAAGCACGATTTAAGCATTCTCTGAGCTCTCAAAGTTTTTTTTCTTTGCTTTTCATATCCTCTCTTAAGTAACAAATCCACTTGCTGTGGTATAATGCTATTGGGACTACATAAATTCATTTTACTCTATCTGATGAAATTGAGGCAGCATTTCAGGCTCTCAGTAACCTCTTGGTGACCATTTAATGAAAGCCTTATGGTTCTGTGATGTGTATGGCAAGTAGTGTGCGAGTGCTGAGCCGCAGGGATTGCTCAGCTCTGCGGGCAGCATCGGATCTGAAGGCCTAAAACTGAGTGTGGGTTTGATGAAAGGCTTCTGTGGAGACACCATTCACACCTTAGCAAAGTTCTAGAGAGCTGCTAGTGAGATTTCAGGGAGTAAGCTGCTGGATGTATTTCCTATAGGAGTGCGCTGTGAAGTAAAGAAAAGGATAAAAGGATGATGGTCTTTAATTGTGCATAGTTGCAGTAAAACATCCTGCCTACCTCACAATGTACTTCAGTGTTCTGAGAAACAAGCTCACCTCATTCTAAAAGAAAGGATGGGGGCTTTCCTGTTTCTTCTCCCTCCGTCTCAGGTGTTGGATGCCAGAGTTGGAGCTCTGTCCTTGCCCAAGCCAACCGCATTACAAAGTGAACCAGCGGGTATGGGAAGGGAGCTGCCTTTCCCAAGGACCGAAATGTGCACACTGCTGTGGAAGGTCAGCCATGCTTGCTTTGTTCTTTCACTATTGGTGGCACTGCGCCACGTGGCCAGCAGATCAAAGCCGAAGAGTACAAAAATGTTCTGATCTATTGAAGTGAACGTAAACCAAAGGAGTGGCTGGCAGCCCTGGTCCCAGCACAGCGGGCAGTGCCCTGCCTGGGGTGGAGGCGTCCTGTTGGAACGAGTGCCTGCTCAGCTTAAGAGGGCCTGCGGCCTGTGTCTGCTGCTGTGTTCCTTCACCCAGGCCTGGCCCTGCGGCGCGAGCACTGCAGGCACATCCCTGCTGTGCCCTCTGCCTCCTGCTCCCACGCTGGCTCACGTACCCGAGCCTTGCCTGCTTTTCCATCAGCCACACTCCTCATTGGTCTGCGCTGGCGGTCACGATGGTTTTGCAGAGCTACTGGCAGACAAATGGTCTTCGGTTCTAGTTCAGAAATGGTGTGGAAGGCTTTAATCCTTCAGATATAGACTCGGTTTCTGATGAAGCAAGCGTCTTTGTGCAGGTATGTGTTAGTAGCAGGGCCATAGACGCCTGAATTGCATGTGACCTGCTGTGGGGTGCAGTTACGTATCTGAACTCATCTGTTCCCTTCAGGTTTTCGCTGGTACCCAGGGTTATACAAATGTCAATGGCTTTGCAGATTCATGGCTTGAGGAGCATTTAATAATGTACTGACAGAGACCCCGTGTGCAGAAATTGCCTTATTAAACAAAACCTCTAGGCAACGATTGCTTGTTTACCAGGGTATCTTTGGATGACGTTGTCTTTCTTTCCAGTTTCAGTGCTGTTTCCATGCAGTGATTGCACTGCAGTGCTTTCTCAGCAATGCTACTTGTTCTGTATGCAGAGGTGTATGTTGGCAGTTGAGTTGGAAACAGGTTTTAGAGGCCCCACGTTTCACCCAGCCCTGTACTGACCCTGGATCCCATCTGCTGACAAGTGAAGCTGTAGCTTAGAAAGCGTTATTCTTGGCTTATTTTGTGTCTGCAGGGTTTGGGAAGGCTGACTGTGGAAGAGTGTAGCGCTGGGTGCTGCAGCAAGTCGCAGAGCTGTTGTGTGGCATTGCTTCGTGTTGCTCGGTGTTCTCAGGGCTCCAGCATTCTGTTCTTCAAAACTTGCAGAATCGTGGCTCCTGTGAGCAGTGCCAGCTGAGACAAAGGGTGCTGTGTGTGCAGCTGGTTGCAGTCAGTTGGTCTGGGGTGGTTTCTGTGACCAATGCCATCTCTGGTGTAGTGCTAGCTCTAGGTTACTGTAAGTCACCTTGTCAACTTCTGTTGTTATTTTTCTGAGTTTTCTTGGTGGGTTTTTATTTGAATTTACATAGAAAATAACTAATCGCTCACTTAATTCAATGCTAACTTTCAGTGTTTGTAACCTATCTGAAGTTCAGCGAAACAAAGATAGAAAACATGAGGTTTCCTTATAAAACAAAACCTGGACAAGGAAGACGCAGAAGTGATGTCTGTTGGGTTATGTGAGAGTGGTGACATCCTTCCATGTGTAGGCACTTTATGTGAGTAAAAACCAAAACCCGTTGTTTTCAACAGCTGTAGGCTTAACTGTAATTATTTTGTTATTGGATGTTTGGTGTTGAAGACACGGGAGATTCTACAGAGGGTTTATCATAGCCTTCGGGGATGTTAGGACATGCTCTGTGATAGTATTGTCCGGATGTAGTGGGTAAATGAAGCTCGGGCTCGTTGTGGAGCCTATAATCTGAGGCACACAAAGTCAGTGAAGAAAATGGAAAGCGATACCAAGAGGCTTGAAGGATAATTGAGTAGCAAATCAAATGAGCAATCATACTAGAAAGTCATATTGCTTGGCTGCCTGTGCAGCTGTGCTGCTGTCAGAGCTGCTCGCTATCAGAGCAGGCAGGGAGTCGTCTCATCGGCTCCGCTGTGAGCTGCAGTGCTGCGTGCTTTGTGGCTGGGCAGGAGGAACCGTGGGGAGCTGCTAGAGGCTCTGGGATGCGCGTTGTTCCTGCTGATGTGTGTGTGTGTACATCTTGCTGTGCCAGCAGGGAAAGGACTTCAGCTCTTGAGTTTCTTAGAATCACAAGGTTGGAAAGGACCTCCAAGATCACCTGGTTTAACCATCCTCCTATCACCATTACTACCCACTAAGCTACGAAACCGTATCTCATAGCACCTCATCCAGACTCTTATCCAGATTTCATCTTGTTTTCAGTTGTGAATTTCCTGTTTAAGCCAAATGAATGGTCCTCATAGGGTAGATTCATCCTAGCAAATGGTTTTTAAAAAGATGTGTTTATGAGGAATGTTTAATTAGTAATGGCTACTGACGGGCAAGAGCAGTATCTTTCACGTCAACTCTGTGTGGTGTTCCAAGCTCAAAGCAGGTTGATGGAAATGAGCTGCATAATTTAAATAAGGATAGCTTAACTTTTTTCCCTTTAAAATTAACTGTAACTGAAATGAAAACACTTTGAGCTTCCAGTGCAACGTTCCTTGTCCATAATGAGAAGAGCCTCAGGTGAAGGGTTGCAGCTGGAAGGTGGAGCCCCACGTGTTGTCCTGGTGGGACAGCCACCCCACAGCTGCTCTCCCCATGACTGTTCCATGCACACCTTGCTGATGGCATGTGAGTGTGCCAGCACTGGAGGCTGTGGGTGAAGAACTGGGAAGGCCGTTACTCCTTCTGCTCAGATCTGTTCCAGGACAGACGTGGGCGGTGCTGGAGATATCTGTGCACATGGGGTTTGTGGGTACTGCTACCCTCAGACACGGAGATGGAGCGTGTTTCTGTTCATGCCCCGGTGGGATTGTGTGCTGGGGGTGCTGTGCACCCAGTGCCTGCTGTGCCTTTGTACAACCTTCAGCATCTGCCTGTTCAGAGCACCTTGGAAACCATATTTTCCACTTTTTTTTTTTTCCCAGCAACTGCCTTCTGGACCTGAGAACTAGCAAGAGGAAGACGTGCCAGTCCTGGCTGCCAGGAGGGGATCGACTGCTTCCTAGGAGCAAGAGGAAGAAGAGCTGATGCTGTGGGCTTAGTCTTAAGCCTTCTGCACTACCTGAGAAGTGCTTCTTAGGCTTCTCCTGCTTCCAGTGTATCAGGGTACTTTATTCTTGCATAACTGCTATTCAGGCTGCCTTAAAATAACCAAGTGAGTGCGCAGGCACTTCTGTTTGCCCCATAACTGTAATCCTGCTGGGGGTGCAGGGTGAGCCCTCCTGCAGCCAAGCGGTGGTTCTGTGTGGCACTGCAGCCCTGCCCTGCCCACATGTGCAGGCCCTGCAGTGTGGGCTTTGCAGGCTGTGGCTGCATGGAAACTCTTCCCTCTTTGAGCACCACACTAGAAGGGCAATAAATTTGTTTGATTTGATGTAATTTGGTTTTCTGCTAGTGAAATAAACTGTAAACTCAAACTGCAGAAATGTGCTGGTTTTGAATACATCCTTGGAAACTTGTTCATTAGCAGGTGTTGCTGTTTCAGCTTTGTGTGTTATGGCTGAAAGAAACTGGAAAGTTTGGGGGCATTGAGTGTTCTGGCCTTAAATATGCAGCTGGGAGCAGGCACTGTGCTTCTGGAAGTACTCCACGTAGTGTGGAAGCGAGAGGTGATTTGGTTTGGAAGAACTGTCTGTGGCAAGTGGGGGGTAGTGCCTCTGTGGGATGGAGGAGATGCAGAGGGAAAAATAGGAAGCAGATTTTTTTTGTTTGGCTGGCTGTCAGTAAGACCATGCCTTCTGAAAGAGGGCAAATATTGACTTATGCTTTTAGGTCCACCTTTAAGTCACAGTAATCAACGATGAACAGAAAAATACTGTGTGCCAGTAGAAAATACTTTGCCAGAGAAGAGTAGGAATGTATGTAATGGTCAGTGTCAGACTCACTGCAGCAGGTCAGCTTCCATCCACTGCTGTACGTCCCAGGTCTTTATCGTTATGGTTTGATTATATTTGAGTTAATAGTAATTCATTTTCTTGGTGATGTTCATTGTCATGCACAAAACATCCTCAAAAAACTCTTGTGAGTAACGTTGGGACACACTGAGCTGTGGCACTGAGGAGAGCTGTGAACACTCCTCTGGCAGGAGGTGAAGGGCTGTGCCTCTTGGCCTGTGTTCTGCAGAGCTGTGCTGATGTGGAGCTCTGCTTCTGCTGCAGTGTAAGTGCATCATGGCTCAGGATGAGTCAAACCCACCTTTCCCGGTTAGCACTGGTGCAGGGTGGGTGCTTGAGGTTATAGCATCACTCTTGGTTTTAGGTGCAGTGACAATCTGAGCAGTTGGGCTGCAGTGCTGCCCATCTGCTGAGCCCAGCTGTGGCAGTGCAGTCTGAGTGCTGTGTGCTGCACAAGGACTGCAACTCCGCTGAGTCAGCAGGGAAACAGCCCTGGTGGAGCTTTCCTCATTAATACCTGCGTGATTGTATCGATAGCTGAGGCTTTTTGTTGGCTTTGAAGCCAGATGCTGCTTGTGGAGTTGAATCTGTAGTTGATGGCAATAAATCCTGACTTGAGAGGAAAATACACTTCCATTTCCAGAGGGGATAAATAGTCTAATTCATTAAGTGAGTAGGGGCTGGAGAGTACTCAGAAAAATCAATACAGAAGGTGAGTGAGGCAGGGCGAGGTGCCAGGCACTGTGCTTGCCTTTCTGTTCTGCTGGGAGCAGGGGGCTGGCATGGGATGCTGGGCAGTACTGCAGGGCCAGCTGTGTGCAACCAACCCCCGATTGCATTAAAGCCCTGCATGAGCCCTGCTTCTGCAAGTGGGTGCTGCTCTGCATGGTCACTGCCAGCACTGCAGTGCGTGTCCCCTTGTGTGAGAGGAATGTGGAGAAGAACCGCGTCCTTCTGAAGATGAACACCCTGAGCGTGGCACAAGCTGAAGCTTTGGGAATTTGTCTTCCTTCCACAGTCCTCTGTTCAAACACAGTCCCTCCAAGCAGGAAAGCAGAGCGTGATCCTCCTCAGCTGAGTTTCTGAGGACTCCTTCCTACTTGCCCATGGGGAGGCACGAGGCTTTGTAACAGTTCTTACGTCTTTGGAAATGTTCCAAATATAAACAGCTCTGTTGATGTTTGCAGTGAACCAAACCGTGGCCTGGTGTCTTACATCTGCAGCAGGCTTTCCCCAAGAGCCATTTTAAGTTGAAATAAAACCCAGATTTTTATTTCTTAAGTGCATCCCATTCATCCTTTGCAAATACAGTCCTCAACTGTTTATTTTTTTATATTGATTGTGTCCTTTAAAGCAAGGATTGCTTGCGTTGTCAGTGTCAGCTACTGTCCCACCTGGCCACTGCCCTGGGAGGGGCTCAGCTGCTGCCTATCAGGTGTGTCCCTCCCATCACACACCTCGCTCTCCCTTTCCAGCTCAGAAAGCAGCCCAGGAGATGACAGCCTGCTTTGGGGTGTGGGGGAGAGGCTGCTTTGGGAGCACTGGCACTGGGATTTTTTGTGCTGCTCAGTAGGAAATAGATTCCTGCCTCCTTCCAAGGCAGCTCAGAAGGTGCCCCTCAAGAAAAGCAAGGCCCCTTTGCCTGAAGCTCCCTTCAGGAGCCCAGGACCTTTTCCACTGGATGCAGGACGCAGAGCTGAGTCCTGCTGGGCATTCTCTGCATCCTTCATTAGGCCACAGTTTGACCATTGCTCATTTCAAAAGTTCAAACTCTTAGTGAATAACTGTACCACTGGTAAAGCTGCTAAAAGAGCTTTGCACAAAATTGTGTGAAGGTAAATTCATGGAGAAAGCAAAACTGCAAGGCAGAGCATCACCAGGAAGGTTTTCAGAAGGAAAATTTCATTTTTGGCGAAAGCAGTAGTTCAGCCATAGCTGCAGCTGGGTACTACAAAGGTCTCCTGCACAGAGCACCTGATGCACTCTGACAATAAACCAACCCATCACTTCTCTGTGAGCAATACTACTTACAGGCATGGTTGGAATGTGAGCTCAAATGAGTTCCTAATTGGCAATTGCTTTCCTCGTTTATCCTGTGATCTCTGCTACCATGTCTGTGTGTGCTGGCTGCAGATGAGCATTTGTATAAAGTTCCTCTTTGCCCAAGGTAATAAATCATAATAAATCACTGTTGCAGATCTTTGCTAAGGCGGATCTGTGCTGCAGCTGTGCACACCTCTGGCTGCACTCTGCTGGCACTGCAGTCGGTCCCATGGGGCACTGCCTTGTGCGGCACTGTGCGTGGTGGGCTGAGGCTGCAGGGTGTCAGTGCTGGGCTCTGCAGAGCTTGGGAGCAGAAATATTTACACTATCCTGCAGCCGGGTGCCGGAAGGTGTCAGCTTGTGATGGAAAGCACAGCGCTCTGCCGTGGGCGGGCAGTGCTCTGAAGCTCCCCATGCAGAGGGCTGTGCTGCTGTGTGGTTGGCTTTGTGCTGCTGTGTGGTTGGCTTTGTGCTGCCAGGCCTCAGAGCTGGGCTCTGCACCGTGACGGCCGCTGATGGGAAGGCGCTGTGCTGTGGGATGTTTGGGGTGTGCCTTTGCAGATGGCCGCAGGTTGTGCTGTTCCTGTGCATCCTGGAGCTATTCGGAAGCAAAGCCCACAGCTCTGAGGAAAGTACCTGCACAGTTTCTGATACATCTGATAGGTGAAACTGCCCTGCAATGAGCTGCAGCCGCCGCTCACCGTGCTGCAACTGGGAATAATTGCCCTGGTGGTTTTATTTCTGTAATTAATGTTTTGTTGAAAGCATTCCTATGCCAAAGCCTTACTTTTGCTCTCGCCTTGTTCCTGGAGCAGCAGCAGCAGCAGATGCTTTGCTTTGGGCTCTGCTTTGCTCAGCTGAGGGCAGGCGCTGCTGTGATCCACATGCTGCAGTATTTCTGTGCTGGATCCACTCAGGTGCAGATCAGGTGTCTGCATGGGCCTTCTCCCTGCGGGGAGCTGAGCCTTGGGTAATGCAGACACCAATCCCCATCCCCTCCTGTAGCAGGCTGGTCCCTGCTCAGAGCAGGACTGCTAGGCACTTTGGACCTCATTTCACAGCCTGGATACTTTAGAAATGAAATAAAATATTTTGTTTTCCTGGGAGTATTGATTGCTGGCATGAGCTGCTCCTGGAGCCCTTCTCATGCTGTGATGGAGAGCACTGCAGTCATAAAGGGACTCCATAAAGCAGTGCTTCTCCCTGCAGTGTTGGGGCTGCGGTTGTGCAGTGCTGTGTGGGGCTGTGGTGTTGCCCAGTGCTGGCAGCCCTTTTAACGTTCTTTTTTTTTTTTTCCTCCTCTACATTATTAAATACCTGTATTTCCTGGTTGCAGCTGAGCAAATAACTCAGGATGTGCATGCTTTCTGCAGGGAGTTCAGCTGCACTGCTTGCACAGCTCTCGCAGTGATTAGCAGTGGTTTATTGCACAGTGGCTCTCTGTGCTGGGTGCTGGGCTGATGTCTGCTCTGCAGTCCATCCTCAGGTCCTCCAAACCCCCTCACTCTGACACCAAAGAGGGCTCTGAGCGAGAGCACTTCTGTCTGCGAGTGCTGTCAGCAGTGAATGCACTTCTGGAAGTATCTATTGGTACCAGCTCTTATCCCTCTCTGCTCTCCAGCAGTAGGAGAGCAGTCCCTGAATGCAGCTGAAGGTGTTCCACAGGTATTTATTTGGACAACAGCACAGTGCTGCAGCAGCCCGGCCGTGGCACTCACAGCCCTGGCTGCAGTTGGCGCAGGGCTGCACTTCCCCACCACCTCTCACTGCTGTGCTCGGGGCTCTGCTGGCTGCAGCGGTGCCAGCAGCTGTGATGGTGCAGCCCACGGCCCCAGCCTTCCTCCATGGCACAGCCAGTGCGTGCCGGGGTGCAGTGGTGGTGGCTGGGTGCCCAGGAGGGACTCTGACTTTCGCCAAAGAGTTTTATAGGGAGCAAATTTCACTCTCAGCACTGAAGGACAGAGTTAGGAGTGCAAAGAGGAGTTTTTCAGTGTCGTGAGTCAGATTCTCCTCCCCAGTGTCTGTTCAGTTGACCAGCCCAGTGACGAATGGCGTATGCATGCTGTGGGAATGGCAGATTTGTGAGCCCTCCGGTGGGAGAAGTGATCTCCCTTGCCTCTTTCAGGACATGCTGCCGATGGTTTATAGCCCTTTCATAGCAGTGTTTGAGCTCAGGCTCCCATTCTCAAATTTTCATTCTGCTTTTCTGTCTTGGGTTACATCAGGTCCAGACACAGCGCTGGGCAGTGTGCGAAGGGCTGAGAGAGTCCTCGTGGTTGGCAGCAGGGGGTGAAGTACCGCAGGTTTGGGGAAACGCAGGTCGGGTTTCTTGTGTGTGTGGCAAAAAGCACGAAAGGAACAGTGAGGGCAACGGCAGCCGATGTGAGCTGGGACAGTGAGGAGCCATTTTAATGCCGCAAAGCCTTCGGATGCTTCTGCCCAGTGTAAAAGACAAACGCTGTGCCAGCGCTTGTAAGCAACATGAGTGGTGTTTGTGAATAAGGCTGTTCTCCACCCGAGCCCGCTGTGGGTACAGCACCGTGTGGCAGCATGCAGGGAACGGCACGGAGCCTCTGCAGCAGCAGCACTGTGCTTTGTATAAAAATCCGTGTGGAAATAACACCAACACCACCTGCTTTTTTTCTTTCAGGTGGAGTGGACTCGAGTGATTCCATTAGGGGAGAATTGAGTTACTCTGCTTTTTGCCAGCCAGGGACCTGCCCTGTGCTCAGTGGCGAGATGAGGCAAAATGAAGCTAACCTGACCATTACAGATGATTACTCAAAAAGAAAAATGACTTGGATGATAATTGCTGCAGAATGGATGGGCTTTGTGCACATACGTGCTGTACCTTCTGAGGCGCTGTGCCCCTGACCCAGCCAGGCGGAGACTTCTGCAAATGTCACGCTGGAACAAAGCAGCCCGTTGGTCCTGAGCCCAGCACTGTGGTGTGGTTCCCCCGCAGCCCCCGAACACAGGGGAGGTCAGCATGGAGCCCTGCCTGCTGCGTCTGCTCGCAGTGCCCGGGTGCAGAGCCCAGTGCTGAGGTAAGGGATGAGCTCTGCTCTGCTGCGCGCTTCCACTCCGTGGGCCGCTTTCCTCTGAGCTGCAAATCGATGTAGGAGCACCTCATAAAACCCAGACCTGCAGCCTTCAGGTGCTGCCATGGTATCTGTGACCCTGCAGCTCAAACTCAAATGTTGCTGCTGTGCCGTGCATCGTCCGCACCTCCTGCATTAGGGAAGGCAACGTGAGTGGCAGAGGTTGTCCTGCAGGCAGCAGGAAGGAGCCGGGCTGCTGCTGGGCCGTGGCCCCTGGAGGACATCGGTGGGTGGGGATGGAGCGGCCATCCGTCAGCAGCATTCCTGGTGTGCAAACTGCTGTGGCCACAGATAATGGCAGTTTCATTGAAAATAAACTCCAGGATCCTGCTACCACCGTAATCGGCGTGTTGTGATAATGAAGCAATTACTTGAGGTGGTGGAACTGAGGCAGAGCTGCTACGGCACATTAGATACAGACATAAGTCAAACTCTTTTGCTGATGGCCTATTGGGATTAATTTGTTGTAGCACTTGTTGTTGAAGTCACCACCTACAGTCTGAAACAGTTATGCTTGCTGAAGTTGGAGGTTCTGCATAATGAACATATACTGTATGCGTCATAGATATCAGTTGTAAGCATCTTCACCCATGTACTCTGAGTCTCTGAGTCCAACCACAAGCCCTCAGCGCTCACCAGAACAAGTGGGCAGTAACACCCAAGGAGGGCTCACAGCAGCCCCTCCTGCCCATAGCTGGGGATGGAAGGACTGATGGAGCCCTGCTGGAAGTGGGGTGTGGGCCCAGGCAGAGCAAGGAGCTGCAGTGTGGTGGGACTCAGCTCCAACACAACATTTCAGCTGCATTTTCATAATTAGACCCTGGGCAGTAAATGTATTTCTTCAACATTTGGATTTGAACTAGCTCTTGGATGATGATGCTGCTGCTGCTTCTTCTATATTACAAATCCTTCCCTCTTTCTGTTTACAAACCTCTCTGGCTGGGTCAGTGTAGGTGCTCCCATGACCAGTCAGCAGGTGCTGCAGTTGCTGACTGCACACAGAACTTTTCCACATGCTACAGACCAGTGAGTGCAGCTCTGGGTCTGCTCTGGGTTGTGCTGCACTGCAATGCTGTGTGGTGCTGTGGTGCAGTGCTGCAATGCAGTGCTGCAATGCGTTGCTGCAGCGAGGTGCTGCAGTGGGGTCAGTGCAGTGCAGTGCAGTGCTGCAATGCTACAGGCAGCTCCCCCGTGTCCCTGGGTCAGGAGCAGCAGCACAGCTGGCCCTAAGCCCTACAGCTGCTGTGTTTTGATGAATTGCCATCCTCCAGGAGGCTGCAATTAGCGGTAATTAATACTTTGCTTTCTTTACCAGTACTTGATGCTAACCTCCTAACCTAATCTTTTAAAGCCTGAATCTAATTTCGAGTTTTCACCTCACTTGGAGTATAAGGTTAGCAATTAGAAGACGAAGTAAAGCAGCAGGTGAAGCTGTGCAAGTAGGAAATCCTTAGGACGAGAGCATTGCTTCAGTGAGCAGTGAGGATGGAGGCAGAGGTGGTAGCTGGGGGTTTGGAGACCCTGCATGTGGGTTTCTGGCTGTGCATACTGTGCCATTACCTCTATGCATGTGAACTGCCTCCGTGAAACTTCAGTGGAAGAATTTTGTAAGTCTTTTCCCACTAAGAAGGATGGCAAAAAGTCTCTTGGCTTTTCACCAGCTCTGGGGCAGATGGCCATGGGACATCTCTCTGCTGTCTGGGGCTGATGTTCCAGCCCTGGTTGTTCCACCACGGGGGTGGTCTGAAAATATCCTGGTCATATCGTGGGTTGAATCCACTTATGGTTGGGAAGAACCTTGTTTTTAGGTTGAATCATGCCTCTTTTTATAGCCTGATGGTTGTGTTGCTGTGATTGCAATTTCCAGCCCAAAGCAGCGCCTGCTTGGGTTAACGATCCTCGTCATGCAGAGCACAAGGGAACATATTTTGCTCATTTCCCAGAAAAGTGACCGTCTCCTGGGGATGCTCCGTGCACTGCTTTGTGTCCCCACGGGGGGCTGGGAGCAGCACTGGTGCTGGCCAAACCCACCCCTGTTGGCAGCCCGGGGCGGGGGCCGACCCTGTGCCCCCCCTGCTCACCCCACGCTCAGTGAGCTGCTCGGTGTGCAGAGCATCCCCAGGAGGTGCTGGGCATGCTGGGGTGGGCTGGGTTGAGTTGGGGGATCTCAGAGGTCTTTTCCAACCGGAATGACTCCCTGGTTCCATGCCTCCCCTCCGCACGCTGCGCTACAATGGGGCTCTGTGGGTGTCTGCTGCCATCCCCATCCCCACAGCCCCGTGCTCTGGGAACCTCTGGCAGAGCAGCGGCACCGGTTTGCAATTGGTAACAATTAATTAGCTGTGATTGTGGATGAAAAATGACAGCTTGGTTTTTCGATTTGCTCGTTAATTCCCGTTGGGTTAGCTTTCATTTGTGCCCATCAGAGCCCTTTGGGTGCCAGTTCCTTTTAGAAGCCAGCTGAGGACAGCCCCACTGCTGCTCTGCTGAGACGGGGGTGAAAGGGCTGAATGTGTCCGAAGGAGGGAAAACCAGCATACAGCAGGGCTTGGTTTCCTTTTGTCTTAGTTTGCGTAACCGAATATTGCTGCAAAAGGACCTGTGCTGAGGGCCTTCAGAAAACTGCTGTCTTGTACTCCATTGTGTTGGCTTTTAAAGTAATGATTGTACTGAGAAAAACAAATCTGAGGAATTACAGCAGAAAAAAAAGCCCAGCACGTAAAAGAGAATGAGAAAATGGTGACTATAGGGCCCAGCGTGAGTGGTGCCTTGGTTGATTTGGGGCGGGGGGAGCAGGGCTGGGTGAGCAGAGTGCAGTGCGGTCTGTGCTGAGTGCAGCGCTGGGCTGTGGGTTGGCAGCTGGCTGCATGCACAGAGCGGGGCTGCAGCCAGGAGGAGGTGAACACATAACTGCAAATGGGGGATGACTGGTGACGCAAAAAAGCTGGAATAAATGGAGCTGGGCCTTGCTTTCAGACGAAGCCCCGCTGTGGGCCATCAGCTGCCCCACACTGCGCTCCCAGAGCAGAGCTGTGCACACAGTTTGCTGAGGGCTGTGTCCCTCGTATCAGCCAGCACAGATTTTGCTGAGGCGGTGATAAGCAGGAAAGTCGATTCTGTTTCCTTCATACAGATGTGCATGCGTATTAATCACATAATTTACATCTGAATCTGTATTAAAATCAGTACGCATATATGCTTAGTTTTTGTTCTGGTTCCTGTGGAGCACGAGAAGATGCAATGCTCACACATTGCTCACACAGGTGTGCCTCATTCTGACATCACAGGGCGTTCTGTAGCTGCCCATGTGCGTGAGCTGCAGCTGCGGGCAGTGTGTGAGTGATCCCACCTGTGTGTGTGATGATGTCCCACAGTACCAACACGAGGCTCAGGGATATGTTGCTTTGTGCCCTGCTTTTGCAGGTCCCACAAAATTTGCTGTCGCATTGTTCTGATTGCTTCGTAAGCACCCAACACCCTTCGTCCCTTTCCTCTGCTCCAGATTGGTCCTGAATTTTGGACTGCGTTTTCAGATTTCCTTTTTTAGCAGTGATTTGGGATAACAGAGTTTGATTTGGTACAGAGGCGCACACAGAAGTGCACCTTCAGGGGCTCCGGCAGGAGGTCTGCGTGCAGCACTGCCTTCCTAATGGGGATGGTTTCTGAGGTAATTGGTGACGGTGCTGGCTTAACGCCAGCAGTGTTCAGACCGCGGGAGCGGAGGCTTTCAGAAGGAGGGGATTCCTCTGGAGGAAATGGTTTGACTCCCACGAACCTCACAGTGACACGATGGAAACGGATCTCAGCGCAGAGCACCCTGTGCTGGCGGCTGGGACTCGGTGTTCCCAGATTAAATGAAGGAAGGAAGGGAAGAAATGGTCCTCGTGTAAGGTCTCTTCTGTTGAGAAGCCCCGGGACTGCAGCACCTGTCTGTGTGCAGTCGGCCCCTGCAGCTTTCCCCCCCAAGCAATGCTTTGATGCTGCAGATTCCAAAGGCAGATCTGCTGCTGGCACAGCCGCTGTGCAGAGCTGCAGCTGCGTGTGGTGTGGAGCAGGAATGCTGGATTGACGGTGGTTCTCTTCCTTGTGTTTATTTGCTGCCATCAGTGTGGGATGGAGCATTTCTCATTGGCGGCTGTGCCCGGGAAGTCGGATGGGGTCACATGCACGGTGACACTGCGTGTCCCAGGGCCAACCTTCCCTGCACCTCCAGGTGTGTAATGCTGTCCCTCATCACTGACCCTAACTCTGGGCATTGTTATCCCGCATCACAGAGCTCACTAACATAACGGACTTTCAGTGGGTGTTCTGGACCCAATAATGCTGTATTTTGTCTTGCTAGGAGATCAGAGCACCGATGAATTGATCCATAGGGATTTCAGTCACAGCTGCCACGTTATTCCTGTGCCCACCTGTGAAGCACAGGAGAACCATTCTTTTCTCTATCCTCATTCCCCGCCCTCATCTAAACACGGTAACATTCTGCAGTTTTGTTACCAAAGCTGCGTTCTGCCTTTTCCAGGTGCTGTGTGCACAGGAACACATCTCAGTGTTTGTAGGGAAGTTACCAAAGCCGGGCCTCCTGCGGGCTGTGTGCCGGGGACACGGGGTAGGCAGGAGGGAGCAGGCAGGAGCAGCAGGTGAGCATCCCGTCCCACTGCACAGCGCCTGCGGCCGTGGGTGAAGCTCTGTCTGAGCTGGGACCTGAAGCATTGCCAGACCCGTGTGCCATGGGGGCTGTAAAGTTGGGATTCCAGAGAGCTATTGGAAAAACTGCTATTTCGGATGCAGCAGTAAATTGAAATTAAATTTAGCCTTGGCGCTTTTGATTATTCCAACGCATGTGTTTTTAAAATAAATATCTTCCCAGCTCGGCGGCATTGTAGATGTATTAAAGCTGGAAGGAGCGGGGGGTGACTCAGAAAACCCTGTGATTCTCTCAGGCCTCTTTGCCTCAGCGCTGTTTGTTTGTTTTCTCATTGCCGGGAGCTCTGCCTGCAGATGGAGCCGCGGGGTGTCCCCGCTCCGTCCCCGCGCTGGGCCGGCAGTGGGCTCGGTGCTCCCGGCCTGCGGAGCGGCACGTCCTGCTCCTGCGGTCCCCCTCCCACGCAGACATCCGCACTGTAGCTGCAGCCCCACGGCCGGACCCTCTCATGGCATCGTGCAGACGGCTGTGGGTGTCCCACCGGGCCGCCCAGCCTGGCACCGTGCCCTCACTAATCGCTGCCAGAAAGTTGACGTGTGGGTAGCGTGATGGATCTGCATCGGGCTCTCACGCATCTCCTGCTGTTCCCCTTTAGAAGGGGATAAACACAAAGCAGCGGCGCCTTTCAGTAACGCGGTTTGGAGCTGCACGGTCAGAAGGGCTCCTGCAGCATGCACAGCAGCAGGCAGCAGCCACGTGCGGCTAACAGCAGAGGGTTCTGATTTCTCAGTGACTGCGCTGCTGTTGGGGTGGGAGCTGCCCATCTGCCGTGCCTGCAGGGCTGCTCCGTGCCGTGCAGGGCCGGGTCCTGCCAGGGAGCTACCTGTGGGAGCCGGTTCACATCTGACACTGACGGCCTCGGCTGCTCAAAGGAGCATTTATGGACACCGTGAAATAATTCATTATGGCAGCTGGCAACTACAGAGGGAGTTTGTTTTGACTGGAATTAGTTGTTCTGAGGATGGGTCGGGGGTTTCCCTTTAATGGGAACTGAAAAAGCTGATAAGGAGGGGAATGCTCAAAAGAACAAGTCCTGTGATTTCTGCCCACTGCACCTCCTGCTCTGCGCACCGAAGTGCTGCTGCTGCGGGGACACCGGCCGGGACAGCAGCACTGCTCAGCCCTGGAGGTGGGAAGAGCTGCCCGGTTGGGCTGGGAGGGGTGGCACAGGGATGGGACAGGGCAGGGATAGGACAGCGCGGCCCCCACCAGCGAGCGCTGAACTCAGTCTCAGCCCACGGCCGGGAGAAGAGCTGCACCTGGTGGAGGTGACCTCCTGTCCTCGTGCAGAACTGCAGATCCCACTGCCTGGGGAGCACCCTGGGACACTGCAGGAACTCGTTCTCTGCCGAAGCACTTTGCCTTTAGGTGAATCTTTGTGGCTTGGTAAAACAACATGTCAGCTGCCAAATGGTGAAGCTAAAACTCGGGGTAATAGATGAGGAAACGCGTGGGAGAGTCAGATATTGTATAATAGGTGGGGCAGGTGCCAAAACCCAGTGAGTGATGTGTGTCTCTGAGCCACCCGGGAGAGGAGAAACTCAGATGGGTGGAGATGCTGTCGGCGCTGCTCGCTGCAAGCAGGCCTCATAAAGCCTGCAAACAGGCTCTGAGAGAGGCTGTCCAGCCCCAAACCTGAGGGATGTGCCTGCTGGGAGCTGGGGGTGCATAGGAGATGGGAGAGGAAAGCTGCAGGCACGCTGTGCTGCGGTACCCCGATGGCAGTGGGGGGCTGCAGGCTTCCCATCAGGGTGCACATGTAGCATGTGGCTTGCAGCACCTGCTCTCCTGGTTTGATCCCCCTTTGTGGTGGGGAGGAGAAAATTTCAGCCCTCTGGCAGGGGCCACAGGCACTCCCTTGCTGCTGCTCTGCCAGGGTTTGGATGCAGAACATTCAGCCCCTGGCCTGGCTCTGCAGCCCACCCTGTGCTCCATGCAGATGTCAGCATGGAGCCTCACCCAGAGCCAGCACATTCCAAGCGTGGCTGATGGAAACCTTCCAACCTTAAACCCCGTGTTTGGGCACCAAGGAGTGCAGCCCTTCCCCTCAGCAGCTCAGTAGGACCCCCCTGCACCTCTAGATCAGAATGGACAGAGCATCAGGTTTGACATTGGCAAGGAGACAAACAGAACGAGACCCGGCAGAGCTCCCCGGGCACCGGAAGCAGCACAGGCTGTGGTCGGCATCCAGGGGCTCCATCCTATTTCTTGAAGGGCTCCTTGTAACTGGGGCTGATGCCCCTCTGACGGCACGGGGGGGGCAGTGCTGCCCCATCCCAGGGTCCACACCTCAGGTGTGCGGCAGCAGCGCGGCCGCCCCAACCCGCCCCCAGGCACAGCCTGCAGCTGGAGCGGGACGCCAAAAAAGCAGCGCCGAACCTGAAGGCAGCTCAGAGCTCTCCCTGACTTCACCACAGCCAGGGTCTCACCGAGGTCCCTTCCTCCTACAGAACTCTCCTGAAAAGGGCAGAAAGAGGGAGAAAAAAAAAAAAGAAAGCATTGCCCATAGTGAGCTGCTATCCTCAGCGATTCCCACAGCGTTTTATTGCCCGGAGGAAGAAGAGCGTGAACCCTGGAAGGGAGAACTTGCCAAAGCGTTTAACGTTTTTACATCTCTCACAGAGCAAAAGGTTCCCAAAAACTTTTAAAAATAACCGCGGGAATGTTTATTCGGGGCCGAAGGGTGGGAGCGGCGGGGCTGTCGGGGAGCAGGGCGGTGGGACGGCGGCAGCGCTGCGCTGGGCGGCCGCTCGGGGCTGCGCGGTGAAAAGGTGCCGGGGGGCCCCGCGTGGCCGCTGCTGCGGGGAAAGGCAGCAGAGGTGCGCGGTGCTCCTCCGATCCGTGAGCAGCGCGCGGTGCTGCGGCCGTGCGGGGCAGCGAACCCTGAGAAAACACTGCTCCGCCCCGCCGTGCGAGGGCCGAGGTCGGCACTGACGGCAAACGGTATCGAACGTATTTTTTCCTTTCTAGCGGTGGTTTAGCAGTGCTCGCAGATAAATCCGAAAGAAAAACTCCTCGGGGGGCGCCGCCGCTCCGGCTGCCAGGCAGCACAGCGGAGCAGCGGCACGCAGCTGCCATCCGCTCCCCCAGAGGCACGGGGACAGCCCCGGCGGAGAGCCCCGAACCCAGCATCGCTCAGGGACGCGCCGCTCTTTTCCAGCGTCAGAGCCCAAAACCGCCGCTGCCGGCCGCCGCGCAGAGGGGATCCTCCGTGGGTCCCCCCCGGGCGGAGCTCCCCGAGCGCGGATCGGGGTCGGGGGCCGCACGGCGCGGCGCTGCCGCTCCCTCTCGCGGCCGCTCCGTGCGGGCGGGACCCACCCCGGTCCCATCCGTGCCCGCGGGCGGGGCGGGACGGAGCCGGCCCCCTCCCCATCCCCATCCCTATCCCCGCCCCGCGCGGGGCCGGGGGTCCTCTCCGCGCTCCCCGCGCTGGAGCCGCGTGCTGCAGCGGCGGGGCCGGGGATTGCCGGCCGGACGGCGCTCCTCTGCCGGTCCCCCCGCGTGCCGCTTCTCGCGCGTTGCTGTCGCGTCGGGGCCGCGGGCTGCGGATGCGGCGGGAGCCCGGGGTGGGGTCGGGGGGGGGCGGCTGCCGAGGGGCTCTCCGGGCACGGCCGCCCGGGGGGGACGCGGCGCTGCGGGGAGCGGGGCCGTGAGGGGCGGGAGGTGCTCGGCTCTATGCGGGGCGGCCATGGAGAAGTTGTACCTGGCGGGGAGCGGCCTGTGGGCCAACGGCACGCTGGGGAACGGCAGCCTGCAGCCCGAGGACAGGACGACCGTCAGGAACGGCACCGCGGACCCCCTGAAGAGGAACGAGGACATGGCCAAGGTGGAGGTGACCGTGCTCTGCCTCATCCTCTTCTTCGCCCTGAGCGGCAACCTGTGCGTGCTCCTGGCCATCCACACCACCCGGCAGAAGCACTCCCGCATGTACTTCTTCATGAAGCACCTGAGCATCGCCGACCTGGTGGTGGCCGTCTTCCAGGTCCTGCCCCAGCTCATATGGGACATCACCTTCAGGTTCTACGGCCCCGACTTCCTTTGCCGGCTGATCAAGTACTTGCAGGTGGTGGGAATGTTCGCCTCCACCTACATGCTCCTGTTGATGTCCCTGGACCGCTGCTTGGCCATCTGTCAGCCACTGCGGTCCCTGCATAGGCGGGCGGACCGGGTCTCCGTCCTGCTCACCTGGCTGCTGTGCCTGCTGGTCAGCATCCCCCAGATCCACATCTTTTCCCTGCGGGATGTGGGGAACGGAGTGTACGACTGCTGGGCGGATTTCATCCAGCCCTGGGGACCCAAAGCCTATGTCACCTGGATAACCCTCATGGTCTACATCATCCCAGTGTTGATGCTGAGCGTCTGCTACGGCTTAATCAGCTTCAAAATCTGGCAGAACGTGAAGCTGAAGACGGCCCACGGGCCCCCCGGGGGGCTGAGCTCCACCGCCCGCGGCGGAGCGGCGTTTGCCAGGGTCAGCAGCACGCGGCTCATTTCCAAAGCCAAGATCCGGACGGTCAAAATGACTTTCATCATCGTGCTGGCGTTTATCGTGTGCTGGACGCCCTTCTTCTTCGTGCAGATGTGGTCGGTGTGGGACACCAACGCTCCGCAGGAAGGTACGTCCTCCCCCCGCGGCTGTGTGCGTGCAGGGACTGCGGCGCTCTGGGCCGGGGGCTGCGAGAGACAGCAACGTCTCGAGGGCTCGGGGGCCTGGAGGGGGCGAGGAGAGATTCTGAGCGTGGAACAGCACCGGGAGAGGCGGCAGCGGCTGCCCCTGAGCTCCCCTCACTGGAGCCGCGCGTCTCCCGTGCCGAATCCTTTTTTTTTTTTCCTGCGGTATTGCTCTGTCGCCGCTGACTTCTTTGCTTCCAACTCTTCTGCCCTCCCGTCCCTCCCCTCTGTTTCCACCTGCCCGGGTACCGTGCTGCTTCTGTATGGCTCTGGATGGAGCACAGGTCTTCCAAAAGCCCTCTGATTTAAGTGCAAGGTTTTGCCTCCTGGGTGCGGTGTCACTGCTTTGCTATGTTTTACGCTCGGTGCTGGCTGCGGCTGCCATCCCCGGGGCTGCAAGCAGTGAGACTCACCGCCCGGCTCAGGTCCGCGTGCTGTGCGAGCCGCTGCTGCCCCTGCACGGGAGCGTCCCCGCATCTGGGAAAAGCCGCGTGCCGAAAAGCTCTGCACAACTTTGTGAGCTGCGAGGAAGGACAGCAAAGTGCGCTCAGGGGCAGCGCTTTGGGCACCAGCAGCACTGCGCAGTGTGGGGCTGCCGGAGGCCAACACCGGGCTGCGGCTTTGTGCTCTGCGCCTGTGTCCTGTCCGCCCGCCGCCAGTAACGGGCTGTTGGTGGCACCGCGATGTTCCCGCAGCCCTGCGTGTGCCCTCCCAGCCGCCGGAGCAGCTCTCCTGCCCTGCTCCAGCCGCCCTCGCTGTGTCTTTCTTGCTTCTCTCTGCTCACTTATTGCAGGAGTGGAAGTTCAGCACAGCTTTTTAAGCCCTCCCGGATGCCCCCGACAGCTCTCTCTTGGTTTTCTATCTGATGAAGTCTAGTCCGAATGTCTGATTTTCAGACGCTGACGATGCCGTGTCTTTCACTGTACGTCCAACCCGCAGCCCCGAGGGCTTCTCCTGACCTATCAGCGTGCAAACACGCCGGTGCTTTGTCCGCAAGGCTGCACGGAGCATCGGGCTCCCAGCTGCAGCTGCTCACAGACCGCGGCCGTGTTTGCCTCTGCTGGCCCCTGAAAAGAGCAGGGAGTCCCTCCGTGTGACATCCTCATCTCTGCCATGTAATGTCCCCAGCCCTTGCCCTGGCAGGCTGAGCAGGCTCTCGGGGTGCTCCTGGGGGCCTCTAGTGCAATTTATCAGCACCAGAGGCAGAAGAGCTGAGTCAGCGAAAGATGGATTTATATCTTTTTTTCTAAAGTGGATTGAAATGCTGTGATGTGCCTCAGGTCTCTCACCACGGATTTTCAGCAGTTTCCCTTTATTTTATTGATTAAGAGCAGCCGGAGCAGTTGTCACTAGACAGGAATTGTGGGTGAGCGGGTTAAAGGCGAATTTGGAAACTAGACCCACAGTTTGTCCTTTTCTTCTGGTTTCAGAGGTGTGAGTGCGTTTTGGCTGAGGCGGAGAGGGAACGGGCACAGCCAGACCCAAGCGCACATCCTCGCTGCCGGTGCTTTCCCGCAGGGCACAGGGAGAGCAGGGCGGGGGCACAGGGCTGGGGGATGGCACGGCTGTGGTTCGCAGCCCTGTTTTGATGGGATGGAGCCGGTCCGAGCTCTGGGCCGTCGGGAGGGAAAGCGCTTCGTGCCGTGCCAGCGCGGTGCCGTGGCCGCGGCTCCGCCCTCCGCCCGGTGTTCGCGTTCGCAGCGGCGGCGCGGGCGCCCAGGGCCCACAGGGGAAATCCTCGCCTCCCGCACCCTGACGCGCTCTCTGCCTTGCAGCCTCCCCCTTCATCATCGCCATGCTGCTGGCCAGCCTCAACAGCTGCTGCAACCCCTGGATCTACATGCTGTACACCGGGCACCTGTTCCACGACCTGATGCGGCGCTTCCTCTGCTGCTCCGCGCGGTACCTGAAGGCTCGGCCGGCCTGCGAGCTGAGCGTGGGCAAGAAGAGCCACTCGTCCTCCTTCGTGCTCAGCTGCCGCAGCAGCAGTCAGCGCAGCCTGGCGCAGCCGCCCGCCACGTGAGGGCACCGGGCCGAGTGCTGGGAAACGCTGGGACTGCGGGAGGGGAGGGCAGTGTAAATAAATGGGTGTACAGACGTGCGTGCGGGAGACGCGGGCAGCGGCGAGGAGAACTCGTGCTCAGCGCTGTGCAGGGCTGAGCAGCACCTGAGCCCGTCCCCACCGGTGGCTTTAATGCACGGACCGTCATCGGAGCCCCTCCTGCCTCCTGCATGGAGCTCATCTGGGACGGGGCTGAGGGTGGGCACCGCGGGCTGGCAGGAGTAATGCCAGCATGGGATTGGGGATCTGTGCAACAATGCATCTGCTGAGCGTGCTCCAGGCTTCTCCCAAGGCATCTGGGTTGCACTGGGGCTCCGTGGGGTTGAGGAGCTGCCATCTGGTCACCCGAGGCCACGCACTTATTCTGGTTTGCAGCTGATAGCGTTTGATCTTTTCCACCAATGCAACCTTCTTGCTTTGTAACGCACAAAGTCATGCTCACGGCATGGGTTTTTTAATTGTTAAGGAATACCTGTAAATAAAACTTTCTGACTGTGTCTTGATGGAGGGGAGGTGCAGGAGGAGCACTGTGCCAAAGGACGGAGGCCATGGATGGTTGTGATGCATTTCACATGGTGTGAAGGTGCTGCTGAGCACAGGGCAGTGTGCTGAGTGCTGTGTGCAGTGTTCCATGTGCTGCAAGAGGCAGTGCTGAGGGGGGCCCCGTGCTGCTCTCCTCACTGCCTGCAACCCCATAGGTGCAGCAGGGCTCAGCCTTAGTGTTGGGAGTGGGTACGAAAAGTGCACTGAAATCTGTGCCCGTTTCTTTTTTCACTGTCACCAACACATACATTGTTACCTGCCATGCTGTGGCGTTCCTCTCCATGTTTTTCCAGGAGCTTCAAGTGAGCTGACAGCACACACAGCCCATCTCAGCACCTTCCACCAGACTGGTTTAAGGCGTTCCCAAAGCACGCCGTTTTTCCCCCTATGTTCATCATCTTTCCCCCGGCAATGGGGCATGGTGGCGTGGGGTCCAGGGATTTGTCGCCACAGGAAGACACCAACCATGGCCTCAAAGGGCCAAAGGGAATCAGAGGCACTGCAGCAGGGCGGCGTGAGCTGCTTGTGGGGCTTTGGGGGACGGCAGGTGGTGGGAGCTGGGCTGGGATTCAGCTCGGGGTGGGAACAAGTAGAACAATGGCAACACTAAAAAGAATATAATTCCAACATGGTTTTAAATGATTTTTATTCCAACAAAAACCTTTAAAAAAATACCTGTGATGAAGTGTTTTCAGAAACTTTTTTTTCCTACAAACATTCAAATATCCTTTATTACATGTAACTGCAGCCGCCCCGAGGCGCAGTGCTGTGCAGCATCAGTGCTACGTTGCTGAGGGCAGCAGAGCTCCACGACCCCGCAGCAGAGGAGCACCATGCAAACTGTGCCTCTCTCCGTGGCATCGCACCGGGAGGGACTTTGGCCTCAAATACTTGTTAGGAGCTGAGGGAAGAAGAAATTGAGAATAATATCTGAACAAAGAGACCTCCCGGGCCCTGGTTCAGCACAGCGCTCGGGGCAGCACCAGTAGAGCACACAGGTGCCTCTGTGTCCTTGGCATCCCAAGGACAGCTGTGCCAGAGCCCCGGCGCGGCAGCAGAGACCCAACGGGCACTGTGGCTGCTCGGGGACCGGCACAGCGCGGCGGTTGTGGTGCCCCTGGGATTTAGGTTTCCTTCCGCAGCACAACCCTGACGTTACTGCAGATCTTGGAGAGCGCCTCAAAGAGCGGGTCGCAGAAGGTGTGGATGCAGAGGGAGTAGATGCGGCTGACGCACTGGATCTCGATCAGGTAGCTCTTGATGCAGGGCACCACCGCCCAGATGTGGCAGAAGGAGATGAGGGCGAAGAGGAAGCCCCAGACCACGGCCAGGGGGATGCCCAGCACGGCCGAGAGCAGCCGGTAGCACCAATACTTGCTGACGGTGAAGGTGGTGTAGCTGCTTTTCCAGACACCGTCAAAGCTGTACGTCCCCACGGGCTCAGCTATCACATCCTCGAAATCCACCTGGCACGGGATGGAGGGAGGGAGCGTCGGCACAGGGCAAGGTGCAGGAGCTGCTGTGTGCGGGGACAGCTCGGGGGGAGGGAGTGGTTCCATCACAGGGTGGGCAGACACCGTGCCCAGGCTGGAGGGGCCTCGTGCCCAGCAGTGCACCGTGCCCACAGGACAGGACATGGCCACAGGCAGGGATGGGCACAGCCATACTTAAGGAAGCCAGAGCCCATTCCTATGCTTTTTTAGCATCCAAGGACATAGGCTACCCACACACAGGAGGTGTTTGTGCTAGTAAAACCCCACAGTCCTCCTGATCCATGATTTTCTTATTATACATCTGGAAGCGAGATACCCAGTTCTGCCTGTTTGCATTCTGCTGAAGAAGGAGGGATCAGCCTGGCCGTGTCCTTGCAGGAATATCATTGCTATACGCAGCCATTGGGAGCATCTCTGCATTGCAAATATTCCTAAGAGCCTCCAAATCATGCACAGACCTCGCTGCGTTGGAAGCCATTTTTAGGGAATGCATGAACCAAGCCAATTTTCTTCAGAAAAAAACACCTTTCCCTGGATAGGCTGACATGTCTGCTTATGCATTTATGTCCAACTGCAACATCTCTTCTGTTTTTGGAAGCTCTTTGATCATAAGATCATTCCGCATCGCCTTTAATTTCCTGGGGCTGGCGTCAGGCACCAGGACAGGCATTGACACGGGCTGGGAAAGAACAGCCCTGTGGGTGGGTGCGGGTGGGCACAGGTGAGCAGCCCCAATCCCCTCCAAACCCTGCCCAGCTGAGATCCAAACAGGTTCCAGCTGCCTGGCCAGCTAATCAGGGGATAATTAGGGAGGGCAGCAGCAGGCTATAAGAAGGAGTCTGTCCTTCTCTCTTCCTTTTGCTTCTTATGTGTCAGAAGGGACTATCGAGGAGAGATAGGACACAGGCTGAATCCTGAGCTGGGCTCTGCCTCACAGCCTTCAGTGAGTGCCCCCAAGCACCACCTGCACATCGTGTGCCACGGCTGGGAGGAGGCTGAAGGCTTCAGAGCTTTGCCACGTGCTGCTGCCGCCGCGTGTGTGACAGGAATCTGCTGCCTGCAGGTGAGTGCCCTCCTGCCTGTGTGGCTGCTGCCTCTCCCTGCACGGCTCTGATGTTTGCCCAGGGCGTTTCCTGGTGTGCTGCTGCCCACTGTGGAGAGGCATTGGCTGCCCGTGCTGTTCCAGAAGACAGCAGTGCTGGGGCTGTGGCTGTGCCTTTCCCTGCCCAGCTTATCGTCTGGTCTATTTTTGGGGCTGGAAGAATGCGAGGTGGCTTCATCAAATGCTTTGAAAGCAGAGGAAGTAGTGTAATTACATGAGTTGGTGGGCTGGAAAATCCTCTGCAGGGTGTTTGAGCTTGAGTAGAAAAAGGGGATGGGAATGGCCTGTGGTTGGGGAGAGGGCCTTGTTGCAGGCACTGGGTGCTGCTCTGCACTGCATCCCCTTCCCACAGCTGGCCCTTATCCCCAGCAGCTCTGCTGCACAGAGGTGGGCAGTGATCAGGGCCTGCAGGCACACCTCACCCCTGCAGAGTGCCCACCTATGGCTGTCACTGCGCAGCCCCCCTGGGCACTGCCGGGGGTTTCAGCTGGAATACAAAGTGTTTCAGCACACAAATGATTTTCACTGGTGCCATCAAGGTCACAACTTGCTCAGAAGTTTTGTGAGCAGCTTGGGCTGTGCCATCCCTCCTGGTGTGCCATTTGCTTTGATCTCCAAGTAGCTTTAATAAAACTCATCCTTCTCTTCCTGCCCTACTTTGGGCCAACCTTACCCCAGTATGAGTCTAACAAATCCCATTACACGACTGACAGAGCAGACAAGTTTCAGTGGTCAGCGCTTAGGAAGCGGCTTTCCTTTTTCCTTTTCTCTTTCTCCTCTCCCCTTTTCAGAGACGTGCTCCTTTTGATCAAAAATAGAGGTGGGTTGCTGCACCCTATGCTGGCATGCAGGGAAAACGGTCTTCTTGCAAACAGGGCAGTGCTTATCTCAGTGCTCTGCTGCTCGGACTGCTGAGCCTTGAACATTAGCAACTTCTTCTCAACTTTTTTCAAAGGTTCCCTTTCAAGCAGTGGTATGGGCTGACCCCATTTTATTTTTGGCTTCTCACTGCTGTGAGCAGTGAGGGCAGCCCCATATGTTTTCAGGCCCGTGGAGATGGGCAGGGCATTCAAGGAATAGAACTACAGCATCAAGGGGGCCACGTGCACTGTGGGGCCAGAGGCTGTGGCTGTTCTCCTCCCCCCACCACCTGCAGTGCAGCCCCTGGCCCTCGTGGCAGTGATGAAGCCCTGGCTGCTTACACTCCGTGCAGTGGGAAGGGAGCTAGTCTCCTAAAAGCAGCGCTCAGGAATTCCTTACCTTTACAACGTCTTCGTTGATCCGCTTTGGATCTCTGTTCACCAGGTCGATCTCCTTGGTGTGCTGGTCCTTGATGATGATCCTCTCCTCCAGCTCTCTCTGTTCCTCAGCCATGTCTCTGGTGCTGCTGGGCTGCAGTGCTGGGGCAGTGCAGAGGGCAGGCTGGGAGAGCTGAGCAGCTGCCCCACGCCCTGGCTGTGCTCCAGGCTAAAATTAATGTCGTGCCGCATCGGTGCCCTTAAAGGGGCTGTGCTGGAGGGACCCCGTGGCCTGAGGGGGCTCTGGGGGCTGACACATCCTTGGCTACACCACAGCAGCTTTAGTTTGTAGGAGATGTCCTCAGCACACGTTGTGTGGGTGAGTCTCTGGAGCAGCTTGCATGGAGAGGTTGTGGATGCCCCTCCCTGGCAGCACTCAAGGCGAGGCAGGATGAGACTGAGCAACCTGGTCTAGAGGAGGTATCCCTGCCTATAGCCGGGGGTTGGAATGAGGTGATCTTAAAGGTCCCTTCCAACCAAAAGCATTCTATGAGACAGGAGCAAAATGGGTGGGAAATAACCATGCAAGCCCGTGAGGTTGTGTGAGGGTAAGTGGCACTGATAGGGACGGGACAAGCGCTGTGAGGTGAATGAGTGGGGAGTGTTGGGCAGATGGCAGCCCTGGCTGCTGCACTGGGGCGGGCTTCAATAGCCACGTCCTGCTAATGGGCATTCGAGCTGAGCTTTCACCAAGGCTAAACATGGAGATGGACAGTGATGGGTGCTGCTGTGAGACAAGCAAAGCACACAGTGCTGGTGTGTGTGGGGCTCTGGGAGCAAGGCGTGTGACAGCCATCTCATGGAGAAGCAATGCTGCTTGGCCGGGGCCCAGTGCTGGATTTAGGAGAGCAGCTGCTGTGTGGTGGGGAGCTGGATCTGCTCTGCTCTGCCCCACGCTATTGCCCACCCGCCAGTGCAGGGCTGCTGCAGTGGGGTTGTGTGGGGCCTGCAGAGCTGGGTGCAGCCCCATGCCCTGTGGTGTGCGTCATGCTCTGCCTTTGGGCTGCAGCTGGGTGCTGCAGGCATGCGGATCCGGTGTCCAGGGTGTGGGAGGAGGAACATGAGAGCTGGGCTGTCAGTGTGCAGCCAGCAGCTGCCTGAGGTGGTGCTGGGAGCTGCTTGTGGGGATATAAATAGGTCGGGGTGCTATCAGTGCAAGTGGGCCACCACCCAAGTCTGATGCACAGCTGGCAGTGGGTGGAAAATAATGCTGGTTTGTTAGCAATTAGCAGCAACCAGGAGCTGAAGTGCCACGTGTAGGCAATAATGCGTTCGATGCCTGCCTGCCTTGCTGGAGGAAGGGGCTGATGCAGAATGCTGCTGTGCTGCACTCAGGTCACACCGAAGTTCTAACTTTTCCTTTGGGATGTTTGCTAGAAACCTGACAGGCTTCTCTCTGCAGAAATCAAACTCCAATTGCCCCCCCCCCGGGTTGGCCATACGTGGTCTCGAGGAGGGAGTTTCTTTTCCTTAAGTGATTATCAAGTTCCGAGCTGGCCTGTGAGCTGCAGGGACCCCGCTGTGAATTCAGAAGCCTTCTCATAGGTCAGCAAAATAACCTGCTGCTCAGGCCCGGCCAGTGGAGTAGATTTATCTAGAGCAGAGAGGAATAAAGCGAAAATGAAGTCCAGAGAAATCAAAGCTCTATGGAAAGAAATAGATGACAGTGTTGGTGAGCAGCATGGCAAAAAAGGGAGCTTGTGCTGTGCTGTGCCCTGAGAGCACACAGTACTGGGGGTGGGGGAGCAGCAGTGCAAAGCGGTGCTGGAAATCAGGGCTGGGGCAGGGTGGGGGAAGGACCAATGCCCAGCTCGGTCTGTGTCTGGGGCAGAAATGAACAGGGCTGTTGCAATTGAGGGGAAGCTGTTGCCAGATGGGATGGAGCATAAGGGCCTGGTGCTTGCAGTGCTTGGAGCAGAGCTCTACTTGCATCTTTTCTAAAAAAGCAAAACAAAGGCTCCTTTTCATGTCTCCCTCCTGTGAGCTCCTTTGGGCCCCCTCCCTGCTGCAGGTGGGAGCTCAGTGTGTGGCATCTGGTGGGGCTGGGTTGGATTTTGCTGCTCAGACCCGGTGCCAGGAGCATTGGGGCCGCACTGGGGGCTTAATGGCACGGCCAAAATAAGTGGCTCCTGAACAAAAGTTTGAGTAGTAGCTCTGTCATGTGCAATATCAATTAAAATTAAATTTTGAGGTGGAAGTACAGAAAAACATTCATTTATCCTTAGTTAGTTTCAAACCAAAGCAGATTGCCCTTTAAAGGAGAGCAA
Source organism: Meleagris gallopavo (assembly GCF_905368555.1). NCBI lineage: Eukaryota > Metazoa > Chordata > Aves > Galliformes > Phasianidae > Meleagris > Meleagris gallopavo. The sequence goes on along the minus strand of NC_139417.1, from coordinate 19,123,002 downwards.
AACCTGCGGTGTTTGTACACCCATGAGGGCATGGATTCAATATCCAAGTCATTCTCCATTCCTGCCTGTGTTACAGATGCTCAGGTGGGAGCTCAAACTTCTCACACAGCAGTGGGTGCTGTGTGCCAAGGTGCCAGGAGCAGAGGGACAGCTGTGGGAGCCTCAGCACAGAGCAGGGAAATGGCCCGCAGTCAGCAATTCTCCTTCGTTTGAGCGGTTATAAGATTCCTTTGGTTCAGATGTCCTGGCTCTCACGGGGCTGCAGCTGGAGCAGCTCAGTGCTGGCGGTGTGACAGTGCACCCAGTGGCTGTGAGGGCACCGTGTGGATGTGGGACGTGGGCACCCAGGTACTGCATGTAGTGCTGGGTTTGATCGGCCCGATGCAATGGGCATCATAGGAAACACGTACAGCTGCATTTCTTGTGCCATAGCAGCTCAGCAGGCACAAACTGAGCCCACGGCTTCTAGCTGTGTCCTACTTCCTAATCACACCCTTATGGCCGTAGGCAAAGCTGTGTTTTAAATGTTGAATAAATGTCCTATTTCAAGTTGGAAAGGAATAATGAAGTGAATCAGGTTCTGGAGCAGTCAGGGTGCCTCAGCAACACAGTGCTCCTTCAGTGTCCTCGGCTGTGGGGACCTGGCTGGTGCTGCAGGGTTGGTGAGCCTCAGGGTCTGGGGGCTGTGCTGGGAGAGCAGAGGGTCTCAGGCTGAGCTGCTCCCAGCACTGCTGAGTGGTGCTGAGCCTGCTTCAAGGGCAGCCCTCGCTTGCTGCCGGCACAGGGAGCTGCCGTATAGCAGCCTCTGCCCTACTCTGCCTGTGTGCTCAGCTCCTCTCAGTCGCAGTCCTTATCTCTCTCTCTCCAGTACTCTAAATTCTTCTGGGTTTTCATTTTAAAATAGCCTTGTTTGGCTTTTCCTTATCTAGTGAGACCTTCTCTTGATTTATCACTTGTCATAGCCAATTGGGTGCTCCTGTAATCAGATTTAACCAGTTCATGTGCTGCTGATGAGAACTGGGGTCCTATCTCACCACTGGCTATTTATTCTGGTGAATGAGGCTTGATTAGCTTTTTTTCCTTAAATCAAAACCCATGCAGCCATAGAATAATGCTTTCCCTTTCAGCAGAGATGAACTGCTGCAATCTGTGAATCTGGGCTCAGGTAGTGAGGAGGGACAGTGCCAGCGCTTGGATGATTGTGGTCACTGCTCAGGTGGGAGTTTTGCATCACACTGTGGTGAAGGCTGTCAGAAACTTGGCAGCTAAAGCTGTCTGGCAAGCACATGATCCCCCTTAGCACCTGGGAAGCACTCCTACCCCTGTAGGAGTGTCTGACAATTCCCTTCCAGCCCAGTAGGATGTGTGGGGTTCTTTTGCCTATGTGCTGGTAGTGCGATGTGCAGAGATTTGTGGCCCAAGGATGGTGCCAGGAGCCCAGCCCTTCTCTGAAGGCAGCTAGGGTAATCTGAGCTTTGAGTAAAACACTGTGTGAAGTGTTTGTACAAGGCAGCCAAAAATAAAATGCAAACCTGAAAAGCAAGGCATGTTACCCCTCATAAATAAGAGAAGATGCTGCTTTTTGGGTGATGTCATTGCAGAGATGTGCGGAGCGCTGCTTGCGGAGCTGATCGATACTGTGGCATGCCCAGAAGGCTCCTGGTGCACACAAATCAAATTGCCCTTTCCAGCCCTGGGAGGGAGGTTAGGCCCTTAATAACAGAGCAGAATATAGAGGCCTATTTCTAGCACCAGGAGCTTTGCATGTGAAAAGCTTCAGCTGCTCTTCCCTCTGCTCCTGACCTATTGTAGCTCTGCCCCGCAGCAGTTGCCCAGAAGCTAAATATTGTGATGGCCCCAGGTGCCCAGCTGGGTGCTGGCTGCTTCCCCCCAAAATAGCAGCGGTAAAGCCGAGGCTGGTGGACGTCTGGGGCTCCTGCGGCTCCAGCAGGACCTGGGTGGATGCTACACTGAGTGGGGTGGTTGTAAGCTAGAAGGAGTGCTGTCAGTCTTGGAAGGATCTGTGTCCCCACTGAGTGCACTGCTGAATGCAGTGCTAAGGCCATGGCAGCTGTGGCCCCATGGGAAGTGCTGCCCGCTGCCTCGGGATGCTCTGTGCACAGTGTCATCTAAGCAGCTCAGAGGGCACTGCCCAGACTGAGCATAGGTGCAAACTGTGCCCAGATCTGTGCAGCAGTGCCATCACCCAGCCTTTAAAATCTGCTACATGTGGCAGAGACCTCGCTCTGTGGGGGCTCCTGTGAGGACCCAGCTGAGGGTGGGGGGCAGGGGCAGTTCCTGAGCGAGCTGGAGGTGCTGTTGCTGCTTGGAATTTAAAGCTCAGCACTTTGTGCTGTGCTGTGGAAGTTGGGTGCTGCAGCAGATCAGGCGTACACCTCACCCTGCTGAGAGCTGTGCTTTTTTCGATGCTTCAATATATGGTTTTCAGCCTGATTTACTGCCCGGGAAGATGGGTTTTGGAGCAGCAATGAGACTTGGTTATTGCTAGAGCCAGGTGTCAGCTATGCTCCAATTCCTGCCCTCGATAACAGACAGCACCACGAGTGCTTTCTCCCCAGCCCATCACCTCAGGCCCTGCAGTGCCCATGGCTGCTGTTGATGCTGCACAGAGCTGGGGGCACGGCAGGGGCTGCTGCAGAACAGTGGGGCTTCCTGGAGCTGACAGCATGCTGCTGCCCTCCTACACCTCACTTCCACATCACTGCAGCACGTGGAGACCTGCATTGCAGCCAGGTCTGCCGAGCTCCAGCTGCTCCTTGCAGGGAGCAGCACCAATGAAGGCCCCGATCCCTGGGGAGGTGCCAGATCACACCCAGAGGAACCGTTACCTCTGTATTTTTTCTGCTAAACCTCAGTTACTGAAAACAACCCATGTGCCTTGAGCAAATATTGTGACATTTTGTTATTCGCACTATGCATGATAAGGAGTTGTTTTAAGGACTGTGGTGCAGGATTTGTTTACTTTGGATGTCAGTACAGATTTGGCCTTTGGAGGAAGCACTGTAACTCTGTAGGAATGTAGATGCTCTCATGTCCGCTGGAGCACGGCCAGGACCTGGTACCCAGTGTGTGGTGTTTTGGGGCAGGCAGGGCACACGGGGCCATCTGGAACGCATAGAAACCAGGTGACTTTGCCAGTGTCTGCTCAAGAAAAGCAGTAAAGTTAAAGACGTGTCAAGTCTTTAAATGGAGAACCACAGTGTCACACATTGCCTCGCAGCACCTCGCTGTGCGCAGGTGCCTGTGGCTCTTTTTCATGTTTCTGTGATGGATAGCTGCTCTGCAAGCCTAGCTGTGCTCTATTCATAGGAACACTTTGGCTTCAAGGCAAGACAGTGAAGGCTGCAAAAATGGAGCTTTCTCCTTGTCTGTTTGTATCCAAGCACCAACTGCTGTGCCATGCCGTGCCCTGGCCTGCACTGGTGGTCCATGAGCAGGCTGTGCTTCGTGCTGCAGTTTTGCAGGAGCTACCCCAAGCCATTTGCATTTTTATGGGTGTTGTCTGCCCAGGACTATTTATGACAGCAGAATTGACTGAATTAATATTCATAGGCTTCCCCCACCATACGCTGTAAATCGTGGTGGCTGTGGCAGTGTGCCCTTGCTCAAATCGCAGCGGTTCCTTGGGTGGTGTTGAATGGTATTTGTGCATGAATTTAAGGTTTCTTGAATGAGCTCTGTGCTCTTGGGACAAATGGGAGCTGTGCCATCGCCGCTGGGATGGGAGAGAGTCTGCTGCTTGTGGGAGATGTGGGCTAAGAGCTGTGTGGTGCTGAGCCCCCTGCAGCATGCGAGCCCTCAGTGTTCCTGGGGATTGGGGTGGCCCTTTGTCCCTGAGCTAATGGAGAACTGAGCCATGGGATGCACTAATGGGCAGGGCTCTTCTGGGCTGGTGGGTCTGGCATGTCAGAATCAAAAGGGATGAGTTTTGTGTGTATAAATCCCTCACTGGAACCGGTATCCATATGTGGAAGAAAGCGATGCTGCTCTTCTCCTTCCACACACCATTTCTGGTGCTCTCTAAAGTCATGCCCGAGACTCGCTGGTATTTCATGAAAATGCTCTCTCTTTGAGGGGAAAGCAGCACCAGAGTGCCAGAAAAATAGATACTCTGATAGCCGTGTGATTGGATAAATGTTATTCTTGTTTTTGTAATAAGAAAAGGAATTTCATGAGAAAGCTGTATCACCACGAAGACTGATATCTGCCACCATTTAGCATCACTGCTCGGATGTGGGAAGGGGAAAGTTGCACATCCCTGATGGAAGCAGCAGGCAAAGCATGGCAGAGCTGCCTGGTGCTGTGCCACAGCCATGGGGTCTTGTGAAGCCAACGGTTGCAGATGCCCTTCTTCCACCTGGGCGGTGCAATCAAAAATGCCAGTTTAATTTTTCAGCTTGATTTTATTTCAGTGCTGTTCTGTGGGTGTTTTGAGGATTAACACGCAAAGAGATGCTTTGTCTGCTTGTGCACCTGCTGTGGGCAGGTTTTACTGTATTTGCTGTTGCTGCCCCTGCAGCTTTGCTTTTTGTCCTTTGGAAGGAATTATATGTAGAACATCTGTGAAATGACAACAGTGTCAGCCCAGAGGATCTGAACATGTGGAGGACCAATGCATTGCATTCCCTGACGAGGCCTTGAGGAGGCCATTGGCTGGAGCTGCTCTGTGATGAGCAGTGCCTGCTAGTGAGATTGCACTTGATAGGACTCAAAATAGTACAGCTGCAGGTCTGGAAATGGAACGGCTCAAGAAGTCTGAGGTGAAGTTTAAAAAGAATTTGAGCTGTCAAAAGCAGGAAAGAGCATTTGAAAACACAACAATCTGATTTCCCAGTTACTTGTGCAACCAAATCTACAGTCTGATTCCTTTTATAGTAAAAACAAATATTGGAGGGACTCGGGCCAAATGTTGTTCTTTTTTTGGGTCAATCTATGTTGTTGGCATCACTTTCAATGCTGCTGAGCTATCAAATTTGGACCGAAGCCTGGAGAAGTGAGGGCGGTTGGCACCTTTGGGGCTGGGCTGCAGCCCTGCCGCCTTGCAGCAAGTCCCTGTGCATCCCCAGCGTGGCTCCAGCTGGCATCATGTTGGGGTGCATGGCATGGGCTGGGCAGGGTGCGTGGTGCATGATGGATCTAACGTGCCCTGCATGCACATCGCCTGCTGCTTCTGCTGGAGTGCTTCAAGCATCCCTGCAGGCAGCAGGGAAAGGGCTTTGAGTAGCAGCTGCATCAGGACTAGTGACAGGAATGGGAAGGCTGCTGGCATGGCGTGGGTAGAATCACAGAATCATGAATGTTGGAAGAAACCGCTGAGATCACTCAGTCCAACTGCCAGTTCAACCCCTCCACGTCCACTAACCATGTCCTGGAATCCACAAGGTGAAGAAATTCAGGAGTGAGGAAAGACAGAGCAGGGTCGGTGGGTGGGCTGGTGCTGGCTGTGCAGCAGAGCTGGCTGCTCCTTGTCTGCTGCTGAGCACCCCTGCCCCCTGGGGGGATTGCCAGGCCAGTCCTGTGGGGCTTCCATGCTTCTGAAGGAGCAAGTGTGAAGCACTGTACTTGGGGGGTTACTACTTCTATAACTGCTGCAGCAACAGAATACTCATTGACAGGAGTCAGTCAGCTTAATTTCTTCTACATTAGAGTGTAGGAAGATGAGGAGTTGCGTCCTGAAACCGTCTCTCCATAGCAATACTCGCACAAGAAATATGCGGCCCTGAGCCAAAATGGGCCTGGCCTTGGACCAGGACCCAGCTGGCTCCAGAGGGGTTGGATCAGTGCAGATGAAGGCTTTGGAGTTGAGATATTTGTGGTGGATCGAAGCAGTCCCATTTGGGCAGGGGCTGCGAGGCACCTGGTGCTCCCTGTGCTGTGCCCACAGAGTGCTGGTGCTGGGGGTGCTGGTGGCTGTGCCTCACATGCAGGTGGTGGTCAGGTGCTCTTTAAAAGAGGACAAATCTTGGTGGGTGAGCTAAAGCAACAGGAGAGGAGGACAGGGTGGGCCCAGAGCCCCGGCAGTGAGATGTGCTGCAACGGCGGGCGGGGGGGGAGGGGGGCAGACATCGATTTTGGGAGAGGTTTCCCTAAATCCATACCTGGATGGAATTGAAACTGTGGGACTGGGACTTCTGGGATTTCAGAACCGCTCTGCGTTCTGCGGTGGTTTCCCTCGCAGCGCAGACGGCGGCCTCGCAGCGCCCCCAGGCGGCCGCATTTGGCGCCACAGCCGCTCCTGGCGGGTGTTGCGGTGGTGGCGGCGCGGCGCTGGGCTGCTGGTGCCGCTCGGAGTCTGATCTCTGCTGCAGGCCCTGTGTGGGTCGGCCAGTGTCCACGCACACCCAACCCGCTGCTGTTGGTGTTGCTCTTTTCTTTTTTTTTTTTTTAATTGTTTAAATAAAGTAGTGTGAGTTTTGTTACTTACATAAGTGATGAGCTGTATCTTCTGTATGCAGCCCAAGGTGATCTCCCTTTGCTGGGCCCTTCAGCAGCCACACCAGAACCTCCCTGCATGCACCTTAAACGAAGCGTGGAAGTTGCTAATGAACCTGATTGGCGTTTTCATGCAGTTTAAAACTCCCAGGAGATCGCATCTGCTGTGCGTGCCCAAATCTCCCGCTGCTCCCCAGCACCCCGTGTCCCCACAGCCACCCCCGCAGAGCCGCACTGCTGCCGAGCGCCGAGCCCAGCTGTGCCCAGCGGCAGTGAGCTGTGCTGTGCAGCAGACCCACCCAGCACACGTGTGCAGCACTGTTGCTACGATGGGCCCCGCGGTGTCAGCCGGGTGCTGCTGCTGGGCAGGGGCAGCAGCCAGAGCCCCGTCCTGCTTTCGGGTGGGCTTCTGCTGGGAGCGCCCGTTCTGACAGTTGTTTTTACTGGTTAGAACAACTGTTTTGTGCTGTGCTGTTTTAGTTATTGCTTCTTCCCTTTGTCACTAAATGATAAGAGAAGATAACTGTGGTTCTGGCAGGAACATTGTTTTTCTGCTTGGAATACCATTAATAGCTGCAGATAAAGGATTAGCACTCTGGTTTGGCAAAGGCTGCTTTACTGTTTGAAGTACTTTGTGTGTGTGTGTACTTTGGGTGGGCAAGGTGCCACGAAGAACGATTGGTACCCATCCAAAAGAGCTAAGCCTAGCTATGGGGATAAAACAGGACTGAAAAGCTTATCCCCTGTGGGTCAGGGCCAGGCAGCTCCCTGGGACACACACCTGGTTGCTGCCATCCCATAGGACACATCTGTCCCATCCCAGGGCTGCTCCTGCTGCAGTGTGGGGAGACACAGGAGGGGTGAAGGTCTGCAGGTGGTGGCAGAGGCAAGCGGGGATGAAGTGCATCCCTCTGCTCCGAGCTCAGGCAGCCTGTGGTGCTCTGGCACTTTGCACGGGCAGAAGAGGCGTGAGGGAATTGCTGCTGGTGGCACAGCGGTGTGGCTGCAGGTTGGCTGGCAGGCAGCAGGGCTGGAGCAAATGAAGGGCTTTGGTGTGTGTGGGGGGCTTTTGTTCCAGCCAAGTGTTGGTGTCCTTGGGCTCGTACTGCCCAGAAGAGTGGGCATCCACTGCTCTGTAACTCTGCTGGGGGAGATCTGGTCAGTGAGATGAAGGCGGTGCTGTGCATTTAGGTCCAAAGACAAGTCCAAGGTGGGACTCATATTTAACAAAATGCTGCTTAATTGAAATACCTCTCACGATGGGGGCTGTGAGCTTATGCCCTTGACTGTATATTCTTCATTAGATGCTAATATGGTGCCTGAAGAATCTCTAATGATGTGGTGCCCCGTGAAATATTGCTGTCACTGATGCTACTGAAAAGTAATTGAGTTCGGAGGTTCCTTAATTTATGAATGAAAAGAGCTTTGATTAGCTTAAGAAATAATGAGGCTGCAGGAAGTTTGTATAATAAGATGGAGAAAGAATGATTCAGTGCAGTGCTGGGGACACTGCATGCTGCCATTGCCAGCTGTAGGGAGCTGGGAGGGGCTGATGGTGACCAAAGATGGAACTTTCCCAAACTTTTGGCTGCAGGTTCAATCCTAAATCCATTGGTTTATCAGGTGTGAGCAACTGCTGCATGCAGTGTGTGTCTGCTGGCTGCTTCAGTGCATCCCCTCTGCACAGCAAGAGCTGATGGGCAGCAGCCTGAGTGCTGAGCTTCCCAGCTTTGGTCAAAGCCCATCTCAGTCTTACTGCTGCTTTAAAGCAGAGCTGTGTGTTCGTGTTTATGCACTATTGTGATTTCCAACACCACCACCATAGCAACAAGTGTGCTGTTGACTTATTTGCTCAAGATTTGGGGTATTTTTAACCAGTCATTTAAGCCATTTCTATTGGACTGGAACTTGGTACTTACGCTCTTATCTCCATCTTTTGTTGTAAATGTTTTTTTTTTTTTTTTTTTTAATCCTTTCCACATTGCAAATGAGTGATCAGGTTCTCTTTGTAGCACATGAAGAAGTGCAGTACAGCTTGGAATTAACATGAAGGATTTGCTGCAGTAGTTGCAATAACAACTGTTGTGGTTTAACCTGGTGGGTGGCTCAGCACCACTCAGCTGCTCACTAACACCCTCCCCCCAGTGGAGAATTGGGGGGGAAAAACAAGTAGAACTTGTGGGCTGGGATGAAGCTATTAATTAAGATAAAGGAAAAGGTTAACAGTGATGACAGCACGTATATGTATGTATGTAACAAGTGATGCACACAACCGCTCACCGCCCCTGACCGATGCCCAGCTTGCCGCCCCCCGAGCAGCAGGAGGAAGAGAGCAGAATCCCCCCTTTCTAAACCCTCCTTCCCCACGATGTCGTACAGTACGGAATGTCCCTTTGGCTGGGCTGGGTCAGCTGTCCTCACTGCATCCCTCCCGGCCCCTTGTGCCCCGTTGCAGGGCAGTGGGAAATAGTGAGTGTCCTTGGCTGCACGCAGCACTGCTCAGCGACAGCTGGGAACATCGCTGTGTTACCAGCACTGCTCCTAAAAGCACAGCATCGCGCGGGCGCTGGAGGAAAACGACTCCATCCCAGCTGAATCAAAATCCTGAAGACAGGAGCCTACATTTGGGGCATTTCCAACACAGCACGCGGCTGCTGGTTTTCATAGAAAGAAACACGGGAGGTGAATTTGGGCTCCTGGGAGGAAGGAGGAGGCTCCGAGGGATGAGCCCGGGGAGAGGGGCTGGAGGGGCTGACCCGGCGGTGCGGGTCGCGATGCGCGCTGTTTTCCCCGCATTCCTCTCTGACGGATGGGATTCTGCCATCAGCTGCCGTGCTGTGAGCGGTCACTGCAGGAAACCCGGCAGCGGCACACGGTGTCAGTGTTGCTCCACGCAGCGCCGTGCGGGGCCGGGCCGGGAGCTGCCGCTGCGGGCTGCGCTCGGGGCGGCCGGGCTTTAAATTGGGGGATCTGCAGGGTCTTGTTTTTCCAAATGGGGAACTTGAGAGACGTGGGAAATGATCTTCGGGTGGTGATTAACGAAGGTGCTCTTCTGTTTTGTTGAAGTGACTCCACGTAGTTTGAAGCAACCGAGGTGTTGCTGTGCATCGTCACTGTGAGTCCCTGCGGGACCTGAGTCGCTTTTCGGTGACTGTTTCAGATCCCATCTCCTCTGAGCTCTGAAATGTGGGGCTCCCACGTAAATGGCCATCGCTCATGGCGATGCAAGAAGGAGCAGCACTGTTGGCTTGTTCTGCTTTTAATCGTAAGTCAATTTCTTCTGTAAGTTGTCCACACAGTGGGGTGAGCAGAGAGGCCTCAAGAAACCTCTCAATCTAGCAGTGCTGCTGGGACAAGTGGTGATGAGCCTTGAGCTGTGGGGTCCCTGGCACAGCTGGCACCCAGTGGTGGCCATAGAACCAGTGCTGGTCCCATAGGAGCCAGCACAGAGCCCACAGCCACCCCTACAGTGCAGGGATTCAGTTAATTACGCTGATTGATGAGTCAGCTTTGGGCAGGAGGCACAGCGAGAAGCTGGGAACTGTAACCAATTCCATCATTTATTTAGAGGTGATCTTTAGCAAATGACAAAGCAATCATAATTACCGAGTGAAATACCAGGGAAATAATTTCCCAGGGTGTACTGAAAGCTGCAGGTAGCTGTGGCTGTCATTGCTCCTCTTACCTTTTGGCACCCTGACAATCATTAGCTGATATCATGATTTCTCTCTTAGAAGCTGATTTTGAATAAACATTACCATTCCACTCCATCTGATTCCTGCTAGGATGTGTCAATCTCTGTTGCTCCTATTAAACACAAAAGCAGAATTTCAGCTAGAACATACCGTCTTTTTGCCCACAGGAAAGACAAGAGCTCCCATTAAGAATGAGAGTAAATTGAAAGACCAAAATAAACTTAGAGGGAGACGGCTTAATTTTCCACGTGGTCTGTCAAAGCTGGCTCTTCAGCAGATTTCTGTCTTCCAGCTCAATTCCAGCCTATAATTTCCACTTCTCAGCACCAAAAGCAGCTTGCTCACCACCCCGAGCATCTTTTCACTGCATGGGAAAGCAGGTGCAGGGAATGTCCTGCTGTGCCAGACCCCTGGCACTATGCAGCACCTCCAGTCTGCCTTCTGCTGGCATCGTCCTCACTGTTTCAATTTTGGAGCTTGCTGTTGGCTGCAACCAAGAGGTTTTGGAGAGGAGGAGGGTTAGCGTGCATCCAGTGCCTGCCTGGGGAACCCAGCATGGGGTGCCAAGCAGGTGGGAGGGGAGTGAGGCAGTGCTGCCTGTGTCTCAGAGCTGGGACGGCCCTGCTGAGCACAGGGCTGTAGGGAGAGATTTCCTGCACTGGGTGCTTTCCTTTCTTGTGCTCCGTCATTAAATGATGCCTATTGACAGAGCCATTCTCAGTCCAGCTCTGCAGTTTCTAACTGATGCCGTTCTTCTCCTGCTTTATTTATCACTTTTCATGGGTTACTACATTAGCTATAACCATCTATTTTAAAATCTATCCAATGATCAAATCCAGTTGTGAAGGTTTCCATTTTAAAGCACCTGGTACCACCCCTTGATGGCTACTTCTGCCAGTGTGGCTGTGGGGTTGGGATCCTCACCCCTCTCTTTGTTTTTTTCCAGCACCTGCCTTACAGCATCTCTCTTACAAAGCCTGGGAGAGCTGCAGGCCTGGGGTTCAGTGCAGCTCTTGTGCTTACAGCACAGATGAAGATGAGGCAAACAGACCCTGGGAAATTCAAGAATGTGTAGAGGAGCAGGAAGACACCTATTTAAAAAGAAACTGCACCACCCTGCTATCCTCCCCTGTGACTCCGCATCCATCTCATGCTGCATGGAGCCTGGCCAAGGATTTGTGCAGGGGCGGTGCTGGCAGGCCTGAGCAGGTCAGTGCGTGGCTGGGGAGCACTGCCCCGGTGTCTGCCATTGAGATGGTGGCTGGGCGGGCATGGGAAAGCATGGTGGGGGTTGGAAATCTTATAAAAGAGAGCCATTCTGCCAGCTTAAATGGGATGGTGAAAGAGGAGAGGAGCATGTGAAAGATGGGGGAAAAGCATGTAGCAGAGGCTGACGCTTCAGAGTAAGTGGGTAGGAAATTACTTTGTGAAGGAAGTGTTTTCCAATGCTGTTTCCAAAAGAAAAAAATAAGTTTTTTAATGTGCAAAGGGGATGAGTGCACCTGTGTGTACAGGGAGGTGTAGGGGCAGAGCTGGGGGCTGCACTCCTGTGCAGGGCTTTGCAGCAGCTCCAGGAGGTGCCTGCGGTGGTGGTGTGATGCGGGGGCTGCCAGGCTGCATGTGTGCTGGTTTTGGAAGGGCGCTCGAGTGCACCAGCAGCGTGCACACGGTGCTTTGTGTATGGCTGCTGTTATCTGCAAATAGGCCCTCCTGCTCACATCAGGCCGTCGGCATGGAAGCGTGGCAGATGCAGCACATCTGGAGGGCTCCGCACTGCTGGCACCGCTCTGCGGGGCTGCTGATGGCTCTGCAGCAAAAGAAAGCGCAGGCACTGATGGCCTTTGTATCGCAACACACGTTTGAAAGGGATTTTGGATGCCTGGTTCTGTACTGGTTACTCAGCCATGATGTGCCTGGCACAACGGCGCTGGGCAGCCAGGCTCAGCCACGGTGCCGCACTGCCCTGCAGAGTGCTGTGCCCCAGTTCCAGCCATGGGGCAGCCATAGGGCTCAGGTGCTTCTCCACAGCAGCGCACAGGAGCTCATCTTGCCTTGCTTGGAGGGCTACATGTGGGGGAGCAGTGAGCCAGGCTGGCTCTGCACCCTGGGGAGACCTCACAGCTTGTGGCTGGGCAACAAAACCATTGAGAGACCCAAACTGCTGCAACATCAGCATACCAATGGGTGTTGCTTGGTGCACCTGGAAGGTGTGTTGTTAAGAAAAGCAAGAGAGAGCACATCAGTAGATGGCAATGCCCCCAGGTGCCAAGCAGCTCGCTGGGCTGGGAGTGCAGAGATGCGGAAGACCACACAGCACCGTTACAGCAAAGGGGGATGAAATGTGGGTGCTTTTCTTTTGACTCACAAATGATGATGGACCAGACAGTTTGGATAAGCAATCCAAATAGCCTAAATAATCATTGGGCCAGATCCTTTCGGGACTGAGCAGTTGCTAATGGTTGTTCAGAAACAAATACAAAATCCACTTCATCCTCATGGAGTCATTTCTGAAGCATGAGATAAACTGCATCCTCTGCTGCCAGGGTGGGGAGCACAAACAGTGCCCTCTTAGGACACCACACCCTGATGCTACCATGAGGCCACCTCGGGCAGGAGCTGGCTCTGTCTGCATTGCCATACCCGGGGGTGCTGCGGCTGTGCCCAGCTTACCTGCTTGAGAGGGGGTTTGAGAGCAGCACTGGGCAGTGACAAGCAGCCACAGACGATGTCAGCCCTCCTGCGCTCTGAGAGTGCTCCTGCGTGAGCAGCATCAGATGGAGCATCCCCATGTGGAACATCTCTGTAAAGAGCATCCCTGTATGAGCACCTCTGTATGGAGCAGCCCTGGAGGGAGATCCCTGTATGAATCAGGTCAGTATGAGTGTACCTGAAGGAAGCACCCCCCACAAGGCACATATGGAGTGCTGACGGTCCCCTGTCCTGGTCCTGCAGTGCCCTGTGTGAGCCTCCCACATGCTGTGATGGAGGCCTGGCCATTCCTGGCATGTTTTCAGTAGAAGAACATTGGCTATATTTAGATCAAAAATAAATACATTCTTGGCTGGTGCAGGATTTTTAATGCCTGATGAATTACCAGAACTTCTTTCACAGGAAACTATAAAATTCCTTGGGGTGAGCGCTTGCCTCTGCCCAGGCTAAGGCAAACAGAGCTCTGCCTGCAGCAAGTGCTGGTGGGATTGTTATTAATAACCACACTGCTGTGTTTGTTATTGGTGCTGCATGAGAACGAGGAACAGAACCTGCAAGTGACACCGAGCATCCAAGTGTAGAGCAGAGAATGCTTCCTCATGGAGGGCGAGGAGCGCATCGCTCACAGCTCGCTGTGTTCAGCTCACTCTCAGGGCATTGGGAAAGCAGTGCTTGCCTGCTCAGGGGCTGTGTGCTGGCACAGTGTGGCAGAGGCCTGCTGTCTGGGTCTGCCATTGCTTTTCATTGGCAGGAGCACAGAGGATGGGCGTCTTGGTGCTGCTGTGCCAGGTGCCGGCAGCAGTGCATGCCTGTAGGGGTGGCTGAGGGCAGCTGGGGATGCTGCCAGGCACTCCTGGAAGCATGGGGACAGACGGACATTTCTGTGCTGACAGATGGACACATCCTCCAACACAGACAGACATTTATTTCCTCTGGCGCTGACGGAGCTGAAAGGTGTAATGCTGTTTTACAGGGCCAGGGGAAGGCCTTTTATTCTAAAGCTGCTCCCAGCACCGTGACAGGGGTTTCTGGTCCTTCTCCATCCCCATTACTTCTCCATGGACTTGCCTGCCCTGCAGCCCCCCTTGCTTGCATGGCCTCCCATGGTACACACAGACTGTAGCATTGGCAGAACAGCAGATTTACTAAAATGCTTTCATTTCTATTGCACGATTATTTTACACGGTGCATTCGTATAACCTGGCTGTGTGGCAGAAGGCACAAACTCTGCCCAGCGAGGCTAAGGTTTCTCACTGCTGTCCTCATGCCTGAGTCTTTGAAGTTTTATAAAGAGCTCAATCTTTGGACAAAGCAGCCAGTAAATCATCTCCACTAACTGCAATTCCATCCAACAAATACACCGGCCTGGCTGCAGCAGCGGCACTTTGAGCTCAATTTCACCCTAGTGGTGGAGCAGCACAGAAGTGCAACAGACAGAGGAATGGGGATCTCCTGCTGCCGGCTCCTCCTGCCCCCAGAGCCTGCCGGGTCCCCCAGGGCCACCGATGCGCCCACCCCACCCCGGGCTCTGCTCCCCCCCCGGGTGCTGCACACTGCCCTCCTGCTGGGCACCGCTCCGTTCCCCCTGAGCTCCTGGCTTCTAGCACCAATAAAATCCTGTTTCTTCCTTCTGCTAGAGCAGGTTGGCTGCTTTAAGCTGAAAAGCCAAAAGCACGCTCTTCAAATATTGATATTTTCCCAGGAAAAAATAATCTGCGGTGCATTGATCTGTCCATCTCTCTTAGCACCGAAATTCTTCACATTCTGACCTCCTGACACAGCTCGCTTTTGTGGAGAAAACTGCCCTGTTTTTTCTCTCGCCTTTCCGGATCCTGGAGGCTTTTTCCAGCAGCCTGAGGTTCTCAGCATGGTAATATCATATCCGTGTTTTGCTCTCAGTAATCATCAGCTCAACTCCCATTTTAGGACATATTTTCTCTAAAACGCTGCCTTACTTGGCTTCTTCCTTCTGACGGCTCCGTTACATCACCGCCGGGCAGCCCGCTCCAAGTATTGCCCCGGCTCCTCAGGGCCGCGCTGTGGGACGGGGACAGCGGCGTCCCCTGATGTCAGTCACCCCTCTCCCTGCCCTCCTGCAGCAACATTCCCGCTGGCCATGCCGGGGTGGCAGCGTCTTCTGCTGTCCGGGCCCGACCTCTTTTGCCCTCAGAATAGCAAGAAGGCAGCTGCGCGGCTTTTGCTCTAAAGCCCCAGGCTGCCATTTCCCCTCGTGGCAGTGCCCATTTCCCCTCGTGGCAGTGCCCATTTCCCCTTGTGGCAGTGCCCATTTCCCCTCGTGGCAGTGCCCATTTCCCCTCGTGGCAGTGCCCATTTCCCCTCGTGGCAGTGCCCGCCTGGGAGACAGGCCCCAGCTCCTCCTGCGGTGCCGGCGCTGCCCCTCGCCCTCCTGCGGCTGGGACGGGCTGCTCCCTGCTGCTGTGTCCTTCGCTGTCTGACATCCACAGCCACGC
Organism: Meleagris gallopavo; assembly: GCF_905368555.1. Lineage (NCBI taxonomy): Eukaryota > Metazoa > Chordata > Aves > Galliformes > Phasianidae > Meleagris > Meleagris gallopavo. The sequence goes on along the minus strand of NC_139417.1, from coordinate 19,107,674 downwards.
TCTGCAAATCTGCTTTTGGCCCAAACCCCACAGTGTAATGTCCAGTGCCAAGAGTTAATTGGAAATAAAAAGGGTAATTCTGAAAGATCAGATGAAGAGGGATATTTCTGGGTTAGAGGTATTTCCCGATTACATCAACCCAAACAAAATAAAACCCACATTTTAATGACTCCTAAGAGATAAACCAAATTATTTTCAACATTGACGGATGAATCTGACTCATTTGGCTGTGAGAAGTGGCTTTGCCAGCTTGTGCAGAGGGATGTCTGGTGGCCAGGCAGCTGGGGATGGGGACGGGGACGTCCCCTGGCACCTGCAGGTGGTGGTGGCACCCGGTGCCCATCGCCCACAGAGGGGCCTCGCGGTCCCCGTGTGCACAGCCCCATTCTGCACTGGGGTGGGAGGTCTTGGGAGCACATCCCAGGTGCAAGGGATGGGGTGGAACCCGGGCTGGGCCCGGCCGAGGGAAGCACACTTCTCCAGTGCACGCTGCTCTATTTATAGTGAGAAACCAGAGAGTGGAAAAACATCACAGAATCCATATTGGAGGCAATATTCATGAAGGAGCAGCAAAAAATCGCGGTAATCCCTTTGGCAGCCTCGGGGGGGCCGGAGTTCCCTCGGCTTCCTGCATCTATTTTTGAGACAGAGCAGCTCAGCTGCTGGAGGCATCGACCCGGAGCACGGAGCACAGGGAGCTCCTCTGCTGCAGAGCAGCACTGTGATCTCTGGGCGCTGTGAAGGAAGGTGACCCGCAGCCCAGCCCCTGCTCCCCCCCCAGAGCTCTGGGCCTCAGCACCAATGGGAGCTGCGTGCTGCTGCACAGAGCGGGTGGAAACCAGGGATGCGTTGACTGGCACAGGCACCAGGAACGTACAAAGTAAATTGGATTTGGTTTGGGGATTAATGAGGAAAATCTAGGGAGGCTCCAGAGCACATCTGAGAAAACACGATAGTGGGAGTTCACTGCAATGCTTCAGCCGTGGTTTTATCTTAACTGTTTGGCATTTGTTTGCCCAGAACCAGAGCTGCGATGGGCAATGTCACCTCCCAGGGGATGAGGCTGCGCAGTACAAAGCACTGCTGTGGCCCTCTGCCTCCGGGTGGGAGCTGCATGTCCCAGTCAGGCTTTTCACCTCTGCCCAGAGTGCTATCAGCAGCCCCAGTGATGGCACAACTGCGAATCTCCTGCTCTGCTGGAGCTCCTGCTGAGCTGCAGCCCCTTCTGCTTCCTGCTGGCTGGGAGTGGGCTCTGTGTGAAGCAGATTTAATATGGATGGCCTTGCTGCCCAGACCCTTTGGAAACGGATTTTGTCAGGGGCCCAAAGCAATGCAATTGCTTCTGCTACAACAAAACGCAGCTGGTTTGGGTTTTCTGATTTATCCCCTTGATCCTGGCCGTAAGGGGCTGTTGTTTGCCAGCCCATTGTTTCCCCATTGAAAACAGATGGTAGGGGGTGAAAATCCGATTGCATTCACTGCAAAGCACTGACTGACCACCAACCTGCTGGCTGGGGCACTGTGGGGGCCTGCTTCTATCCCTGGATCACCCCAACCCTGTGATGGATGTGGACCTGGGGACGAGGTGCCAGACAGACAGATACATGGATGCCAGCAGGGCCCGTCCCTGTGCCTGCTCTGACCTCACACTGCACAGAACTGTCCCCTCACTGCCTTGCAGAGGATAAGCAGAGGAATGCTCACCACCACAGCACCTTCCTAAGGCACCAATTGGTGGATAAGGGGCCTCAGGGAGGGCATGTTTCTGCCAACATCGCATTTTCACTGAAATCAGTTGAAAGTCAGTTGTTGAATCTTGGAGAAGGTGTTGATACTTAGAAGTTTGTCCTAAGAAAAAGGATCAAAACTGCTCTGCTTCCTGCCCTGGACAGCTCTCAGCACTCCTGACAGCACTCCAGGGCACTGTAGCTCAGCACCCTGCAGCAGGCAGAGCACTGAGCATCGATGCCTCGAGTGCTGCATCCCGGGAACATTGTGCCCAACGCTCAGGTAAATCCTAGCACACGCTAAACAAGGCAGAATATGCTCTTTCCTTGCTGGTAGATTTCTGCTGTAAACACCAAGATTTGAAACTTTTGTTCTTTTGAGGGAAAAAAAAAGCACCTGTCTTAAAGCATGGGGTGTCGAACTTTTCCAACTTGTTTGCACTGAAGAATGGAAGGGCTCTTCCCAGTGTGTTGAGGGGCACTGGGGTCCTGCAGCAGCCCCTTAGGAATCGGCCTCCTGGGGTCAGATCACCCCCCAGGTTGGTATTTAGCACCGCTCTGGGGTTCTGCTGAGCTGCCACAACAGCTGAGCTTGGCATCTTCCCATGGCCGCCCCTCTCTGCATTGCGTTCAGCAGCCGAAGCGCAAAGGGCAGCAGGAGGCAGTGCTGCTGAGAGCTGCAGGGAGAGGTCCTTAAAGCCTGCTCTGTGAGCAGATGCACATACCTCAGTGCTACTTCTGTGTACAGCCGCCCCGGAGCCCTGAGCTAAAATTTGCAGTGCTTTCAGAGAAGTTCACAAGGGAGACCTCAGCCCAACATGCAGGTTTGTGACTTCTGTCAGCACAAGGACCGTCGACTGCTGCTCCAGTCGTGGCTTTCAGCTCACAGCCCATCCCACACTTACAGAGGTGCTCTGGAGTCATACAGCTGGGCGCAGAGGAGGACATTCCCAGTGTGGATATGTCAGGGTAACACCTCTGCATCCTTCGGGGAGGGTTAACATTTGGACAGTGTTAATGCATAGTAGTGCTTCTGGGTTTACATTGCTGCCGTGCTGCTCCCTGCCAACCTGTGTGCTCTGCTCCCCACGTGGCACGGGCCCAGCACTGGCACTCAGGATTTAAACAAAATACCCATTAATATCTGCAAGAGTCATGCCTGAGTAATGAGTGCAGGAACAGGACACCATTATGGGCTGCGAAGGAAAACAATTAAGATCAGCCACAGTATTCAGAAGGCAGCTCTGCAAATATCCTTTTCCTCTCTCAAGAAACAAAGAATGTTTCTGAGGTTGCTTGGAGCTGTACTCTGAATATTCATGGAGTGATACCGGCCTGTTTGCTGTGGGGGTGAGGAAGGCCACATGCTGTAACCTTTGCTTTGCAGCTCAGTGCCTCATTTCCTGCATCCTTAGAAAACCAACTGACAGCCACAGAGCATTGGTGCCAGCAACTGCACGGTGGCATCACAGCGTGGTTGGGTTAGATGGGACCCCTCTCCCAGCCCCACCCTGCTGCGTTCTGGCTTCCCCCAAGCTCAGGCTGCCCAGGGCCCATCCACAGCCTCGGGCACCTCAGGGATGTGGCACCCACAGCTCTGCAGCACTGCTGGGGCCTCACCATCTTGTTAGTGATGAATTCCTTCTGGCATCTGAACTAAATCTCCCCTCTTTTAGTTTAAGGCATTCTCCCTTGTTCTATTGGCATGCATGCTCTCTGGGCAGCCCCCAGCTGGGGACATCGTGCTCCCCACACCCTGCCCAGGGCTGTGCTCTCCCCACACCCTGCCCAGGTTCCACTCTTGGTGCTTGCCAGGCAATGTGGTTTGGCAGCACAGAGCCTGGAAACACCCATGGAAAGAGCCTGGGGGAACAGCACAGCTCTGTCCGGCACAGACACGCTCTGTGCTGCGCTTGGGGAGTGGTGGCAAATTAAAGGCTGAGAAACAAAACATCTGATTTTGGTCTGTGGTATGTGTATGTGCAAGGCCAGAAGGAAGCGTGCTCAGGGCTTTGTTTTGCCTTCCTCCCTCTCGATTCCCAAAGGATCAGGACCACGTAAGGCCATGCAGACACCTTACACGACCTATGCACAAACTGACCAACTGGTTGTGGAGCAGCTCAAACATGAGGGGACTCCAACAGCACAGCTCTGCACAGGAAGCAGCTGTGCATGGTTCAGGGCAGTGCCTTCAGCCCCCTGCCCCCATCCCTATCCCCTGCCCTCCCTGCTGCCCCATCCTGGCTCTCTACAAGGGCTGCTTTTCCAGCCCTGCCAATCTGTTTACTCAGGTGGCCTCAAGGGAAGGTTCTGGCGAAGCACTAACAGGCTTCAGCTCCAAAGGAGATCTTTATTCACTGCTCTGTCTGTTGGCCTAAGCCTTGTTCGGCTTTTTCATTCACAGTCAGAAGATGCCCATGTCCGACCTATCAGCTCCAGCTGTGGGGCACAAAGGGATACCTGGGCGCCCAGCACCACGATTTGCTCAGAGGGCACTTTGTTTCCCTTGCAGACAGAAGCTGCTTCCCTGCAGTTTTGCTCTGTTTCTCAGGAATGCAGTGCAGGGATACCTAAAGCTGTGAACACAGCGTGGGAGGTGGAGGAGCAGCATGCAAGGTGGGCACGGGGTGATGGCAGCTGGAGATGGCAGTGGGCAGCAGCCCCCAGTAAGGGAGCAGCACAGCACCTGACTGCCCAGAGATTTACTTCCCTGCTGATTTGGCTGAAGAAGTGGAGTTAAAAAGTAAATAAAGCTCAAATTAGATTTATATAGACATCATTAAACTCATATTTATAGAATAACACGTACCCATATGAACTTTATTTAGCTTGACAACAGCAGCAGCTGCTGCAGGGCTCTGGGAGGGTGCTTCCCCTGAAACGCAGAGCACTTCCTATCTGATCCTGCCCCTCTGCATTTTTCCCCTCTGGAGCTTTAAAGAAAGTTGTAGCGTGGTGTTTATACAGCCACCTCAGCCTGCCTGTAGTTTACATTTTTCTCACCTGAAGCCACTGAATTTTGAGTGATTTTAATTATAGAATCTGAAATTCACATTTCCAAATAGAATGGAAAAGCCCATCCTTAGCTCGGCTTCTCTGCCCCTGCTGGAGGTGGCATGCAGTGTGTCCAACTAAAAGTACAAAGGAGAAATAAGAAGGCAATGCCTCACTCACACTGCCCAGAAACCCACACTTTTGGCTGATGGGGGCACAGCAGGGGTTAAATGCCCAGAGCATATCGACACCCAGGCTGGCACAGCAGTGCTTGGTGCAGGGCAGTGCCATCCTACTGCTGCACCCCTGCTGGCCTTGGAGACACCGCAGGACAGCCAGGCAGCATCTCCCAACAGCCTGCGCCTTGCTGCTGGAAAAACTCTCCTGAGTAAAATATTTCTGGGAAAAAAAAAAAAAAAAGGACCACAAACAAGACAGCATTGCAAGTATTTGTAGATTCAGATCTGTTAAACTTTGAAAAACTGCAGCTCACATCTGCCAGCAGCCCAGCCTTCCTCCTGCAGCATGTTCAGTGGAGTAGTGTGAGCTTCCTACTGCTGTGGTGCTGTGCTGTGCAGGGCTGTTCTCAGCTGGCGTCTCAAGGCATTCTGTACCCACTAAATGTCATACACAAAGCCAACGTAATACAGCATTCTCAACAGAAGAGCTTTTATTTGAAACAATGGACTGGAAACAGCTGTGGCACAAGGTGCTTTCAGTTGTCACACAACACAGTCTGCCTGGGGGCAATTCCTGCCATACGCTGTAACCTTGTGAGACACCTCCGTTTCTATCAGTTTTCTGGCAGGATGCTCTGTGTGCTGCCTGCCGATGACTTTTGGCCAGGCAGACCAGCAAATCTGCACAGATTTGGCTTTCTTAATAACTGGAGCTCATGCATGCAGGAGGTGTGCAGCAGCCTCTTTCGTTCCAGCTGATAAACCCCGCGACAACGCAGCATCCTCACCCAGGTGAACACCTTCTCATGCCTACACCGAATTTCAATTTTACTATCAAAACTAAAGACTCACATATGGTTTGAGCTGCTAGATGCATTAATTTCACGCTTCTGCTCCTGACACTTGAGAGGCACAGGATTTTGCTAAGCTGTTTAACTGCAACACATTTTTCAGCAGGCAGTATTTTACAAGCTATAGAAATGCCTAAAAAGGCTCGAGTGGACGCCAGCAGTCCCAAAAGCCTGAAGCAAGCATGTATATGCTGAAAGTGGGACTACATTGAATTACGAGTTATAAATCATGAAATCAAGGTCCAAACCAGAACTTTTTTTTCCGAGTAATGAAATAAAGCCGTTAGCAATGGAGGATTGCATTAATGCAAATGAAGTGGATGCTACCAGGTATGGAGTATGATCAGAACCCAGCAAGATAAACTCATGACTAAGGCACTTGTGCTGAAGACAGTCTTTATGTGCAAGATGGATGTGAAGCCAGGACAGTGCAAAGAGCCGAGCCTTTGATTCCATTACAGACAAGCGAGACCAGATGCAGCAGTAAGACAGCAGCTTCATTTCCCCAACCACTGTGAGAAGACAGATGCCCACTTGGCATCCATCTGGGAAAGCCTGGCCTCCCCAAATTCCTCTGCATTGACATTTACCCACCACCCACATTCCTCTAAAGCCAACACAACCAGAACCTCCACCTAAGCCTCTACAATTCCTCTAACTGTGGAGGGGTGGACAGACAGCCCCCTCTGCCCAGCACATGGGGATGAGGAGCAGCTCTGGAGAAGCACTTTGAGGATCCCTGAGCACACCCTGCTGCTGAAGAAACACCCCAGCTGGGCCGAGGACGGGCTCACCCCCTTCTCTGCTCATTGCAACACAAACACACGGCAAGGACAACGCAGCCAACCAAGGCAAAACAAAGCAAGGCAAAACACACCCAGTGAGAGGCCACAGCAGCCTGCTGGCAGTTGTTATGCAGTTAATTTTCTTTCACCTGTAATAACTGGATGTTTTATTGATTTTTCTTGCACTTGATTTGTTGCTGTTCTGAAGGTGTGTGTAATGGCTGTGCACCTATCTCACAGGGAAATCACTCTAAGAGGTAACTGGCTGCACGTGTACATGGACAATGACTTCCCATCAAGGAATGCTGTTTAGATGTTAATGTCTTTGCTGAAATGTTTCTTTCCTAAGTGATTCATGCTATTTCTCTCACTGCTTACACTGAGCGTATGCATTTTTGGCTGCCTTAACATTGTAGGGTTTAGAACTATGCCGTGTCCTTAAAAATAATTTACAAAGATTGGCCATTTCCATGTAACAAAACGAAGAAGAGGCAATAAAGCTAAGCACTGGATTTTATTTTTCAGTTCCACTTTGCTTATAACTGAAGTGCCTGTATGTAAGGCTGATCCAAGGAAGCTTTATTATTCCTTCTAGCACAACTTCAAACACAAAGTCAAGGCATCCTCTGGTGGCTTGTGGCTGCAAGCATATGGAGGTGTCTTACATCACGTCTGTCTCAACTGCCCTAAAACAGTGACCAACTCTGCTCCTCCCATGGTGGGGCACAGCACCCCTGTGATGTGCATGCAGTGCAGGCACAGCTTCTACCAACACCCACTGGCAAGTTACTCAGTCATAAGTAAGAAGATCCATGGAGAGCCTGGAGTGGACTTTAAAGAGAGAGACCAGCAATTTCCGCAGTAGAAGGAAAACCTAGCAATTGTGAGCTCCTTACACACATCTGCAAAAAAATATTCCAGTTGTTTCTGGCAAAGAATGTAGACATTTAGTATAAGAAAAAAGACTGAGCACACCAACGTTGGCCAGCCTGGCCTCGCTGGCATTTTCTGTGACTAATAAGCGTTGCATGACTTAGGAAATGACCATCAGCAGCAGAGATTCAGTGCAGATCCTGGAACGATGTCACCCCAACAAGACCTAGAGCACAGGGCTGACCTCGCTCAGTGTGTTCATCCCTGCTGGATGGAGTCACTGACATACTATGGGGGAAAAAACTGGTGTTGCAGCATTTCAGGCACCAAGAAGCCAACAGGGCAGATTAGGCTGGAAAGCTGTTTTCCATAAAACTCCTGCTCAAAAAACAGCTGAAAAAGTTCCATACTTTAAATGCTTAACTACCTCCAGTGTATGGCAGGAGCACAATGCCTCTCTGTGCAAACACTCCCTTGAAATAACAGACGGTAGGAGGCAAGCAAGATAAAACTGGGAACAGGGGTTGGGTGAGAACTGCCAGAAGTGTTTGCATTCCAGCTCCATGGCTAAAACCCAGACTGGCGGAATTAGTTGGCTGCCCAGCACTCACCTGCCCTTGGGGAGATCTGCATGGCTCCGTCTCACCAAGGCTAAACCAATCGCTCTGTGTGCCATCTTGTTACTTGCTTTTACATTATTGTACACGTTGGAGAAAGCTACAGCTACATGTTACTGCAATTCTATATTGTGTGCTTTCAGAAAGTGATCACTCGGGTTAATCAAATTGTTCAAAACCATTGATTTAGTACAGTTGTCATCATTCTGTTAGTGCGAGACTTCCAGTACGGATTTCAGAAGGTAAAAGCAACCCTTGTTTCTGACCATGACCATAGGTTTAGTGTGCCAAAAAATATTTCTGAAAGAACACTGCAAGATTTTAGTCATGAGAAGCTTTGAGAGACTTTGTAAAACAACACAAATCTCTTCTCAGTGCCCCCCTAACAAGATATGTGGATACATCACACCCCACACGCACACACATTTCTCCTGTTTCCTCCCCTAGTAAACTTCTTTCTTCAATCTCTATTGGATGCAAAGGGGTACTTGGTTGCTTGCAAGCGAATAACCAGACTATATATTTTTTTTTTAACTGTCCATGTTTCTTGTCAAATTACCCCATCTCCAGCTCGGCCTCAAGCACCTGCAGCTGCACGGCTCAGAGGCGCTTGCTCCGGCTGCAGGTCGCGCACCGCAGGCTGCCCTTGTCCAGGCTGAAGGCTTTGCCACTCAGCAGCGTCTCGCACTCCAGGCAGGCGAAATGCTTCTTATGCCAGGCCATCCCCTCTGCCCGCTGAAACTCCTCCGAGAAGATGATCTACGGGACAAACACACGCTGCTCATTTCCGCCATCCCACCGGGGCGGGCGGCCCGTGGCAGCGGGACGGAGACGCCGCGGGCTGGAGGAGGAGCAGGGCCAGTCTGCCACACAACACACAGCACCCGGAGCGCCGTCAGCACCGTGCCCCGGGCCCAGCTCCTCCCAGCCAGCACAGAGCAGCTTGCCTGCCTTCCCAGCCCGTACCTCGTCGCAGCCGGCGCAGCGCGGCCGCAGGCTCTCGCAGTAGTGACGCCCGCACCAGGCAGCCCCGCTCTTCCAGAAGTAGATGAGGTCGACGAGGGGCTCGGCGCAGCGGCAGCAGACGAAGCAGGCCGGGTGCCACAGCCGTGCGTATCCTGCCCGGTCCGCGTACACCACCGGGCAGTCCTCCGGCACCGCCTGCTTGCAGGTCTCGCAGCGCTGCAAGAGAGAGCGTAACGCTGATGCTTCTGCTGCAAAAACTGCGGCAGTGGCACTGCTGCCTGTGCTGCCTGGCTTTTTAGACACTCTTGTTCATGGCATCTTTTTGATGCATCGTTCCTGTCCACCATGTGGTAAGCTTGGCAAAACAAAACAATGCATGCAATGGCAAATGCTTCCCACTACAAAATGGTCTGAAGGGACCGCTGTGCTCTGCTCGACATCCCGTATTGCCAAGGACAGGGGAAACAAAGCATGTAATCCTGCACTGCTCAGGCTGTTTTTGTCCTAGCTCTTGCTCAGTGAAGATAAATTTAAGAATGCCAAAGCCAAATTTCAGCTTGAAAGGCACAGCAAGCAGAAAGCAGTCTGCAGTGATGCTATAGAAACAGTGCAGTGAGGTGAAAGAGCAAGAAAACACTGAACTGAAGAGAAAGAGATGTGTGCAGCTCAAGGAAAGGACTAGAAAAAATGTCTTAATCCTGTGGTGGGGCTCAGTGACACTGACAGAATCACAGAGCACTCGTGGCCAACAAGAGCAACATCTCCAACTGTATTGTCTTCTGTAAACATTTGGACAGCATTAAGCATGGATTGAGCACCAAATCTTAATTAAAAGTCATTATAAATGTGCATCTGCCAGCCCTCATCTGGAGCAGTGCTCGTGGCCTTCCAGCCAAGCCCTTGGGCAAGTGAGACTGGCACTGCCCACTGCCAGCTCCATAAATGCATGGCCTCAAGGGAAATCCCCCAGAACAGCCAACCTGTGCTAAAATCCAAATGTTATCTGAGAGAAAGTTAAGTCATACACAGTGCATAAAAATGCGTCGTGTCAAAGACAGATACTATGCACAGAAATAAGGAGCTTCGGTCTTTTCTAATTACTTCTTAACAAGTACGTATCTACATAAGGCAGATGTCACTCTGCAGGTTTCAGCAGTGCTCTCAGTTTACAGCGGTCCTAAGAGACGGACTGGGGTGACTCTGTGCCTGCAGGGTGACCCTATGGGTAGCTAACATGCTCTGAAGCTCTGCTCTGGCAACCACGTCCAAGCAGGGCTGGCGGGCAGTCACTTCAGCTCCCATTCAAGTCTAGGTAATCCAGCTCATGCTCCTAAACAGCACTGGGGCTTCATCCAGCACAGCCTTGATGACAAGGCCAGGCCTCCTCCATCAAGCATCAGCACTGCTTTCATAAATACAAGGTGCAGTGTTAAGCAGCTTGCCTGTCCTATGGCCAAGTATGGGCTGAAAGGCCCATAAAGCTGATGCTGGTGCAGCATTTCTGGGGTGGTTTCTTTACGAACCTTGTGCCTATCTGCAGAGAATTTCACCCACTGTATCTAGCCCCTTTTTGTAGTTTCTAGTATGAACGCTAAAAAGATCATTCTTTATATTTAGGGAGTTTTCTCCAGCCTGCATTTCCCTTCCTGGCAGCAGGCTGTGGGTCTGCTCTACCTACACCCACCCAGCTGCTTTGCAGGGCAAGTATTCCTAGCATGCCACACATTTTGCTACTGCCACCTCCTCTGCTCAGTCTGGACTTCTGAGAACTGCCCCACGCAGCCCCATGATCAGTTCCTGCTTGTCCTGCTTTAGCAGCAAATCTGGAGCCGTGGAAAAGGCAGCACAAGAGGACACATATCCAAGCCTGGAAGGGAATATGCCTGCTTCTAGCGCTCCATCAGCCCTTCTAAGCACTCACAAGAACTGTGCAAATGAGCAGATAAGCTTCCAATGCGCTGCAGAAGCCACACTCTTTCTGTTCCTCTACAAAACAGAAAAGCAATCCCACTACAAGAAGTGACAGCCCACAGTGCAAAAGTGGGCTGGCCAAGTGTGATGTACCTCGGCATGGGCAGATCATGAGGGAAGCACTCTGTGCTGAGCACAGTTTTGTCCCCACATCCCAACACCTTCCCAGGCACCAGCCCCAAGCAGCAGCTCACTGCTCAGGGCACCCAGCCTCACTGCTGCCTTCCAGCAGCCTCCAGGCTCACCCAGCCCAGCCCCACTTATCTTGCAGGATCTAGCAGCGAGAACAAACACAAGCAGCTTTCCAAGTCTGAGCTCAAATTTCTTGCCAAAAAGAACTACTAAAAGAAAAAAAAACAACAAAAAACTAAAACCCCCACTTATTTTGCTGCTTCTTTCTATTGCAAATTTTCACCATGCTTTTTTTAAGCATCACATAACTTGTATTCCTCTACCAGTACCACTCTAAAGAAAAAGTGGCTCTTCAAATTTATGATGGGATTACAGTTAAGCTCTCTTTACACCTCCGTCATGTAGGAGAGGACTGAAGACTTTATTAGTGCTGTTGCCAGAGATGCTGTCCAAGAACGTATCCCTCCCCCCCTCTGTTTTTCAGACCTGCTCTTCCCCCTGGCTCCCACAGAAGGAGTTTCTGCTCAGTTTTGCTGGCCTCAGATCTGCTGGAACAATGGCTAAGTTGGGCCAATAGCTTAAGGATCTGATGCGTTTGTTTCCAACACGGTGGCTTACAACACCGGAGGACTTTGCAGTTCTGGGAGGGTTAAAGATATTTTGTGCTTGGTGGAAAGCATTCAGCTAACAGGACAGCCACATTGCTGTGGGGCCCCTCTCTGCAGCCGAGAAAAGTTCAAGAAGCCATGTGAGCTCAGATGCCTTGTCCACAGTGATTTACGTTGGCCCTGTTTGCTTTCCTTTACACACCATTTCAACACAGCTGGCCTGAACGTGCACCAGCAGGTTTAACTGCCCTAACTCAGGGACCACACAGACACCTGAGGAAACTGTCTCGTTTATTTCTTGGTGCAGTGCTCAGTGCCTTCTTGGGTCATTCTCTTCTAAAGCCAGGGTGTTTTACACCCAGCCTTCATAAATCCATGGCTCAGGCAGACAGCTTGATCTGAAACAGGTGAAAACAAGCTGCTGGAGCTGACCAAAAGCTTTGGTATTAAATAGGTGAGAGTCTGTGTCTTACTTTTAATGGACTCACGGAAGAAACATGACAAACTGCTCCAGAATCAGGATCTCCAAAATATGCAGCTCAGCACCCCATTGCCCTCAGGACCACCCCGAACCCAAAGGCACTCATCTCTTCCCAAAAAGCCTTCCTCGCTGCTCTGCAGAAGCAGATCTGGGAGTCTGGGATACACAGAGGAGGAGAGCATCCACCTCAAGCCAGGCCATGGTGGGCTGCCTCCTTGCTCTATGGGCAAGAACCCTCCTCCTCCTCCTCCAACCTTGTGATATTCAACACAGATTTACGTTACTACAGAAAGGTTTACTATCTGTTATTTTTCTATGGCAGAACTTTTATCCCCATGCAGTTTTGTAAAAACCAGCAGGCCTTCTGGAATTCCTTACTGTGGGACACAGTCCATTCACTTTCCTTCAGCTGCATTAATTCCTGCACTGCAGATCACATTAAAAATGACGAGTGTTTTTTTAGAATGGGAAATAGGAGGTCTGCCTTTGGTACAGAAAGAAACCACAGCACTCTGGAGCTTGCTACAAGCTGAGCTGCACAACACATTGGTCAAAGAGTAGCTTCTGTGATTTTACTGCAATTCCATTTTCCAGCCAGTGCCTCAAGAAAAATAATGCTTTATTCTCTAAGGAGAATAACATCCAGTTATGTATTTCTTTAGAAGGACAGGCTTGTAGTCTAAATAAACCCTAATTGCTACGATGTCTTTTATTAATGAGTGTAATGGAAATCTTCCTTGTTTTTTTTTTTAAACTTGAAATTCTTTGTCCAAATCAACGTTTTACTGCAATACTGAAAAACTTTTACTGCATCACTGGACTCTGAAAGTCAGATATGTGTTAATAGAAAAGGACATAGCAGAGGAGAGACATTACCCAATATGGAATGAAAATGAAAACTGCTCTTAACATGTTACAATCTCAGTTTAGTAGTTGCTAGAAAAATCTTGCCTTAAAAACATTCAGATACCATTTCCCCAGCTCTAAGTCCTCTGCTGCAAGTTACCCTTAAGGGCCAGTACAAAGTATTTTCAGTCGACACATGTTATGATAAGCATGCGTTCAGCAGCCACCATGGCCACTCAACTGCACTTGGAGAATATAAATCTAGAAGGGCACTAGGGAATCTCAGTTGTTTCCTTGTGGAAACGTGTTTCGAAGGCCAGAGACGTGTGTGCTCTGCACCAAGTCCCCCACGCAACTGCAGCCTCTGTGGTACTACCTCCGTGTTCACTGCAGTGTTAATGAGGCTGAGACGCTGCCTCCTCTTGCTTGCATTCCTTCATTTGCACTGCTGCAGAGGCAGAGCCAAAAATACTTGCTAACATGCTGTAACACACATCTTCTGATCTTATTTACACCCCATCACCTGGGAACAGATCATGTTCAATCTTTCAGAGCTGCCAAGAATCCCAAGTGGAACTCACTTGTTCTCACAGCAAACAGGGAGAAGGAGGCCTTTGCCCACCTCGGTGGCTCACCAGGTATGTGCTGCCAAGGAGGACAGGCAGCCCTTCCCTGCTGCCTGGATGGGTACAGGTAGCACCCGGGACCTCTCAGAGCCACACCACAGACCTGGTGATGCCAATGAGCATCATCTGCTTTACATGGGCATCCCAGCACCAGGACAAGCGGGAGCAGAGCAGCGAAAGAGGCATGGATATCTCCCACAAGCACCTCTCCAGCACTGATTTTCCAGCTGTACCACCCAGAAGCACCCATCCCTCCAGGCAGGACTTACATAGAGCCCTGCAGTGGGCGTGCTCTCCAGGGCCCCATTGCTGGTCTTGGGGGGCTTTTCGGCCGCCGGGCCCGCATCCTTTGCCTTGTCCTCCTCCTTTGCATTGCCAGCCTGGCCCGGCAGGGCCACCTCCCCAACGCCCAGCGCCTCCGCCTTGTACTTCTTCACAAAGTCTTCCATCAGCTTCGCCTCACCCTCGGCCAGGCCGCGGCACTGTGACGGGTCGTGGTCGTGCACCGGGAGCTGCCGCACCAGCTGCCGCCGGCGGTAATGGGCGCCGTCAGTGCCTGCCACCGGCTGCATCTCCTTGGGGATCAGCTCCATGTATTGCATGGCCTGCGAGGGGGAGAGGTGACAGTCAGGCATGGGCCCCCACCCTGCCACCCCTTTAGCTTCTGATGGGCATGTGGGCAATGAAAAAGCAAATGCACTCGATGCGAGCAGCAGCCAGTCACTTGAGCTGGCCGCAGGGACCAGGGCCTGAGGGACACGTCACTCATGGAGGGGAACTCAGGAGGGCACCCCAACCCCAGCTGGCATGCACACAGGGCAATTTACGGTAAGAAATCCCTCTACAACTCCCATAAAGTCCCAAACAGGAAAGAGCAGTCAGATGGCTGCTGAGCCTGAATCTCCAAGGCCAGCACTACCAGACTGATTGTGCAATGAAGAGAAGGTGTTTTTGCCACGGATGCCCTGCCATGCAGTAGATGAATGCCAAGAAACCATCCCCAATGTTCCATTTCCTACCCAGCTGGCCACCTGCCACTCCCATAATAGCAGTGTGAGCGGATCTTGGAGAGGCTCATCCTTGGAGAGGCTCACCCACATCTGCAGGAAGGGGCTGTGCCGTTTTCTTCTTGCTGGCCCGGTGCTTGAAGGGAAGGGAGTTTCCTACTCAAGGCATTTTTCCTATTGTAGTGTGAAGAGCAAATGGGCAGCCAGTTGGCTCTGTGCCACTGGGTTTTAAAGACCAGCATCCAGCTGCATTAGATTTGTTTCTTACTTGGTCAGCATTTGAAAATTGAATTTTAAAGGAATGGAGAAGTGATTAACTATTCACTGTACACAGTCCAGCTCAATACAGCCTTTTAAATACAGAAACACAACTCCGAGCAGCTCATCACGCTTGTGTAAACTTCAAAGTCAGCTTCCACTTTGTCTGCCTTCAGCCAAACAGCAATATTTCAGGGCAATATTTTCGCTTGCAGCTCTTTGACAGCACCAAATAAATGATTTAATGAAATCACATCTTCTTCCCCATGTCTTGGAGCATACGTTAACCTTTCTGCACGCTACATTAGACATCAAAACTCAGTCTGTTGTGACTCTATGCAGTGACAGGATGGATACCTAGAAGCCTGCAGGGGCACAGTCACAGCCTTGTGGGAAATGGTGCTGCTGGGAGGAACTGGGTACAAAGCTGGAGGATGCTGTGAAAGTGATCTGCTACCAAGATGGCTTTCACAGAAGTCAGAAGACCTAACAGGAACTACAGAAGCAAAAGACAAAAATTCACTTAAAGCTCATGCCAGGCCTCACACAGAGTGCCTCACAGAGTAAAGATACAGCCATTGACACCTGACAGTTGGAAAGAATCACAGAATCACAGAATTGTAGGGGTTGGAAGGAAGAAACACAACCAAAACAATTATCTGCTGTATGATGAGCTTTGAGACAGAGCCCACAATGCAGCCTGCTGGCATGGCTCAGCTGCAGCAAGAGCACCAGCAGAGAGCAGTGGTGGGTGTAACTCCAGTGGAAAGAGACCATTCCATACAAATGGGCCAAGGCTACTGCACCCTCACAGCAGATCTGTGAGAGCAGAAAGTGCCAGAAGTGCATCTGAAGCACCTCACTGCACCCCAGTGCCAGGCTCTGAGCAACACCTGACGCTGCTCCTAAAAGGTCTGTGTGCTGATGAGCAGCAGTTCCCAGTATCTGTGCAGACATTCATTGTGACTGCATGCCCTGGTCAAGGGAATGCCTAGAGGTATAACTGCACGTCTTAAAATGCGTCCAGAGAATAGACCAGGAAAATAACACCAAAAAGTGAAGGGTAATAAAAAGCTGCTGCTTTTGCTACTATCGTGTTGGAGGTTTTTCTTGTTTTTTGTTTGTTTGTTTGTTTTTTAGAAAAAAAATACATTTTACTGCTGTCAAAAGCTATTTTATGGTGCCCACATACAGATAATTTTGAGAAAGGCCATTTTAGCTTTTCACCACTAACTCCTGCATTTTGGAGATATTTTAGGAAGTGCTTTATCCACTTTCCCCAAGGACCCCAAATATCTACCTCCTAACTTACCCAGGCACAGCTTGGTGAAAATGTGCCCCAAGCTTCCCCTGTTACTGGGCCATCCACTTCAAGACAGCATTATAGAAAAAAACACCCAAGTTTCCACTTTGCCATCAGAAGGAAATCACTGGAGTGAGTCAGTTACACATTAAAAGCTTTTTGGCCAAAGTCTCTTTAGAACTATCACAAGAATTGTTGACATCCAGTAATTTTCCCAAGTCTGTCAAGTTGATCATTAAACCAAAATTTATCAAGATTGTCTTCAAAGTTCCTGAGCACTGTTTATACAAACTAAAACTCTTTCCAATCTGTTTAGGCACAACTTCAGCCTTGAGACAAGAAGTGCCAGGGCTCCATGAAGCACCTTCACTTTGAGCCTTCTCTGTTGCTGGCTCAGCGTTGCATCCTGCTGCTTGCAGCTGTGCACTGCAATACAAATGCACATCTGCAAGAGGGAACATCTGTGCTCAGTGTCACAAAAGTGGAAACAGTGCAACAGCAGCGGGGTTTGGGAACAGAGCAGCCCTGCCGGTGGTGCCAGGTGCTGTAGCACTGCCCTGCAGCCAGATTTTAGCAGTGAAAATGCAATTCCTGATAAATGCAGGGCTGGGCAGAATAATTAATAAATCACATGCTAGGCTGGAGAAGTGCCATCATTGTTCTCCCCATCCCTCAGCAAGTTCCCGAATTCCCTCTGGGACCTATAGGAGGCAAACATTTGTTAAACAAACATTCCTGCTGTGCTAGCTCCAACCAACAAAAAAGAAAGAGGAAACTACAGGCAGTAGCACTGCGACTGAACAGCCAGACAGTGAAATGAGTGGCAGCCCTGGCCCTGCACTAATGCCAGGGCTCTGCTCCTGGCAGCCCCAGAGCAGCCCTCCAGCTGTGCGCCCAGCAGGGCTCTCGCAGCAGGGCGAAGGCTGCTGGGCTTAAGAATAAATAACCAGCTGTCACTTGGGTCTGCAGCTGCAATTTCACATTTGTTTCCCAATTTGTCTTCTAAAAAAAAATCTGGTTGCAATCTTAAGTAGCTTTAAACTATTTGCATAATTTGAAGAGCTGTCCACTAATGAGCACGATGTGTAGTATTTCCAGTACCACAACAATCAGACATCAAATGCTTTCCCTCCAAAAGCCCTCTCCTGCATTCTCTGTACCACCCAACCTTCAGGCTGGATATTAGGAACAATTTCTCCTCCGAAGAGCAGTCAGGCACTGACAGAGGCACTGGTATGGGCTGCCCAGGGAGTGGTGCTGTCACTGTCCTGGGGGTGTTCCAGAGCTGTGGGGCTGTGACACAGAGGGATGCAGCCAGTGGGCATGGTGGGGGTGGGCTGGGGATTTTAGATGCCTTCTCCGACCTTAATGATTCTGTGATTCTTCGTGGCTGGCAGATGGGATCTCTCCTCAGCAATAGTTTTATAGGATACGAACGTTACCAAAGGAGCAAGCGTTCTTGTTGTAAAACATGTAACGACTTCTACTAGAAATGTAAGCTAGCCTATAAAAACCCAAAGGCGATACGTTCCTCTTTTCTGCCTACTTTGGATATTTACACAGTTTTCCAGAACACTAAGCATTATGTGCATGTTTGCCAAGCTTTGCTGTTCTTCCTGGCAACCGTGCTGCAGGGCTGAGCTGTGCCCTGCTGGAACCAGCTGCTGTTCCCTTACCAGCTTCTGCGTGAGCCCTGGTGGAGCCCACTCGTATGTGATGGTGTCGAAGGTGGGGTCTTTCCTTGACACGATGGGGTTGGTGATGATCATGCGGTTCCTCTTGTAGATGCGAACGCCGTCCCCTCCTTTCACACGAGCAGTGAGTGTGGCATACTTCGAGTCTGACAGCAGGCGGCCAATTTTCCTGTCGTCCTCCACATCCGAGCTCAGGCAGTGGTCCTCCTGGCTGCATTTGCACGACTTGCATATTTTCCTATGGACGACAAGGGACATCATGCTTTTAATACGAGCATGGAGGCTGAAGGCTCAGCCATGGAGCTCCAGGCACGTAGGGAAGTTTAAAGGCACGATGGGGTGTGACATCAGCCAAAAGGCCTTCCTGGCAGAATGGCTCCGGAGCCTGGCACTGAGCTAGTTGCAATGGCTACAAACCAAAGAGAAGCCTGTAAGAGCATTCTCTGCTGGCCAGCGTTTCTATCAAGAAAAGACCGACTCTGATGCAAACCCAGGGTCTTGTATTCCAGTATTCCAGCAGGGCCCTGGAACAAGCAGGGTTGATTCATAACAGCAGCTAATTGCATCCATAAAAGTAAAACTAAAGGTAAACTTTTAAGAGTAGGAGCAGTGAAGGAAGGGGGATGGGAAGTGGTCCCTGCTCAGTGCTCACCCAGGCAAGGCACTGTGGCCCTTCCACACCCTCTGGCAGCACTCAGAGCTCTGTGCTTTCTGTGCACCCAAGGCCAATGACATGGCAGGATATGAAGGGACGCACTCAGGGACAGGGCCCACCCCAGCAGACATTACCTCCAGGAATGTGGCTCAAAGCCCATGCAGGTCCCTCTGCAGCGCAAACACGGCACCCCTCGTCCTGACTGCGGCTGGCTCATGGACATCTGGAACAGAGCAAGACATCCACGGGGAAAGGTTTGCTTCTTGATCCTCGGCATTCTCAGGGATAAAGTGTTTTTCCTTAAACTGAGGGAAGGGCAGCACCTGTTGCAGCATGAGGGAGCAGCGCTGAGATGCACGGTGCTGAGAAACCAGCGGGGCTGAGCAAGCTGCACCAAGGAACTCCCTCTGCCCCTTGTATCTTACACAGCACCTCATAGCAGAGAACAAGCCACAAGGTGCTTGTCCTCAGCAACACGCTCTGGTACCCCAGTGCTCAGGGGCACTGTCAAATACCAGATTCCTTTAAGGCTGGCTCAATGCTACCATGCCCTTCTTGATGCCTGCTCCCACACATCAAGTTTCTGTACACAGTCTTTATTCCAGAAGTGCTGGCATGCGCTAGGCACCATATGTTTGCATACACATGTGGAGTCCCTCAACACACAGCTGAGGTTGCAGAGCTTTCCAGGGCTTAAGAAGGGCAGTGCCTGCTGGCAGATCTTAATTCAGCCCATGTTGTGACTCCCCTCTGTTTCACCACCCAGCCCAGCTCCTCCCTCAGTGCCCACCACCACATCCCTCTGCCCCGGGCAGCAGCACTGGGGCTCTGCTGGTGCTCCCCATCCTGACAGGTTTCTTCCAACACTTGAGAAGCCCAGTAATGCTAATCAGGATGAAATGTTTAAGAGCAGACAGCTCCAGAAACTGCAGGAACTGCCTTGCTGACATTATGGCAATCCACAAAAATACATTTCTAAATGTTCTAACGTGCACTTGAGTGTATGCACACACATCCCCCTGCCGCTGACATGCAGAAAACAAAATTCTTTTGGATGCTGAGTTCAGAGCCAGCTCCCCAGAACAGGCATTATGGTTCCAGCACAGACCACATAACATCTTGTCAGTTCTGGAACAGTGCTAGATATGAACCAACTCATTTCTTCCTTTCTTTCTTTTTTTTTTAAATTTAAATAATCTCTTATCTTAATGAGTCACACAGAAGCTGAGTACAGACAAGGGACCATGAATGTTTGTTTATTTAAAATGCAAACAACTGGATTAAATAAACTCCTCTGGAAAAATCTCATTATACAGCCCATGTGGAGAAGCACAGAAGCTGTGTCAGCAGCAGGAGCTGTGGAGCACCCAGCAGGACAGCCCAAGGCTTCGCATCGCTTGCATTGATGCGATGCCCTCCCCAAGACCTGATCACACACCTTTCCCACCAGGAGCTCCACATCTCTTTGAAACCTCTGCTTGCAGGTGTCCATGGCAGGACTCCACAGAGCACAGCTCCTCAATGCGTGTGCAGGCCACCAGCATACAGCTGTATGGGAGCTGTTGAGTCACGGCCTGAAGCAATGATTGACCACCTGAGGCAAGGACTGACTCAGCCATGGGAGCACAGGTGAAGGCAATTCAGCAGTGTGACCAGATGGGCTGGAGCCTGGCTGCACCTCTCCCAGACCCCATTAAAGGGCTGACAGCCACGGGGGAGAATCTCTTTCTGGAGATCCCTTCTTTTGGAGCTTTCTACTACAAGCCTGGAACACAGGTGAGCATTTCATTTTTGATCGTCTCTTTTCACCACAATAATCTTTCTAACTATAAACATGTAAAATACCATCCTAGGCACACCACTGTGAACTGTACGTTTGTTAATTGTACAACAGCCATAGGAAAATGTATGGGATAAATGCTATGAAAACTCAGCAGCTTCCCAGGGTGACGTGTAGTTCCTGTCACTGCCCTGGCAGCACCTCCCCTTGTGAGATCTCAAGGCACAGGAACATCTCCATCTGAAGGACTGTGTGGTTCTTTCTCCCTTAACAGTGAGGGGAGTTTCCATCTTTGTGCAGGGCCAGTGATAACAGCTCACGTCTGCTTTGCTGGCTGCCTGGTCAGCAGCACTTCCTGCCCAGATATGGAGCTTCATCTCACAGCTCAGCTCTAGCTCCTCAACTATGCATAAAAGGAGATTTCTTCTTTAAAACAGAAGAGGGGGGGAAAAAAAAAAAAAAAAGATGAAACCCCCAGTAAGAATGTGAAATGAGATGACTGTCTTAAACTCTGCCAGTGTCCAAACCCATTTGGGAACAGCAGTGTTAAAAAAGATGCATGAGTTTAAGATATGAAGAGTTTGAAGGCTTTTGTAATGCCTTTAGAAAATGTCTGTGTCAACAAACTGCTTGGAAGAAATGCAAATTCTGCTCCCCATGACTAGATATACCATGCATTTTAAGACTTCTATTTTGGCTTTTTGTGTCTTATAGCATTCTTGCTACTAAGGGAAAGCAAGTCAGTGCAGAGGAAATTCTTAGGCGGTGAAATGATAGGAAATTGAGGCCATTCTACCCACAAAAACATCTCTGAACAATTTCAGGAATACGCCAGCCTCTTGGTCAGTGCAATACTGTGGCTCATTACACTGGCTAAAGAGAAGTCCATTCTAGACGCTGGTTAGTTTGCTCAATTTTTGGAAAAATAGAGGACCTACAATGACAAGTGCCAATGTGGAAAAAAAACTCATTCTTTTTGGTTTAGGAAAGGAACAGAGGGCTTCCAGGATGGCCAGACAGACCCTGGTTAGAAGCCATGAGCTGGCCAAGATGCAGCTCCACCAGCCCTGCTCAGCTCACAGCTCAGCTGAGATTTCAGAAGACCTTTCCTGGTGTATCACCACCCTCTGAGCACTCCAGCACACGTTGGCTATAGTCCCCTTGGGTCTACTGAAGTTAATTTGAGTTTGTTGCAAGGGGCCATACTCCGAGGAGCACAGAGGAAGAGCTGTTTTCACATCCAAATGACTTGAGAACCCTTTTAAATCAGCTTCTTTCTACTCTTTTCACAGCAGTGATTCTAAGTGCCAAACATCTTGTACATCTGAGAAGAGGAGACTCCAGACTAAGCTTGGTAAGCATCTCCCAGGCAGCGTTCCTCTAGTAGAAACCATGCCATCCCCAGGCCAGCGCTGCAGGGAATCACACCAAGCTTCTGGATCGCTGGGAGGCCAATGGAGCGCCGAGGGCAGGGTGCACACAGCAGCTGCCACGGGCAGAGACCTTCAGAAATGCCCCCTCCCTTCCACAGCTGCACCTCCAGTGCACAAATACTTTCCACTGCTCTGTGGGGTTGGCTCAATACGGACACAGAACCCTGTGCACATATCCAGCCTAAAGCTGCAGCAGTGAACAGCTTACCAGCAAACACATCTCATCAGCAGTGGGGATGAGGTCCTCCTGCAGCCAGCGATGGACAGGCTGACAGGACTTCATGGCATGGAAAAACATCTTGGGACATATTTAACACAGAAGGACAGAGCAGCTTTAGCTCCCAGGACGCTCATTCCCTGAGATGCAACTGCTTTATGGGAATGGGTAGGAGAAATTTAATATTAACACGAACTTCAACAGAGCTTACAAGAAGGGCAGCATGGGAAAGCTAACACCCTATAGCTGCTTTTGCAGAGAGGTGATTTATCTCATGTCACTACAGGATCAGGAAGCTCTTAACATCTGCAACGCAAATTAGCCAAGTGCTTTCCTTTAAGAACTTTGAGACTGAGATAAGAGGGAACAGAGCACAGGAACAGCAGACTGGTATCCAACTCATCGCAGCATGAGCTGAGGGGATGCTGACCAGGCTCTGTGCTGCTCCCAGCCTGTTTCCCTCCCAGCCAGGGGCATCCACCTTCACTGAAGAATTTGCTACTGAGAGCATGTAAGAGTAATGCAATTGTGACCCTGGCACTGGCTCAGCTTTCCTGCTTTTATTTTGCTATCAGACTAGGCTGCTCCGTACACTATCTCTTTGGCCATGCTTAGGCAAGGCACAGGGTCAAAAGAGATGATGAATTTCTTTTGACACCTAGCAAAAGTATGCCACATGTTGTGGGACTGGGCTAAGTGTCTCCAAGAAAGGTGAAAACAGGAAAGCGGAGCCAGCTCCAGCTGCAAAATCAGTCACTGTAACAAGAACACAATAAGGAGAGCCTTATCTGAGCAGGGATGCTTAGACCATACTCCCTTGGAAGCCTTCCCTACAGCATTTCCACCAGAACTTTGGTCTATCACAAAACCAGCCTGCAGTCGGTGGGTCTCTGCTGCCAGGTAACAGCAATAGAACGAGAGGTGATGGCTTCAAGCAGCACCAGGGAGGGCACACTGCGTATTAGAAATAACTTCTACTCCAAAGAGGCGCTGGCATGGGCTGCCCAGGGTGTTCCAGGAATACGGAGATGTGGCACTGAGGGATGTGGGTATGGTGGGGTGGGCAGAGCACTCCCAATCACAGAGGTGATGTGGGCCCCTCAATGTGGCCCCAGCCCAGCAGAGCCCTCCGGATGGGCTCCTCCACTCAACGATGTTTGGGGATTCAGAAGTGCAACTGTGAGAAAGGCCCTCGATCAAAGGAAAAGGCGTATCATATTCACAATGGGTGGGAGCAGTTTGCTTGGCAGAACTGATTTATTTCTGGGATAGGAATGGATAGCAATTAATTTATTGTCATTATTTGACTCTAGAACTAAGCTTGCATAATAGGGAAGCAAGTCAGACTTCCTTAGAGGAAGTCCAGCAGCTGGCGAGTGTGAACACCCATGCAGATGGAATTAACTTGTGCAAGCAGAAGCAACTGCCCTTACAAGTGCATTAATACACACGCATTGCTATAATAACTTTGACTCAGAAGAATCAGAACAGCATAGGATAGTTCCATTTTCTCATTTTCACAGATGAAAAATATTTATTGTAGTCATGATCTAAAAGCAATTTGTTTCCCTTTCAGATTGAGCACAGTTATCCAAATTACCATGCTCATAGGAAAACAAATCACTTACACACAGACTGTCTTTTGCCTCAAATTCTCTCCAGAGAGTTTGTGGATGAGTTAGGATCATCTAGAATACCGGAGGCATTAACTGATGTTACACTTTGCAGAGTAAGAAGCCTATTGCCTGTTATTTCAGCAGCACAGAGACTGGGGAAAGGCCCCGATATCTGAGGAGACTATTTCCATGGAGCTGCTCAGCCTGCAGCGTGTCACAGATAACCAAACAGAGCCTCCGCAGACGTTCTGCTCGTCCAAGAGCAAATAGTTGGCAGCATTCTTCTCTGCACCAACAGTGTGCGAACTAATGATAAGAGAAGGGAGGGCTTAAAGAAAATAAGTTGAATAGATTTTTCCACCACCAAGACGGCGCTTCAGACTTTTGGACTACACTAGAAATCCAAGAGCTGCAAGTAGGTGTGCAGAATGGGAAGAACCCAGCTGGACTGCCAGGTTGCAGGAGCAAACGGCCGCTGTGTTTTAGCTCACCTCTCTGCAGTGTAGCCCTGCAGATGACCGGCCGCTTTCCTAGGACAGGTTATTTCCCAATTATGTGTTACCAAAAGCTGATCCCAAGGGAACGGAGCTCCTTTCTTGGAAGGCGAGGCCTGCAGAGCCCCAGCACTGAGGCTGCCGACAGATGAGTACAGCTGCACTAGGTGAGCACACTGTACTGGTCCCAGCCGTCCCAGTGCTGGCGTTTCTCTTAACCAGGGCTCTGATGCACTGTGCACATGATCCTCATGCACTTCCCAGCGCTTCGACTTGCACAGCCCCGACTTACACGTAAGCCCTCCAGCACACACACTTCTGCCGTTCATTAGTGCTCATTTCCATCTCATGGGGATCACCCACTCCCTCAGGAAAAAGGAGGGGCCTTTCCTGTTCCTTGCTCCTGACTGGTTCTCAATATTTATTGCTGAGCAGTTTGTGATGCTGCACCCAGCAAACCAGGCCTTAACAATTTATGATGCCTCAACTCAAAGCTTCCACTGATCTCAGTTGTGTGGCCAGCGGCACAGGACGGGACTGCAGAGCTGTGGGGGACTGCAGAGCTGCGGGTGAGGTGGTGCGTGTATGGAAACCAGGCTGGAACCAGCAGGAAGCAGCTCTCCTTTTCCAAAGGCTGGAAATCACTTCCTTGAGATCTTTCTTTCAGCTCATTCTGGAAACATCCAAATACCGTTTTTCCCGAATGGCTGAAATACAATATTTCTTTCACATTTTAAAAAACAAAAATCTCAGCCTGAACAAATACTCCAGACACTCCCTCCCTGCAGGATGAGAAGGATTTAGTAACTTGTAAATTGTATTTTATGGGTCTAGATTTAGCCCCGAGTCCAAGTCCCAAAATAAGCTCTTTAACCCATGTCCTGCTTTATGATTTCATATCTATAAATACTTGCTCAGAGCTGAGCAGGTTTCTGCATTAAGATCAACATCTGCCTCTCCAAGACAGCTGCATTTCCTCTGGCTCCGACACTACTGTGTTGGCTATCTGGAGCGGGGATCTCAGCACACACAGCCTTACAGAGGGTATGGGGGGCAGGCCATCACCATCCAGCACCCTGCACCACCTGTAACTGCTGTGCCCACACAGAGCCCAGCAGCTCCTCAGCCGAGGGCAGCCTGACACGGAAGGTGCTGCTTCTCATAACGAAGCCCTGAATTCCTGATAACGGAGAGCAGCACCGTGAAGCAAGACAGTCTTGAACACATAAATAGCTTTGCAGCCCAATTGTTTAGAGTTGCAAGGTCCAGCAGCAAGGCTGAACTGCTTGCTCAGTTGCTGACAGCGCCTGCACAAGAGAGCACATGCACATGTAGATGACTAATGTGACTGCTTTGCACACACAGTGGCTGCAGCATTTACTACCGTTGTCTCTGCACGCCTCAAATACTTGCAAGTGGCTTTGGATAGAACAGATTTCACAGATGTGCACCGCAGAGGGCTCCTTCCAGACACAGCCTCTGCTAGGAGAGCTCACTGTCCAGTAGCAGCCCTGCCCACAGCACTGCAGGGCAGGCACTGTACACTGGGGAACACAGCTGTGGGTGTAGCCTAGGTGTGTGCACTTTCATCACGGGATGCAGCTTATGAAGCAATAATGAAGGAATCTGAGTCTCCAATAGCCTCCAGTTGTTAAAAAGCCCCACATTTGGGGATTAAAGGGCAGATTTCCAAACCCTAACAGCATTCTCATGCAGCTCTGCAGATACATGCAGTATTCACAGGCCCTAATGCTGCACCCACCCAAACGTGGATAGTCCCACAGCACAGCAGTGCCTCCCTTTCCTTCTGCCATTCCTCTGCTTTGGGTGCTTGCAGAAATCCATACTAAAGAACTGAAGAAGTAAAATGCTAAAGAACCAAGAGTTATATTAACTGAGTAAACTTTACTTTGGCTTTGAACAGTGCTTTTAGCTTAGAGGGTTATTTTCTTCTCCTGAAAAAACCCGACTGAACGTAGGGAGAACAGTACACAAATCCCAGTGCCTTCTGCGGCCGCAGTCCAGCTGAGCCGGCTCCAGGACGGCACAAGGTGCCAGCCATCACACTTTATCTTTGTTTCAAGTTTTAACTCTCCATTTAGAATTCAATCTAAACAACCCCTGTGCCAAGCAGAATGCCGTCCTGCTCATGCTGTTTTAATTTCCTCAGAAAGAATCCCATAATGCGCTAGGCAAGACATCAACGATAATTAAACCCAACAGTGATTGAAAATCAAATTTTCAGGGCCCTGCAACAAGCCCTAATGAGTTCCAGACCTGCCTTCCCGGCCTGCCCAGACCGGCTGCACAGTGCTGCCAAGCCAAATTAAAATCTGACAGTATTGCACCCTGTGCCCAGAAAAATTGCCCTTCTCATGATTCAGGAAATTAAACAGCCGTCTGCCACGAAGACACCCATTTGTCTTTGGGTGTATTATTCAGACGGATCCTGGCTCAGTGTTTTCTCTTGTTTTCGCTGTGCCATTCCATTTCCCGTCCGAAGCGCACAGCAGTGGGGATGGTTCCCCTGCCATGCCGTGTTCATGGCTGCAGCCCAGGTGAGCAGGGGCAGGCAGCACCGTGCAGACGGACACAGAGACGTGCAGCTCTGTGCTGCCATGTCCTGAGCAGGCACAGCCTGCACGCACCATCACTCCCTGTCCAGATTCAAGTGAAGTGACAGCTGAAAGTGCCCCCTTGTCCTTCATCTAAGGGGAGCTAACACCAAGCCACGTGTTCTGGAAGGGCTGGCGTGCAGAAGCCTTTCACTGGGTATTTCAAGCCCTCTGAGCTACCACCGCACAGCCACATGGCTCCGGCCCCTCAGGGTTGATACTCAAAGCTCCCGGCCAACATGCCCAGCACAGATAGCTTTGTCCCACAGTGTTGCTGCTGCACGGCACGGCACCTCACCTGCTGCTCTCACCCTATCCCCAGCCTGGGGCTGAGCCCCGAGCAGGGCAGGGGCAGAGCTGGTGCTTGATACCAACCAACGCGCAGCCCCTCACACAGCGCTGCAGCACACAGTTGCAGCTGGGATTGACAAAGAGGCATTTCCCACTCTTGAGCGCTGTCTCGCTCGGCACCTGGTAAGAGCCTGCCTGCTACAGTGCCCCAGGTACAAGGCTGCAGCAGACCCCGCGGCCACGCTGACAGGTACTGCGCTGTAGGACGTGGGACGGCACCAGAGAAGGCCATCACCAAGCGCTGCCCCGTGCCCGCAGGGCAGGGTCACCTCATCGGCGGGCAGCAGGAGCTGCAGACGGACCCCCTCCCCCCGGGTCAGGAGAGGCCCCCCCGGCAGCCCCGCACAGCCGGACGCGGCGATACAGCAGCACTGGGGGTCCCGCTCACCTCCCGGCTGTGCAGCCACAAAAAGGCACCGCACCCCGCGAGCCCGCAGGAGCCGCCGCTCCCCGGCACCCATTTTCCGCAGCGCACCTCGCCGTTAGAGTCCCTTCCGCGCAGTTTCACACCACGCCAACGGAGGGCGGTCGCCCGGGTTCATCTGCTCATCCCACGGCACCGCAGCAGAGGTGCGGGATTTTTCAGGTGGCCGTCAGCCCCGACGGCCCGAGCGAGGGCAGCCGGCAGCGCCCGAGAGTCGCGGTCCCCGACGTCGGGAAAGCGCTCAGCCGCGCTCCGCGAGCAGCCGCTGCGCCGGCAGAGCCGCCCCGGGCGCTCTCGGACCGAAGGGCACGAACCGCCCTTCCACGGAACTTAGAAACAAAGGGGAGCGAATCCGCCGGTCGTCCGCAGGGAACGCTCCAAGTGAGGAGCGCAGCCACCCGAGCGCCGAGCCCCGTCCTCGGCGGGACCCCGCCGGCATTCAGAGCGCTGCTGCAGCCCCTGCCCGCACCGCACCACCGGCGCGGCGGCACCCGCACTGCACCGCACCGCGAGCACAGCCCGAGCGCGGCCGGAACGGGACGCGGTGCCGGAAAGGCGCCCATCCCCGTGCCCCGCACGCACCTTCTGCACGCCGGGACTCAGCTCCATCCCGCGCACGGCCCGCAGCCCGCCGGTCCCGCACCGCACCGCCCGCCGCCTTTCATTGGCGGCCCCCGCGGCCCCGAACGGCCCTCGGCCAATCCGCCGCCGGTAAGAAACTTTCCCGCCCAATGGCGTGCGAGGGGGCGGGGCCTGGCGGGGAGCGCCGGGTTGCGCGGGGTCCGCGCTGCCTCGGGTCCGCGGAGCGCGGCGAAGGGGCGCCTCGGGTCAGCAGCGGGCGCGGCGTCCGGCAGGCGGATGCGCGGTATTTTTAGCAGAAAACGGCGTCTGAAGCCACGGCTCTCTTGGCATTGCAACGCGTTCCGAGCGACCAAACGTGCCCGCTGCTGGTACGTGGGAGGGCTGGGTCTTCTGCACGGTTTCTCACAAACACTGCAGTGCCCGGCACAGATCCCCCCGGTCCCGGTGATGGGGGGACTCGCCGCCGCCCCCGCTGTCCAGGAGCCCGGGAGGAACCACCCCGAGCCACCAGAATCCCACCAGGAAAGAGGCTCTGGAGCGGTGCGGTCCCTGGCCTTACGCAGACATGTGGAGCGGGCATTGTTGTCAGCCCCGCGTCGCAGAGAGCTTGGCAGCCACCGAGAGCACTTGACATGGCAATGGGATGACATGATCTCACTTTCCCAGCACACACAGGCACGTGGTGACCTGGGCAGTAGGAAAGAATTCACAAAGATTCCTCAGCCCCGTGGGGCACAGTGGGGGGACGCTGCCACTTGCACTGCTGCCACCCCCAGCAGTGATGGGCATGCAGGGAGGGAGGGGGCTCTGCTGGGGCAGGGATGCACCCCATGGAGAACCCCGAGTTGTGTTTGTAGTTCTTGGGAACAGCTGCAAAGCGTCACAGCAGCATGCAGCGGTTGCTGGCGGCTGGTCGGTGGGAAACCTTGGTCTGTAGGTATAGAAAAGGTGCAGAACCGAGTTCATACCTGATGTAATCAGGCATACTGTTAGAAGACAAGCAAGCCAACCTTTGAGGAAGTTTCAGAGGCATCCTAGATGCTTTAATCTATAACAAAACGCATCTGGGATTATTGTAATTGATGATAAGAAAAAACTCAACCCATGCAGTGAACTGCAGTTGATCATAGCCAGAGGGTGCAGTTTCAAGGGCAGATTATTCTGATGTTCAGGGACACCTGATGGCTGCTGGCAGAGGGAAGTTGTGCTCAGCTGGGCCCGGGCATCTTCAGCCTCTCGGTTGGGGGATGGCGGGGCACGGTGGGGCACAGGACACAGTGCTGCCTGCAGGACACAGCCAGCCCAGCACAGCCTTGGGGGGCGGCAGTCAGCCCACGGAGCAGCTGAGTGCTCCAAGTGGCCGCAGGACAGCCGCCAGAGCCGTTATCACCGACGGCCTCTGAATAATGGCTGTGCTATACTTAGCTCAGTGCTAGGAAAAGACAAAATCACCCCATGACTAAAGGCTGCTAAATCTCTGCAGTAGTCATGTTCCAGAAAGTGAGGACAAATGGACGAGGGGGAGTGATGGTGGGGATCTCAGCTTCCTGCTGACTCACAGCAGCGTGCGGCAGAGCCCTGCTGGGTCACCCAGGGGTGCTCCGAGCTCAGTGTGGCTCGGGGGGCTGCGGCAGGCAGAGCTGCTGGATGTAGTGGCAGCAACACCCGTTAGTAATCACTCCTTAACCTAGCAGAGCTCCTCTCCCCTTCTGACAAGATGCTGAAGATGGGGGCAGACTTGCTGTCTCTTCCATGCCTGCAGCCACCTGTCTGCGGGGTGGAATGGCTGAGGACAGGGAGGAAGGCGCTTCGAGCTGTCTGTGCGGGGCTGTCCTTTCCAGCACACCCCTCCCTGTGACTGATGTGTCTCAAGCAGCACAGCACACGTTGCTCAGGTCGCAGTCTGTGTTCTCAGATGGATTTGACCAGGTCTCCTGCAGGAGGGCGGCTGTGCAGGGTGGGAAGGTCTTTCTCCAGGATTTCTTGATTTCTTCAAGAGTCCCGCAAGGAGGAAAGGGCCAAATTCCTGCCTGGAATTTATGCTGACCTGTTTTGTGGTGAAGAAATAAAAAGTGTCACTGCAGAAAAAGGAGCAAAGTTTTGCAGCTGCGTGCGAGTCCTCGCATGGCACACACGAGGTGGTGCTGCCAGGCTGGCGCGAGCCTCACGGATGCTCCCAGAGCAGCGCAGGTCCCCACTGATGCTGCTAATATAAAATTGCTTCTTGGCAGCTCTGTGGCTGAGGCAAGTCAAAGTCTGGCCCAGAGATGACGGTGATGAGAAATGACCAGAAGTGCTGGTGATGCTGAGGATGAGCTGAGGATGATGCAGGCAGTGTCTGATGGCTCTGGGAGCACCGAGCCTGGGAGCTGCTGTGGGCTCCTGCCTGCTGAGCACTGCTTGTGTGCTGCAAACTGGGGAGAGTGCTCTGCTTAAGAGGGATCACTCCACAGTGTGATATGTTCTCTAGTGAGAGCATTTGTGGTAGTACAGTCCTGGCTATTTTTCATTTTTTCTCTTTTGTACAAATATGAAGGGATAAATGAAATAGAAAATGCTTCTCTGCAGCTGGGTTTGGTTTTGCTCCTCTTCTATGAGCATAGGAGTGAAAATGAGGATTTTGTTGAAATGTTGTGGAAGAAATTTTCATTTCCTGGATCCTCAATAAGAACAACTTAATTGGAGGAGAAAGACAGAAAAACAGCTGGAAGAAACTGATCAGAAAGGCAGACAGGTGGCAATGAAAGCCTGGCAGCTCCTCTTCTGTTGACTGTCAAATGCAACAAGCTGAATCCCACATGTATTGGTTTTGCCTGTGGTTGTCTGTGGAAATGTATGGTTGCAACAGAGAGAGAAAAAAAAAAAAAACAACAACCCAAAAAAAACCAACAACAACAAAAAAACCCAACCACCAAACCAGCAACAAAACCCCCAACAAACTGCATTTTCAGCTCCAAGAGGTATTTTGTGTCAACATCCTGGGTTTTTTCACTGGTAGTGATCAAGTGAGTCATCTAGTTTGTAGTCAGAAATAGATCCAGTAATGCAGATTAGAAAATACAACAGCAATGCGTGTGGTTATGAACGCAGCTGTTGTGATATGGCTTTCCTAATTTGGCCATATTCATGCAAGGTTTTCCTTCCAAAGATTTACGCAGTTGGTTTCATCATCAAAGGATTATTTGTAGTGAGTAAAGCTCTTCAAATCATGTATCAGTCTCAGTCCCCAACTTCGGTAATGCTATCAGTACAGAAGTGACAAATAGCATCGATGAAGAAAATGAATCATCTTTTTTGCGTTTTTATTTTGAATAATCAAAGACTTTTTCCTCTTTTGCTGCCCACACCGTGGGTTTGTAGGAGTTGTTCCACTGCTCTGACTTGGGGCTGCTCTGCAGTGTGCCCAGCAAAGGGGCTGGGAGGGAGGAGAACTTCCTGGGAGAGCTGAGGGGGGAAGCAGAGAGGCAAAGCAGCGTCCAGTGAGGGATGCTCCGGGGGAAGGGAGGTTTCAGCTGATGTCTGTGTCTGTCAGAGGTCCGCAGATGGATGCGGGGACATCGGCTGCTCGCGTGCAGGGAAATGCACGCCCTGCTGGGCAGCACAGTGCTGCTTGGAGCCTGGCTCATAGGCAAGGAGCAGCTGAGGTGAGCAGCCCTTCGTCCCTCTCGTGCTGAACTCCCTTCCTTTTTCCCTTTTTCGGAGCAGACCATTCACGTTCCATTAACGCAGGGTAGGATTTATGCCGGTGATTTAGGAGGTGCGAATCACCCACTCCTGTCTCAGACACTTTGCCAGAAGTCTGGCACGCAACCCCGGTGACACGACACGGACATTCCGCCTATTTGTCTCCATTCATCCATTGGTTCTGTGTTAATCTTGTTTATTACCTCGTTGTTACTCTTTAAAAAATGCCAGCTCATTCATCTCGGAGCGGCTCCCACTCAGATGCTGTCTGCTAATTTGATTTAAGGAGCTGTAAGTCCTCAGACCCGTCACCAGGAAAGATGCCTCCCCCGGGCTCGGGGCTGCTTCAGGGAGCTCGAGGTTGGAGTCAGGGCTGAGATGGATGGGGCACCGAGACACGTCTCTGTCCACAGAGAGTCCGTGTGGAGATAAACGCATCTGAACGACACTTTCCGGAGAGAGCCCGTACGTTTTCATCACGGCTGACCTCTGCCGTGGGGACACGGGCAGCAGGGGCGCTTTTCCCTTCCCTGTCCCACGGCAGAGGTCACAAAGACACAGCAGGTGGTGGGCAGCGAGCCCACCTGAGCCATGCAGCGCCCCATCCTGCACGCACCGCTAAAAGCAAACTCCTTCCTGAAAGCTCCGTGCGCTGACC
Organism: Meleagris gallopavo; assembly: GCF_905368555.1. Taxonomy (NCBI): domain Eukaryota; kingdom Metazoa; phylum Chordata; class Aves; order Galliformes; family Phasianidae; genus Meleagris; species Meleagris gallopavo. The sequence continues at coordinate 19,075,247 of NC_139417.1, read as the reverse complement.
GCCCTGGGGCTCTTCCAGCAGGATTTCCTCGGGCTTCAGAAAAGCCGCGCTCAGCCCCTCCTGCATTTACGCCCAGAGCACAGAGGAGAAGATGGGAAGCGGTGCAGGAGCAGGAGAGCTGCCAAGGGACGGGGCGGTGCTGCCATGCACTGAGCAGAGCTGGTGATCGCTGGGGAACGGAGCACTGAAGTCTGTAACTGTGCCTCAGTCTGGGACGGGTTAGGGTTAGGGTTAGGGTTAGGGTTAGGGGTAGGGTTAGGGTTAGGGTTAGGGTTAGGGTAGGGTTAGAGTTAGGGTTAGGGTTAGGTTTCATCCTGCTAAAGGTTGAAGTTACTTTTATTTTCTGATTGGTCTTCAAAATATCTCCCTCCTCGGAAATTAATGTAAAAGAGAGACATACTCTGGTTATTACCTAAATAGCACCAGTGTATTAATATTTTAATTCTCTCAAGTAGGCTCGGTAAAATAAACAATGCCAAAACGTAGAGCTCAGTGATGTGCAAAATAAAAAGTCTCTTCTCATTTGCTCAGAGCAGAAATGATCTTGTTGCATTTAAGCTAGATAGCTTTCTCTCAGAATGGCTGTGCAGAGTGCAGAATTTGTCTGTGTATCATCATGAATGGAACTGAAATACTCTTGAATAATAGGAGTTGGTCATAATCGAATAGGAAAAATGAGAGATGGGTGTCTCAGCTCGGAGCACGCTGCATGCTGTGCAAACAGACTGAGTGTGCTCCTCCAGCAGCAGCTCATGGCCATCAGTATGAGCTGCGTGTCCTGTCAGAGGACCCTGCACGTGCCTAGGGCAGGGCAAGGATGAATGCACAGTCAAACTCCTGAGAGTGCTGCAGGAGGGCGTGAGCAAAAGGATACTGAGCACACCAGGACATGGGGAATGGAGATGGCCATTTCCAGGTGCACAATTCTGCTTTTTGTAACTGATAAAGTAACGAAATAGCTGACTTTGCTAACGTTATCGTTATAGCTTTATCTAGAGTTTGATCATCATTCTAGTGCACACAGCAAAAACATCTGCTTTCTGACGCTTATAGAGAAAACAATCTGCTTTCTAGCAAATTCTGGCCTTTTTGGTTGAATTAGCACCCAGTAAGCTGTGATTAAATTTAGGGATATTCTTATGTTATTAAGTAAAAGAAAATGTGACTAGGGAATGCACGAGTGTGTTGGTACGTGCTCTGTAAGAACCATCCTGCTCTGCAAGTACACTGAGTGAGTCTGTGCTGCACTGAAATACTGGGGATGGAAAGCCAGGAATGGTGCAGCTGCAGAAGTGTGAGCAGGAGCTGCATCTCAGTGCATGCAGAAGAAGCCCCTGTGCTCCTGTGCTCCTGTCCCTCTGTCCCTCTGTCCCTCTGTCCTCCTGCCCGCAGGATGCAAAGCTCTGCCTGGGCTGCAGCTGCTGCTCTGTGCGTAGTACAGAACTGTGCAGCTGAATAATAATAACACAAGAAGAATGAAAGAAAGCTCAAGTGTAAGCTGGAGCTACCCAAGGGTTTTTCTAATTTATTTTCTGGCCTTACCTCTGGTTTTATGTGTCTCTTTCCTTTAAGCAGTCAATAAAAACACTCCTTGCTATGGCAACTGCCTCCTTCATCATTTAGGCAGGCATAATGCACCATTCTATGGACACCCATGCCAATTAGCACTGAAAACGTGTATGGACAAAGTATTTTAAAGCAGCAACTCTGTTACACTAGCTTTTTCTATTAACCTCTTTATTTTTAACCACCCAAAGTGAGTACGAGTGCTCAGTCTGGAGCTGGGCTGGGTGTGCTGGGCTATCTGCAGCCCCGGGAGGTGCAGCAGGAGGGAATGGCCATCCTGTCCCTTGGCGTGTCTGTATGCAGCCCTGCTCCGAGCTCCCAGCAGAGCACAGCCCTGAATCAACTGCCAAAACTGCTTCCTTTAACTTTTAGCTGCAGTGTGGGACGGACCACATTTGCAAAACAGAGCTTGGCGCGCCTGCAGAACTCACTGCTGTGGAAGGAGTTGTCGGGATGATGTATTGAAACGCAGCCATCTCCATTATGGCATGCCACGTATGTTTTTAAAAGCTATTTTTAAAATGAATAGTATTCTGTAATGCTGATAAAGTAGGAAGCATTTATAATTTGTTGCACTCTTTCTAAACCCGCATTAGTCTGGTTTCCACTTGACTGAATTGTATTTTTTTATAGATATGGCGGTTTAAAATTTATTAATGGTGTAATAAAGGAACAAAACCTTTATTATTTAATGGGTCCATAATTTAAAAATGCTACATAAGGACCGTTGTGCCTTCTTTCCACCACTAATTAATGTCTGAATATTGATGTCAGTGCTCACTGCCACGTGAATGTTCACACTCATCTACCGGCTTCCTCCTCTCTGATGGGCTCAGCAGGGCTGTGCTGTTTGAACCTTAACAAGTCCTAGCTGCTTCACGGACCAGAAGGAGTGCAAACATTCATGGGACATCCGATGTTTGGTATTTAATTCTGCCACGAAGGCTCCAGGAAACAGCACTTTGCACCTCCCTGCCCAAGGATGGAACATGCCAGTACCTGGCCGCATTTCTGCTCCAGAGCTGCAGGAGCTGAGCTGGGCTCAGCACGGCCCTGCTCACAGTCCTGGGCACCCCTCACTGCTGCTGAGGTCCCCTCAGTGCCCCACAGGAGCAGGGCTGGTGGCTGCTTGGCCGGGCATCCACCTCACTGCTGTCAGCATCGCTCTGCACGGGGCCTTGATGGAGCTGGGCACAGACTGGGATATAAATATACCCAAAAGAAATGATCAAAATTATGAATGTTATTTTTCTAGCCTTTCTAATGAGGTGATACTCACTTCCATCAGCGCTGCCAGTGTTGGAATCTTTGATTTTATTTTTTTTCCAACGAGCTTTAATTGAGCTAGGCATAAATAGCAGATCAGTAAACAAGACCTTTTGGCTGTGTGAATCACGTCTGAAATATTTGCAAGCCCTCCGCAGCCTCTGATGGTGAGGAATGTGCTCATTAGGCCGGTCCAGATGCATTCTGCAGCCCAGTGAGAACCTGGCTGCTCCAGGAGATAAATCACTGCAGCAACAACGCGCCATCCTCAGTGCTGTGCTGTGGGTCTGCCTGGCCTTCAGATCCACCCAGAGACACACAAAGGGGTTTTTACACAAGAACTGAAGGGACCCGTGTTATGTCACCCCATTTAATTTACACTCTACTGCTGAGTGTTCCAGAGGGACTCCGACAAATCCCACAAACAAGGCTGTGCTGAAAGCAAAATGGGCACTGAAGAAAACCAGCAGTTCTTACTCCAAGTTTACTCGGTTATTTCTCAACTGAGCGCTCATGTGAGAAATATCTCTACCAAATCTTGACTTGTAATGGAGGATGGTCCCCAGCTTTGGGAAAGCACTTTCTTTTCCTTTGGTGATCTCTGTGGCATTAATTACATACGTTTGAGTGAACGTAGAAGTGCTTGCAGCATTGGAAACTCTCTCTATTTCTAAAATCGAACTAGGCATAAACCCCTTCATATATGTGGGTACGCATACATGCATTACCTCATTACCTAAATTATAAATGGATTTGTGACGCAGAGGCCACAAAGTGAAAAGAGCCTTTGCCCAGAGCTGTTGGGCACACGGTGCAGTTCTGTCCCGAGTAATTAAAGCTGAATGTCTACATCTGAACATATTCTAGAACGTACTTCGGTCCCCGATCCTTCCAATCTGCCTAAAATGCAAACGGGGGAGTGGAACTTTTTTATCTTGCCCGACTCCTCTTGGAAATGTAATGCATTGCATTCAACAATACTTTTATCTGAGGATTTCAAAGTGCACTGTGGATCTTAATTAAACTGACTGTATGCAGGTTTGCATCGGATTTAAACATCCTGACCCAGAGAGAGAAAATGAGGTGGTAAGGAAAGGAAGGCGCCTTCCACGGAGGGTTTGAAGACTCGAAGGGTGGTTCTGTTCTGGGCGCTGCATTACCTGCACATCTCTGTCCCGTGGGTGCAGGGATCACTCCGCGGTCTCAGGGGATGCAGAGGAGTCCCACTCTCTGTGTTGGTAAATACGCACCATTAGGAGCCCAAGCAGAGGTCTTCAGTGCATCGGTGCCCCACTCTGAAGGGTCTCTGCAGGTACATGTAAAGGGACTCTTGTCTCAGGATTGGCTCCTGCTTTTGTCGAGGTTTCACCTATCCGTCCTATTTCAAAGCCCAGACAAGCAGAGATGCTGGCTGTGTGCAGGAGGTGCCCGTGGGCTCCCGCTGGCCAGCAGATCCGCATTCACTGCCTGCAGTCAGCTGCCGTGCCTTTGGCGGCCCTTGGGCATCACATCAGGAGGTCACTGAAGCCCCAAACATAACTTGTGCAATTATTTTGGTAGGGTAAGTCAACTCAGATGAGAAATACGAAAACAGTCCAAAATCTGAAGACTGTGCATTAAATGGTTGTTTTTCAGGTGTTTTCTGGGCTGAAGGGAGAACAGCTGCTAGTCCCAGATTGCGCCTGGATCCCTCAAAGAAAGCAAAGCACAGACTGTGGTCAGAGCAACCTGAAACGTTCAGAAGAGAACAAAGGTTTGCTTGAAATCTCCACATCTACGAATCTTGGTTTATATTTTGAAAATCAGAAAAAGATGAGCAGTGATTTTATTTTTTTTTTTCAATTGGGAAGTTTGAGAAATGCATCCTTGATCATTTCAGATTTCTTTGTTGATGACTAATTACCAATTATTTCTGCAGCTAGTTAAATACAAACTGTGATAATGCCATGAGTGATTCGGTCACGAGTCTAGGAGCCATTAGTGAGGTCTGTTTCAGTATTTCAGAAGCACAGGTCTTCTCTGAACTCTGCTCTATGGGAACTGTTGAGTCACCACCTGAAGCAATGATTGAGCACCTGGGAAAGGACTGGTTAGCCCTAGGAGCACAGGTGAGGGCAATGCAGCGGTGTGACCAGAAGGGGTGGAGCCTGGCTGCACCTCTCCTAGATCCCATTTAAGGGCTGACTGCCACTGGGAAAAGGTCTCTGGTTTTGGAGATTTATCCCTTGTGGAGTTTTCCCCACGAGCTGAGGTGTTAGGAGACAGGTGGGCGTTCTTTTCCTTTCTGTCATTTCACTCTGTATTGCCTTTCCACCACGCTGATCGTTCCAACACCTGAGATAGCAGAAATTAGGGGAATGCACACGTACAAATGTTGAGGGTAAATTAGAGTCAAGAAGTGCACGCCTGAATGTGAAAATGTTGAGGAGTGACTTCGTTAAGCAAGGTAGCATTCGCCATCTAGAGAGACACGCGAGCAATGCAGGGGAAGGCGTGAGCGAGGATGCGGGCAGATGGAGCCCGGAGCCGGGCAGCCACGGGCCTCGGCACGGCCGCCCTGCTTCATTAAAGCTGCTGCTTTGATGGCCCAGACGGTCATTTTGTCATTGAAAGAGAGCAGGAGGGCACCGCGAGTCCTGCTGAGCAGGGTGTGCTCTGCCACCGCCTGGCGGTGCCGCGGTGCTGGGATGCTGTGCTCCTGCTGCTCCATTCCTGATGGAGCAATGCACACCCTTGTCTTTGTTTTAATCGTTTAGGTGAGAAAGCCCTTGCCTCTCACAGCACAGCAATGGAGGTAATGATGCTCTGTGTTTCGAGGTCTGGGAGCAAAGCATGGGCACAGGGCATGGGAGCTGGGGCGGCATGGGAGGGCAGGGGCTGTCCCAGCACAGCTGGGTGAGGTACAGCTCAGGTTGTGGGGAACGCGCTGCTGGAGCTGTGCTCTCCATAATCTCCATTTCTGGGAGCTGGTTTTAACCTGATGCTTCTTTTTTTATTCTCATCTGTCCCGTCCTTTTCTTACAGTCTTGAAAAATAGACTAATCATCACCGAAATGCTGGGTCAGGACACGAAAACAAAAAAGTTTATTTCTCCAGTAATAGCACACGTCCCAGTGGCAGACTCAGCCCAGCCACAGCTACAGCACATGCAGAAGTAATTTACTCACTCATTCTGCCTCATTTTCTTGTCCTGAGTTGCCAGTATTCACTATTCTCTTCATCACAATGCGATTTCCACAGACAATTCTTGATCTGAAGTTCATTTGTAGTTCATCTTCAGAATTAATTTCTTTTTGTTGGACACATTAATGGTGTATTACTTGTAATCCTTCTAATGAGGCTTCCAGCATTCGCAAATTCAAAATAGGCTTTCAGAAAATGTTCCCCACCTGTTTAAAATTGCTTTACAGGAATGTCCCGGTGAATTGCTAAATATTCATGAGGAGTGGGTATGAAATTCCTCTGAGCAAACGGAGATGGCATCAGCAGGCATTGCGGGGAGCTGCTTCAGGCAGGAGGTGTGGGGAGCTGTGGGGCTGAGGGCCTGGCTGTTCTGCCCTGCCCAGGAGCACCATCCCAGCACACTGCAGTCCTGTACTTGCAATTTTTCTAGTCTTTCCTTAACTGGTGTTATATATAATTCCTCCATTTTAATGGCAAAGAAGTCACATTTAGTTGGACCGAACTGAAGAGCTCAACACTTTGGTTCTCCTTGTAGTTTTTTGTCTGTCATTGGTTTTGTTGCAGTGGTGTAACACAGAAGGACGGCTGCCTACAAACCTGCTTTATTAGGAGGAAAATAAATGCTGATTCCTTTCTCCTCTGGATAGAAGGGATGCGTGTGGGCTGTGGAAGATGCCAGCTGGGTCTGGGCCTGTCGTCTTGCTCCTGTCTCACCTCCCAGCACCACGATGGGAGTCTGGAGGCACGGATGGTGACTGCGAGTTCTCTGTGCCCCTGTGGCTGCCAGGGGGCTCCTGGCTTCTCTCTGGCTTTGCACCCGTGGTTTTGCACAACTTAAACTTCCACGGCTTCTGGAGTACTGCTTCATTTTGTGGGTTTCTTGTCTTGCTCTATGATGTCCTGTAAAGTTCTGTCATCAGTAATTCCTGAGGAGCCTGCAGAGTTCCCTGTTTGACAAACTGTTCCCAAGTATATCTGGTGAGTGCTTTTCCCTTCCTTAGTTTTCCCAGTATCACACTAACTCTTGGCAGACTTTTGAAATGCCTTTAATTTTTATCTGTAATTTCTCATAAAAACATTCCTGCATTGATTTTTTTTTTTAAAGCCATTCTGCCAGAGATGTGGACTCCTCTGTATTTAATGAATTGTGAGGTAATGAACGACATACTTCTCTATCGAACCTTCTTTCTTGATTTAAGTTTGAAATTAGAATCAATAATCCCTTGGTCATGAACACAGATAGTGGACGGTAATGTTTTTTGTGGCTCCATGGACAGCAGTAGAGTTTGCTGCTCCGTAGGGATGCCAGCAGCAAAACTGGGGTCACTTTTGCCAAATTTCTCTCACCTGTGTGTCTGCCTGAGTACAAAAGCCTTGCTTATAACACATGGCCCACAGCACCACCTCCTGTGGCAAAGTGCCCCTGGAGACCCAAGGCAAAGGTCTCATTAAGACCCGATCCAGTGTCCCAGCTCTGGGGAACCAGGGGTTACTGGTTGCATTCACACCTCTCCCAGAGCCACCCAGCAGGAGGTTGCCAAAACAGCAATGTCCTTTGCTCTTTTCCTGGAGCAACAATTCTCCCATCGTGCAGAAGCTGATGGGACACGGCTTGCCATGCTGGTGCCAGTCCTGCAGTTCCTGAGCCCTGCTGCGGTGAGAAGCGCAGCCTCTGCAGCCGGCAGTGACGTGGGGCTCATTGTGATTTGATGCTGTGATACCACAGGTTTGTCCCTGAGGGAGGCTGCGGGTGTCAAAGTGATGCTCGATTCCTCAGCAGCCAGTGGAACTTTGCTCCAGTAAGAACAAAGTGAGCGCTGTGAGTCTGTCCCTAATCTGCCCTTATTCTGTGAGAGAGCCGAGGCTCCAAGGGATTTGCAGCACGTTTCTGAGGATGGAACACTGGTGATTAACATTCATGCCAGGGCTGCTCCTTCTACATTTTTAATTTGAGTTGCACAAAACAGCGGGCAAATCAGGGGAAAGCACCAGGCCCACAGATGATGGGGCACTGCAGGGCACAGCAGCCTGAGGATGCACTGCTGGGTTCTGCTCATGGGAGCAGATTGCAGATCTTCAAGGGCTCGTGGTGCGCACGCTGCAATGAACTTTGTCAATCTGTGATTATTCTTACAAGGAACAGACAGATCCCTGGCAAGGGAAAGGCTTGCTGGAGATCATTATAGCACCCCATCGTGCCATAGGTGTCAAAACAAATTGTGTTTTCTGGAGGAGAGCTTGTGTGAGCTTGTATTGCCCTAATTTTTGAAAGAAAGAATACAGAGAAGTGAGAGCACCACCAAGGCTCCTCCCAGCCCGCAGTGCCAGCCCTGCACCTGGGCAGCAGCTGCACTCCTCGGTGTGGGCAATGGGTCCCCAGGGAAATGCAGCCTTTGCCATCGATTCATGCCAGTGATGTTCCAAAAGCAGAACCAGGTCTGCCTGGGCAGCAGGGATGTTTCTTCAGTAAGACCTGACAACAGCACTTCACATAGTAGCCCATCCTCCAAAGAGCTTTTACTCATATTTTAACCTGGCTGTAGTCTGATTGTACTTACTTAAAATAAGTAAGGACAGATCAATCGGAATTTTGATTGAGAAAGAACCGAAAGGTTTGGCTCAGAAGATGGAAAATCTGAGTATCTGACAACTTAATGCAGAGACCTCGCCTTAGATAGTAATGAAAAAATATCCTGTAGGAGAGACTGGGTGATTCTTTACATATTTCTTGTTCACTCCTCAGAGAACAATCTCTGCCCCTTAAAAATAGAAGAGAGGAGAAACGTTCCATCCAGCCGGCGCAGCACTGACCGCACGCAGCCCCAGGCATTGCAGGGAGCGCAGCAGGGCTCCCTTCAGGCACACCGTGTCTGCAGCCTTGTCTGCTCTTCGTGAGGGAAACCTGCTTCTTTCTCAGCCCCCTCTGATGGGATTTGGAAAGGCTGACCGAGAGGAGATGCAGGAGCTTCACAAGTGATTCATTTTTATTTTGGCTTCCCGGAGTGATGTCACACATGGTGACAGGCTCAGAGAAATATGAAGCGTGAGGCACCCACTGCAAAATGCAAAAGGAAGTTACTATTCCTGCCACTAACCATCTGTAAATATTAGATGGGCTTTACAAGTATTTTCCTAGTTGCTGATCAAAATCAGAGCTTGAAACATTTACAGGAAGGGGGAGGAAGGGAGGGAAGAAGGAATTGTTACTGGAAACTTCTCAATATTTCTTTGAAAAGCAAATGTGTTTCATTGAGACTTTTACATCACCTCTAAAACCAAAATGGCATCAGCCATTCTAGAATGTGTGGCTTCTCTTGCTTTCCACTGCAAACTAATTAGATGGTTGTTCACACCCTTGACTTTACTTATATTAGTAAAATTTGTTTGTGAATCCTTGAAATGTGATTTTGCCAGTCGAGAAGTGGCCAATGGTCACTGAAATGAAGCTGGCCCCAGTCCCTGGTGTGCCCTGCTTGCCTTCCTGGGGGTCTGACTTCATTCCCTGAGCCAGCAGTGTTAGTTATGCATTGAGTCCCTTTCTTTCCAGGCACGTGGATCCCACCCTGCAATTTGCCCTTTTCCCGTCCCTCAGAGAAGCTTACAATTTGAAAAGCGTTGATACAGCAGAGCATTAGTGTCCCCCAAAGCTAAGATTGTCTAAAAAAGTTAATGCCCAGATAATAGGAGGAAGAATGCAGCATCAGTTCTGCGATGGAGTATTCAGATATATACCAATAGACATGAAAGAAACGCTTAAAGAGCCAGACAGATTAATGTAGAGATGATATCTATGTTTGGAATACCTGAATTGGGTTAATCTTATCTCTTATTAAAATTCTCTGTTGAATTTATCTATTAATAATTAACTCTTGACAAGAGACATCTTTCTACACGAGTAGGTTCTGGCTAATGTGACACTCGTTAGGGCTGTGAACAGGCAGAGCAGATCCAGCTCCTCCAGGGCTGAATGCTGCCCTGTGCTCTGTTCCTACGCCTGCTCTTACATGCAGTAGCCAGGCCTAAATTTGGGGAATTCAGCTGTCATAGTGAAAGCACGTCCATTCCAAAGCTCTCCTGTATGTGGTGTCTGTGTTCCATTGCTGGATGGCTAAGGAAAGGACCATTTAACCGTGCTGGTTAGGTGCTAACCCATCCAATCTCAGCAGATAGGCAACAGCATCCCACTTACAGCTGATCCATTTGAATGCTGCAGTGTGTGTGATTTTAATGGATGGAGACAACACGTAAGCTCTGGGGAAAGATGCATTTCACTCTGAAGAATGCCAGCTAGCCCCCAAGGGCAAGGAACAGAGTTTTACACCTAACTGATGCGAAGAGTTGTGTACTGCCCTAATAAATGTAGGAGAGAGAAGTTCGGGTTTCCAGATTGTCCTCTCCTTAAAGACGGACCAGAACAAGTTTCAGGTTGATCTCTGGTATGACAGGGCTGTTCAGGACAGCCATCACGTGCACGCTGCTGTCAGATAACATCTTTTCCAGCAGAGAAATATTCGGCCCTGGGCCCTTGTACACAGGACTGATTACTTGTTTTCTTCTCGTTTCTGTACAGCAAAGTCTGGGACGCCGGAGCATTTCAGCTGCTTATCCCATACCCCACTGCGACCAAAGGCCAGCAGAGGGTGTCCCCAGCTGAGAGTAGAGGCTGGATGCAAAGCAGACATCTGTCATAGTGGCACTAGAAGCCTGGGGCTGTGCAGGAAGAAGTCAGGGTACAGGAATCAACAGCAGGAGTCACTGGGAAGGGCCTCTCATCTCTACAGCAGCCCTTCTGCTGTGCTGCACTGCTCCCCCGCCCAGCCAGGCGCCGCTTCTGTGCTCCAGAAGGAAGAAGGATGCACAAGGATGGATGGACGAGCGCTGATCTGAGCTCCTGGCTGCTGCTGGGCCTCGTCCTGCTGCTGGGCAGTGCTGCACAAAGCTATCTCAGCCAGGGCTGCTCTGAGACGAGCTCCCAATTCAGGGAGTTCCCACCTTCCTTTCTTTACGCTTCTCCCTTTTTAAATCAGTCGAGATCTCAGAAGCAGGGCTGGGCAGCGGCAGAGCACTGCAGTGTTTTGCTGTGCAGATCCCCCCAGCACAGGACCTGCAGTCCAGCTCTGCTGCTGGTAGGAAATCAGATCAATTCCTGGCATTCCAGCTTGGCCTGGCCATGCAGCTTTTACTCATTGCTGCTCTCTTAATTAGACTGCAATCCCTTACAGGCAGGACATTAATGTATCATGTTATATTTTGCATTTCTTTGTTTTCACTGCATGAAAAATCAAAACAACATGTAGCTGAAGGACAGACTGTGTAGGTTCCTATTTCTTGCTCCCACTTCAGTGCCCTCTCTTAGGCATTCTCTAAATTAATTCTTTATCCTTTATCCAGCACTGATCAAACACAGGTGTTTCATGGAGCAAACCCTGCAGCAGACAGCTGGAGCTTGACCTTCCTTTCATGTCAATAGGAAAACTCTCAGAACTGAGCATAAGCCAATCTCTATGTAAACTCCCTCATTAGTCTTCAACAATTAGAGGCTGATAGATGGCCTGAAGGGTGAGATACCCCACCTATTAGTGGGGCTGCTCTGAACACCTCACTCCTCCTTAGCCCTGAGTGCCTGGTAGAAACACAACAGGTGATCTTGCAAAAAAAGTCAATACTGTTACAATTCAGTTGTTTTCCTTTAGAATTATTATGTATCTTCTCTTATACTTCACACATATTTGGAAAACAAGAACGCTCAGCTTTTAATTAAATTGCACCAGAACAAATATTTTTATTGCTGCACTGAAAGCTGTGGATCTGCCCAAGCCAAATTCCATTTAATGTTTCTTTAACGACCTTTGAGACAGCTTAGCCACATTCTGGTGTGTGTTCAAGTGAGATGGCATTTGTTAGATCGCAGCTGTTTAAGCCCAGCATGACTTTGCTACCCCAACCACAAGTGTTAACACTGCCCCGGGTACCGAGACAGCTGATCCTGGTTTCTCTGCTTATTGCAGAAAGTAATGGTACTGGAAAATGAGGTGGCAGGGAAGTTCAAGCAGTTGTGCCAGCACTACTCAGGCTGCCTGCAGATCTTAGTGCTGCAGTATGCCTTTGTGGGCAGCTCCGAGGTGGATACGTGAGAGTGGCTCCCACTGAACCACTTGAATATAGATGCAGCTGGGTTTCTGAATTTGCATTCAAGGTAAGACTTCCCTTCATTTTGTATGGCTGAGGAAATTTTAGAATGCTCAGATGCACTTTCTGATAAGTCTGAGTTCCATTGAAACAGAAATCACACTAACCCACAACATCAAGGAGGCACTTCAGTTTAATGTATGAACTTGGCTTTTCCTTCTCTCTGAGAGGACTTTGGAAGACTGCGATCTCCCAGGGCAGCTCTGGGACAACGTCCTCAACATCAGGCTGCTTTCATTCTTAGAAATGCCACCGAGCAGGATTACAGAAAGGAACAGCAGTTACTGGGAAATGTGGCACCGTGAACTGACTTTGCTGTAGTTGTGGTGACTCAGTACTGCACAAAAGTGCATCCCTTTAATGGGTGACTTTTCAGAGCCAAGATGAGAAGAACAATAAAGTTGAGTGAGGTGGGAAGGATATATGGACTTTTCCCCTTGAAAGTACAGCTTAGAAAATGTCGGCCGTGGGCACTGCTGCGTTGTGAATACAGATGTAATGAAATACCTTCTGTGATTTATGAGGACAAAGGGTGCTTTGGCTCATCATGGTGCAATTCTGGAGTTCGGAAGGAAAAACGAAGGAACGTTAACTAGATTATTTCTGCTACTAATTCTGCTAATGAAGGGAGCGGCGGGGGTGCAGCTGTGGACTGAAGCAGTCGGTGCTGAGGATGCTCCTTGCTCTCCTTGCTCTTTGCCTGCATACACGGGGCACCGGCTGCTCTGCAGGCCAGCACAGCAGCAGCCGGAGCACGAGGATGCAATGGACATGTCTCCTGGTTTAGCTTTGTCTGCAAGAGCCTGACGCTGCCTTTCAAAGCCGCTCCGTAGTGCGAATGTGAAGGGACTCGGTGGGATGACAAGGAGTCTCGTTTCGGACTGGCGGCTCCGTCCCGAGCTGCTGACGCCCAGCCGAGGAAGGAGCTGCCGCTCCGGCTCCACCAGGTGGCGCTGCGGTAAAGCGCTGCCCGCAAGGAAGGTGCGCGGCCATCCGCGGCCCTGCACGAATAAAGGCCGAACACTCAGGGATCTGTAGAGCTGGGAAGGTAGGTGGCATTTATGGCAAGAGTATTGATCTCCGATGGAACCGAGTCTATAATGAATGGTATTTCAGAGGATTTGGCTGATACTACGGCTGTGAAAAGTTCATTTAGAGCTAACGGATATGGCTGCGATGAGACATCTGAAGAACTAGAACTAATAAAGAAGCCTCCGATGCGACTGAAATACTTAGGAATAAAGACTAATTACTTGACAAAAAGCTGTGACAGCACGGTTAGAAACTCACAGCATCGCAAGCAATTCTGTGCAGGTAGAGCCTTCATGGTCCTGAGGGAAGGGCAAATGCGTGAGGCTCAGCTCAGCCAAGCTGCTTTGTTTCCTCGGACCAGCACTTCATTCCGAGTCAGGCAGGTTCCCTTTGTGGTAGGCTATTCTATGTTTCTCAGGAATGAAAGCAAACCCACTTATTTTTATTGTAAATCATATTTCAAAAGCCATAATACTAACATGAGCCATCTGAAATTGACACCGATATGCCTTCACAATAGCAGGATAATTAATATCAGTGTTTATATAGTATCTCTCCTTGCACAAGATCCCCCAGGACTTTGCAGATAACAGGCTGCAGAAGCTATTGTAGCCATCGTACAAAACATCTGGTCCATGCCAGTTTAAAAATCCCATTTTAATTTCAACTCTGCTTCCCCCTAAAGTCAATGGACTGTTTTGCCTTCCAGAGTTGAGTTAAGGCCTTTGTTTTCATTTGATCCTTGAAAAGAAAGGAAATGAATTACAATAGTTTTGTACAGCACCTCCCAGAGACCGAGAGTTAATTGCAGATGCCCTGCACAGGTAGCTGGTGGGCACATGCAGAGGACGTGGCAGGGATTTCGAGGTGACACGTAACCTGCTTGGAAAGTGTCTCAGGGCACTGGGGGCATCTGGAAATTCCAGATAATTCCAACAAAGGCCTGAGCAAAACAACCCTGAGTGTGTGTGGTGACTTTAGGAGTGGCTACGGCTCTCTGACTGTGACAAGAGGAAACAACACCCCAGAACCGTCTGTTCACTACATAACCATGAAATGATTTGAGGCACTCCAGCCTTATTAGGTTAATGAACTCAAAACCCAGAATTCTTCAGTACTGAATCAACCAGAGGCTACCAGTAAAGACCAATCTGGGAATTAATGTGTGCACAAAAGGACACTTTACGCTGCCTGGAGTCCTGCTGATAAAGGCTCTGTTCCTCAGGTTGTCTGAGCCATCTCCTGAGACACACAGCCCAAGGCGTTTGTCAGCAGGGAGGTGGGTGGGTAGAGGTCCTTATGCTACTCCTGCAGTGGCTGAGCCGTGCAGTGCAGTGCTGTGAGGCTGGCAGCGACGGCTCTGCTTCCAGCACTTCCTCCTCCGGCACACGAGGATGGAACTGCACCCTTGGCACTCACACTGAACTCAGGCAGGCACAGCACTACCACCTCTCTCCTCATCACTACAAGGCGTTCAAAGCTCATTTGCTTTATTTAACACACGTAGGAAAGTTCTCAGCAGCTGCCAGGTAAGCCTTCCTACTTGCCTTAGAATCAAAAGGTGCCGCCGGATTTTTCGGATGCTACAAAGGCAGAAGAAGTCAGTCATGTCAGAGACACAGAGATCTGAAGCCTTGGAGGAAAATTTCCCTATTTGTGCTGTCACTGTGTATATGGGAGGATGGAGAGCAAGGGAAAGAGTCACCTAGGAAGAAACGGGAAGAAAGGAAACTTGATTCTGAAGAGCAGGATAGAAAATGAACTACGCATTCAGAAATGGCAGAAGATGAAGATAACAAACAAGAATAAGCTGGCAAACTTTGTTAGAGTTGTAAAGTGCCCATTAAATCTACTTTTGTTCCTTGTGATTCGCAGAAGTGAAAGTTAAAGTGCGCCCCAGATCCCTCAGTGCTTTCTGCACAGCCCACTGCTGTGAGCTGCAGTGTTTGAGCCCCGTGGAAATGCACTGCTTTAACTGGAAACGGGCCCATAGAAATGAGTGGGACTGCTGCTGCCTTCCCAAGCTGCCTGCAGTCGTGCACATGGACAAGGCAATCACTGGGGTAGACAGTGAATGACTGTCAGTGGAACCATCTGTATCCTACCCTAGAATGTTTGAGATTGCTTAGCATCCAGCAGGGATGCTGTATCCCTACAGACAGTGAACTGAATGAAGTTTGCTTTTCTGGACAATTTCCTTTGCTGCCCTCTTCTTAAAATGCCAAGAGCCTTTTACAGAATTTGCTGAGGGCAAGCGCTGATTCAATTGCATATCAAAGACCTTAAGGCAATAGAGGAGTCATCTTCCTCGTGTCCTTTTACATCCTGCAGGTCGTGAATCTCCTCACAGCCCTGATTTGGAGAGCAGCATATTTTTTGCCTTATGTTGTCAGTGACGAGATGCCTCATTCTGCTTCAGGGGGTTCTGCCAGGTGACTCTCGAGGGAGATATTTCTACTTTTGTTTCATAACCACTCTGGCAACAGGCAGGCAGGTTAAGACAGAAGGAGGAGCACTGCAAAATAAAAACTCCTTCCAATTCCTGGGATGTGCTGTATTCCCAGCACACAAAAGATCGAACTCCTTCGTTATGCTGAAAACTTCAGCTAATAATGACTATCAAGAAATTATACTTAAATTTCTTCTAGTTCTATATGAAGCTCATACAGCACTTTCTTTCAAAAAAACAATGCCTTGTATCAGATGCTGAGTTTAATTCCATATGAATTTCTGTGGTGCTCACGGGTGGAGAAAATCTTAGCATGATATTTGTGGGAAGAAATGAATGAGCCCCGGTATCTTCAAATGGCTTAAAATGTCCTCCTGAGGATTTCTGTCAAAACACATTTCAAGTTTAGATGAAACGTTTATTGAAGGAACACCAACCAGAAAGCTTTCACACGGAGATCAGGGTCACCAGAGAAACTTATGTCAGTAGTAATATACAGAAATACACCTAGAAATGCTGACAGCATGGAAGAAACCCTGGTGTCACTGCAGCGAATGGCAGAACTCAGTTCTCTGATGATTTCATTGGTAGCCACATTTCTCCTTGAAGCTGCCATTTATACATTAGAAAACATTTGTGCATCCTTCATCACAGTGGGTGCTGCAAATCTGTGCTGCTGGAAGGAGCCTGCAGAGATGAGACGGGCTCCAGTGCTTTCCTTGTAGAGCTCACAGTGCAGGACTAGAGAACTTCTCCCATAGATCCCGTTAGATGAAAACCATTAGCTGTGCTTTCAGATGCAAGGGACAGAGAGGCATGAGACGTGTTTGGTTTTGCAATCTTACTTAATCTTACACTTGTCACATCCCTATCAGCCTTATATGAACAACACCTTAAAATAAGCGTGCCATGCCCTGTGCTGGTCTACCTATGGGGAATAGGATAGAAACACTTGGAGATATTTAAAGAAAACACCCATGTGATAGCGTTATACTGCTTCCAGATAAGACATCTCTGAAGTTGCATACTTCTGTTCTGAACTTTTTTGCCACTGGACGTATGGCCACAGACAGCTGCACAGAGCTGAACAGATCCCATTTAAAGATACCCTGGTAAGCAAGGTACTCGTACCTGAGCACATCTGTGGGGAGAGTTACTCACAAGGATTTCAAAGGAGTCTGAAGGCAGCAGTCCGTAAAGCCTATTGAAATTCAGCAGCTGTTGGGTGTTTGAATTCAAATGCAATTTGAACTCACTTTTACTTTTTATCTATTTTTCTTCTTTAAATGTACCTGCTGCATTTGACCTCATGGATCATAAACCCCCTTGGGTTGCTGAGGTTGTGTGGCACAATGGTTACTGCCCTTTTCCAAATGTGGTCCTGCTTGCTGGACTCAGGCTTGCATCCAGGAATATTTTCATCTGCTCCAAAGAACCTTTTGCATACCTCAGGTGCACCTTTTATGTGGAACTTTTCTTTGTTTGGACTATGTGATGTTACCAGGAGATGTGGATTGTCATCAGTGTGAATTTTCACGTCAACATGTCAGTGACACAGATCTGTACTTTGCTTTCCAGCCTTCCATCCCCAAGGTGCTGTCTGCCTCTCAGATCTTTGCAGCTGGGTGGGCAGCAATTTTCTGTGGCTGTGTGTGGTGCCAGAAGATGGAAATGCTTCTGAAATGGAAGCAATTAGTTGCCTCAGCTCTCAGCGCTGGGGGAGGATTTTAGCAACTTGACCCTTTGAAGTTTGGACCCAGAGATAAGTCAGGTTTATTCTGTCATCCAGAAGAAATGTTGCTTATCCAGTGCTCTCATCTAGAAGCAGGTGGTGCTGCAGAGGTGGGTCAGAATTTGCACTGATCCTGCATCCTTCCCACTCACTGCTGGAACATCCTGGCTGACAGCGTGAGGAAGAGCAGCTCAGTCCAGAGATGCACAGCCACATATGAACGTGTTTCCTTCACTATTAAGCACCCATCTGCTTAGACTCCAACTGTGCAGAATGCAGAGCTCACAAATATTGAATAGTTTGGCGAGCACAGCAATGGGCTGTAGCTTTGTTTGGAGGCTGTGCATAGTTGGAAGCTTTTCTTCCATGAGATGTTAAGTTATAACATCCATTGCCTGATGAGCTGTGACTGTACAAGTAATTCTGTAGAGGAGAGGAGCCTTTGTAACCTTCCTGCTACAACTGTCAGAAGGAAAGATAACTGCTATGGGTACAGCTAGCTGCACCAGGCCCGTCTACCAGCAGTTACATTCAAAGACACATGAAGAAAATGGAAAGGCTCTTACTGACCTCAGTGAGATTTGGACAAAGTGCTTATTAAAGAGCCACCACGTATACCAGAGATAAAAATAGCCTTTGGCTGTTTCTGATAGAGCCACACTTGAACCAGAGACCTGCGTCAGTTCTGGATTCCGCCCTGTCCCCTGAGCCATGCTTTTCTTGCCAGGTCTGTAGTTTGAGTTCTTGTTTCATGCAGTGTGATTATTGGTGTCATAGCTGGGTTTAATTATAGATATTCAGTTATATAACCCCCCCTCTTGAACGACTTACTTTTTTTTGTTAAGGATGTTGTAAGAGGAGGCTGTGACCTGAAGTACACAGATGTCCAGGGGAAAAGTCTGAGAGCTGCTTCTGGAGAAAGGAATCTGGCAGAGCGCGGAGCAGAGCGCGGCCCTGGTGCATCCTGCATGGGGCTTCTCAAAAAGCACGGAGCCATTATCCCTTTCCCACAGGCTTTCCTGTTTACTTCAATGACAACATCAAACTGTAAATTTAATTTAAAAAATCTAAGGATCTGAGGTCCTTTTACTCGATTTTAAAGCAAAACAAAGAAAATCGCTCCGTTGTCATTACGGAGGCAATACTGCAGGGCATCTGCTGGCGAGAGCACGTGGCTAACTGATAGCAGAATCGGGGCTGCTTTGCCTGTAATGGTACTATTGCTAGCCTGCTGATTTCATGAAAGGAATTGTCTTTCTCTCTTCTGACAGGAGAAGAAGATAACTGCTTCCTTTGTCCAGTGGGTATTTTTCTGTGTCCAGCAAAAAAATCTTTACGTTACTTTACTGGCTTTAACTGTGAAAAAGAACTGTTTGATAAAAGATGCACTGCTAACCAGAGAGAGATGCTTAACACAGGGTAACCTTTGCTTTGTCCTGTGCCATGTGTAGTTCAGCAGTGCTGGATCACTCCAACCCACAGGACTCTGTTCTGGCAGCCCTGAGCTGTGCTGTTCTGCAGGTGCTGTGACTGCACCTGAAAAAGCATGCAACTTCCCTTGGCACTGCCTCTATTATCTGCAGTCACGGAGCCTGCGTGTCCTGATTCCCAGCGCAATGAATCATCAGACAATGCTGTCTGTGCTGCTTGTGTCGTTTTCTGTTTTATTAATGGCCAATGCCTTTCATAGATATTTTCCACACGACTGCAAGAACCAAACCAACAGAAGATGTCACAATTCATTAGGCACCAAGTGACTTTCTAGCTTATCTGAAACTGATGAAAAACCTGCCTTCTTGTTAAGACAGCTGATCTGGAATTTTGTCCAAAAGATGATACAATCCGGAATGCTGTCTGTAATACTAACCACCAGACCCTGTCAGATACCAAGGGTGCTATTATATGTTCTGCAACTGCACATCAAAATGAATCCAGAGAGAACAGCTCTGGTTCTCTCGACATGCACCCTGACGCACAGAATTCTCTCCTGAGAAAAACTGCCAACACATCTGCTTTCTGAATTTGCAGAATTCTGTGGCTACACTAATTTATGGACACGTATCAGTATGAATTGCTCTAATGACAGGGTTTCAAATTTATACACAGGAATTGGAAATCTTTTTTTTCAGTGGTTTGAATGATAGAAAACTAAAAAAAAAATTAGTAAGTCCTAGAACACAAACCCTCATTCCTCTACATTGGAAGAAAAGCCCATACATCTAAACAAACCACCTATTCTCAATACACCATTACCTACTGGGAACAGTGAACCATCGTATCCAAGATCTGACATCTGTACTGTTCAGCATTTCTCATGACACTTTATGGAATGCCCGGATGGGCTGGAGCTCTCAGTGACAATGGTTTATTCATTTCATTTTTACACTGCAAAGACACGAATAAATACCTCTCATACTTCATCACAACCATCTGGAAAACCCTGCTTTGAAGGGCATTCTAATTCTCATAATTGTCAGGCTGTACGTTTGGAAGGCAATAGGAACGTTCTCCTCTTGATGGTGTGTATGGTGTGCTTTTCTGGGGGAGGCCTGAGTATGAAAAATAAACAAAACAACTTCAATTATTAGATTAATTTTAATTATCTTAATAAATGATCCAGCTACGTCATTCCTAATTTCTGCTCTTTGTAGTTTAGAACCAGATGAGAAGGAACCAGCTGCCGCTCAGTGCAATGCTTGCTGCAGCAGGAGGCAGATAGTGTGTGGTGCAGAATCGGGTGCTGATGAAAGCAGGCTTTTGCATGCAGATCTGCTACGTCAACAACCGGGGAGCCTTACAGCCGGGCAGTTCCTCAGCACAAATAGAGCATGTTGGCAGCGCATCCTGACAGCTTCACTGTTATCGGGCTGTAAAATATGATGGAATTACTTTATTGGCTGCAGACAACTTGGGATTTATTTATTTATTTGCTTTGCAATTGTATGGCTCGCAATAATCATCCATTCTTTTCCAAAGCGAGGCTGAGAGGTATTTGACATAAACATTGGAACCAGTAACAGTAATATTCTTTCTCCGTAACGCATTTTTTCTTGTGAGTCAGCAGGTGATAAAATACATTACGCTTCACCTGCAGGTCTTTGTTTTCAGTCTGCTCCACATCAATACTCACAGAGCATTATCAGTCATCTTCTCCAAGGCAGCCTATGCAAAACAGCGACTAGATGGTGTTGGAGGAGCCTCTAGAAGACACTGCAGCACTAGAGCAGCTCCTCTGGGTAAGGCCTGAGTCACACTGACAACGCTGCTTCCAAGGATTATACTATGCACGAAATAAAGAGTGAATGCTTCTTTCCCAAGGAGCATGACCTTTCTACTCTTCTACAAATACTTTCATGTCTTTCCTACAAACTAAGTGTTCCTGGTCTTTAGATTTCTCAGTGCATCTTCTGGTTTCACAAAAGAAGAAAGGAAGACCCATGATCTGGAAGAGTTTCTAAATTATGGAGCCACTTTGGTTTTCTTAGGCTGATGATGAGTACCATGCTGAGCTCAAGATGCGCGGCAGCTTGGCTAGCATTCCACATACACCAAATGTATCACACAGCAGCATATCCAGTAGGAAACAGAAGAAATCTTGAAGATATTCTGTTGAACCCCCAGTGAGTCATTCAGGGCTGAGAAACACTGCTTTCTCTCTTGTTGCTCTTCTCACGCCTATTGCCACGGCTGTCCTTTTGCAGGTTTCTGTGCCATACAGGTGCCCAACGACAGCAGAAATTACACATCTCTGTATTATTTTCAATCCAGAGCTGCTTGCCTGGTGTTCCTGTCTGTATCTGAAAGACGCCTGGGCACTTGTCATTCAGTGGAATACTTAAAATCTTTCAGTTTCTTCTTTGTAACATTTTTCTCCTTCTCTGACTCCCCTGTGTACAGAGACCAACATATTTTGGAGACACTTCTCTCCTTTGCTTATAGTATGCATATGTACTAAGTATGAAACTTGATTATTCAAAGAGTCAGACTTTGTATTTAGCAAAAATAAAGTCCCTGGATTTATCAACTGAAATTTTATTTTAATTAGCACAAAGCGTGCTATGAGTGAGCCCTACAGGGAACGTGGAAAGGAATGTTGTCTTTTAAAAGAAGGTGTTTGAACTCTGAATTCCCCATTCTCTATCTTCCTCCTGTGGAAAACCCAGGCTTACCTCCTGAAATACTCTGACGAGGCTCTCCTAGGTTTGCTACATCCATTCACTCCCTTTCAGTTCATTAACATTCAAAAATACATGCATGAAATGTAACATAGATACACAGCTAAAGGAAAACCTGGGGCAGTTGGTATCTGCATTATGCACTGACACTATAGGGCGCACAGACTTTTAGACATTATTTTCATACAGCCACAGATCCTTTCAAATTCAGTACCATGAACGTACTAGCTTGCTCAAAGTTAGATCACTAGCCAGGCTTATCTCACGTTGGAGATAACTTGTATCAGCAGAATAGCTCATTTGCACACTAGAGTTTAGCTTTTTGAGGTTTAGTGATACAGCTGGCATATACATATATACGAAGGTCTGTGTTTACATTAGGCTTATTGAGCCTCCATGATGATGAATTGTCCCATACATAGAAGCACGCAGTAGAAACTTCCCAACCTGCTAGGGAAGCACTGGCTACAGCACATTGGAGATTTTATTTCTGACTTGCCAGATTACAACAACACTGCTTTGATACTTCCACTTACATCGGTAGTGTCTGAGGCACAGACCTTCAGCTGGAACAAGCACCTGCAAAGGACTGATGATCTAAAATGGCCTCAAGTTCCCACGCAGTCATAAATTGCTGTGGCTTACACAATGAGAAAGAGCTGTCGTGCCATGACTGCTGGCACATTAGAAGATTAAAACATATAAACTTGCTTACTAACTGCATTCTTGGATAGTTTAGCTTCAAATTACTCTTTGCAGAGCAAGAGCAAAGAGATTAAGCATTATTCATTAGCACATCAGATTTCTTGCAGCATCGTTTTTAAAAGCATTCAATATTTACAACAGTGGCTCATTTCGTGTTCTTTCAGTGTTGGGCTCACAGCACTGACTTCAGTGAGCTGGCTGAGCCACGCTGACCCCAGCTCGCCAAATGCTGCTCAGATGAGATGGCTCAGAGCAGCACAGTGCTCCTCTGCTGACAGCCTCAGGTGTGCCAGGCAGCCCTGTGAAACTGGCTTTTTGTTTTGACTGCCAGTGCCTCGTGTTTCTAAAGAATCAAAAGTACCTTTATGAAGTCTTTGAAGGTAAAATGAGATTGTGTAACAGTATGAGGTCTCGTTCTATATTTAATAAAGAGAAAAACTAGCTGTGTCTTAGGAAAACAGCTTAAATGCGAGAGATTGCATTATGGAGCAAAACACAGCTGTCATGGAAGGGGTCATTTCCCTGAAAGTTAAACACATTCCAGATGCCTATGCCTGTCTGAACTGCTTTCTTCAACATCCAGCCCCGTGTCGAGACAGGATTTTATATCTGCTATTTTAAGTGATGCACTTCCAGACGTCTGCAACCCTGACAAACTGACCGCAGCCCAGGCAATGCCACACGCTGGAAAATAAATTAATTTTGTGCCTTACCCTGATCCTACCTGCCCTTTTGACAGGTGCTCACACATCACTCACAGCCGAACAATTACAACAATTCCCTGCTCACCACAGGCACGCCGCGAGCACCCAGCAGCTGAGGCTGCCTGCCTGTGGCTGAGGCCTGTGTGGGTCAGTCATGCAGGTTCTTTCTCCATTCCAAAGCAGCAGGGAGGTGTTTGGGTGTCACTGTGGGCAGCACAGCCTCGTGCTGCGCCCATTTCTGCGAGCCTCCTGCAGCCCAGGCTCTGCAGGGCCGTGGCCTGGGTGAGCCTGCAGCCTGGCCCTGCCTGCAGGGCTGTGCTATCCTGCTTAGAAGGTGGCATGGAAGCACAGTAGTTCTGGCAAACATGCTCTTTATCCAAGCTGTGGTGTTCAGCAATAGTATTTGTACTATTGTGTACTACTGTGAACCGTCAGGTCACAGCCTGAAGCAGCCATTGAGCACCTGGTGAGCACAGGTGCATGCAGTGATTGGAACAGATGGGCCCTGGCTCCCCCCACCCCTCACCCCATTTAAGGGCTGGCCACGGTGGGGGAAGGTTCTCTACTTAGAAGGCACTGCCCTTGGAGTGTTCAGTGAGCCTTGATCTTCTGGAAGTGGTAAGTAATTCCTTTGTTACCAGACTCTGATCGCTCCTTTTCTTGGGTTCAAGGCAACTGTACCTGCAGCTGTAGTGATGACCAAATCCTGTGTTGTGGTGTTCATTCCTACTCCTTTTGTGGGTGGAACTGACTGATGGAGCCTAACTGGGCGGAAAGAATCCTGGAGAAGCAGACTGAAAATTGGGCTTGGAAATCATGAGGCTTGTTTTGCTGATTTGTTTGCTTTAAGTCCTGCTGCTTGGTCTGGTGGCTGCTTTCCTTGCCACATTTACATTACTGACTTATACCTGTATGAGGCAAATTAATCTCCCCCCAAAGACCTGGTTCAGCTGATACAGTTCATTGCAAAAGGTGTGTTTTGCAGAGGTTGGTGAGTGATGTCTCCTGGTACTTCCACAGCCCTCTGCTTTCTCTTGGCCTTCAGTTATTTGTTCAAGTATTTCTGGTGTGCTCTTCAGAAAGCTTTTCCTTTTTTCCTTGCTAGGGAAGTTGTAATGTGGTAAGAGTGATGCATGCACTGCACTTTAACAGCTTTTAGTTGCTGTAGTTCTCTATCCTTTAAAATAGATACCTTCTATAGGAGGACTGAATTAAAAGCAGAATATAGTCTTCAAGGGCGGATAATTAAATTGAGGGGTGGCAAAGTCTGGTTTGTCTCTCCATGGTGTGTTTGGTCTTGTATATTCTGATGTGCTTCCTTTAGTCAGTATTTATTATCTAAGATACAGAGAAATGGGAACCCATCTGCAAGAAGATAAGTCACTTCACCATTTTGCAATTATTTCAGTAACAGCTGTTGCAGTAATAGAACACTGTAACATTTCAATTTTTGAGTCGGTTCCAGAGCTTTGGAGTGTGGCTTAATGAAGGTCATTTCAGCTGTAGTTTCTGTCTTGTTGGTATAAGTGACAGGGCTGGATGTGAGCTCTGCACATCGATGGCATCATGGGGAATGTAATGATGTCATTCATTGCATCTTTCCTCAGAGTTGTGCACAACAGGTTCTGACTTCTGGTAATAGCAGTATGTGTACTTTAAGTCATATAAGCCCAATTTAGGATTTAGAAAGAAGTGAGTTCTTGTTATCCAGTAGCAAAGACAGAATCAAATTCTACCACCTTCTGGAAGGCTTGCTCTAAGAAATGTGTGCTCAATTAAGGCTGCATTTTAGGGACTTCGTGGGCAATGCTTGGTCAACCACCTCTTCAAAGTCCCTGCCCCTGGCAGACATTGTTTCTCACAGGTGTGCATTTCATCCTTTGGGCACACCTTTTTCAAACCGCTTCATCATGTAGAGTAATAATATCAACAAAAGCCAAAACAACCTGGATGTTTCATAATTTGTTTCCACCTAAACTGTATGCCTCCTTTCTTCTGCTGTGGTTAATTACTGGGTTTCCTCTGAGGCTTATTTGGGCTGCCCTTGAAATTAGGGGATGCTTGGGATAGCAGAACAGTCCTCAGGAGTGTTACTAGTCAAAGCACTGTTAGCAACAGCTTGTCTGGAGGACTGGTAGCAAGTCTTGGATATGGGCTGCAGGGAAAGATGTGTAACAGTGTCCCTGAGGATAGGGAGAAGGGATTACAGCAGTGAGCTGAGCTGATGGATCAAGCTGAAAATCTGTAAGCTTGAATTTACAAAGAAAAACAGAAAGGTATAGGCAGTGTTCTGACTTGTGCTGTGACCGAAGAGCAGTGGTGCATCACAGGTGGTAAGCCTTCAAGCAGGCTAATATCACCTAAATGAACAAATGAAGAGAATATTTTTACTTAGTTTTTAGTATTGTATGTCCTGCAGTTCTCAGCATCTTGATCAGTGGTGTGTTAATGTCACAGCATATACTGTTTTGTTTTCCAAGTTTTGTCCCTAATCTGTTAGTTGCATTTCATTATCGCCTCTAGGTCATTAGTGAAGTGACACCCAAGGGGGAAGAAAGAAATCAAATGACAGTGTAGGTGATGTCTGACATTAGCCAAATGTCAGGCTTTCTGATAGAAGCATCAAAATTAATCTGAAAATGTTATACCAGTTTTAGTCATTTTCCTAAGAGATTGAAAACACAAGAAGCAGACTGATGACATTTTGATTATAGTCTCAAATTGCAAAGACCTTACAGAACATACTTTCTCCTCACACATAATTAAAACCTGCTGTTACCTTGATCTTTATTATATTTTTCCATGTCCTGGCAGGTCTCTTGGGTTTTGTATGCTATTGATCCTTGTTGTCTGAGCAAATGCGGTGTGTCGATATTGCTCAGATGAGCAAATGGCTTTTTCATTTCATTTTTAAGGGTAAAGATGGAAGGAAAAATGCATGGCAGAGGCAGTACAGTGAGATTTACCCTGTAATTGCTACAAGTGTGTCAGTAGGCTGCTGACTGGACCCAAGCACCCATCTGAGCCAGAGGCTTGGCTCTTGTTCTTGAAATGAGAAAAAACATAGCCATCCTACATAATTAACACTTAAACTAGTGTAAATGCATCCTTGACATCTAAGGGAGTTGGGTTTTGTGGAACAATGGGCAGCCCTTCAAGGAAAGCTCGTGCCTCTCAGCAGAGGTGGCATTTCATTGCTGCTGCTTGGCTGCACCCTAACCTGAGAAAATGAATTGTGTGGTGGCCAGGGACGGAAAGATTTTTTTTCCAATTTAAACCATTTTAAAGCACATTTAGTTTCACCATCTGCTGTAAACAGTAAAGCACGCAGCCTTAGTGTATTGCAAAGTGGCATTTTTATGGCAACAGAGAATATAATGGGCTTTAATATGGTTGAAGTGTGCTGTATGCAGCTCCAGTGGAAGAACAGCATGGCTGTAACTGATGGGCTTGGGAACTGCAGCTGAACAGGTGAGGTGCTGTGCAGAGCTTTGGGGGAGGAGGCACAGCACAACTTCAGGAACACCCCCTGGCCCTGTTAGTGCTTGCTGGCACTCTGGTTGAATCGAGGGCAAATTTAGTCCAGCAGCCCTGAAAGTGGGCAGCTTTAGTGGGAAACATGAATCCCAACCTGAGCGCACCTGCTTTTTCTGCATGTGCTCTTTGCAGTTCCAAAGGGTGTTTTGTGGTGTTTCTCCCTCTTATTAGCTCCTCTCCCATGTACACATCTGAGGACTGAAAGGATTAACCTACAGATGTTGAAACCAAGCCTTATCTGAAGGTTGCACTGATGTTAAGGCTGTTCACACCTCTAACATAGAAAACACTGCTGTTCCCAACTCTGGGCTCGTGCAGCTCCTGGTGACAGACTGCATGTGTTCAGCTGCTTTTCACGCTGATCTTCTGTTGTTTCAGAGACTTTCCTACTCCATCTCCTGCACAAGTACTTCCTTGACACCGAATAGCCATCACTGAAGTCTGCCAGGACTTGATCCTGCTGCTGAGTTGCAGTTCGGCTGGTATCACTGGGAAGGGATGTCTGAAAAATGTTCTATCATGGGTTCTTATCTCAAATCATGCTTAGTTCTACCTCTGCCGAGTTGAAGTATTACAAAATACTGTGAGCCTATGGTTGGGAACTTGCTGTCCTGGCCTGGGATCAGGACCTGCCAGCCTCAAAGGGATGCATGGTCGGGGTGGGCTTTGCTCCAGAGGCAGGAAGCAGCCCTGTTTGTGGGGTCTTATTTGAATTGCTTACAAAATCCTTCATGATTCATCAAGATTGTCTGGCTTTAAATGAATGGTGAGGCATGTAAAATAAACATTCGTGTAATGTAAGACCATTTGTAAAACTGTGGATAGATTGACTTGACTACAGGCATGATTTCTGGGGGTAAATTCAGCTGCAAGAAGAAACGAGGAAAACCGTCCCCAGAGGTTCTTCTGGAGTAGCTTTTCCTCAAGAATTGCACAGGGTCTCCTGTCAAAAGCTTTATTTGCTGTTGCTTCCCCTGACAGATGGCTTTGGAAAAGTGGTCTTTAAGTTCATCTCTGCTCAAATTTGCATTTTCTTAATGCAAAACAGATGCACTGATATGGCTGGTGACAATGAGTTAAGCTCAGCTCAGGGTTCTCAAGGATATTAAAATGCTATGGAAGACAAATGCCTGGACAGGAAAATCCCACAATGATCCTACAGCATCATGAAAAAACAATGTATATATTTGGACTTTACATTTTAATCAAACTCACTGAGAACCTTAAATCCATTTACTTTTCCTCTTCTAGGCTTAGAGAAGAGACAATGACTGCGAGGGGAAAGTTTGGCATTAGTGTGGGTGAAGTAAAGTGTTATGTGAAGTATTAAATTCCTTTGCAGAAACTGTGCATATAGAGAATAAGGAGAAGTAGGCTTAAGAAACACTGTAAAATTAAACAACATAAGATTACTTTTTTATGGAATATGCAGTAGCTGCCACATAGAATAAATGTATGTGTTTCATTATATTTTTATTACATATTTAATGCACATTAAGGAGCAAACAACCATCAAAGAAAAAGAAACTTATTAGATTTAGCAAGTAATCCTATCAGTTTTATGTATGACCATATTTCTTGAAAACAGGGAGAGATGCATGTCAGATGTCCTTTTTGGCTATTTAGTAAGCCATTTTTCTTTGGAAGAACAATATTAATGGCTGTTTTGCTATGTTCATGCTGTATTGCATGAACATTTTGTCTTTTTTATTGTGGTTTCTTGTACGTGTGCCCACTGCAGCTCGAGCAATCCAGTAGAGCATCTGGAAAAATAGATTGCTTTGATTTTTTTATCTCTAAATGGGCATTAGTTTGTGTGTGAGCTCCTAAGTTGTTTAAACATTTAGGCAAACATTGGAGATTCTGTAGATGGTGTTGAAGAGTCATTTCACTTTATCCTCCAGAAATGAAATTTGTGCAGTTACATGAGGAATTCAATGTTTCCTTTAATGTTGTTTTGGAATACTTAGTGATCAAGCATGCCTTCTTTCTATCAGTCTCTCTTTTGGTGCATAATGTTGCTGTCTGTTATCTGGTCTTTGCTGGTTTTAAACCTGTTTAAGCTTTTGTTCTCCCCCAGCCAAAGCTGTGGGAGTTGTCCCAGTCAGACCCTGCATCCCTCCTGGGGCAGTGCCTGCCTTGGCCGTGGGCTCTGCAGTGTGGGCAGTGCTGCTGGCGCTGCTCTGTGGCTCTGCTCTGTGGCTCTCTTCTGCATTACTGCATCCCCATTAGCTGGGGCTTTGTTTCTGTCCAGGGGACCCCCGGAGGTGTCTGTGCTGCATGCTGTGTTGTTCAGAAGCCCGGAGATCATGCTGCTCGTGCTTCAGGAGATGCAATGGCTTGCGATGCTCTGTTAGTACCTGTGTGGACGTGAGTTGTTATTGGCAGTGTACTTGTTAAAAGGTAACGTTTACAATTGCTAGTCCAAGATGTTTGGGAATGTTGTAAGCAGGTTCCCCTTTGGTGCCGATGCCTCACCTGGAGCAGGGCTGCTGGGCAATGGCTGCTCTCACTGAGCTCGTGGCCCTGCCTGCCCCAGGCTTGGGCAGCCTGCCCTGCAGGACTGAAGCTGCTCCAGTTGTTTCCCTGTCAGCTGCACAGGTGTGCCCTGACCCAAACAGGCTGCCAAGTTACCACTTGTGGTGAGGCTGTTGGGGCTGGTTAGAAGGCTGGCCCTGTATCTTGGTGATGTGTTGGCACTACAAGGAATTCAGCACTGAGCAGTGACTCAGATGAAGTACCTCTCTGTTGGCCTGAGTAGTGACATAATTCTAATGTTTTCATAGATGTTGAATGGGCACTTTAACAGAGGATGCTGAAGTGCTGAAAGCCAAAAGGGCAATACTTGTTTTCATGCCGAGTTGCTACAGTAAATTTAGCAATGAGACCTGACATTCTCTGCCTAATGAGAGCAATTTTTATGCTCAAGTTGTGATTCTCTTTATATAAAGGAAAAATAACGGTAAGCAGCAGTATATAGCTGCCTCGGCTTCATTTTCTACAAATGTCAAAGTACTTATTCATTTAGTTGACAAATGTCACTTCAGAAGAAAATTATTTCTTAGTCGCAACCTGATTTATATTTCTGTGTAACAATCCTTCCTCCTTCTTAGAATTTAAGTTTCTTTAAAGAATTGTTAAAGATTCATTCTACTGAAAGTATTCCGGGATTCCATATATTCATGCCATCTATTATTAGAGCAAAATGCTTGTATTTCTTCATTATGGAAGCTCCTTAAGCAACTTGACCATTGTGTTTAATTCACAAGATCATGAATTCCTACTTTATTAAGAGAATTAATTAAGGTTATTCTGCAGTAATGATCTGGACATCCTAGACAAGATGGAGCTCGGTTTATCTGGGCAATGAGCTGAGCTGAGAACTGGCCCTGGGTTCTGTGCTCCCAGCCATGGTGGGAGGGCTGTCAGTAACACGAGGTGGTGGATGGCCTCTGGCTGCTCGTCCTTTCACTGGTAGCTCTGTCAGGGAGTTCTCTGAAAGCCAAGTCTTTATTTGACTGATGCTAAAAGCAGCTATCAATTAAATGGTTTCAGGGCTAAACCAAACACTTGGAAAGCTTTCTAGCTTTCTTTTCACTGTATGCTTTGTGCAGCTTTTAATGTGGGATAGGTTCAGAATTGCTTCTCATGGAAGCATCTTCACATGAGCAGTAGGCTTGAGAAGACTTGAAAAACAATGAAGTAGAGCCTCAAAAGCTATAATGAAAACTTTATAATGAGTATATAACTTCTTCCTAAAGCACCATTAAGCATTTTTGTATTTGCCTGGATTTTAGTCATTATGCTGCTAGAAAAGCATTGCTCCATTTTCACTTAATTCTAAGTGACCTTGCTTTTTCTGCAACATTTAATCAAGATCTGCATCCAGTTGCACTAACCTATTTGGAAGAGTGCTGGCAGCGCTTCTGCAGAAGGATCTCTCCCTTCCTGGGCTTGGTTGGCTCTGGGGCTGCACCTCTTGGTGCTGAAGGGAATACAGAGCCTGCCGTGTTTTCTCATCTGCGAGAGCATATGCTGAAATATCAACCAGGAAATGCTGAGGAAGGAGTCGGGAGAAGTATTCAGATGCTCCAGTGCTTATCATAGGGAACTGTTCACTTTTTACAGCTACTTTTTGATGAAGCTTAGAGTTTCCAGTTTATTTGAACGAAATGACCAAAGAATGGTAACCACAGAAGAAAATTAAGTTGTTAATTCAGTGATGTCTGCTTTGCTTCAATGGTAGGAAACAGTGAACGCAGCAATGTACAGCTGGCTTGCTAAAACAGCCACCCCAGTGCTGCTTCTCCAGTGAGGAAGTGCCTCTTGCTTCCATGTGCTCGAGTGAGATTTATTTTGCTGAGGAGTCATTGAATTCTGATAAGACAGGTTATTTTGGCTTAAGACAGTGTTATTCTATAGAATTCTGAATTGATGAGCAGTTGGAAATGTTTTCCTAGATTCTCCTGCTGGTTTTCTCAGAACAGTCTGTAGGGCAACTTGCTGGTCAAGAAGGATTTGCTGCAACTCGTAAGAAACTGTTTTTTCTCCCCTCACTTCATCAGTATGTTGAATTGGATGACTGATCTGTCATGGAAAGAATCGCTGCCCAGAATCACCTCCACTGAAGTGCTGAGCAATCAATGCAGTGGTGACCTTTAGTGGAGCTGGCATTTACTGGGCGGATCAGCTGCACACAGTACATGACTGCTTGCTTGCTAGCTGTTTGTCCCTAGAGTCCTGCTACATGATTTTCCTCTTTTGTCTTGCTCAGCCTAACTTTTATCAAGAAGTGTTTTGCCTTTTTTGACATGATTGACAGGAGGAAGACTGAACAATGCAGTAGATGCAGTAAGATGATGTAGGGCTAGATTTTTTAAAACTCAAATGTTAAAGAAGCCAGATTTCTTGCATAAGGTATCTTGTTCTCCTTTTTATCGTTGTGCCCCCATTGGTGGGCAGTACAAAAAAGTGAGTGTCCTTGGCTGCATGCGGCACTGCCCAGCAACAACTAGAAACATTGGTGTGTTATTAACACTGTTTTGCTCCTAAAACCAAAGCACAGCACTGCGTAGCTGCTCTGGAGAAAAACAATTCTGTCTTAGATGAATCTAAGGCACTTGTATTCCTCCCTTACCCCATAAAATACAGAGATAAGCGCATGGTCTCTGTTCAGCCTGGGCAGAAAGGCAACAGGAGGACAGAAAATTGCACTGGGTCACTGTGGATGTGCTTTTTTTAAACCTGTCCCAACACTGCTATTCAAATATTTGTATCAATACATTTCTGCACTTCCCAGTGCCTGTAGAAAATTGTAGTTCTTTTGACTAATTTTGTGTTCTTAGATATCCTAGGCGAGTTTGTGTGGCAAAATGAATACTCCCTGTATTTTCGTAAGAATTTGGCCTTTTTTGTTTTTAAAATTTGACAGTAAAACCTCATTTATTTGACAGGAAGTGCTTTGTATTTTTTAGCAAAGCTCACTTAATTGGGAGTTAGTATTGCACCGGATCACTGGGCATGGAGTGCTGTCTGCTCCTTCTGTCTCACCTTGCCCTTTTCCTCCTCCCCTTGGCCATATTTCTTCGTGCTGCAAGCTATGCTCAAGAGCCCTTTTTTTTGCTTAAGAGTTTGTTCATCTCACTGCCTCCTGCTCTGTAAGAGAACTTGTACCTGACACGTCCCTTCTGCTCGTAATGAGCTTTCACTCAAGGCGCTGA
The DNA here is from genome assembly GCF_905368555.1 of Meleagris gallopavo. NCBI lineage: Eukaryota > Metazoa > Chordata > Aves > Galliformes > Phasianidae > Meleagris > Meleagris gallopavo. Next base: position 19,042,989 of record NC_139417.1, on the reverse strand, counting down.
TCAATAGCAGAAAGCAGCAGGTCTGTCTCTATTGCTTGTTTTCTCTATCTTGAATCTGCCAAGATAGATTAGACCATTGCCAAGGTCACTCAATATGTTGCAAGTGAATGAAAAGATATCTAGTTGACTTTTTAGGACAGAACTGCAAAAAGGCGAGGCTGGAGCTAAACTGAGTGCAGCATGACAGATCAAATCTATACCAAGGTCACAGGGTATGTTTAAGCGAACCTTTGACGTGTGAGCAACATACGTGTCAGCTCATCAGAGGGGAGCTGGTTGCACTGTGTCCTAAGGGGAAGTATCGTGGCAGTGCACCCATGGGAAGGAACAAACAAGGAATTCAGGAATTGCAGTCAGGAGCTCAGGTGTAGCTCTCTCAAAATCAATGGGATATTTGTATGTTTCCCCGATGGCAGAGACTGAGCTGTGTGGAGCTGCAGGAGGGAGAGCAGCCTTGTGCAAAGCACCTGGCTTGTGTTGATGCAGCTGGAGGCAGCAGTGCCTGTGTGAGCACTGGATTTCAGTGCCCCGTGTGCTCCTCTGTCCTGGGCTGCTGGACAGCTGGGATGTGTGACTGCTCCTCTGACCAACAGCGAAAGGAAATAGCATGAGTCATTCAAAGAAAGCTGTTTGGTAAGCAATGACTAAAACGACAGAAGCAAGGTCTATTGTAAATAGTAATATATCTTCACAGACTGCTGTGGTGGGGACAAATGTCTTCATGGCCTGTATGTTTGAGAGCTTGTCTGTTTTGTTCCCAGTCCCAGTGGATGGTCTAATAAAATATACCATCTGTATAAATCTTTCAGCCTCAGATCATCATGTCTGCCACAAAACTACTAATAAAATTAGGCGTCTTCCTAATATAGTTGCTTCATTTAGTGGATTGCCATGTCACGTTGTACTGACATGAAGAGCCCTATTTGCATTAGTGCTTGGCCTTAAGCTGCACTATCTGTATGTTGAAAGTCTTCCATGGGAAAAGTATGACTCTTCGGGTTTAAAAGTAAAACTTGCTGCCATAGGAATCGGAAGAAATCTTCCCTTCATTTCTTCCTGCTCTTCATTCTCAGGTTTGGATATAGGGCTCCTTCAAAACTGGCAACAATTTGATCTAGGAAAATGAAGTTCACTTTCTCTGCACTGAGATGAAATGTAGCTGCACACACGATAAAACTCCGCTTTTGTACTGATTAGATAAGTTGTTTTGTTTAATTTCAGTCGGGTTATTCAGACAGTCTTAAGTAGAAGCGTGTGCTTAATTGCTCTCTTGGCCTGGAACCAAAGCAGCAAGGAATGCAGTGATGAAAGTAACAGGAGCCTGAGAGATCTTGGGATGCATTAAGGAGATGTGAGGACAGTTCTGATTTCTTCTGCATTTCCCTGTCTGTAAGGACACCCTCACAGGGCTGAGCAAAGTATGACTGATGTTAATGGATGAAGGGAGTTGTGGTAATTAGTTGAATTGTAAAAGAGAATTTCATAAAATTATCTGTAGGAGAAACACCACCAGATAATTATAAACCATCAAAACGATGAGCCTACTGCAATTGTTCTGTTTGACCTGAAGCCTTCAAAGGCTGGCAAGATTTAAAACCCATTTGAGTAGTCTAACTGCACTGTGCCTGAGTGTTAGCTGGGAAAATGCAAGCAGAAGACTGCAGCTGTGAGGATGCCTGCACTTATCCTACAGTTTTATCTCTGCTTCTAATTGAATTTTAAATGTGCTGACCATGAGTCAGGAGCAAGGCCAGACTAAATCTCCAGATGAAAATGCAGCAGCGGCACTGAACCTGCCCCAGAGCTGCCTTCTGGCTTTGAAACTTCCAACGTTGATCACATTGAAGCTTATCAATTCAGTGCCTCCTGTTTACCTGTCTCCACCTGTACCAAGGCTGGGTGCATCAGAAGCTTTGAGCCCTGTGGCTGTGGTCTCCACGTGTGTCCTTGAGTTGGAGAAACTGTTTTGCTCAGAGTCTGAAGCAGGCTGATTCCTTGTAGCCAGCAGGACAAGAGTTTGTACCGTTCCCTTTTTTCCTGTTCTGGCATCCATGTCACTGGGGAGTTGGGCTCTGAATTTCAGGGGATTGAGATCACTCTGCACCCAGCATTGCAGCTGCGCTAGTAGCGCTGGTGCTGGGATGCCCTGGTGCTGAAAGCATGGCCTTGTGAGCAGCAGGCAAAGCAAGTGTCTGTGTTCTTTAACAATATGGGTGTTCTAAGCAGAAATCAGACCTTGTTCTTTGCTGGGATGCCCAGAGTGGCAGTGTGATGCAGGGTTTTGATTTGGCGTGGGAATTGGGTGGGTTGTGGGGGAATGCTGTGGAAGACACTTTCAACTCAACTTCAATTTTTAGCATTCTGGGTTCCTTGTCTTGGTGTTGGGCTCCTTGAAAAAGCTTCAAGTTGGGAGTCCCATTTCTGTAAGGTCAAGGGCAAGGGAGCTCATTAACTCAGTATGGGATTTCAAGATTCATTAGGCTGTTCCTCACTTGGCTTTCTCCTGAAGCCACTGTGGTTATCTGTGCATCACCTGCGCTGTGATGAGGCTGCAGTGCATCCTCCAAGTTCCTCCAAACTTTGCTCTCTCACTGGTATGCAAAGGTACAACTGGAATACTCAATGGCTGCCAGAAAACTGGGATTTCTGCCACAGAACTTCAACAGAATTTATAGAAAATAAATGTAGAAGTTGAGTTATGATTAGTGGTTCATGTTCCCAGGTGGTGTAACTCCATTTCTGTTAGTGAGGCTGAGCTGAAATCCAACTCCCTTTACTTTTTTTAATGAGAATGGGAATCTGGTTATTTCCCAAATGGTGAGATGCTTTTTGATTGGGAAGGAAGAAGTTCACAGAAATGCTGCAGTTTTTCTTTGGCATAAAGCACAATCTGAAGCTACCTTATTAAACGTCCCTGTGAATAATAAAAAAAAAAAACAAACCAAAATGAGCAGCATGCAATTAATTTCAAAATACTCTGGGCATTTTTCTGGTTTTCGGCTGACTATATCTGCCTCTTCCTTAGGCTATAGAGTTGACTGTAATTCCTTAAAGCTGCAGGCTTGGGATGCCATATTATTGAGGAGATCTACTAACCTAGGAAAAAAAAACCTGTGTTCTTTTAAATGAAGCAGAAGCAAAAGGCACTTAGCAAAGTCTTTGGTAAAGTTTTTGTGAAGTGGGCGATGAGCAACTCAACTCATTTTGCATACTTCACTTGAAGAATAAGAGGCTTGTGTAGCTCACTACTTTGCCCTGTTGCATGTCGTTACGTTGTATGAGCCTGCAGACTGTAGCTGACAGCATCAATATTGTCATTGTCATCATTACCTTCTGCAGCAGCTGAGACCTGGCCATCTCAGGGGGGCCATTGCTGGGCTGGCATCTTATTTCTCTTATCTGCAATAAGCCTCCCACCGGGGCCCATCCATAATATTCAGAGACATCAAAATGGTCTCTTGCTGCCCTAGAGACTTCTTTTATGTCTCTGCCATACAGAACACACGCATTGTTTGGAAGAGGGTGGCATAGAACAATAATTTATGAACACTACAGACCAAATATAGCATGGTTTATGTCTGACAGCACTAGACAGGGAAAGCAACAAGATGATCTAAGATATGAGAGCTGATAGTATTTTACAAGCATAGTAGCTTTAGAGCTTTGATCTGAAAGTAATGTACATTTTTGACCAATGCAGTCATGGTAGGTCAAGTGTAACAGCAAGGGACAGCCACTTATTTAAAACTATTTCTTTCTTTCATAAGCAGATTCCTCTGTTAGTAACACGAGCAGCAACACAGAATTTTGGGAATTGCTGCCTCGAAGTGTGCTTGTGATGAATGGGTTAATTGCAAGAGAAATGGTGGTATCTGAAAGCTTTGATGTGACAGTGGGTGTCTGCATGAGCATCTGAAAGGGGGGGTGGCTGCCTTGGTGAGCAGCAAGTGGCTGTGAGTGCCCAGAGAGGACGGGCTCTGCTCCCTCACCTGGGGAACCTGGTGCCAGAAGCCAGGAGGTGATGGAAGGAGGGGAAGCCCCTTCCCAGGTGGCTGGGCTGGCTGCTGAGAAATGGGGTTCTGATAGATGAGCTGGAATTCCATAGCTTCCATGTGAGCTGAGTGTGAATATCAGCCTGTCAAAAACCATGCAAGAAAGAAGCTGACCTTATTTGCAGATAGTTACAAATAAATTTCTTCTCAGACTTGCATTATTATAACGCTTGTTCATGGAAGCTGTCAAAAGTGTCAGACATGCAAAGGAGAATCACTTTTTTCATCTTCCTTGTGTAGTTCTTCCACTCCGACCTTGTCTTCCTGCTTTCACAGACAGATTTGGGATGTTTTCTAACTTGAGAGGTCCAAATAGGGCCTATTCTATATGGGGCATTGCCTAGATGGATCCATGGATGTGGGATGGGAAACCGCACACAGCCACGTGGCATTTCATCCAGCCTCCTATCCCAGCCGGTTGATGTTTGTACCAAACCTGTCAAAACCAAATACCAGGCTGAAAGAATCTGGCAGAAGTTGCTCAGCATCTTGGCAAAGCAGCTGGGAATCTGTGTGCCTGTACAAATAGGTGGGGAGGCTGTTAGCTGCACTTCCATAGGAACAGCCCCCTGGAGCATCAGGTCAGTGATGGAAAGGTTGGAAGAGACATGAACTTTTTTCCCCCTGAATTACTAAAGATTCTTCCCCCATACCAAGGGGTGCTGTCATGTCTGGAGTGCCATAAATAAGGCCAAGCATAAACATTCTTTAAAATGGTGCTTGAAGGAGTAGAATAAACCTTACACGGCGCATAGCCTCAATCCCTTTTGTGTTTAATGTGTGGTTGCACATGAAACCTTCTGTCTTGGCATTTTCTGCCATTTGGCTTGTCTACTGGAAGAGCATGTCTTTGTGCCACGTTACTGCTCAGCTTTGCTGCGTTTGCCCATTTGGGTTACCCTGCTGGGATGGAAGTTCCCTCAGAGCTTGAACAAAGAAAGACTGCACAGGTTTGTCAGTGGGCTTTTTGTGTCGTCACACATGACATGAGCAGGGAAGTCAGCTTCCTCTTAGTAAATACCAGTTAGCTCGTGCTCATTTTAATGCTAAATGGAACTGCAGGAAAAAGCAGCATCTTTTTATTAGGGGGAACAAATGTTGGAAAAACAGATACGCTTTCAGGCTGAAGGCTGATAGGAGCGTAAGCATTTAAGCTTGTCATTTTTGTGCAAATGCCTCAGAAGTTTTAATATTGGGTATCATCTCTTATCTCTCCCTCCCAAATCTTACTTCTCTTTTCGGTTGTTTCAGATGCAGTAACCTGGGTATTACTTCTTAAATGCATGTCTGAGGAGGGATCCAAACATTTCAAGTGTAACAGGGCTGTGGCCCCATCCCAGCTCTGCAGCACTCACACACTGAGCAGTGCTCCATGCACTGAGCCGCCTGCATCCTGCCTGGGTGCTGAGCAACACGGGTGGTGCTCCAGCTGTACTTCTCCAGATATGATCTCAAACCGGTGGGAATTACTGCAGCAGCAGTGATGCTACCTGTCTGACTGCTCGGACAAATGCTGTTGCTACTCTGAGCTGCTACAGAGCTCCTGTTGCACTCAGGAGGCCTGAAGTACATCTGCATCACGTGGCTGGATGCACACGCTGGCCCACTCAGCGCTCAAGGAAAATGATCCGTGCTGCCATGAGAAAGCAATGCTGTCTGCCTTCCAGCACAGGCAGTAATCTGGGTCAAGCGTGGAGCTCTGGCGATGTGACTGCAGTGTCAGGATCAGTGCTGGCTTGTCCACAGCTTGGAGTGCGGCCAGAACGAGCCCCTTCCTTACAGGGCTGCCCATTTCCACTGATATATTCTCCTATTTTCTGTACGGTTTCCGCAGGCTCACACACTGGCTCCAGTATCACGAGATAAAATTTCCTTTTATTTATGTCTCAGCTGCATGATCCAGAGAGGCTGCTGGTCTAATGATGAATGTCTGTCACATAATTCAGAGTAAATACATCCCATGATAGGTAATCATATGTTGAACACAAGTCATTTACAAATTCAAATGCTATGTTCCCTTTTTTTTTTTTGAGGGTTTAGCAATGGGGAAACTTAAAACCAGAATATCTCATCTGTGTGTCAGGTTTAATTTCCACTTACTAAAAATATTAGTTGAGATGATATTTAAGAAATTTAACACAAAGAATTTATTCGGAGGAAATGCAAGTGCCTGTGGAACCTTTGTTCTCAGTGGAAACAAAACGCTTTGTGGGATTATTAAACGCTGCTCTGCGAGCTGTGCATTTCAGACATGCTGAGTTCAAAAGCACCTGGGTTGATTGAGGAGTGGATGGGAGCAGGCAGTGGCAGAGCTGCTGCTACCTGGGGCAGTAGGGTAATGCACCTGCCTTGCTTCTGCGAAGTGGGACCAACATTAATTATAATAATAATTCTTCTCTGGGGCATAACTTCCATATACTTTCATTATGGTAAGTAGCATGTAAGGCTACTTCTGCAATTAGTGTTGTACACTGAGAACTGGGGATGTGGGCTTAATTCTTTATTCCACCATGCTTTTCTGTGCGACTTTGGAGATGGCTCTGCTTCTGCCTTGGTGCCCATTGGTGGCTTTTCCTCCCCTGTTCTTGTTTGTGCCCATTGCATTCTGAGCTGTGTCTCTCTGGGGGTGAATGCCAGCAGTACAGCCAGGTTAGAATTAGGAAGAGAATCTGGGAGATATGCTGAGTGACTTTAAGCACCAAAAGGGGGATGTGCTACAGCACAGAGTGTTTGCCAGCCACATCCCTTCCATCCCAGTGCTTTTAAAATAAGGGCTTTTAAACTAGAGAACAGTGATGTCCAGCAGTGTTCATTTGTTTTCCTAATTATATCAGGCACAAAAGAGATGACTAAGTAATACAAACCTCAGCTCGGGCAATGTATTCCCTTTGTGTATTAACACTGCAGACAAAGCTTTATTGCCTAGATTTGTTCGTATTAAAGACCATTGGTTTGAGTACTGAAAACTGATCTGCTTCTCTGCAAAGGCCTTTCTGCTTCAGCTGACTTGAACAAATCCGCAACCTCGGATGTGGAGGACATAACCATGGCTCATGGGTGCTGCTGGATTTCAAGCAGCCCTTTGCAAGATTTCAACCTTTCTGCAAGACTTCTGTGGAAATGGGGTGCTTCAGCTGCACAGCTCTTCTGCTGTGGGGAGCGCAATGGGACGTGGCTGAGCAAGGAGCAGGAGAGGTTAACACTGAGCCTTTTCTGTAAGCTTGGGGGGAAAATTCTTCTATTTTATTACTGCTCTGTGACGGGGAAGGATTTTGTTCTCAGTAGGGAAGAGATGGGTTTGTTGTCTTCAAGAGAAGCGTATCTCCACAGACATGCAGACAAGGGTGCTATTTCCCCTACTACAGCTGGACACGTCACATCAGTGAATGAAGTGACATGCTAGGAATGAGAAAGCACTGCTGCAGGGCAGTCGGGAGCCGGCACTGGCAGCACGGTGAGCAGCATGGCTGGGGAACTTCAGCCGTTTGTGAGATTTGTGGGGCTCTCAGGGCTCCGCTGGGGTTGACGTACTGTTCTTGGCAGGGAGGGGGGAAGGCCGAGGAACTGCCTCTTGAAGCAATGCTTTCTCGTGTCTGCAATGGTTTCTTCTTCAACTGATGTATTTAAGGTCCTCTCCGCCCCGAATCCCGCGCCCTACAGCACGCAGCACGGCGGTCCCCTCGGGCAGTAGCAGCGCCGCGGGGCCCCGCGCGTCCCGGAGGCAGCGGGCACACAGCGCCCCCTGGCGGCGCACCCGCGCGGCCCTGCGGAAATGGTCCGCCGCGTGCGGCTGGCCGGGCTCCGCGCCTATTATTCACCAGGAGCCGAAGGGAAGCGCTGGCCGTGCCGCCTGCGGGAGGTGAATAAGGGCTGGCTGAGCGGAACGGTCCGAGCTGCCCCCTGCAGCAGCACACCCGGCCCTGCGGCAGCGGCTCTGTTCCGTGCCACGGAGAACAGCAGTTGGAAAGGATGAGCCGTGTCCTTTCTGCGAAGGTTTTGGGGAAAACAATGTGTGCTTTCACTCTTGCACATCAGGTTTCCTTTTCCAGTTATTTTCAAATAATCCTTCTACCATCAAGGAGAGCTGGGGAAGACTATGAGCGTGTTTATGTGTTGCGTTCTGTTTTTAGGAACAGCTGACAGCAGAGGAAGTTAAGACATACTTAAGAAACTCATAAACCAAGATTGTAACAATTTTGTGCAATTTATAGGGTTTATTTAATGAGCTTGGGTAACATGGAATGAAAATTGTTCCCCAGAGGCCCCAATCAAGTAGAATATTGAACTGGAAAGCAGACTGTAAATTGTGCTCTAACTAATGCTGTGTGGCTATTGCTTTTTCTGGAACGCCATTACCTTTGTGGGGGAGGAGTAAGGAAAGGCGGCTGCGATGCCCTGTGGGGGCTGAGCGGTGACTGTTGGGCTGTGAGACCCTTGGGAGGCAGAGTGGCTGTGGATGCCCACAGGAGGGTACCCAAAGCGCGCAGCTGTCCTCGCTTTAACTCTCCTCTTGTGCTTAAACCTGTGTGTGGATTTGAGTGTGGTGAAGTAAAGGGCATTAATGAGAGCGGGGAGATATTTGCTTTATTCAGTGATACTGTTCTCAAACCCATTTGCAATGCACCGGGCAAGATGCCAGTGCTGTCAGTGGTGTGGTTGCTCTGGGGCCTGCACTCAGAGCTCAACGCGCAGATGTTGAGTTGCTCCATTGATACTCTGAAGGAAAGCTGAGCAGCAGGGTGAAACTCAGATCAGATCATCTCTTGGTGTTTTCATCTTTTTATCCAACTTCTGAGTCAAGGCATGAATGAGAATTCTTGGGAGATACGAAGTGAATTCTATTAGTATTGCTTTCTGTTTGAATTTTTTTTGACAACTTACTCTTTGTTCCCTTAACTGATGGCAACTATTGAGTAAAAAATGTAGAATGAATGTGTATGAGAGCTTGAAAGGAAGAAGATTATCAGTAGACCAAAACAATGTATATTTGAAGACTAATTGTTACAAAGCTACCTTATTTGGATAAGTAAACATTTTGCAGTGGGTTTTTTTAGAATATTCAAGTGTCTGGTTTGAGTCTAACTGAAATCAAATGAAACTGAATTGGCTTCAATGGGTAGAAACAAGAGGGCACTTCTATGCACCTGAAGAAGACTAAGATTTCTCAAGGGTAAGGTGAGTGGGAGTGACTGCTCTGCCTTTTAAGCACCGCTGATATGGTGGAGGCATGGCTCTGCCTTAGTTTTTCTGGTGAAACTGCAGTTGTCTTCAAGTCCTGCCTCCACCCATCACGGTCTTGTTCTGATCCCAGAGGCTGCGCAGCAAGGGTAAGGAGCTCTCGATGTTCAGTAGTGCCCGGCTCTGTCCTGACCAGGTCCTGGGAGGGATGACGCAGTCCAGAGGTTCGTTATGGGAAGTGCTGGGCATGGAGCACGCTGCTGTGCCTCAGCTCCAGTGCTGGCGGCTGAGCTCTGGTTGGTGCTCAGCAGGGTGCAGCACGTGGGGCCTCTGAGCCGCGCCTGGGCTGGCTGTTGTGGCGCTGCCATTTGATATAGCCGTGTTGGGCCGTGCTGGCAACAGCGAGCTGAATGTGGTGGAGGAAATTAGCACACTGACAGCTGCATGCCAAGTATCCAGTATAAATGCATCGCTGTCAGAGAGACAAGGCAACTCTGTCGCCCTTTCATCAGATGTAATTGAATGCCTACGGAGGTGGTAATTACAAATACCATCCAGACTGCACAGACTCATTTGTCTTTGCTTATCATCGGAGCAAGTGTATTGGTCATTACTAAAGCATTAAATATCTTTGGAGAGGAACACGAAAATCAGATTAATAAAGCCTGATGTGCGTTATAAAAAAAAATGCTTCCCTGTGAAAGTCAAGTTTTCTAGGTAGAGCGATGCCAAATGAAGTTTCTCTTTTAGCAGTCTGTTGACCTCATGTTATCCTGGGAGAAACAGCATCTCTGAGAAAGCCACTTTGGGTTTTTATTACTGAAGGAGTTCTTCATATTTTGCAGCCATCTGAGTTGCTTTGAGATTTAATGTACTCTCTGGATTATGAACCTGATTGCCGTGGAGTTAGTGGTATGAAACTGCTGTAATGGAATTGTAATGAAAATCTGGTGAATAAAACTCTACAATGGATATCAGGGTTCCAAGCTTATTTAAGGAAGGTGTGACAGTACCTGCGTGAAGTACGTCAGTGCAAATGGGGAACTGCATGGGCAAAGCTACTGGAATGACTTCCTATTTATTTCAGAGTAAACAGAATTTGCTCTTTCATGCAGCATTCTGACATTAGATGTTACATTCCTGTCTCAGGCTGTGGAACAGGAGTTTTTAGTCCAAGCTTCTATTTCCCTCTGTGCTCATAGAAAGAATTGATTTTGCCAGTGGTTTCACTGGTACTTTTTAGTTAAATTGTAGTATGTCAAAATACTTTGAGATCTGGCTTAGCCCAAATCCTCCTCAAAAATGTGGGTTGTTATCAAAGGCTTAGAAAGTCCTCCTTCCTCTGAAAACCCATTATCACTGTACTGGGAATTTCTACCTCTTGTGTTCAAAAGGAGTGTGGAAAATGGGGCACCATGGGGAACTTAAGCAGCTGCTGAATCCATCATTTTGGATTTAATTTGGAACGTGGTCTTTGTTTTATCTGAAGGGTGTGGGCCAACTGTAGTGGGCTAAAGTATTCCCTAACAGATTGGTGATTGCAGGCTATATGTGTGTAGTGTGTGTGTGTTACGAGAGGAAAAAATATGCTAAAATGTATTCCTCCCCCTGCTTCCCAAAGCATTCAGGCAGGTGGAAAAGAAGCCCCCCTGCCCCCCATCCTTGGTGTAGGTGCTGCATGTGGGGCTGTGGAAGTGGCTGTGCAGGCAGGAGATGGCCAGACACAGCTTTCTTCCAGAGTGGGAGACTCAGCTCTATAGATGCAGTTCTGTTTAGATATCTCTAATCAGAAAAAGCCTTTAATCACTTAGTTTTAGCCTCAATTTAGATTTTCGTGCATGCCAATTAGTAGAACCTTGTTTTCTAAAGATACAATCTTTCCTATTTTGAAAGCTTGACAGTTCTAATGCTCTGAAATTATTGAAGCTGACATGTCTCCTCAAGAATGCTTTAATCTGATTCTTCCTTCTTTTATAGTCTGTCACAATGACTCAGAAGTCGCCCAACCACCCCACAAAGAAAACAACAAAAAAGCCCCACCATTCCAATGAGGTTTTTTTTTGCCTTTCTTGAACTCTGCAAATATTACAGAGAACTTTACACGTGGTAGGAATTGCTCTGTAGGAACAGAGGAGGGTTAACTAAGAATGCCCAGAGCCTGTGAGTTGTGGTGGAGCACGGAGCTGGTGGTGATGTCAGCTCAGGTGAGGCTCTGTTAGGGTGCAGCAGTTTGGAGCAGGAGCCGAGGGCACGTGGCAGCTTGGAGATCAGCAGCAGCACCTCTGAGCCTTGCTTTTACAGAAGGGGAAGGAGCTCTTGTAAGAGGATTCAGTGAGCAGAATAAAGTTGATGCTAGCCAAACCGTGTAAGCAGGCAGTGCTCAGAAGTGGTGCGGCTCTGTCACAGCGTGTGCCTGATGTCCGTGTGGCACTGCCTGCTGCTGTGTGCTTTGTGGGTCTGTGCCTGCCCTGCAGCCAGAGTGCTGGAGATGGGGCGCTTCTGGTAAGACCACAACTGGCTTTTCTTTCCGGAGAGTGAAACTATTGGCTTCTGACAAAATTGGAAAGCCCTTGTGGTCCATTTGTAGATCCGTTGTATTCTCCTTGTAACTTGCTAATCATTTGCACCCCTTCAAAGCAAGGTGGGGATGCCAGCCGTTGCGTTTAGTCCTGGTTTGTGGTCAGCCATGCAGTCCCTTCTGACTGGGGTGAGTTACTACAGGTGATCAGCATGGGAGGGGGAAGATGATAAAACTTGGTGAGATCCTGTGAGATGAAAGAAAATATATGAATGGGTGATGTCAGCACTACTAGTTTTCTTTTTTTCCTTAAATGAAACCAATTAATGATTGCAGTGGGAGTTTGAGTGGTGGATGGTGTAAAATAAGAGCAAGTGAGAACATCCGGCTTTGATGTTAACATGCTCAGATATCAAGTTGTATGCTACTTGGTGTTTCAAATGCTTAGTCATAGCAGGAAGACTTGCTTATTATTCTGTGGAGGGATAGCAACAGGATATTATGCATTAACAACCTAGATTCCTAATTAAAAACAAACAGGGGATGCAATCTCTCACAATCAAAAGTGTTTAATCTGTGGAGGCTTAATTTTTATGATACCCTTAATCCACCGCATCTGCATATATAATGGCAGGTAAATAACCTGTTGTGAATGATTGATGTGAAACTCTAAACAAAAGCAAATTTCATCTATGGGTTGAAATGTCTTCTGAGTGATTGGAAATCTACTCTCCGGTTGCCTTATTGATCACAAAGACGCTGGAGCACAAGATCTCTGTAGTTTTTTGTTACTGTTTACAAAAATAATAGTTTGATGCAGTTCACGTTTATTCTGTGCCTTTTAATGTTGTGTTCTCTCCACAAAATAAGGAAAGCTGTGCTCACTTTCTCTGCAGTCCTCATGAGAGGTGATGTGTGGTACTGAGGGGAGGGGAGGGTGCTGCGGCTGCAGGAATGTCATTTTCAATTAAACTGTCCTCTGCATCTTGTGATGTCTAACCCAGGACACGTTACCAAGTTTTATGCTGTCTCCGGTGGCTCCAGGGCTGCTTTGCTGCCCTCCTGAGCCTTCTGCTGAAACCTCAGCTAGTGGGTGGATGAGCATCCTGTAGGTACTTGAGAGGCCTACCATCGCCTTTGGACTCTGAATCAGACCCATGATGAATATGACATAGCAGCGTTATCCGCTAGATTGCAAGCGGGTATAAATGGTACAGTTGCTGATTTAAGCCTCACGCCACCTGAGGATCAGCCCTTGTTTGTTGTACAAGAGGTGGAATTCAACACTTACTCATTAGAAACAACAAGAAATGTGTATTGGGGGACAAAATATAATGGCGCAAAAATTCAGAGCAGAATAAACAAAGCAGAGCTGTGTGATGAGCATGTACTCAGCTGGGAAATGCAAAATGATAAAGACATTCATGCTAGGGAAGAATTGTAATTGCTGAGAGGAGTTGAGCAGAGTATAAACAGGCTTTGCCAGCTCAGATCTAATAAAGTCTTCATCCAAGCCCACAAAACCTGTATGCAGTGTGCTTGTCTGCACAACAGAGCTTCTGAATTTTCAGCACTGAGAGCAAAGGTCAAGAACTGAGGTCTCTGAGCTGAGCAAGAATGTTCTGGTTGCTTAATAGCTAAAGGTGGGTTAGGAAGGGTGAATTTGGTGGTTTTAATCAGCAGTACTGGGATGCAGTGGGCGTGGAGGTCTCCTTGGTACGCACATCTCTTGTTCTGCTGTAGTGCTAGCACAGTGGAAGTCACATTTAAATATTTGATGAACATGGACATTAAACAGGGGAAGTGTATTAAAACAGAAATTCATATTGCCTTGTATGCCACTTAATTGTGTAATGGGAGTTGCTCTTAGTGGTAATGTGCCATTACTGAGCAAGCTGTACAGACCCACTGTACCTACTGGGGCCCAGGGGCAAAGAGGATTGATTCTGCTGGAGGTGTGGGAAAGGGGTTTAGGATAAGATCCAGGAGAAGCATCCTACAAATAACCTGTAGGATGGCAGCTGTCACAGTCCAGCAACCTAACAATGATCAGAATCAAAGGTCTGTTTTCTTCCTAAGTAGATTACTGGGTGCTTGTTCTTTACTGCGAGCATGAATAATAACTGCAGTATGACAAGATAAAAACAGGACTGTACAACTGTAAGCAAGCAGGTAAGCCCCACTACTCCCGAAGCAGAGCAGTTCATTGCAGGGTATAATTTCAGCATCCTGGGAAGCCAGATTTTGCCCTGATGCTCTGTGTGAAGCTCCTGCTGGAGAAGCAGTGAGATACTCGGGCATGTTTTCTTGGTGCCTCGGAGGCACTTTCAGCCCAGTGCTCATTCTCTAAAGCCGATACTTGGTGTGCTGCAGGAGCAGCTGAGAGCAGACCCACCTGGCCAGCAGAAATCTCTGCGGCTCACTGGAAGTGCAAGGAACCTCGGCATGATGTGCTCTGCTCTGCCCACTGACCTCAGCCTGTGGCTGACAGGGGCTGGGTGATGACCTCAGGCCTGTCTGTGCAGAAGATCACTACAAGCTGTAAAGAAACCGGCGTGTGAAATGTTCAGCAGTGGGCAGGAAATTAGTTGTTAAGGAGCTTGGGAAGCCTGGTTAGTTTTCTACTAGTGGGTTCTGCTTGAGGTTCAGGCATAGCATGGAGATGACCTTCCAGTTGCCCTCCTTTCCACTTGGCAAGAAATGATGCCCATCATCTTGCATGGTGCTGCTAACGCAGGAGAGGTGGGGGATTGTGTTGTGCTCTAATGGCAAGTGAGGCTTGTTGTATAATGTCAGGAGCAACCAGTCTCTGAAAACCTGCATGTTTGGTTATAAAAGCAACTTGAAACAAAAAAGGGAAAACTGTCAGTCACTGGGTTCCAATGCATAACTGGGAGAAGAGGAAAAGTGCTGCTTTTTTTTTTCCACCTTGTATTTGGGCTAAAATTGCTGACAAACTCCAGTAGTATGACATTTTATATATACACATACACCAATAACTAAACAAAAGATGAGTCCAGGCGACACCAGAGCAGGAACATCTGGGCAGTGGGACTGGCACTCAGTTCTGGTTTGTGCAGGTGGGATCCCTGCAATCCCTCCGGGTACAATTCTGGCCTGCCCTTTTCAATTACTGTGTTTCATCTCCTCTGAGTCACTGCGGTGGTGCCGTAGCCAACTGCTGCAAATACAACGCTTGTGAGGAGTTGTGTGTGAGCTCAAGAGAAAAAACAATGGAAAGATCTGGAATAATGGAGTAAATCATTTAAGGGAAGAAAAGAAAATGACTTGCTTTCCATAACAGCTTGTGACAGGAGTTCTTTTTACTATTCTTGTATTATGAGGAGAAGGTGGTTCAAGGTCTGCTAATGGAGTTCTGCTTGTGCTGCCTCTTCCACAGAGGTGCCTTCTGTAATAATTTGCTAGATTCTGCTCCTGCTGTTTGCAAGTGCAGAAAAATGAGATTCTGAGGCTTACTTTGAGACCTCTGCTGCAGGGAAAAGGAACACTAATAGCAGATGAATAATTAGTCTGTTGTTCTAAGGAAGAAATATATACTCAGTGCATGCCTGTGTTATCACAGAGGTTATATGGCAGCTCTGATAGCACTGCCTCTTGCTAAGGCTGCCTGACGCTGCTCATTGTGAGTCCTTTATCAGAAATAAAACTTAGCAACATGAGCTCTTGCTAAGTTACAAGCCAAATGTAGGTACAATGCAGTATTTTCAATGCTGTGGTCCTCTCAGAAGAAAATTATTTCCTGTATAGAAGAGTTTTCTTCCTAAAGTATGTCTTCCAGCTTGTGTTTTGGTTGTAAGCTGCTTCTGGAGAGTGGTTTGTTGAGAAGTAGGATTCCTTTCCATAAATCAATATCCCACATAGCAATGTCAGGTGGGCAGCAGACATATTTTAAATGATCAGTGTGATGAAGGCCATCTCCAGGACAGACTGCTGCATGAGACTGCTCCAAGCAGCTTTGCATCCCTTCCTCCAAAGCTGCACAGCACTCCTGCCTGTGAGCAAGAGGTTGGCTGACACAATTTGCCTTTTTGTGACGAATGCAGGGCGCCATATGGAAGCGGCTGTACTAAAAGGTTCTGGAACAGTCAAGCTGACTGCTGGATTTGTAACCCTACTTGAAAACTAACTGTGCAGCAGCTGCAGTTTTCTGGAGACAGAAGCTACTTGTCAGGGTTGTCATCTTTATGGTGGCATAGTTTGCCCATCTGGGGTTACGGCTGTGCAGCCATCTGAGTTGTGGTCGGGTGGTTGTGTCTGTGACACTTCAAGATGTGTGTATGAAGGGTTAATGGTCACATCAGAGCAAATCAGGCCGATCTGTCTTAATCATGCTTCATCAGGCAATTATGAACGCAGATTCCAGGTCTTCATGGTCGTGAGGCACCTCAGTGCTTTGCACTTCATATCATGGCTTTTAATTTTCAGGCTTTTTTGGGCCATTCATCCTCATGATCATCTTCGCCTTCTGCAGTGCAGCCTTGTGTCCTATTTTAATTTCTGACACTTAGGGCTGCAAAATTAAGGTAAGGCGAAAATGAGATGAGCATCCAATGAATGAACAAGTCTGCTTGCCTTTCTAAGCAGGAAAGCAGACAGTCCTCCTTTCCTGTGAGTTGCTGTCATGACTGACTCATGAAGTGATTTAAGTAACTCATAGAGGTCTCTGAAAATAAAAGTTAAATTCTGTTGCTCTATTTAAATCGAAGTTGTGCTCCATGCAGTGCCAAGGGTAAGTCTGCACAATACAGTGATTACTTTGCCATGGACTGCTTCATGGGCCCCAGTCCCATCCTGCTGTGCATGCTCAGTATCTCTAACAAGCTGCATTTGTGTGAATGGGACCTCTACTCTGCCATGCCTCCTGCTTCAGGGGGGACAAATGGTTGTGCTTCTCACAGAAAGAAACTTTACAGTGAAGAGAAGGCATCAGTTATAAACATCAGCCACCGGGTACTGCCTGACTTGCAATTAGCCAGCTGTAACTTTTATGAGTTCAAGAGGAAAAACAGCAGTCGTGGTTAAACGTGCTTGTAAAGGTCAGAGAAAGTGATATGTTGAAGTAACAGAAGCATGGCAAGCAGGCCCCAGCAAAAGGAATGCAGACCAGGAGGTATGCACCATGCAAACCTGGTTTACATTATCTTGCTAGATAAACAAACAAAACCCTGAGATCATCTCCAATTTGTTATTTACAGTTCATCACTGTAAAATCAATTATTGAGATGCAATTTAATTACGACAGGTTAACACTTAATCTAAGACTCTAAACCCATAACGTGTAATTTGAGTTACTAATCATTGTAATGCTAATGGCTGTTTGACATCTGTTCAGTTCAGTTGGGTGATCCATTTTGATGCCAATTTGCTCAGTAATCCCCCCGCTCCTGGAGAGCAGCGCATTTGATCTTAGTGAAGAACTGGGCAATAGTAATAGAGCAGGAATGGAGAATACTGTTCCTTGTTTAATTCTTGCTGCTGTTAATATTTTGGATAAAGCTGGTCTGGGATACAGTTAACCTTTTTGTGGACTCATATTAAGTAATTTGCCTTAACGGAGAGTTGAGTGCTTCCCCCAGCTGTGCCACTGACCTGTTGGGTGACTTTAGATATGTTTTTGACTTTTAAGTTAAGTAATGATTTTCTGCTTTGAGCCTGGTCACGTCCTTGTTCTTTATGTAATACTGGTGGTGTGAAGGACCTCCCAGATCTAGCTGGATTTTGAGACTGTTTGCTCCTCGCCTCATTGTTATTCTGCTTTTGTTTCTCATCACCCTGAGGTAGCTGCACTTTAATAGAAACAGCGGCAAGGAAGAAAGTGGGAATTCTAAGTATAGCAATGCTATGATTGGGAGGGCTGGAGAGGGAACAAGCTGTCATCTAAAGGGCATGCTGCAGGAAGGACATCATGTCTGGCTGCGCCGCTGCCTCCACTCAGGGTGTTCTGAGTGCATCCGTTCCCAGGAGGTGCTTCAGAAGCACCACTGGGGGCACAGCGTCTGTCCCACAAGCCCGTCTTTCACCACCATCAGCACTCAGCACACCCATCTGACCATAGCTGTCCTGTCTCAGTCTTGCTGTCACTCACTACGGCCTCATAGAAAATAAAAGGATACCAACCACAAATGTGCCCATCAGAAATCTGTATCGGGAAGGTCAAGAGACCCCAGGCAGGCTCTTTTAAGGTTACTACTATGTGCTCGGAATGATGTGGGCTTCCCAAAGCTCAGATGAGCTCTGTTGATTCCTGCTGATGCAGTTTAACCTGCGTGCCCCAGCCCTCTGCCAGCTGCACAGCCCGGGTTGTGTCTGCTCCTGGGGGGCACACAGGGGCTGTGCTCCCTCACGTCCCCCTGCTCATCAGTCAGAGCCGTTGGGTTGCGACCACTCCTGCTCTGTCATGGGATCATGTCTGAAACCAGTTACAGCCCTTTGGGAGCAGGAATGATCAACTGTTTTTATCATTTCTTAGAACTTGGTTCTCTGGGTTTTAAAGGCACTTGTTATTGAAGTAGAAGACTCCACGATGCCTAAAATTTTTCTCTTCTAAGGGCAAGGAATGCTTATTGAATTTCTTCCAATGTCTTCTCAGATACTTTGCAGCAAAGAACAAATTGAGCTTGAGCTCTTACAGGCGTTCTACTTTCTTCCCCACGGGGCATTACTGAAAAGGAAGACAAAGGTGGTCCATAAGGAGAGGTTTTTGTGTGTTTCAGCTTGCTATTTTGGAATCATGCTCTGTAGACCTTAAGTGTAAAGAAAACCAGGAACTTAAGCTTTGCCCTCCCTTCCCCCTCCTTTTTTTCCTTCAAAATGAGAAGGAAAGCAGCGTGAGAGATCTGTATGATGAGTGATGACTTTTAGGCTGTTAAAGAAACAACTGCATTATATCAGCTCCAAGATATTTATATGTGCTTTGTGAAGATGGTGCCCTGATGGGGAAAATCATGGCTTTCCCCCATGGTGAATGGTGAGGTTTGAGCACCAGGCTGCTGCTGGTGACAGTGAGTGTTTGTGGGGCTCACACTGGTGCTGTTAAGATGAGCGGAGCCGTGTGTATTTTAACCTTATTCATCCATTTTGTCAGTGCTGCAGGGATGGTAAATGCTACGCGTGACTCAAATTTCTTGTATCGATGGCATTTCTATGAGAAGTTAAATGCTAGAAATACTGATAAGATCTCAGTGCATAAGAAGCTATTTTTCTTTTGGTAAATCTTCAACAGGGCCAACCAACAAAGCCTTACCTTCAGGAGAGAGTAGATTACATCAGTGTTCAACATCAGCCAAAAGTGTTCTTATTTTTGTTTGCCTTTTCAGGTGACTTCTTCAATACTGGGAAGATTTCGTTGTCTTTTCCCACTACTAATACGATTTCTTATGTGTATGAGTGGCTATTCATTTAAATGCAGAAATAATTAAATGCCTTTAAGGTAGAAAGATAACAGAGCTTAGATTTGGGAAGCATCTGGCTACTTCTGTGTGTAAGGATTCTGCATAATCTTGATAATGTTTCCTTTATTCAGTGAAATCACACTTCATTAGCAGTGCACTCTTCAGAGTTGTAGGAATTCCTGCAGAGCTGCTTGCTGAGGTCAGCCACATGCAGAACCTGGAGTTACTCCTTTGTCCTGGGGGCAGTTGGGAATTTGTTCTTCATTAACCAAATTATTGCTGTTGTTTTTAAGTATCACAAGTATCAGTTTGTAAAAATGGTCCTCGCTGACAGAAATGGCAGTTAGGTGTGTGCTGAGTGTGGTGAGGCTGCTGAGCCCTGCTGAGGGTGACCATGTCAGGTTCTGTGTTGGTTTCCCCAGGCCCCAGGGGTTCTCATATTCGTGCTAACAGAACTGCTGGCGTTGGTGGTGAAGTTCGTGTGAACAGGGATGTAGAACCAGATCTCTTCCAGCTTCCGAGCATTACTGCATGGTAATTTCAGAACTGGCATTTGTAATTACCCCATAAAAAAGGCAATATGTGGAAAGAGTTCAACTGTTCTTTTTGGGATAGGAAATATGTACTGTAATGCATTCAGAAAACATTCTGAGGGTGGAAGATCAAGTTGTATTTGGATTTTCTCATTCTCTACAATAATCATTTTTGTTGTCTTGCAAAGCTCTAGCTTTGAAGTGTACTGCATAAAAATTCTGCAATACCAGCGACTGTTTCTCTTCAGTTATTTTCCGAGTGATTTGATTTCCTCAATAACATTAACTCTATGGAGGTCTAACAAGTTGTAATTAATGTATTCAGACATTTTCTTTTGTGAAAGACCAGAATGTGAGTGACAGCAAGAAGGGGAAAAAAACAGAATAAAATTGGATGCTTGAGAAGATTATCATAACATAAAACCTGACAACTCGTTGGCTCCTGAATAACGTATTGTATTACACTGAAAAGTAAAGAGAAAGCTATTTAATAAAAAAAAAGTGGCAGAGAGGTTTTTGAAAGAGGAGAGAGACTTTCAAAAGCCTCTTTAATATCAGAAGGACTTGAATATTGAAGTCACAAAGTTTGTCACACGTCCAGCGTGTGTGTAAAGCAGAGAGTGCATGGATGTGACAGAACTCCAGCTGGTTGTGTGGGAGCATTCCCCGTGCTAACTGCAACAGATGGTGGCAGCCAGCATCTGAGGGCAGGTAGAAGGATAAGAGGAGGTGTGGATGGTAGCTTATCAATGGAAAGCAGGCTCCCCGTGTGGATTTTGGCAGGGGTTTCAACAGCTGTGTGCATTCAAAACTGCCTTTGTGGCAGCGAGAGCAGGAGGAGGGGAAGGGGTTACATGGGATTACGGATGGATCCATGAGTGCTCAGACATATTTTGCTTGAGACAAAAAAGCATTGCAGTGAGATGTGGTCTCTTTGTACAAGACTGCTTACAAAGGCACCCTGAGCTCTTGGGCCTTTCTTGGCCTTACAGCACCGGTGTGGATGTGAATGGCAAACCCAGAGCAGATGCTGGGCTCCACCACCTTCAGAGAAATGGGATCAGTGCTGGGGGTTTCTGAAGGCATTCTGCTCCAACTCTGGGAGCAAGAGAGTTCAGATTACTTGGTCTGAAGTCACTTGTGTGGGGCAGGGGGGTTCTCTAGAGGAGGTGTAGGGTTGGTGATGATCCCAGCCTGTTCCTGTCCTTCCTTTTGGGAACAGACCCCATAAGGTCACCTGTACCCTTGCCCCATTTGTGTATTTTTGAACCAATAAAATTCCCCTTTGCTGTGGTACATTCTGTAATCCAGAGCTTTCAGGCCAGAGATTGATTATCTGTATTCCTAGATAAAATCAAAGCGCAGTACTTAAAGCAGATTTCCACTCAATTATTTCCCCTAAACAGCTTAAATGGTGCTTTGAAATCCAAGATTAACTCAGTGATGGCTGAAAGATACATATCTGCTTTCCTTTCTTGCTAAACTTTTTTAAAAGGCATTTTTAGTGCTGATTCTATAATGTCCATGAAAAGTACAACTCATATTTGAAGGCTCAGACTGAAGTCTATGCATGATGCCTGAACCAGGTGAACTTCAGGCAGTGATAAGAAGCCCCTGTTTGGAGCACGTCCCCCTGTTACATTGATAAGTGTAAGATTTAACATTGCTAGAAGAGCAAAATACATATTTAAGCCAAAAGAGATTTTCACAATTTGGTTTATAAGTCAGTTAATGTTTTAGTTAGATGGTTTGTCTTTTTTTCCTCTTCTCAGAATGAGTAGTAACTCCAGAAGGTCTTTGTTTTAACCCGAACCCAGTGCAACTTCAGTGAATTATTTGATGCTCTGGAGGTGATTTCACAATCAAGACAGTGGATGTGCTCCTCAGAGGGAAAGATCTGTTTCTTTTTGCTGTTGAAGTGCAAGTTGGAACTGCGATGACAAAATGCAGTATCAGTTACAATAAATTGCAGCTGTATGGAGTAAAGGATTTGTTCATAGCTCACAAATAGGTTGCATGTAGTAGATTATAAAAATAATTAGAAAAGAAATCTACAGCCAGATCCTGCAGTCCCAGGGGGCTGCGCAGTTGTACTGTAATTTCAGTGAAGTTATTCCAGCTATTCTGATTTACAAGTGCAAGCGAGAGTAAAAGATTGAGTATGATAGAATCAAAAGAGCTGTGAAAATATGAGAGCTGCGAAGGAGCAGAATATCCTGAAAGGCCTTCTAATGCAGGATGATTGCATGTCTCCTTTGGTGGTTTTTTTTTTTTTAAATCATGAATTTTGGCCCATTTTATTTCTTCCTTGGAGTGCCATCAGACAGGTTAAAATGGAGTAACTGCCTAAGTTTGCAATCTCATGTTAAAGTGGCTCCATCTGTGACTCATTTAATGGAAGTTTTACCTTTTTTTTTTTTTTTTTTTTCCTTTTTCAGCATCACGCTTCAAACTCAATAAGGATAAACTTCGAATAATATCTGTATATCATGGAAGATTCAAAGCCCTGTAGCTGAACCTGTATTCCCTGAAGTGCTTTTTGGGAGCAGTGTTATTTTAATCTAGTGGTAGAAGTGAAAACAAACTCTTGGCAGTGTTTATATTTACCACCTTGGGACAGATGATGGAGCTATTTGCTCCAGTCTTTAATCCAATTTGGTGCGCAGCACCAGTGTACCTTGATCTGTATTTTGTAATTGGGATTTTTAGGGAGAGAGGGAATGAGTGTCACTTCCCAGTTGTTCCTCTGGATCTGATTCAGCAGTGTGGCAGGAAGGGATGGTGAGGCAGCTCTTTGCAGATCCAGGTGCATAAGATGGAAGATTTTCATTTTCTTCATTTGATGAAATGTTCTGCAGATCTGTCTGCAGTAACGCTGGAGATGCACAAGACTTTGCACAGCTAGATCTACTACTGTTATGCAGGGTGAACTCTTTGAACTGAGGCTGTTTGCATAATCCTTACGAGGAAGGGCTCAGGGTATGGAGGGTGACCTCCTGCAGTTGGTGAGGTGCTTATGGTGAGTTAGCAGCTTTGCTCCTGGTGGAGATGGATCTTCCTGTAGGTATACATCCAGGATCGTGCTGGACGTTGCAGACTACTGAACAGAGGAGAAGCAGAAGAAGAAAAGAGTGATGAAAATAGCTTTTGCTTTTTTAAATACAAATTAGATCTTGTTTGGCTTCCCTTAGAAGCCTGCAAAGCTTGGCTGACCTCAGGCTCAATCAAAGTCTTGCATTCATGTGTATAAGTGAATTTGAAGGATGGTATCCGGAGAAATTGTTAACAGCAAAAGACAAGAAGCCCATGAAAATGTGGAGAGTGATAGTACATAGAATTAGAGGTTGGGACAGTATACTAGCACTTAATTAGACCTTACCTGCGGACAAAAGTTTTGCTCCAAGATTTTTTTTTTTACATTAGTTCAGTTAAACAAGTTTTTAAGCCTTGGTCTCATGAAAACAAAGTTATTGATTCCAGTGTGTAGAGGAAGATTGTGTGTTTGGAAGGCAATTTGATGGGGTCCCTAGGCTGCCCTACTGAGGTTACTCCAAAGAATACCAAAGCCAAGCACCCTGATGTTGCACTTTGCCAGTGTTGTTAGGGAACAGCTGACTTCTACTGCAATATCAAATTAACCAGCTGGCTAATGATAAGGGGTTACATGACATCTTGTGTAAGACATCATAGTATCAAAGAACACAGCTTTGCTTAGATGTTATCCTTGTTGAGGTGTTTATTGTATTAAGTTAATATATACATACATACACACATATATTTATTTTAAGATCTTTGTCATTTTCTGATTTATTGCTACACTAGGCTCCACCTCTGGCTTCATGGTAGGAAAGCTTCTAGTGGTTCAACAGCAAACATTTCTGACCACTAGTGAAAATAAGGCATCTGTGCTCATCCAGATGATTAGAAGTCTAGTGTCCCCTTGTTTATTATCCAGTGAGGATGAAAAGCCTTTGTCCTTTTAACTCATTGTTTACTTCAGCTTGGTGTTAATGTGCTGTGATTCTGAAAGCTGGGGATCTCTTACATTTGTGGTTGTGATTTTTTTCCATATTTGAAAGATATCAAGACAACAATTCAGTCAATGCGCTTTGATCTCCAAATGTGCTAACGTTGCTGATAATACATCAGTTTCATCAGAACAAAAGATTGTAAGTTATTTCTTTAGATATAGTTAATTGAGGAGGACATCAACAAATAACAGACCTGGAAATCTAAAATCTTCCTACGAAACAGGCGTTCTCGCACCAGTTTTGGAATGGTGGGTTTGTTTCCTTGGCCCATGCAGGTGCTGCCAGGTGAGACGCAGGCAGGACTCAGTCCCCAGCATGGCGAGGTGTGGGGTGTTGGTGGGTGGGCGGGCAGCACCGCTCTGCCTGACTTCAGGGCCTTGCCTTACCTGGTGGAGTGCTGGAGGGTTGCTTTGTTCTTGCAACATAAGCCACAGTGTGCAAAGCAGCACGTGCTATTTCAGCCTCGTAGGCTCTGTTACTACTGATTACCATTTTTAAAGGCTTTTGGAGCTCAGTCCCAGCCTGCAGGCAGTTTGAAGGCTGAGCTGTGCAGTTTGCAGAGCCAATGGCTCAGACCTTGGCTGGATTCAGCTGCTGGTATGACAGGAACTGCAACCATCCAATATTAGCTCAGTATTTACTTTTGATTCCCTGCCTGTGTGGTGTCTGCACGTGTTACCCCTCATAACGTGGTGCAGTTTTGGATTTTTGGGTGCTGCTCACTTGTCCTTATTCAACTGCAGGGCACAGCCGTGAGTGTCCCAGCTCAGCAGAGGTTGTGTGCTGCCTATGTTCCCTGCATGTAGCTCAGGTCACTGCTGTCCTCACCTGGATGGGATGATCTCCTGTGCGGGGGGGTATGTGTAATTTTGGGTGGCTCTCCTCTGGGAGCTCAGAACAAAATGATTCACTTTTCATCTTTGCCTGCAACATCTGAGCAGCAGGAGTGCTGCTCACCTCGCACTGGTCGAGGAGGAAGGTTCTTCTGCAAACTCTTGAAAAGGTTAATGGTATGAAAGAATAAATACTCATCGTAGTTGGACTTGTCTGCAGTAGTCTGACAGATGGTATCTGAAGTGGCTGTGCAAGTTTAGGTGCAGGTTATGTAAAGTAGCTTACTATCTGTGTGAGGCCTAATGATATTTGCTGCTAAAATTTCATTAAAGCAAATAGCATGAAAGATCTGTGAATTAAATACACTTCTGTGGGAATGAAGCACCTCTTTTCTTGCCTTGACCTCATCTCTAGGTTTTCTATGCCCAAGAATGATCGTGACCACGATTCCTCGATTCCTGTTTGCACCAGCTATCTGTTCTGAGGCTTTACAAAGTCTATTTTCCAAATTTTATAGTACTTTATGTATTTGTGTGAGTCTCAGGAGCCTGGCAAAACTTGATAACATACAGACAAGAGTTCTGTTGAGTCAGATTCTGAAGGTATAAGCAAGTCTTATCTAACTCTTTCACCTGTGACAACAGGCTCAGATAGCAGTGTTTGAGGCAAGCTCTTGAGCACATCTTTCTTCACAATATTCTGCTTTTTCAGCAAGAGAGGACATACTTTCCAAAGATTCAGACTTAGTGCACAGACTTCTCTGATACAGTTCAAGTTGTCTGGCATTTAACTTTGAAGCCAAATGAAAGAAAATCCAATAAAGATAAATGAGAGATCTATAAAGGATCCAAGAGCAAATACAGTAAAGTCAGCAATTAATTTGAAAATACAGTGTTGAGAAACTTGAGGGTAATGGTTTGTTTGAGGCTAGGGCTCTTCGCAAAGAGTTGAAAACATGTAAGATAATGAATTGCTTTGCTAGCGACAGTTTTTGAATCTATTGTGGCTGTGATTCTCTACGTGTTCCAGTCCGGCCACAAAAGTATTTTGGCCTGGGTGTATAAAATAGTACTTTGAAAATTATGCTAAGAATTGTGCAGTAAACATCAACAAAGATCAGTTCAGCTTCCCATAGAATTTTGTGTGAGGAACTTGTTAAGTCTGCTTTCTCTTCAGCCGAATCTCTTCACCTCGTTTAGGTGCCCTGCCATTTCTGACCAGAAATTTCTTCTTCGTGGAGACAGGAAGGATGGTTGAACTACTCATTCAAAATAGGCAGCCAATGGTTTTGTCAACTAGCTGTGCATTACCTGGTAGTGGTCATCCTCAGATGTGTTCTCTGGATTTTTCAGGAATTTCTTTCGGAATGTGTTGTCTGAGTTGTCTTTGCTTTGGCTGGCTAGGGTTGTTCATAGTAAGAATGTATTCAAGTGAAGAATTGGAGTTATTTGTTCTTTTTTGCTGGTTAATGAAAGGTCTATGAGCAGATGTCTAATGAATCACAACAACAGAAAACAAGATGGTGGAACTCTGATACACCAGATATTTGACTGCATGTTTGTGATTAAGTAGTGGAAAACATGTGAGTTAAAGCAAGCAAGTTTTATGTCACTTATTCCCATTTGTTCAATTTTCCACCCCCTTGACCATGTAAGAATACGTTAGTGTTTTCATCATGTAGAAAAAGACAATATTTTCTATCATTTACTTACAAACCATAGCTTGGATTTTATGAGATGCTGCTTCATTAGAAAAACAATAATTTGAAGTTATGAGGTGTGATCAGCTGTAAAATAAATAAATAAATCTGAGGGAGTTCAGCTGTACTAAGGAGGAGGTAATCTGGATGTTCAGTTTCCCAGAGCTGTGCTATGAAAACCACAGCATACTCTGTGATCAATAGAAACAACTGATGACCGTCCATCCTCTCTGAGAACACATCTGAGTGATTCTGGAGGAAGAGACTGATCTATAGTCTATAGTTATGGCAGAACAGTGGACAAACAGAAATTTGCACAGGCTTTTCCTTAAATACTGACGTACAACATTGCAGAGTTCATTGCATCCTTTATGCTTGGTTCTACTCAAGTAATTACACAGAGGAAATATTTCAGATTTCAAGGTCAACCACGCTGGTTACACACTGTGTGACATTAAGCAATGAGTTGCAATACTTAAGATTTCACTGTTTGCTCTCATATGGCATGTGGCTCGAACAGCTTGCTCACTGCATGCTATTCTATAACTCTGTCCAATCTTCATATAAATATCCCCAATACTGGGAATTTTTTCTTTATAAGCCTGTTTTACAATGTCTGCGTAATAAGATTTGTGCTCGAGCTGTCATTTCTGATTATGTTACTCTTTATTTATATGGCATCACTTCTAGTGGTCAACAGAATGAGTCTGTGTGAATCCTAATGCATTTCCTTTTTTCTGTAACGTGTGTCTGAAAACTGATCAAAACAGTATACTTTGTATGTTTTATTTCTGCCAAAAGGTTCAAATACAACAAATGAAATATTCAATGAGCATAACAGATTTTCCAGAGGAAACAATTCCATTCACCTTGTTTTGGAAGATGTGTGAACACTATTAATTCTAATCTATATGTATCTTCTTGCTTCACAGTTATCTAAAGATTTTGCTCTAGCTTATTACTGCCCTTATGAGTACTGCGTTCAGTTTTGGGCCTCTCACTGCAAGAAAGACACTGAGGCCCTGGAATGTGTTCCACTGAAAATCAGCAATATAAATCCCAGCTTTCCTCTGGTCGCATGCCAGCATGTGGTGCTGAGAATGATGGATAATGCAGGATTGCCTATGATCCTTGTGCTGTATTTGGTTCCCTGTCTGAATTTCTGCCTTACTAAATCAGTAATTAGCTGGGAGTGCCATACTGGGAGAGGAAGCAAAACACCAATGTCTCTTATCTGAAGGCTGGTGGTATACAGTATATTCCCAAGAATAAAGTTAGAGCAGTGCATATCATCTAAAAGGTTCACCAAAGCAGTCATAAACTGATTGCTTGGTATGAATATGGAGAGGGATTTGGAGCTTCTGTGCACAGCTAGGCAGAAATGTCTGCCTAGCCTTGAAGAATTAAAAAAAATGCTGGTGTGAAATATTATAGGGTGGTATTTTTAAGATTCTTGAGCAGAAAAAGTGATAGGTATTGTTCAGCCTGAGCCCTCTGATGCATGCTATTGTTAACATTAATTTTAAATCTTTTCAAAACATCTTCAAAATGTCTATTAAAATATTTAATTGCAAGGTGCTTTTTCTCTTCCTCCTTCATCACTCCCAAGTATATTGTTCTTTATCTCAGAAAAAGGAGCACTTCTGGCTTTGACAGCCCAACCAAGGAAGGGAGGCGATCAAACAGTGCAAAAGGGTGAGAGCAGAAAAGCACTGAGAGTCCTGAGACTGGGAGGGTGACTTTTGCTTGAAGAGGAGTGGTGGGACTTGGAAAAGGAACTGCTTTCTTATAGTTCAGTACCTGAAAGCTTCCAGTTATATTTGGTGATTTTAGTTGTTCTCAGTGTATCAGCACAGGGAGAAGTATTTACGAAGGAGGTTCTCCAAGATGCAAAGGGCAGTTAAGTACCAAACTGTCATTGACTTTTAATGAGAAACAGATACTCTACCACTCTTTGGGACATTCAGAATTGCCCCTCTTTCCAGACTTACTGGATTGATTCTAAAAGGTGCAAAGTTCCTGTGTTAGAGTTTCGTCACAAGATGTTGGCATCCTCCTCAGCAGACGTGGGGAGCTGGGAGGCAGGATCCTGTGGGGTGGTGATCTAAGGGGTAAAAGAAAAGGCAGGTTCTAGAAGATCTACCAACACAATGGCAGAGCATCCTTCTGCATGGGGATGGCAGCGGAGTGGTAGGAGCTGTTATGGAAGGATCTGGAGCAATTTTAGGTGTGGAAAATCTGAAGTTGTACGGGAGCAGTGAGGGGCTCTTGGGAAATTACAGTGAAGGCGTAGCACAGGGATGTAAGGTAAAATGAAAAGCTTAAGGAAAAAGTGTTTCATTTAGTGCCTAAGACAAAAAGCAGGAGGAAGTGGTGCTTTAGTGGTGCTATATGTACTTTAGAAATAAGAAGATAGAGAAAATACAGATTTAGTACTGGCTGGAGAAGTGACTGCTAACACTCACCTGGAGTGCAGAATAAAGGGCCAGGACAGAAACAAACAGGCAGGAGTTCATTTGTGCCTGCTAGATAGCTCAGGGCACAGGGTGTGAGCAAATTCTCTTTAGAAAGTACTAAAACCATTTTCAAACAAGTACTAATTATTTTTAACAGCTCAGTGGAGTTCAGTGGAGGTCTGCGCTACCAAATGCAGATACAGATCCTAAATATAAATGGAAAAACAGTCTAGTGTATTATTGACTGTACTAACAAGTTCTCAGAAAGATTCTGGAATTAATTAATGGAAAAAATCAATCCATAACACTTGGAAGGGGTGACTAAAATCAAAACAAAACAAGACTATGGATTTGTCAAAAGCATACTGTATCGGATCGCTCTAATTATCTGATCTGGTGGGCAAAGGGAGAACAAATAGTGATGGCATACCATCACTCCTGTGAGGACAGATCCCATTTCCACGGCACCTGCAGGAGTCAGTGAGAGGAGTGTGTCAGAAAGGTGCACGTTTGGGGAATTGGTCTTGAGGAGTGGCTGTAGTGATCTGCCTGACATCGGGAGCTTGTAAAGCAGGAAGACCCGTCCTTCGTCTTGAGTCTGTCCTCCATTGCAATTAGTGTTTTCTCTGATGGAGGACTTACAAACTTTGTAGGTGAGATGGAGCAGGGGGAGGAGTGCTGGAGGACAGGATTGATTGAATTCACCCAAAGCAAAGCACCAAAACCCACAAGGAAAAGCAAAGGATCAAAATAAAGCTATTTAGCAAAATCTCCTCATTAACTTGAACCTTCTGTAAAACTTGCTGTAACTCAAACCTGTCTGTGACTGCAGTACTGTTCTGTTTGAAGGCAAGGCCAGTTCTTGCTGCCAGTAACGCAATGTGCAGCAGCTAGCAATAAAAATAAGTACCTTGGCAAGGCAGTATGAATTTAGAAAAGGAGTGTCACTTACATCACCTGTTGCATGTGAATCGGGAGGGAGGAGAGCAGCTAAGAGTGGGGCTGTGGGCAGAGAGCTGCTGCTGGAGGTGAGCAGAGCAGGCTGGGCTGATTTCACGTCTTCCTTCTTGTTGCCTGTCTTCCCTTTCTTATGTCTAGAACCATCATGTCACAGGCAGGCTGTGGTTGAGGTGTAGGTGTGATGCCTCTGGTGCGAGCTGCTCAGGGGCCAGAGGGAGAAGAGCTGTGACCGTTTGGTGGTCTTGGCATTGAGGCAGTGTGTGTGTGCTCCTGTCTGCCTTCCAGGGCAGTGTGCAGAGAAAGCAGCATTAGGCCAGTATGGCAGCTGGAACTTGGTATATTTGCATATTTGCATATAAAGGTAAAACACAACATGGCTATCGTACTTCAGGACAACTCCTCCCGGGTGTGCCCCACAGCTGATGCTGGTGTACATGCAGCCAGGAGAGCACATGTTCCTCAGAGGGTTGTTCTGAATGTGGAAAGGGCAGTGGTGGATGTGGGGTAGCAATCATCTGCAGGTGGTGCACATGGGAGCACTGTGTGCTGCTGGCAGCCAGGCTGCCTGGTGCTGCTCGCGTGGATCAGACCTTCCTGTCAGCTCCCAGAGCTCCTTCAGCCAAGCTGCTGAGAAGTTTGTGTTCCCAGCCCAAACCTCTGGAAGGGCAATTTGTATTTACCCTTTCTTAGCCAACGTTGCTGCAGAATTCACTTCCCATCCCAGCTTTGGTGTGTCTGCAGTGAACAAACATTTCCCCCGGAGTTGTCTTTTTTCCTGTAAAGTCAGCTGAGCCCTATAATGCCTCTTATCTTTAAGGTTCTGAGCTGGATCCTGTCAATCATATTTACGTGAAATAAAACTTTACTGCACAGTTGGCTCTTTTAATGTCAGCGGGACAGGCACAGGAGAAGCAGCTGATCAATAGGTCTGCCTCACGGCCCTGGAGTCAATAGGAATTTTATTTTTACATCATTGCATTTTGAACTGAACCCAGCAGCAGTGGGGATGGGAGGATCTGGCTTTGACAGTTTATAAAATGAAATTCTTACAGACAGTGAATTCATGTGGGTGAATTAGAGCTTGGAGGAAAACAGTTGAAGCTCTGGCATTTTAAAATGTAATGCCCTTTTCTTACAGTGACAAGCTGAGATTTGGGCAGCGTATGGGGAAAGATATGCTTTAGGAATGGGGCCAGGAGCAGCTGGTTCCCAGCTGCAGGTCACATAGCCCCAGGAGGGGCCCCTGTCCCCAGGGGTCACCCATCTCTCATTTGTGCTTTAGGGATGTGAGCTGGGACTGAGGCAATGGGCTGGCAATCTCTGCTCTGTAATTGTGAGGAACTATAGAAAACAAGTTGCAAACTGGAGGTCTTTCTCCATCCCTCTGGATGTGGAGAAGAGGCTTTGGAAGTGAGAGAAGCCCAATGTGAACTGCTTCCCCAGGGTGAGGGGCTGTCCCCGAGGAAATGTCTATGCCAGAGTGGATTTTAAAACAATCCTTAAACTTCAGAACTTTAACAACAACAAAAAAAAATTAAACTCTTTTTTTGTTCTGACATTTCTAAGAGGGAATTTCTTGCCTCGATGCTGTGAACTGCCTTATTTTTTTTTATAGTGATAACAGGTAACTGACCTGAAAATGAAGGAGAGGAAATGTGATCTCACACGGAATGAGATGTTTTATTTGATGGAGACACTGCCTTATGTTTGATGAGGAGCCCCAGGGTGTCATTTTCAGTTTGGCACGAGCCCAGCGCTGGCTCAGACATGCAGCCCTGCTGCTGGGCAGCCTCTCCACTGCTGCCTGTCTGCACTCTTTGCTGATGCTGGCATCCAGCCCCAGGCACACAGGGGCCTCTGCCTCCCACACCCCACAGGTATTCTTGGCGCATCTGGGACAGAGCCGCAGCAGTCAGTGCTGTACATCAGCAGGGACGCTTGGGTTTGCCCAGGAGAGGGGATGCCCACGCTGCCCTGGAAGCCCTGGCTCGGTGTGGCTGCACCTCGTGATCCTACAGAGTCCTGTGCTGTGGACAGGGAGCTTTCACATCGGGAATGTGCAGACTGGGTGGCACTGGAACAAGATCTGAGCGACACCAATGCGTTCACCTCAAATAATCACGTCTTACATAGACAAAATTATCTTTGATTGAAAACTAGTGAGACAAGTGGTAACTGGAAGTGGTGCCATTCTTTTTAATGGTTCACTGAACCATTTAAAGCAGGTATTGGCTTTTTATATCATCATAAATTTGTTATATGCAGTGAGAGCCAAGCTGCAGGGCTGGATGTTGAACTGCCTTTCCTGGGGGTGGTGGCAGGAGGCAGGTGAAGCTCCAGCCCTCCGTTGCAGGGTGAGATGGAGCTGAAGCAGTGCTGCACCACGGGGCTCTCCCTGCCTGCAGAGATCCTCCACGACCAGCTTGGGCTACATCCTGCCTGCAGCACCGGAATGCTTTGGCACTGAATGATGAATCTCTGCTGCTGTCCGAGCACCGCTAGAGCTGCAGCTGTCAGGGCTGTGAAATGGGGGAGAAAAAGCTCTTCTTTTCCTCTGCTGTGCAGTTCTGTGCAGCCCCCAGGCTGGCAGAACAAACATTCCTGTCTTTATCTTCAGAGCCCACATTTGGTAAACTCTGAGACTTGAAATAAAATAAAGATGGGGACTCAGGAAAGGTCTGGCTGCGTCTTCAGACAATCATCTGTGAAAATAAAAGTAGAGCATTAATTTCTAAACGTGTTTTACTCCTTTTCTTTTAAATGTGTGCTTAACCACACCTTATTTCCAAACTTTAAACCTCTGGCAAATGAATAAAAGCCAGAAAAGGCAGAGAGGAAAGTGCAAAGCTGCACCTGCCTGCTTGCAGGAGTGCTGCTCATCTGTGGGGTTGAAGTCATCTCAGTTTAAGCTTTAAACAAACAAAAAAAACCTTAGATTTTTAAAATTCATTTACATTTCATGTGAAACTCACTTTCCTCCTATTTCCTGTACTTTGAGCTACTGCTCTTCAAGAAAAACTCTTTGGTGTCACAAAAGTAGTGAACAATAGGAAAAAAAAAAACCTAAATTAAGTGAGTTTTTAAGACTTTAAATTTTGTCCTTGAAATGGCTGATAATGCCATTTATTTTTCATTTTCCTTTTTTTGCTGCTTCTGAAAGTACAAAGAGAATGGAGGGGAGAGCCAGTGATACCCTGCAAGAAAAACCAAATTGTCTTTATGGGTATTAATTTATCCATTTTGTACAAACGAGTAAGAAAGCCAGGAATAATTCTATGAAAATTGCCATTAAAAAAAGAAACACAACCACATTTAGTCATAAAGTACAGCTTGAAAAGCAGTTTGAATTGGTTGTGTGCCTGCAGCAGTAGCTGTGTGGTCTCGGGCTGAGGCATGGGCTGCCAGCGGTGCATGGAGCCAAGCAGAGGGAAGGGCAGCAGGAACGGACTGAGCTGGAGCCGGGCTGCTGTGCTGCCCATCTCTGCAGTGCTGCCTCGGCAGCCTTTCACCTCCCGTGAGCAGCCAGAGGTTTGCTGTTAGCTGGCAGAGCCGTGCCCTGAGCAGCACGGGCGCCCTGGGGGTGCAGTGTGGAGTGCAGCCCTGCTGCTGCAGCATCACTGCTGCCTGTCTCACCTGCCTGTGCTTGTCGAGGGGTGGAGGTGGTGCGTAGGATGGAAATGGACAAAAGTAATGGAAATCAGTATGGCTCCGCTTTTTTTCTTGTTGCAAGGAGAATTGAATTTTTCAGGCAGGTGGCACAAACGATAAAGCAATGCGATAAGTGACCTCAGAAACGAGCTTGGAAGAAATGCTGCGTGCTGCTTCTCCTGTGACGGCCAGCCTGCCTCCCTGTGCCTTGGCCTTCTTTGGGCTCTGGTGCATGCTGCCAGGAGCAGCCAGCCCGGGAATGAAGGTGCCGTTATTGGAGGGCAGTGCTGCTTGGTGCATTGCGCAGGAAGCAAAGCGATGTTTGTAGCGGTTCTGTTTTCTCACGTGGAGCAGCAAAATGTGGGTACTGCCATGGGACCTCAGGAGTCACCTCAGCAGCTGACTTCTTACAGCCTGCGCTTGTTGGTGAGCCTCTCGGTTGCGTTTATCCACAATTATCCTGCACTAAGAAAGTAATGAGTTCATGCAGTTGCTAATAGGGCACCACAATATTTATCCTCTCTGGGAGGAAACCACTGCGAAGTCCCCAGCGGTATTAATTTTTCACTGTAGGGTATTGCATTATACGGGTTCTGAGGTCTGCGATGAATATATTTAAGTTCATTACGTATGCACAGTCCCCCCCAGCCCCCTGACTTGATTATTGCCATTATTGTGACACTAACGTTTCTGTCAAGTTTCAGTTTACTCAGTTTCAAAATCCAATTTAGGATTAGCGTAGACGTTTCCTCACTTGTGATTGAAAGTGACAACGAGCGTGAAAATTGCTTTGAAAATTGTGGTTTTATGAATGTTATCTTGCAGCATTTAGAAAGATACCACTGTAAGAATTAGTAAAAATCCACACAGTGGAAAAAAAAAAAAAAAAAAAAAAAAAAAAAAAGAGTTCCACTTTAAAGCCCATGGTGCTGTGCTTCTGCCCAGGAATGTGTTTCTGCTCAACTGTTACTGCTGGAGTTCTGAATGCATCAATATCCACAGAGCAATGTGTCTCAGTTGATGAAGAGGGCGTTGAAAAATTAAGTCTGTGTCGAGTTTTCTCAGGTAGCAAATTGGAGCTGTCATAGGCACAGCCCCCAAATATTTCTTATTAGTTCCTGTTGTAGTTTATGTTGAAGATGTTTAATGCTGATGAAAATGTCATTATAATGGATTACATCACGGCTTATCTCAGCTTCTCATACGAGAAACACATCCTTATGATGATTTAGATCATCTCAGTGCTTGAGCGTACCCTTCAAAAGGCCGCAGCTTATCCCAGAGATGGAGGTTTCCGTGCGAAAACCCTATGAAAGCTCATCAGCTGAGGATGAGGTGCAGCAGGATGAAACCCACCCTGGACCACAGCTCCTATGCTCTTGGGGTGCTGGCAGGGCTGCTGTTACAGCAGCACCAATTCTGTGGTCTTTGCTGTCCCAGTTGGCTGTTGTGAGATGGTGCAGCTCAGGGGAGGGAGCTGCTGCTGTGGCCTGAGCCCCTTTTTGGCCAGACATTAAAAGAGACCCAGACACACAAAGCAATCAAACTCAATAGCTCTCCTTTTAAGTTGTCTCTGTGGCATGCACCTGCTCCTTGCAAGAAGCAGATGCCTATTTCTAGCCGAGCTGTGTTTAGTTTCTGGTCCCACGTGTCTTGTTACACTTGTTAGCTTTGATTTTGAGCTACCTTCCTTTGCAAGTGCCTTTTCTATGTATTTTCTATGTAGTTTGTGAGTTTGGCCCTCTCTTGGATAAAGTAAGATAGGGATTCTCAAGCCGTGAGTCTTGAGGGCTTTGTAACTTGTTTGCAAGCCCTTTCCTGTGTCTTCTCTCTGGGTCACATCAGCAAGTAGTTGTCCATATCTTCACATCTCCCACCCAGGTTTGCTGTGGTGCTCAGCACTGCTCAGTGCAGTGACAGAAAGCTGTGTCCCTTCACGTGCAGCTTATCGCAGTGCTGGGAATAACCCAAGGCAAACATTAACTGAGAGCAAACTTTTTCGGTCAGTTAAAGAACTCGCAGGCTTCTGTCCCATAAGTAGTTCAGACCTGTGGCTGGACTCACAGAATTAACAGCTCTGGTCCCTGCTTGGGTTCCTGGGTCTGTACCTGCAGGAGGTGAGTGCTGTGCCTGTATTAATGCCTGCTTAGAAGCAGTGGAGAAATGCATCTGTTGTAGGAACAGCTTCTGCAAAGATCGCAGAACAGCCTCACAGCTGGTCAAAACATTTCAGTGTTTTTAATGAGAAAAAAAAAAAGGATTATTTTTCCAAAAGAATTTCTCATTTCTCAGCCAGTGGCTGTGAATCTCACGTCAGGTTCAGAGGTGTGTGGCAGAGTGAAATCTTTGCATAAAAGCACACCGAATGCCTGAGGAGAGGTCTGCAGAGATGTGAATAATTATGCTCACAATTAGTTCGAAGTGTTGCCATGTGCTCTCTGGCAAGGATGCTCCCAGCGCAGTCTGTGAGTTCTCTTATTTAGAAACGAAGCACAGAGCCTGTGGCTGTCTGTGTCAGCTGATAGGGAGAAGTGTGATGCTTTGCTTTGGTGCTGGAGGGGCTCGGGGGCTCAGATTGGGTTTGCAGTGGTGAGACTTTCCATTCTCTGTTGTGTTCAGTGCACTGTTAATCTTCCCAGTGTTCTCCATGTTGTTTTTTTTCTTTCAGACCTGGATTTACTTCCCTCCTTCTTGTAGATTGTTGAGACTTTTCGGGCTGAGTTTTAGCAACCTTGAAATTTGGCTGCACTTCTGTTCTGCTTTGGCTTCTCGTCATGTTCTGGTTGGAAGCCAGGTCTTCCCAGCACAGAAAAAAACTGCTTTCTTTAATAGAATTAATTTTCTACATTTATTTTTTGTTCCACTGCTTTTTATCAAGCTGGACTAATCTGATGTGTTGTAAATGTGCCCCCACGCATTCAGATTTGTTGTACTGAATGATAAAACCCATTAGGAAATGATGTTGTCTCTGAAACTCGTAGAGTTCTGTATTTCTGTTTGGTAAATGGTGTGTTCTTATTGCAGACATGTAGCAGATGGGCTGAAGGATACAGAGACAACGTCCAGATAAATCTTGATTCCTGATAGCCCTGATGAATCATCTAATCCATCTCCTGCTGAGCAAGGTGAAAGGAATCCTACTTCTGAAGGGAGCAGCTTCCCTCTCAGGCAGCCTGCACTGACAGCAGTGAATGCGGAGCGGAGGTGGGGCTGGGGCAGGACAGTGCAGGGGGAATGAACTGGTCCAGGTGTAGCTTCAGCTTGGTTCCCAGTAATGCTGCTCCTGCTGATGGGGGAGTCAGAAACATTTCATAGAATGGCCTGAGTTGAAAAGGACCACAATGATCGTTTAGTTTCAACCCCCTGCTGTGTGCAGGTCGCCAACCAGCAGCCCAGGCTGCCCAGAGCCACATCCAGCCTGGCCTTGAATGCCTCCAGGGATGGGGCATCCACAGCCTCCTTGGGCAACCTGTTCTGAGCAGTGAGGCTTTTTTTGAGGTTTTTAGAATGATTCTTCTGGGCCAATACAAGTCCAGCTTTGTTATGATTAATTGTCACTGCTATCCCCCTAACTAACCAAGTGGGAGTTGTAAGAAGTTGTTTTTAGAGTTAACAGTTAGAGGTGAAGTGGAACCTCTTGAAGTGACAGATTCATCACTAGAGATAATCTGTGCTGAACAGCACACGTGGGATGCATGTTTACCTCAAGCAGCATGCCTGAATGCAGCAGTTCAGCAGGAGATGTCTTAAGCTGTACGTTCAGATATATGGGTATTTAACTTTCCATCAGTTTTCCTGTGTTCTCACCTTCTTTCAGGTGAGATTATTGATACAAACCTAATGAATGGTGCATGATTTGTGTGGAAGAGAAGAATCACCTCCATCCCTTTCTCTTTGGTTCACTGTTAGGATGCCCTAGTGACAGCTGTTAACCCACTGGTGCAGATGCTGCACCGCAAATACAGCAGCAGTCCTGAGTGCTGCTCTGCTAATGAGAAGCAACAAATGGCTGTAGGGAGAAAGCAAAGGACTGGGGACAGCGCAGGCCAGCATAATAAACCAATCAGCAATGATACATTATTTTTTAAATATGTACTTCACCAATGCAAATATTTGACATTGGCATCTGTCCCTGTTTGTTGTTTGCATTCAACAGGAGCTTAGCACGAAGTTGCTGATACTGATGTGCACAGTAGGCACGGTGAGCAGAGTGGGGAAAGGGAGAGCTGTCGTGATACCTGAGTGTGGGAAGCAGCCGTGGAAATGAAGGCTGAATCTGTTCTCCTAGGGTTTGTGCTGGCATTTCCAGTCCTTCCACACCGTGTGACAAACTGAGACCTCCATCATGGAGTGGGTTTGGCACATCGCTTGTTTCACAGGGTGCCCCTCCGCATCCCCTCAGGCTGTGTGCTTTGGGTAGATTTGGCTCTCAGAACTGTCAACAAAAAGTGCAGGCTGGTGTGAGCGATGTTAAAATGCTTGTGTTGCCTGAACTGACACGCATCCTGTTGCTTTATTTAAGTCATGTTCAAAAGAATAGCAGTTCTTTCAAAACATGTAGAAATGGTGATGCTAAAGGGTCCAGACTATGCAGCTTGCTGCTACCTTGAGGCTGATACTGATAAATGATATCAAACAAAAAAAGAGAGCGGGATAAACACAGCATTTTCCATTGGTATGATCTGCGAGCACTTATACTGGCAGAGATTTTTCCAAGCAGTTTTTGAGAACCATATGTTCCTCAGCATTTCTGCTCCTGACGTTACCTGAGGCTGGTGCTGCCTTTCCAGGCTCCCTGGCAAGCTGTATGAAGTCACCACATCAACGTGCGGGGATGTTAGATGTTATTTCAGAGCTGTCTCTCCGAGCACTCTGTAAAGTACTTG